>NC_136065.1:322398327-322998327 GCF_964261635.1 Lissotriton helveticus | reverse complement strand
TCCCTCGCACCCCCTCCCCCTTCAGGCCCCCACCATTTGCTTCCATAGCTTGCAAAGACCTCACAGAGAGCCTTTGACGGTATTGTCCTTGCTGTTTGCAAACATCGCATGTCTGTTTTCTGCCTCAGCAGTCGGTAAGCCAGCTGGCGCTTCATGCTTTTACTGTAATTTGCTACATTAGTATTTTTTCACCGTGAGTCATTCTCAGCACTCCAATGGAGATCATAGTTTGCTTTCAATTCTCCATCTCTGGTCTGTACTTCGAATGTACGTTTGTGGTCTTTCACTAGCTCCGCTACCTAGTTTCTCTCGTAACCCTCCCACACTAAAATCTGCTGCAGCTCGGTGTCACGTCTGCTTCAGCTCACCCAGTTTTCTCTTTCTTCACCATCACTCTCCCACCACCTTTGCCTCTGCCAAAGTTGATTCTTTTTAAATTGCGCTAGTACAGCACATGAAAAACAATAATTTTTTTTAATCTATAAAATTGCGCTCGTACTTGCAAAGCCATCAGTAGCCGAAACCAGTCGTGCTTTTAATTGCTTTCAAATTACCCACAATGCGGAGTCATGCAAGGTGCAGACTCCTTGAAAGATCAGAACTAAAACTTAAAAATGCCTGTCGCCGATACAGGCTTTGCAAATGCGGACAACAATAAAAGCTACTGCCATCCGAAAAGCATTAGCAAAGCAAGAGCAGATTTTGCCAATGCTGGTTCGCTCCCTGTGCCACTACAAAAACTAGCCAGCTGCAAATCCGTTTTGGCCCCGCCCCTTAACTGCCAGTCTGCCTCCCCTCTGTAAGAGAACAAGCAACCCCAAAAGCGTTGACCATGTGGGGCTTCACCATTTAGGTGCAGCTCGAGTCCTACGGCACAGCGAGCTACGGTAGCCCTCTTCTTGCGGCACTTAAAGCTGCAACTGTGGCCAATTCACAGCTTCTTTTCAACAGGTAAAGTGGGAAGAGAAACCTTTTAGGAAATTCACTGCAGCTGATCTTCCAAAACCATTTAAAAACAGAACAAACCCTGATCACTATAGAAGCTGCATGGCACGGGAACCTCCATTTGAAAATGGTCAATGCTTAAATAACTGCATCAGCGTCAACACCGTCGTGAAGCAGTCTCTTAATTGTAGCATCTTAATTCCCAATCACGCTGCGAGCTGGCAGGCAAATAGCTCACCAGATTGAAGTGAACATTAATTACATTTCATCATGACGCAGAGTTCTTCGGTGCCATGCGGGTGTGGGATGCTTAAATTAATAAGTCTTCACCACGGTCGAAATGCCTCTTACATTAGTTAAAACTTGTAGAATTTGCAACAATGGTGATAAGAAACCTGGAAAATTGATTCATCTAGATACGTTACACTGCAGAGGTTACTTTAACTACACGTGGTAGGCGAGCATTAATTAACGCTAAATAGATTAAAAGCACAAGACTCAAGTAATACATATCAAAATACATTTTCAAAAACAAAGTAAAAAGAAGCATACAATCAAACATCTTGCGAAAATGAAAAATACAAGTGGAAGGTCCAATTCTTAAATCATTACGGACTGTACACACTGCAATTACAAACCACCTGCTTTCAATAGGGAACATGTAGCAACAAGCATTGGCATTGCCAATAGGTCTCGCTTGTGGGACCTTATAAGTATTTAGTTTTGCAGCACAATATCCTTGTTGCATAATCGGATATTGTGCTGCAAAACTAAATACTTATAAGGTCCCACAAGCGAGACCTATTGGCAATGCCAATGCTTGTTATCTCCTGTGATTTATTTTTTATTTTTTATTGGAACTTTTTAACTATGCCAGTCTTGTACCTTTTTATGATCATTTGCTCTCAATGATCGAATAAAGAAATTGAAAAATGTATCCTCTGAGTCCAATGGACTCAGAGGATACAGAGATGGTGGAAAGGTTTGTCAGAAGTGACGCGTTTTGGGTTCACATAGGTACTTGTATAGCGCAACTCTTTAGCACTCCAAAAAGACATTACCAGAAAGGTGAGGTCACTTGTTAGCCTTTGCCTCCTTTTTTCACTGATTCTTCCAGGCAGTATGCGTTAGACTTGTTTATGCATATCCAGAAAGTATGCATTACTTTGCTGGCTTGTTGGTTACGTTTTGAGCAATAATTAGTAGATTAGGAATTTCTATATTGTGTCTATATATGTGTGTGCTATTTGTACAGCTGAAACCTATACAATGTTAGCAGATTGCAATGCACGAATAAAGGGAAGGATGCAGTCAACAAGCGATTTCAGAAGTAGCTAGTACGTGGACTGTATCATGAGGTAAAGTTACTGTATCATGATGTAGATGTCTTTAAAGTGGTGCGTCTTCAACCCTTTCTTGAATTTGAGTTGGGTTGCGGCGAGCCTGTTGATCCAGGGATGGTGATCCATATCCTGGATGTAAAAACGAAAAAGGGCTGTTGCCTAGTTTTTTAATTCACTCTTTTAATTTATTATTTTATTTTATATACTTTTACTCAAGTTTAGGAGTGTTCTGACTCAGATAGTGCTTTGACTTGGGTCAGCCCGCTGCCCATAACTGATAGGATTTGTTGTTTATCTCCTTTCCTTGCTTCTTTTTCAGAGAGCTTACGTCCACCTTAGTTTGTTCCTCCCCAGGAGCATAGCTTCCTTGCATCAGTTTGATAGGGTGTCTTGTATCAACCATAGCTCACATCTGGGAACTAGGTTTTCTTTTTCTTTCAGCAGCCCATGGGAAGTGTGTATATTGTCTTGCTTTCTCACCAAAATGCTGCTTCTCCCGTTACAGCCATGCTCCTCCACGCTTGCCTTATTGCTCCCCCACGCTTGCCTTATTGCTCCACCACAGCTTGTCTGTTGTTTCCACTGAGACTTCCCACTTACCTTTTCTGTTAATCCCTACCTCCTTTCTCACTTCTCCCTCCCTTCTCACTTCTCCCTCCCTTCTCACTTCTCCCTCCCTTCTCACTTCTGCCTCCCTTATCACCATTGCTCTTCCTGCTCGAAATTCCAATCTTTTGCTCCCCATGTTCGCTTTCATGCATTTCTAATATATTTTTTAACCCTCTGTCTCGCTCAACATTTTTTCCTCACCACTGCTCCTATGTTGCTCCCCTAACCCTCTCTGGTCACCTTTACCCCCTAGCCCTCTGATCACCTTTACTCTCCTGCTCATCTGTTGCTCTCTGCTGTTGTTTTTGCACTTAAGATATATCTTTTTAATTTACTGCTTAAAAATCTGAATCGCCATTTTAGACGAGTAAATTAAAAGTAAAAAAAATGACTGAGGCAGTGTCATGACTCTTGTAGAAGTCAGTATGCTACGGCTGCCTTAAAAAAAACCAGTACAGACGCTATTTGGTTAAACAGAGATAAATTGGCAAGCCGAAAGGTCACCTAATTACTTTCAAAGGACAGACTGATTGGATTTTACAGTGCTTGTCTAGTTAGTACCATGCATTTGAGATTGCACAGGCGTTGTCTACAGATAAATAGTGCGGTATGATGTAAGAATGTTTATTATACATGCATGTATTGAGATAGACGTTTAATTGCTTGGTGCCACTTAATTTTCATCTTTCTCTGTTGTTCTCCCTCACTCCCTCCACTCTCTCCCTCCACTCTCTCTCTGCTCCTCTATCTCCTCTTGCTCTAACCACTCTGGTGTTTTCTCTCTAACCTCTCCCCTTTGCTCCTCTCTCTCTTTTACAGGTTATGCCTCTCCATCACAGACTTTCACCCGGATACCTGGAACCCTGCATGGTCTGTATCAACGATATTGACTGGACTCTTAAGCTTTATGGTGGAGAAGGGACCGACGCTGGGCAGTATAGAGACATCAGACTTCACGGTATGTTTTTAGATCTACTTAGTGCACTTCCCTTGGATATGAATTCTTCAAGAACTAAGAAATGAGTGATAGATAAAAACTTCAACTTGCTACCTCTTCCCAGGCCATAGTCCTAATATCCTGAATCTGTCTGCTGGTGTATGAATGTTTGGTGTGCACGAGAGCTCTGGGGTTGAGAACCGAGTATGCCAATGCCATGGGATGAAGGATTATCACCCTTGTTAATAATCCCCTGTTCAGCTGATGGTATGCTGCAATGTGCTGCGCAATATTTGTTGGGTAATTGGCCGCAAGTGTTTAGGAGCGGTTGCAAGCCAAAAGGATGCTCTACAAGTTCCTGCTGAGTAAAGTATCTCTGGCTGAGATGTGTAATAAGTCCTTTCATTGGTGACTTGTTACAGTTACTTTCAACTCAGAAATCCTGCTTGGCTAATGCATGATTATTCAGTGGTCCTTTTGGATTGAAAGGGGTCCATTATGGCAAGGAAAGCTGTTTTATACTTTCCTCACTTTTGTAACTTCTGTTTTCCCTCCGTTTGCTCAGTAATCCATAGACCAATAGAGGGTATTCACATTTCATCGGACCACCAGCATAACATGGGGCTCTACTGACGAGGGAAGCATCCACTGAGTGCCTACAGTGTCGTTTCATTTCCTCTTATGTGTGTCATATATGTAGTGGGTATGGTGTAGATAATCATCTTTAGCATGCCAGGCCCAAGCCAGTTGCCCACCAATTATTTAATATGGTATTGACTCTCTGGGCTTCCTGATTTGGGAGCTATATTTCTGTTTCACATTCCTAACCCACCTAATAGACTGGATGAAGGTTATTTCACCCACCTCCCTATCATTTTACTCCCAAAGAGAGTTGTTTACTGTTGTCAGTTCTGCTCATCAATACACTTCAATGCAGGACATACCTAGGTTTTATTCACATCATTTTGTGGGTACATTTATTTTTTCAAAACACTGTTTAGGATTGTAACATTTTTCAGTAAACCTTCAAACCTTTTCTCTACTTCTCATACTTGCACTCATGCATCCATTCTTTCAACCACTGAATCATTCATGCATTCATCCCCTTACACATTCAGAATAAAACACACAAACTTGACAAGCATATGCAAACGAAGTTAAAAGCATAAAAATAGAAGAATGAAAATGTGCTAACTAATTGCGGTGAGTGTATGATTACAATAACAATAAAATCAAACCTAACATGTGACCCTCTTCTAATGTGATTGCAGTTAGTGGATTGGCGTTTTAATATACCATTATGGCCACCACATGTAAGACATTTTGGTACAGTAAAACAATGATACAGTGTGTACAACAGTATTGTAACAGTATAAGACTACTGCCGGTTTAGGAGTGGTGACCGAGCAGCAACAAGCAGCTAAATGGCATTGCCTATGGATCTGGAGTACATTAAAAAAGCAAGAGATGGGAATGAAACTGTACCTATAAAAGGAGAGAATGGAAAATGTAAACCTGCCTCACAAGTGCTGGCCTTGAAGGGTACTCCTTTTCACCTGGACGTTCACTTGTTATCAACCAAAATGCCATCACTTATAGCAATACAGTTAATGGCTGAAGTGTGCTGTTGTGTTGCCTCAAGCTGAAAGCTGTCCTGGAAGGAACTCGAGTGTGAATGAGACTCAACTAAACGTGTCAGGCCCTGCTAAGGGGATGTATCAAGTATTCTCACAGTGAAAACCTTCTACCTTCCATCCCCAAGGATTCAGAGTGTGTAATCAGCAGCAAAATATTTGTATTCTAAGGTAATCTACATGAGTCCATGTAAGAAATACCTGTTTGCAGGCTTTAAAGCTATGATCATTGACATATGCCTTTCATAATTCAGTCATACATACAGCCTTTATTGTAACTTTTCATAGTGAACAAATCAGACCTACTGCATCTGACTTAACTGTTCCCACTAAACCTTTCGGGCCTATAGTTTTTAAAATTGACTTGTCTCCATATACAACACATTCTCCTACAATGAGCAGAAGTATAGCAAAGAACAGGTGCGCAGTCATACATTTATAAATATGTACAAAATGACAGTTAGCATAATAATATACAACCCTTATATGGCGGCCTAACAAGGATTCTTGAAGTTCAAATTTTCTACACCAAGTGTTTGTCTGTGGGTTGGAGACACCAAAAACATTGCAGACTACGGTAATATGTGAGATTCCATGCTTGTAAATGTGTGTTTCCTGGCTTTGGGACAGCATAATAATCCACCTCTAGGGGCCTGTTGCGTTGAACATATGATTTTTACAGTAGGTAAGTCAGGCCTACTGCATTTGTTGAAACATTTCCTAATCAACAGATCAGACCTGTGGCATCTGACGTGTTACCCACGGTACCAATCAAGCCTGTTGCCATTATCATTGGTTTGTCATACAACCAGCTCAGGCCTACTGTATTGAATGGAAGCTTTCGCAGTCAGATTACAATATGAACAAAATTACAGTTGGCAAAACAATATGGTCCCCTCCTTGGGGGATTTAACGAAAATTATTGAAGTGCATAACGTCTACCGTGAAGGTTAGAGGGGGTGACCATCAACAAAAATCTTACCTACTCCAGTACGAGTCATCCTACAAAATACCAATATGCAGGCATTAACTCACTGTAACACCAATCCGTCCTTTAATGATGACTGGCGGCTTTACCACATGCTTATCCCAATGAATAGGCCTGGCCTACTATCTTTGTTATAACCGTTAAATACTAAAGAGATCATACCTAGGACTTCTGACATAGCTTTTTCCAATGAACCAATCAGGACTACAGTTTACCATTCGTTTCTTGCCATAACCATCCCAGCCATACTGTATTGTGCATAAGCGTTCCGATAAGGCAACAAAGAGTCAGGCATAAAGTCCTATAATTATAAATACAACATTTGCAGTTAGTTAAGCAATATGCAGTCCGGCAAAACAATATACAGTCCCATCTAAGAGGGCATAACTAGGATTATCACAGTGCACTTCTACCACCAGGGGAATCAAAAGTGCTAACAGCACCAAAAAGCCTTGCATACTACGTTAATCTGAGATTCCATTTAGCTACCTGTCTACAGTCTTTAATTTAGTGTAATACCAATCCACTCTTAAAAGTTTGTTCTTTAACATATTTTTTTAGTTTAACGGAATAGATTTGTCCTACTGGTTGTCATTGCTTTTTATAATGAAATTATAATACATGGGATTCTGTAATCACTATATATATGCCACTCTCTAATTTCTTTATAATCTGCAACTTGTGGCACAACAAGTGCTGATTATAAAGGAAGCCGTCAGAACTCGACTATTAAAAGTTATTGCAGTTGAGTTCAGAGGTCACAATGCCTGCTGCCAGAACCAGCAGTTCAGGTGAAAGGCAAGTTACGTCACAGAGCATAATTGAAGTAGCTGTGTTGAGCAACGAAAACCGAATTTGTCTTCTGCGCTATTTTATTCTTTACAATGACCGAGAGAACAGGTTTTAATTTTTCGCACTTATTAGATGGTTGGAGGAAAGCTAGAATCTTTCTGCATGTTTATTCACATTCCTAGCTCGTGCAGTTTTTTAGGTTTCGCCCTGGCCGTTGCAACTGCATAGCAGTTGCTCCGCCCAGGGCGAAATCTTATGGCCTACATATGGGGCTTTGGTCCCGCCTCTGTCTCCCATTGGCTAGCTCCATAAATGGAGGCTAGCCATTGGAAGAGATTGGCTGTCAATCACGCTTTCCCCGTGAACGCGATTCGGGGCGTTTCCGTGTCTTTTTTTAAGTCACGCCCTCTCCTCTTCCCATTGGCTGGAATTTTACCTTCCAGCCAATGGGAAGGGGAGAGCACGAAAAACACGCCCCCGAATCTGCCGGCCCGGGACACCCCCGTGACGTCATTTCCCAGGCCGTGCTGTGATTGGCTGCCGGCCCGGGACCTGACTTGTTTAGTACTTGTGCCCTGCTTAAGAGCATGCTAAAAGTCTCACAATGCTATTTTTTTTACTTTAAAAAACTAATGACTAAACCAAGGTGACCCACTGGGTTTGACAAAACCTGTCTACGGGCAAACATCGCTATAATTCTCTGTCGCTGTTACTGCCTTTACATGCACTTACATCCCATAACGCTTTAAAAACGCAGAAGAATATCCATATGTACAATTTTGCCATGTGTATATTACAAGTGTGGCAAGTAAATTAACAACTCGTAATGTGCTTTTATTACGTGAGTTTTTGAGGTCGGAAAGACTACAATTTTGAGTTTCTTATACGTGCCCGGCAGTAAACAACACCAGGAATACCCTCCTTTGAGCGTGTGTGCTCTTTCTATGTCTAGGATTGCCTGACGCCGCCATAGAAACAGAGAAGGTCCTCAGTCCGAGGTATTCAGCAGCCCGGTCCATTGAACCCGCTCCAGAGGAGGTGGGCGGAGCCACGCTCTTCCACGCAGGGCTGCTCGCTCGTGAATCGACTAAAACCCACTCGATAACAGAGAGCGGCGGAGGGATTGGAGAATGCGAAGCTCCTCCCAGGGGTACGTGCTGTCACACTCAGAGGACTCCTCCCCCGTCTCGGGGTTTTAGCTCGGCGGTGACATTCCAGGATGACGCCCGGGGGATGGGCAGAGGGTGGTGCGAGAGCTTGGGCTTCCGGACCCCGGGAACCGAAGATGAGTCTGGAGCAGGGAGGGACCCACAGTGGCACTCAGACGCAGAGAGGTAAGGTTTTCCTACCAGACATGTGAAACCCAGCACCTTCCCAACGTCAGGCACCTCACACCTTGTAACTAGACATCAGCATCTCGGCAACCTATCCCCGACATAAACTTCCCACACCTTCTTCCCTGACCTCGGCTACCATGCATCTCCTCGCGAGACATAGGTTTCCATGTATCTTTCATCCTTTTCACCAACATTACTAACAAGGTAACCTGGTGCCTGACATCCGCTACTCGACACCTGCTGCCTTCTCTACCTGCCCCCTTCTGGTCTCATCGCCAGCATCAGCCACTCGACAGGCAACTTCAGAGTCTCTCCCGATCCCAACCTTATCGCTTTTACTTCTGTTTTCGGACTTCTGCCCAAGCATCAACATGCCAACCTTATGAGTGCATCGCAAGTTCCACGTATAGCCTCCTTAAGCGTCTTCCTGTAAGGACCAGTTCATCAGTACAGTTCTAGATCACTTGCTTCTTGGCACATAATTCCTAGCATTCAGATATTCACCTTGTCATCATCAGCTTTGCACGAACTGATACCCTTCATCAGAACAGCAGGAGTTCCACCTCTTAATCAGTGAGTCAGTAACTAGGTTGTGTAATTGATTAGGTACTTGCTTTCCGACATCCGCTCAACAACACTTTGTCAAAAACATCTAACATGTATTTTATTGTATTTGAGCATTGATCTAGTGCTTACCAACCCTATGTGAGGCACGGAAGTTTTTGCCAACGTGGGCAGCAAGTTGGGCCATGTAGGGTGTGTGGTTGTAAGTGAGGTGAGTTGTCTTTGTTTTTTGATCCTATGTGGGAAGTGTTTCCAAGACATGCGGTTATTGTGTTATGGGATCCAGAGTTTAGCAGGGTGTTAATTCAGAGGTGTGTGTGTTAGAGCCGTAGTTTATGGTTTTCATCAAGCTACCCGCTTTGAGACGCCCTGCAGGTCCATTTACGGTATTTGTTATGATCATAGTGTACTTAACGGGTTACTACATTGGGCTGTCCAGCCTGATCTAGGACCTAGTGGAACTTAACAAAAAGCCAGGTGTTCAGTTTCTAGCGGAATTCAAGAAGTGAGGGGCAGGCACTTATGTGTAGCAACAGGTCATTCCACACTTTTAAGAGTGATGTAGAAGAAGGCTCGTCGACTTGATCTGCTTTTCCATATGTATGGGAATAGCGCAAGTATGAGTCAGTACAAGTGGAGGTGTGTGAAAGCAGATGCAATTATTGAGGTATGGTGGGTCAGTGTTATGTAGTGCCTTTAAAGTGTGAGTGAGGATTTTGATTGGTGTTAGTTTGTGAATGGGTAGTTCCTTCAGGTGTGGTGTGATGCAAGTGTGGCATGAGAGATTGAGAGTGATTGTGGCTGCCAATTTGAGCATGGTCTGCAGCCTTCTGGTGAGTTTTATGTTGACAAAAGGAACAAATGATGGACGGAATGCTGAACAATGCAAATATTCACTCCCAGTCACAAAGATCTGGGTTTAATCTATCGTTCTTTTGCTCACCACGCCACCCCAGTTTAGACCCATCCATATGCAATTAGTCTTCACCCTGTCCCTCATGGGAACAGTCCAGCCCAAACTGCCATCCTAGGTCCTCCCTGGACCTGAACAAGCAACCTGGGACCGGTTTCTGAGCACCACCCCTCCTCAGCAAGGCTAGCTTGAATCCAGTTTTATGTTGATCCAGGCATAGAAGCTGTTCTGTAGTCCACCTTGCCTGTAAGCAGGACGTGCATGACAGTTTTCTGGGTGCCTATTTGGAGCCATTTGAAAATCTTACTCCGCATCTTCAGGGAATGGAAGCATGAAATGGTGATGGCATTGATTTGGGTGGTCATGTTGATTTCGTTGTCAGTGATGATCCTGAGGTTGTTGGCATGGGTTGTGGGGTTGGGTGTCGGTTCTAGCTCTGTTGGCCACCAGATGTAGCCCATCGGTGAAGTGGTCTTACAGAAGATCACAATTTCTGTTTTGTTAGTGTCCACTTTAGAAAACTGATCTTTAGCCAGTGGGTGATTTCTTTTACCGAGGCAGTCAACTTGATCGGGGTGCTGGTCGTGTTCCCTGTGAGGGTGGGAATGAGTTGTGTGTCCTCTGCATAGAAGAGGATGTTGATGTCCGAATGGGTAATGCTGGCTACAGGGATCATGTATTTGTTGAAGAGGGTTGGGCTCAGGGAGGATCCTTGCAGGACTCCACAGATGAATTTGCGGGCGTTCAAGGTGTACGGTGCCAGGCTGACTGATTGGTTCCCTCCAGTCCGGAATGAGCAGATATATTGGAGTGCGTGTCCTGGGATTTCAATTGGATGAGGATGAGAGACTGCGTCAAAAGCTGCAGAGAGTTCTCAGAGGATGAGGGGCACCGTGTCTCCTCTGTCCACAGTTATGCAGATGTCATCCGTTGCGGCAATGAGAGCAGAATCTGTTCTGTGTGTGTGTGTGTGTGTGTGTGTGTGTGTGTGTGTGTGTGTGTGTATATATGTATATATAGTTAGGATTTTTTCTCTATGGGATTTTTGAAAATTCTATGTGTAATAACTTTGGCGTTTGTGGACGGAATTGGCTGAAATTTTCAGGAAAATGGCACATTTTGTTTCTGAGCAGCCCTTGAAAATTTGGGGGGGGTTCGTCAAGGGGGGGTCGAGAAAAAAGGGGGGTCCCAAAACGTGTTTTTAACATTGAGTTTTCCATAGGGCGGTTGGCCTCACTTTTAGCCCGAACGGCTGAATGGATTTGCACGAAACTTGGCAAAATTGTAGGGACTGGTAGCCCGATGTGCCTTTTGTAGGTCTCAATATATGTGCTCCAGTGGATTTTGAGAAATTAACGTTTAAAAAAAGATATATATCTGTAACAGCGGACCTGGCAGCGTCCCAGGACGCGTACTTTTCGCGCAACGGAGCTTTGTGAAGCGAAGCTGATTGGTTCTCCGGCGTCTGTCAACATTCCAAAAAGTCCGTAGCGGCCGCCATCTTGTCTCTCGGTAGGATCGAGAGACAAGAGGAGGTCAAAACAAAGGGGGAAATAACTATAAGGGGGCATAGTAGATCCTCGCTGACCCCCTAGGTTTGATGTGGAGGTTTTAAAAGGGCCCCGCGGGGCAAAAAAAATAAATAATAATAATAATCGAACGGCTGAATGGATTTGCACGAAACTTGGCAAAATATTAGGGACTGGTAGCCCGATGTGCCTTTGCTAGGTCTCAATATATGTGCTCCAGTGGATTTTGAGAAATTAACGTTCAAAAAAAGATATATATCTGTAACAGCGCTCCGCTTCGCGTAACGGAGGTTTGCGAAGCTGATTGGTCATTCTGTCACTGGGCTATAGTTGGGCTACATCTGGCTGATATTTGGGCTACATTTGTATTTTTGTGTGTCTGGCGGCCATCTTTGGGCTACATTGGGCTTCATTGGGCTACATTGGGCTACATTTGGGCTCCAACATATATATAGGCCAATGTAGCCCAATATATATTTTTCAAAGTTAATTTTCGTAAAAACCACTGGAGCATATATCTTGAGACATAGCAAAGGCACATCGGGCTACCAGTCCCTACAATTTTGCCAAGTTTCGTGGAAATCCATTCAGCCGTTCGAGCTAAAAGTGAGTCCAACCGCCCTATGGAAATGAAGGAAATGAATGGGTAATTTGTAATTAGCAAATAGCTAATCGCAAACTAGGAATGGTAAAGAATCGCTATTTATTCCTTAAAGTTCGCTATTTAGGAAATGCAAAAAACTTTGATGATACATATGGCGGTTCATCTCTAACAAGATAAGAAGCATAGGGATACATTTATGATGACTGGCGCATCACCAGGGATGTGTTAGTCATTCTGTGCCGCTGTTCCGTCACCTATGGTGTGCTGCATTTACAATGCGGCGCATCATGGGGCAAAAACAGCACAGATGCGTGATGTATCTGTGCCGTAAAGGTGGCGCATTGCTGGAGTTGTATCGCAAGTGTGATGAAGCTCCAGCAAGGGTCGGGGGTGCCCCTGTCGCAGGGTTTCTGTTCTCACACAGAACTGTGGACAGAGGATTGGAACCTCGGCGAATTAGGGTGTCCCAAAACTCACGTTAGTAATCAAAAACTCCTTAGCAAGCTAGGTACAGTGTCACATTGGATATAACAAACTCTCAATGTTTAGACAATCCAGAATATGAACTTATAGTACCTCAGGATACGTGGAACTCATGAACAGTCGGTCGTTATATATTTCTTAGAAACCAGAACATGGAGTTAAGAAGAACACATGTGTATTTGAAATGTTTATTTACTAATGCCGTCTTCTCAGGCGTAGTATCTTAGATAATACAAGTACACATATTATCAGTAGCAAAATTACCAGCATAGTTACTAGTACATAAAAAGCGAATGGTGATAGTATGTTAACATGCTGTAAATGAATAAGAGTTAGCAACACTTATAAGCAGCCGCGGGCCGTGGAGGGAGTTACGGTGAGGCAGGGAGGCGGGGAGGGGGAGAAGCAGGGTGGAGAATACAAGTACACATATTATCAGTAGCAAAATTACCAGCATAGTTACTAGTACATAAAAAGCGAATGGTGACAGTATGTTAACATGCTGTAAATGAATAAGAGTTAGCAACACTTATAAGCAGCCGCGGGCCGTGGAGGGAGTTACGGTGGGGCAGGGAGGCGGGGAGGGGGAGGGGCAAGGTAGAGAGTGCTCCACCCTGCTTCTCCCCCTCCCCGCCTCCCTGCCTCACCGTAACTCCCTCCACGGCCCGCGGCTGCTTATATCTCACCCTCCCTAATACACATATTATATTATTTGCTAAGAAGGTCTCTTTGTGTTGGTTTAGGGCGTGCCCATACTTTAGTGTCTTAGATTTGAAGAAATCACATCAGCATACACCAGCTCTCTCTTCATGTGAACCGCATCAACTGTTGTGTATATGTGTTCGGCAAAGCAATATAAAACCCGCCTCATGCCCAGAATTGGCAGAAGTTGCACTTATGTTATGAGTATGAAGTCGTGGAGATCAGACCTCATAACAATTCTGTATCGTGTTGTTCTTGAAACTTTAGCACTCGCTGTACAGATATAGTTTAACAAGCAAAGCAGATAGTAGAGCAATAACATATTATTCTCATGTAAACCACGATGAACTACTAGGTGGAAAGCTAAAGTAACAACTAAGTGTCGTGTGCAGAAGTTGCAAAAAAGGAAAAATGGCGTTTAAACCGGTAATGAGCCCATGCTAACTTAACACGGTGTAAAGATATCCAGGACCTAGATGACACCTCCCCATGATCCGGAAACGAACTGAATAAGATAATAGAAGTGCCATCTCATGAGAGCAGATTGCAAGTTTATATGTGGACGGTCCGCAAGGTAAAGCATTAAAAACTAGGAAAATTTAATGCTAAAGAAAAATAAAACAGCCAAGTACTTTATCGAGTCTTAAGCCAATAGGC
Source organism: Lissotriton helveticus (assembly GCF_964261635.1). Classification (NCBI taxonomy): domain Eukaryota; kingdom Metazoa; phylum Chordata; class Amphibia; order Caudata; family Salamandridae; genus Lissotriton; species Lissotriton helveticus. Next base: position 322,984,290 of record NC_136065.1, on the reverse strand, counting down.
AAGGTAAATAATAAAAACTTGACAAATAAGTCAATGAATTGTCAATGAAATGCTAGTACTCCGTATATCAAACATGAAAAAGGTCTATGACATAACTGTGTATGCAAAATAAGCTGCAACAGCCTCCAATAGGAAGTCACCGTCTTCATCCGAAAACAGTTCAGCCATCCAATTTAAAAGCGGAAAAGAACATACGTGCTCTCCCAGCACCGGATCCTCTATCACCATCAGAGGACAGCTCGGTGGGTTTTCAAGAAAGCTCTGTTCCAAGAAAGACTGTGCTGCCGCCAGTAAATTCCAGGGACCAAGTAGTCCATGCATCAATGCCACAGCCATAATCCTTTCGCCAGGACAAACCAACTCGTGAGTAATGATAGGAGTCATCAGCTGATTAAAGTCGACGTCAGGAGAAACCGGTCCGCAGAGACACAAATCAATGGCCCAATCGAAATCACAGGTCAGGCAGTGAAATACAGGCTGGACACAGGTGAAGTAGGAGAATCGAAAAGATAATCCATATGCCGTGCTTAATATCGCCAACGGCATTGTGCCATAATATTCTAGCATGCGATTGCGGAACAGTGTCAGCAGCTGCAGGGTGGGAGGTTGCATAGGAGGGACATCCATATTTAAAAATGTAAAAAAGCACAAGAGCGTCCGCTGGTAATGCAAGTAAAAATGCCAATCCACGAACCAGAGTGGAGAAAATAGAATGAAAGGAAGCAGGGATGACTCCAAAGATTTTCTCAAATGAAGTCACGAGACCACTGGTAACAACTTTAAAAAAGTGCGCCAGGGCTTTTGTGGAGGATGCGTTAAAGATAGTCGGAACCATCTTGCTGAAATTGAAAGGCAAATCTGAATTGAAAAGGGTCTGCACCTCTGTACGGGTGTTCGCTATGTGAAGCACGAAAGTTTCACGGGCCGAACTCAAGGCCACCTCTCTCTGAGACAAAAGAGCTCTTATTCTTGCCATGCCGTTGAAATCTGTCCCAAGGTTGGTATTTGTGGCCAGATTGAAAACTCCCTATGCTCATGTGTGGGAGGAAATAGAACATTTCTGCAGCAAATAACCCGTTCACTTACTGTTACGATAAAAGGAATACTTTTAATTAACTCAGAACAATCTTCATTATTGAGCATCAAATAACTACCATTTTCCAACAACTTGAACGTGGGGATGATAGCAGGAACTGGCGTGCCTTGCAACACGCAAGCCATATTTGGTCGGTGTTTGTTGCATGAACCGTGTAACTGTATGTGCCTACACATTAGTGAATGATCTGGCGTCTCAGTGCATTCCTCTCCATTCAGATAAACTTCTTGATCATCTTTGAAACATCTGTATGTGTATGGAAGCGACCAGACCTCATGAAGAAAAGCACTACCTAAAGGTTCATAACGACCTATTGATATATATTTCATACAATTTGAAAACTTATATAAAGCAAAAGGCAGCGTTATTAAACCGTGGATAAGGCACGTTGCCAAAAAACCCGCAATCCTCTGCTGATGATGTCACTGAGCATGTCATGAATGATGTAATATGTGACATCATCAGCAGTGGATTACGGGTAATAGTATCTCTAGTTTACTCCCCTATAGCTGTCTTTCTTTTAACATAAGTGTCTGTTTCCTTCCCTTATACTCACTGTTTTTGGTTCGCTTCCGGTTCGCGTACCGGCGAGTGAACTGGGAAGCGAACTAAGAGAAATAGAGGTTGGCACAGTTCCAAATATTGTACCAATTTTTTAATAACGGGGAGGTAGTTCTGAAAAGAACTTTTTTTTTTTATTGTTTTTGTTGTTTTATATTTTTTTTATTATTTTTCGGAACATTTTTTTACTTTTTTTGAATTTTTCTGAACAGTTTTATATTTTTTTGGGTTTTTCTTGGAGGGGGCAATGAAAACGATTCATTGTAAAGGGCTCAACAGGAGCAACAAAACAAAAAAAGAAGTATTTATTATTTTGGGCGTTTCGTACAAACTTGCATATGATAGTCAATAGCTCTGTTGATCAGAGTGATGCTTCTTTCTCCGTAGGAAATGAATCCATCGCAAAATACGCAGATGTGTTTTACTTCACCAAATTTCATTTGTATATTTGGCACCATCTCCCTGCCCTCTGGTCCAGTTACTTCCGGTACAACAGATCTTCTGGCCATAATAGGGAGATTATCTAGGTCGTTCCGAAACTGTGCAGCACTGTAGTTGTTAGGATGCCACCTAGTCATATGGCGATGCATTGTGTAGTTTCCGAAACTGTATTTTTTCTCGGTTCCTCTGGACAGTCTATCTTGACATATAAGGCAAGTTACGTATCTTGCATTTACTTTTTTCTGACCTTTGGGAATTTTAAAAAATTGCCAAATGAAGTTTTCTTTCCGGTGAGACGTCCTGGGCTGCTCAGGCAAAAACTGCCTCTCTTCGTGCTCGTCGTCCTGTTCCTCTTCTTCCTCTTCTTGTTGAATTATAACTTGAGCAGGTGGTCCACTCTTCCTTGGATGTGGTGGAGGTGGTGGGGAAGCACCAGCTGAAGCTACTAAAGAAGCCATTGCTCAGTGATCACAAAGGGTCTTTCTCTCACAATGATGAAAGTCAGAGTGAGGAAAGAAGGAGGGATTTTCATCATTTGGGAAAAACAAGAGTTCTCAACCAATCAAAAGTGTTCATTTTAGATTATATGACCTAGTCTTACATCATTAGGAAACCAAAAGTGAAATGAACCAATGAAAAGTGTTATTACCAAGTCACATGACTTGCTGTGTTTACGTTAAGCGCTTTGCAGGGCCTCCCGGTTTGCTTCCAGAAACCTGCGCTTTGCGACTCGCTTCGCGTACCAGTTCGCTAACGTAGCACGTCATATGACGTATCACGCGACAACGTGAAACGTCATGCGGACGGGAGGCGTCACGATGTTGTTTTCTAACGCGGCACTTGCGGTAAAGAAACGTTTACCGGCTCGCGGTCTATTTCGCGGCATCAAGGTCAGCTAACGGGAAGCTTCCCGATTCGCGAAGCGGGAACGAAGAAAAAAAAATATTTTAAAAAAAAATTATTCATAAACATATAAAATATATTTTTGGATTTAAAGAAGAATACATTTTACAGCTACAGATATTAGCTGTTAAAAAACCAATGAAATTCACAGAAAAAACCATAGGTTATAGACCATATATAGTTAGGAATTAGCATTTACAAAACCTTGAAAATCCACTGAAAAAACCATAGGTTATAGACCATATATAGTTAGGAATTAGCATTTAGAAAACCTTATTTTACTCACACAAAACCATTGAAATTCCATATATAGTTAGTTGCACTAACTATATATCGCGCACCCGCAATCCACTGCTGATGATGTCACATATTACATCATTCATGACATGGTCAGTGACATCACTGATGACATCACTGATGACATCTCAAATGACATCACTGATGACATCATCTAGTGTCTGTGTGTTTTTGTAAAGTTTAAATACGTTTTACATATTGAAGAATGAGTGGATGTATGGAAGACTGAGTGTGTGTGTGGCTGGCTGGGAGGTGTGTGACTCTGTGCATATCAATGTGTACTTGTATCAGTGATTGTATAAGAGAGTAAGTATGTGTTAGTATATGTGTGAAAAGTATGGTGTTCTGTGTTTAACTATAGATGAGGAAATCGAAGTGTGATTGATTCTTCACAGGACTGACTAGGTGTATGAGTGCATATGATAGTGTTCTAATAATAACTGACTGTATGTATGAGTAATTGTATGGGTGAATGAGTGAATGTGTGTGTAGACGTACGAATCAGTGAGTGCGTATGTAGTAACTGGTATTGGTGTGTCATGATGTCATCAGTGATGTCATTTGAGATGTCATCAGTGATGTCATTTCAGATGTCATTAGTGATGTCATCAGTGATGTCACTGAAGTATGGTGTTCTGTGTTTAACTGTATAGATGAAGAAATGGAAGTGTGATTGATTCTTTACAGGACTGACTTGGTGTGTGAGTAACTCCATGGATGAGTGGCAGTGTGTGACTGTCTGCATAGGTGTATGAGTGCATATGATAGTGTTGTAATAATGAGTGACTGTATGTATGAGTGATTGTATGGGTGAATGAGTGAATGTGTGTGTAGACGTAGGAATCAGTGAGTGCGTATGTAGTAACTGGTATTGGTGTGTCATGATGTCATCAGTGATGTCATTTGAGATGTCATCAGTGATGTCATCAGTGATGTCATTTGAGATGTCATCAGTGATGTCATCAGTGATGTCACTGACCATGTCATGAATGATGTAATATGTGACATCATCAGCAGTGGATTGCGGGTGCGCGATATATAGTTAGTGCAACTAACTATATATGGAATTTCAATGGTTTTGTGTGAGTAAAATAAGGTTTTCTAAATGCTAATTCCTAACTATATATGGTCTATAACCTATGGTTTTTTCAGTGAATATATATATATTCACTGAAAAAACCATAGGTTATAGACCATATATAGTTAGGAATTAGCATTTACAAAACCTTGAAAATTCACTGAAAAAACCATAGGTTATAGACCATATATAGTTAGGAATTAGCATTTAAAAAACCTTATTTTACTCACACAAAACCATTGAAATTCCATATATAGTTAGTTGCACTAACTATATATCGCGCACCCGCAATCCACTGCTGATCATGTCACATATTACATCATTCATGACATGGTCAGTGACATCACTGATGACATCACTGATGACATCTCAAATGACATCACTGATGACATCACTGATGACATCTCAAATGACATCACTGATGAGATCACTGATGACATCATCCAGTGACTGTGTGTTTCTGTAAAGTTTAAATATGTTTTACATATTGAAGAATGAGTAGATGTATAAGTGTCTGGACGAAGGATTTAGTAGGTGCATGACTGAATGTATGAGTGAGTGATTAAATGTGTCTCACTGAGTGCATGGGTTAGTGACTAAACTGTCTTAATTTGTGCATCATTATGTCTGTTGTTCTGTAAACTGCTGCATGTGTTGATCAGTAGCTATATGATTAACTATATGGGTTATTGATTGATTGTCCAAGTATTTGTATAGGAGACTGAGTGTGTGTGTGGCTGGCTGGGAGGTGTGTGACTCTGTGCCGATCAATGTGTACTTGTATCAATGATTGTATAAGAAAGTAAGTATGTGTTAGTGTATGTTTGAAAATGTAAGGTGCTCTATGTTTAACTGTATAGACAAGAAAATGGAAGTGTGATTGATTCTTTACAGGACTGACTAGGTGTGTGAGTAACTCCATGGATGAGTGGCAGAGTGTAAGTGTCTGTATAGGTGTATGAGTGCATATGATAGTGTTGTAAAGATGAGTGATTGTATGTATGAATGATTGTATGGGTGAATGAGTGAATGTGTGTGTAGACGTAGGAATCAGTGAGTACGTATGTAGTAACTAGTATTGGTGTGTCAATGGTTTCAAAAATTATACTCTGTATTTAACACTGGGTGAAACAGAGGTTATATTAAAACGTGAGGAGATGCATTGTATTGTCACATGAATGATATCATCAGTGATGTGGTCATTGATGTCATTTGAGATGTCATCAGTGATGTCATCAGTGATGTCACTGACCATGTCATGAATGATGTAATATGTGACATGATCAGCAGTGGATTGCGGGTGCGCGATATATAGTTAGTGCAACTAACTATATATGGAATTTCAATGGTTTTGTGTGAGTAAAATAAGGTTTTTTAAATGCTAATTCCTAACTATATATGGTCTATAACCTATGGTTTTTTCAGTGAATTTTCAAGGTTTTGTAAATGCTAATTCCTAACTATATATGGTCTATAACCTATGGTTTTTTCAGTGAATTTCAATGGTTTTTTAATAGCAAATATCATAAGCTGTCGAATGTCAAGTACGTGGTAAGTAAAAACATTTTCGTGTTTATGCACACTGATCTGCTTTGAATACTGCCCCCCACCCCTCATTTCTATTAGGAGTACTCTCTCTTTGCAGATAGTGAAGGGTAGTTAACGCAGCCCTTTGCCCCCTTTGTAATACGTCGTGCCTGCTTCTCTCTCCATTTGATTGATTGTTCTCTTTGGTTCATTCTCTATTTACAAACAAGCACAGAGTCGCAATACTCTGTTTAGTCTTTGCAGATAGCGAAAAATCGTGTAAAAAAACAAAAGGAATCGAGCAAAATCAGTAGGCCACTAATGGGATCTCTTTTTGACCTCGCTAAAATAGAAACATTAGGAACAACCTGTTGAAAATAGCAATGCGTATGTACATAAGCGGCGTTCATTTGTGTTCACAGTACCCCTTGTTGATTGTTTCAATCGAGCATTGAATTGTTCGAAGTTAATTCTCTTAAGGATCTTCTCTACCTGCAAACGAGGAAGAATAGGAATATTCTCTCTCCCTTTGCAGATAGTGAAGGGTAGGTAACGCAAGCCTTTAACACGTCGTACCTATTTCATTCCTCATTGATTGATTGATTGTCCGAACATTGACTGTTTGGGAATTAGTTCTTTTTGGAGGTATTCCCTGTTTGCAAATAAACGTAGGAAAATCTTTGCAAGTAGTGAAAGGGTACGTAATGCGGACCTTTCTCCCCCGTTGTAATCTGTCATGCCTATCTACTCCCCACTGATTGATGCACCTTTTTCACCCGGACCATTTACTAGAGATACGTCATCTGGCCCGACCAGAGAGCACCCCTAGTGAAAAGGACATATGCAATAATAACGAAGTGATCACTGTATCCTGTTAACAGAAACTTTACCATGAAACAACCTGGAAAGAAAAAAATAGGAAAACGAAAATCAGTAGGCCACTGATGAACATGAACTTTTATTAAACAACAAACAAAGAAACGATAACATAACGTAATGATAAAACCTATTAATGTCCTAGAAACAAGAAAACGTTAAAGTATGCCAGTGGTGAGAGACCAGAAAAACAGTCCGAGAAACCAAATCACCCCTCGCTGTCCCAACTCATGCACTCTGAAAGTTCAAAGTTTTGAGGAGTGCTTGTAACATTGTCTGAAGCCTATTTGCAATTGCTTCATCTTCACTATTCTTAAAGTAAGTGGGGGCTGTTGTGATGCGGTGCCACCCTGAACCGCTTGACGGAGGCCCCCGAGGGACGGTGTCATGTCGCGGACTCGGAGGGGGCGCTTGGCTCCGGCCCCCTCCCCAAGTCGTGTTGCCCTGGTGTGGCCTGAGATCGCCCCCGACATAGGTGGCCGGCTCCCGGGGTCAAGCGGAACTTTTTTCCTTTTGGTGACTCTTCCATTCTTCACCTTGTCCCACAATCCGTTTCACCTAAAGACACGCTGTAGTGGGGCACCCCTTTTCCGTTTCATTTGCCATTCAGCCCGCTTTTGCTACACTGTGCCTCTTCCGCTATTCAGCTGTTTACCGCCCGCTCTTTCGACTACAGCGTCTCGCTCACCATGTACTTGAGTTGCTCCCGCTCTTGCGGTGCAGCGATAGGCGGCTGCCACAGGACTCTCAAAATGGCGGCCATCTCTTCAGATTTGGGCGTGGTCCACTAAAATGGGCCTGCGACACCTTGGAACTCGGACGCTTGTCTGCTAGAGCTTGGGCTCCATTCTCGAAAGCGTCCCCTCATCCTTGAAGATTCTACAAAAGTCTTGGGGGCCCCCGACTCCCGCAGGCTTCTGGTGGGGAGCGCCTAGCATGATTGCTCGTGGAATGGCCACGACGGAGCTACGAAATGGTGGTGCTCTCATGCTAACGCCAGCTTCCGTCTGAAACATCCAGAAACACTGTAGACTACCAATTCGATCAGTTCCGGTAGCGCTCCAATGTGACCCGGTAGAGAAGAACTTGCCCTCCCCTCTTTGACTGATGGTTCTTGTTGCCTGTCCCTTCTGTTGTCATTTAACAGAACTATTTAGCCTGCTGAAAGGGGTTGTGTGCCGTCCGCTGGTTGGTGGAGACATTTTGACTATATTCTGGACCTGCGTTGTCGCGTAATGCGTCATATGACGTGCCGCGTTAGAAAGTTTAATAAATTATTAAACACAATAAACAATCCTTAAAAAATAAAAAAAAATAAAAAATAATCAACAAAACCAACAATCAATTAACAACAGTATTTGAAAAGTCTATCATTCATTTTTCATTGCAGTACGCTGCCCAGAAAGCTTCCCGGTTCCCGGACCGGGCGCTACCCACGCAAAAAAACAAAAAAAAAATTTTTTTTTTTTTTTGCCCCGCGGGGCCGTTTTAAAGCCTCCACATTAAACCTAGGGGGTCAGGGAGGATCTACTATGCCCCCTTATGGTTATTTGCCCCTTTGTTTTGGCCTCCTCTTGTCTCTCGATCCTACCGAGAGACAAGATGGCGGCCGCTACGGACTTTTTGGAATGTTGACAGACGCCAGAGAACCAATCAGCTTCGCTTCACAAAGCTCCGTTGCGCGAAAAGTACGCGTCCTGGAGCGCTGCCCAGAGCGCGCTTACAGATATATATCTTTTTTTAAACGTTAATTTCTCAAAATCCACTGGAGCACATATATTGAGACCTACAAAAGGCACATCGGGCTACCAGTCCCTACAATTTTGCCAAGTTTCGTGCAAATCCATTCAGCCGTTCGGGCTAAAAGTGAGGCCAACCGCCCTATGGAAATTAACATGGGAAAAACGCGTTTTGGGACCCCCCTTTTTTCTCGGCCCCCCCTTGACGAACCCCCCCAAAATTTTCAGGGGCTGCTCAGAAACAAAATGTGCCATTTTCCTGAAAATTTCAGCCAATTCCGTCCACAAACGCCAAAGTTATTAGACATAGAATTTTCAAAAATCCCATAGAGAAAAAATCCTAACTATATATACCTACTGGCGACCGCCAGTAGGTAATATATATATATATATATATATATATATATATATATTAATTAAATAAAATTTTGATGACACCAAGAGGAGATTCTTACAACGCGGCTACAAACATGAAGACATCATCCAGGGAGAAATAAAGGCCAAAATAAAAACCAGAGCAGAAACATTATTACCCAAATCATCAGGTATTGATTTGGTCAAGGAACAAACCAAGACCAATCCCCCAAGGATGATCGTCACATACAGCAAGGAATGTCACAAAATACGTAAGATACTAAGCAAGTACTGGCATCTGATACATAAAGACCCTGATATAGGCAAAAACATAGGAGAAAGACCACTAATGACCTATAGAAGAGCTCCCAACCTTGCGGACCATCTGGTACATAGCCATTACGAAGAGAAGAAAAAGACCAATTGGCTCACCGAAAAGAAGAAAGGTTTCGTAAGATGCAGTACCTGCAAAGCCTGCAAGATAGGTAAAAATATGAAAACAACCATTGATCCCAAAGGCAAGACTTACATTATAAGAGAACACATCACATGTGAAACCAGCTTTGTAGTTTATATTCTACAATGTTATTGTGGAAAGCAATACATCGGAAGTACCACGTGCACCTTAAAGAAAAGAATGTTGGAGCACATTCGTGCAATACAGAACAAAGACTTTACATATGCTATGGCCAAACACATAGCGACCCATGCCAACAAGACGTGGAAAGACACCCACTTTTTTGGCTTGGCAGCAATACAGCAACATGAACGTGGTGGCAACAAAAAACAAAACTTAAGAAGATTAGAATCAAGACTAATCATGCGTTTCAAAACAAGACAACCGATAGGATTGAATGAGAGCGAAGAACTCTATTTCCACCTCTGAACAAATGTTTTCTTAAAACATGCCGAAGGGAAATTAATATTCAAAACCAAAAATTGGGAATCTACATATAACCAAATGAAAACTTTTTGCTTTCTCTACAAGATGCGTATGCACATGACAGTGTCTAATGAAAGGCAGTGACAAGGGCACTCAGCCCGAGGAATCATTAAATGACTGCACAGCCAGATAAATTAACACATGGCATTTATACGAAGGACACATTTCAATATGTGTACAGTCTAACACACTGCCTAGACACATTAATCTGAGTGCTTACAGAACCTTGAATTTAGCAAAATGTGTGCATGCATGGAAATTAAAACTTAATAAGAATATTATAAACAAACAAGCGAAACCAGCCTTGAACTGCATGTCCCACAATGCACTTTGACAAGCATTATAAGATATATAGTTGTAAGTAAAGTAGGACAACTGTGTAACACTGCCGTGAGAAGGAACCATCTGGTTCGAAACGCGTAGGCTTCAACAGTGTCTCAATAAATCTTCATTTCCAAAGAGCGGAGTGCTGGTTTTCCTTTTTCGTGAGTAATATATATGTATGTGTATATGTATATGTGTGTGTGTATATATAGACTGCGTGTGCTCATTTGAAAGTCAGCCTGTGACGAAGGGCGGGAGCCCGAAACGCGTCGGCGTTTTGACTTTTATGAACTGTGTGCTGCTGGCGGTGCATATACCCTGTTGCAGTCTCCAATAAAAAGATGCACAAGATTTCACCTGTGTGGGCTCCATCTCTTGAGGCAACTTTGTGTGGCAATATATATATATATATATATATATATATATATATGTATATATGTATATATATATATATATATATATATATATATATGTATATATATATATATGTATGTATATATGTATGTATATATGTATATATATATATATGTATATATATGTATATATGTATATATATATATATATATATATGTATATATATATATATATATATGTATATATATGTATATATGTATATATATATATATATATATATATATATATATATATGTATGTGTATATATATGTATGTGTATATATATATGTATGTGTATATATATATGTATGTGTATATATATATGTATGTGTATATATATATATGTATGTGTATATATATATATATATATATATGTATGTGTATATATATATATATATATATGTATGTGTATATATATATATATATATATGTATATATGTATATATATATATATATATATATATGTATATATATATATATTTCACCAAATATTCCCCAGAAGGGGAAAACAACGGGTCGCACAGCCAGTTCAGATTTAAACAGCAATCCTTTTTATTTTTTCAATTCACAGGGCAAATAGCGCATTGATCTACGCGTTTCGGTGTCACTCCACCTTGCTCACGATCACCGGGTTTGCCCCACCCACAAACATTTAAACATATTGTTTTCTTTTTTTTTTTTTTTTTTTTTTTGGCCATTTCCTGTCACATGTCATGCTAAGGATTCTGGTCCTTGTAGTTTTACTGGTTGTCTGAAACAAAATTATTAATAAATTGTGCGCACAAGTTGCAAAATCAAAAACTATTGATTAGTGTTTGAGAGTCCCACACCTGTCCCGCCTTCGAATAGGCTGATATGTCACATTCAATTTTGTACCGCCTTCTAATAGGCAGATAACATCGCAATTTTTTGACAGTGTTCACATAGTTAATATTTCATTATCATTTTACAAGTGCACATGCAATTCCTCAGATTGATTCAACCCGTTCGGGTGCATAGTCCTCAGGTTAATGATGAATCTAGATTCAGCTCGCCTTAGTTTTTTTGCTCGATCACCTCCCCGCTCACCTTTGGGGATTGTTTGTATGCCATAAAATCTCAGTTTTAGCCAATCCCCCTGATGTGATTGTTCCATATGTTTGGCTATGGCATTTGAGCGGTCCTTATGAATTGTTGCACGCATATGCTGTAAAATGCGATTTTTCAATTCCCCAGTTGTACTCCCTACATATTGCAAAGGGCACAGGCATTCTACTATGTATACAGTGAATGGTGTTTTGCACGTGATACATTGTTTGATTTGCCATTTCTTTTTATTGGCTAATGTAATTTCTTTGGTTGGCTTAGCGATCTGACATATTTTACAACCGTGGCATTTTACGAACCCCTTGGTTTTCAGCCAATCATCCTGTCGTTTTTTCTGAAAGTGGCTGTGTATTAGATGATCCTTCAGGTTTTTAGCGCGCCTGTATGTTATTATAGGGTGCGTGCCCATGAGTTCTTTTGCAGTATTGTCCAGTTGTAAGAGTTTCCAGTTTTTTCTTAGGATTTTGGATATTTTGTCGCTTTCTTGGGAGAAGTCCATTATTAAACGGATTTTATCCGTTTCTGTGTCATCCTGTTTGTTTTTCCTCTTGAGACATTCCTCTCTTGTTTTCATATCAGTTTTTATTAGACTGTTTCTCACTGTTTGTGATGGGTATTTCCTTTTGATGAATCTTTCCATTGTCCTTTCGCTGTTTCTCTTCCATTCTTCTTGCTCACTGCATATCCGACGGACTCTCAAAAATTCACCGTACGGTATGCTGTTGAGTAGTGTTTTTTGGTGGAAGCTGGTGGCTTCAAGTGTGGCATTAGTTGAAGTTTGTTTGCGGTGGAGAGTTGTGTGTATCTGTTGGTTCTTGATATAAATTTCTGTATCCAGGAATACAATTCTTTCCTTGCTCATATTATAAGTGAACTTTAGATTTTTCACACTGTTATTCATTATTTGAAAGTATTCCTGGAATTCTGATTCAGTTCCATCCCAGATAATCAACAAATCGTCGATAAATCTCTTCCAACTCACGACTTTGTTCACAGATGTTTCATTCATAGAGTTCCACGCCAGTTCCTGCTCCCACCAACCCATCGTAAGACAAGCATATGATGGACTAAAGGAAAATCCCATGGCTGTCCCACTTCGTTGTTTGAAGATTTCTCCTCCAAAGGTGAATACATTGTGTTCCAAACAGATTGTGATCATTTCCAGTAGCATCTGGTTATGGCTACTGAATTCCAAAGTCCTCTCCTTTAAGAAGAAATTGCATGCTCTTACTCCCATTTCATTGTCGATGTTGGTATATAACCCAATGACATCCATTGAGATCAACCAATATGAATCCTGCCACGGAGTGTCAACCAAAGTTCTTAAGAGGTCACTAGTGTCCTGAATGTAGGAGTTCAGTTTCGATACAAAGGGTTTTAGGAAGTGATCGATATATTCCGCCATTGGCTCCAACAATGAGCCCTTAGCTGATATTATTGGTCTTCCAGGTGGGTTTTTTTGGTCCTTATGAATCTTAGGCAAAAAGTAAATTGTTGCCAATATTGGTTGAGTTACCGTGAGAAATTTTTGTTCCATATCATCAATGAGTCCGTTCATTTTCCACACATTTAATTTGTCATCAATTTTGTTCTTTATTTCCATGGTTGGATTATACTTCAATTTTTCATAATGCATATGATTTCTTAATTGTCTGTTTGCTTCCATTACATATGCATTACGGTCCAAAATTATCACATTTCCGCCCTTGTCGGCAGTTTTTATTTCTATATTGTCATCTTCCGATAAATTTTTTAGTGCCAGTCGTTCCTCTTTTGTTAAATTGTCTTGGCCATAATTCAATTTCAATTTATACAGATCCTGTATAACTGCATCTTGAAACAGGTCCACTTTGTTGCCGGGAGTCAATTGTGGGTAGAACTTGGATTTAGGTTTTTTTCCACTCAGACCTGCTCCACGCTGTGTTACAGCCTGTGAGAGGGTCACTTCTTGTGATGGATCCTGAGTCATATTCATTAAAGTCAGAAAGCCTTCTGCATCCTTCAATGGTAACGTTCCCTCACTTGTTGTAGTTTGGGTGATGTTTTGCTCTTTCAGTATTTTTTCTCTAAATGCTTTTGCTAGTTTAATTTTCCTGATATACAGGTATAGATCAATTCTCACCTGCGCCAGGTTCATGTGGCTTTTTGGACAAAAATTAATTCCCCTCTTCAGTAGGGATGTTTCCGTTGATGTTGATTCTCTTTCTGATAAGTTTATCACTTGTAATTCATCCATTATTTTTGTTTCTTCCTCATGGTTCGTGTCTCCACTCCTGTCTTCTCTGCTCCGCCACTTGCTCCTTTTGCCTCTTCTGTTGCATTTTTTCCGGGCCATTGCCTTCCTCTCCCCCTTCCTCTCCGTGACTGAAATTGTGGAGTTGGGCGGTTCCGCTCCCAGTATCGCTGTTGTAGAATGAGGCGCATGTCCCCTAAAAAAGGAATCCTTCTGGTGGTCTCATTTTCATCACCAGGTGTTTGTTCAGTAGATACTATTGAAGACGCCGAACTGGACATGCTTGACATACTCGTCCAAGCCATTTGTTCTTTTAAGCCATCAAATTTCCGAGCAAAAGAAAAAATACGGCCTTCCGCATAGTCATTAGTGTCTCTGATGAATTTAGAATGTTTCCTGTCCATCACAATCTCCTCATGTTTATCAATTTCTGTTTCAAGATCCTCCTTGAATTTGGTGAGTTCCGATGTTAGTTTTAGAGTGATTATTTCTTTTTCTACTTCCTGCAACTCCTCTTTGAGTTTTTCCAAAGATATTTCAATATGCTTGATTAGAATTTCAATGAGGCCCAATGATGATTGCAGTATATGTTCACCCCATTCTTCTAGCAGTTCATTAGATACATCGCTGTTATTGGGCATTAATAGGATTCTCAAACCCCTAGGCACCATCTTAGCCTCTAAGTACTTTTTCAACGTGATAATTTCCCATGATTTGTTGATTTCCTTTCGACTCAGTTTTTCCCAATTTTTTAATTTGCTTCTCGCATCCGTTTTCCCTGAGGTTGAAGCTGCACCCGTTTTATCTCTTGGGTTGCTTTTGTCAAACAATTCAGTTACTTTCACCGAGCGTTTTGCCTCACGCTTTTCCATATTTGCGCTGTTTGTTAATTTCCCCTTTGAACTTATATTCGTTTCCTTTCGCTTTTTGGATTTGCTGTTATGCCCCGTTTCTGGCCGGTACTCTCTGGGTGGCTAGTAGTAGTGTTTTTGGCCGCTAAACACAGTATAATATTTGCGGTTTTGCAACTTCAGTCACTCGATTTCCCGATGTTAGCCGATGCTGATTTGTTTAGCCAGACACTTTCTTGCGCATTCATTCGGTACACACGCTTACCGTTTCTCTCCAAACGTGTCCCCTTCTGCGCTCCAATCTCGGAATTGGTTTCAGTGTTGGTATTCTTTGGATAGCAATTCCTTTTATCCACAGCAACGGCGTTCACTGCCTCCCTCCTTGTATCTCCTCCACAACGGTTCCTTTTCGGGAGCTTGTGCAGCGCTCTCACATGTGCGGTATCCTGCGGCAGAACCCAGCCGCTTAATATTTCACCAAATATTCCCCAGAAGGGGAAAACAACGGGTCGCACAGCCAATTCAGATTTAAACAGCAATCCTTTTTATTTTTTCAATTCACAGGGCGAGCTGAATCTAGATTCATCATTAACCTGAGGACTATGCACCCGAACCGCAAATATTATACTGTGTTTAGCGGCCAAAAACACTACTACTAGCCACCCAGAGAGTACCGGCCAGAAACGGGGCATAACAGCAAATCCAAAAAGCAAAAGGAAACGAATATAAGTTCAAAGGGGAAATTAACAAACAGCGCAAATATGGAAAAGCGTGAGGCAAAACGCTCGGTGAAAGTAACTGAATTGTTTGACAAAAGCAACCCAAGAGATAAAACGGGTGCAGCTTCAACCTCAGGGAAAACGGATGCGAGAAGCAAATTAAAAAATTGGGAAAAACTGAGTCGAAAGGAAATCAACAAATCATGGGAAATTATCACGTTGAAAAAGTACTTAGAGGCTAAGATGGTGCCTAGGGGTTTGAGAATCCTATTAATGCCCAATAACAGCGATGTATCTAATGAACTGCTAGAAGAATGGGGTGAACATATACTGCAATCATCATTGGGCCTCATTGAAATTCTAATCAAGCATATTGAAATATCTTTGGAAAAACTCAAAGAGGAGTTGCAGGAAGTAGAAAAAGAAATAATCACTCTAAAACTAACATCGGAACTAACCAAATTCAAGGAGGATCTTGAAACAGAAATTGATAAACATGAGGAGATTGTGATGGACAGGAAACATTCTAAATTCATCAGAGACACTAATGACTATGCGGAAGGCCGTATTTTTTTCTTTTGCTCGGAAATTTGATGGCTTAAAAGAACAAATGGCTTGGACGAATATGTCAAGCATGTCCAGTTCGGCGTCTTCAATAGTATCTACTGAACAAACACCTGGTGATGAAAATGAGACCACCAGAAGGATTCCTTTTTTAGGGGACATGCGCCTCATTCTACAACAGCGATATTGGGAGCGGAACCGCCCAACTCCACAATTTCAGTCACGGAGAGGAAGGGGGAGAGGAAGGCAATGGCCCGTAAAAAATGCAACAGAAGAGGCAAAAGGAGCAAGTGGCGGAGCAGAGAAGACAGGAGTGGAGACACGAACCATGAGGAAGAAACAAAAATAATGGATGAATTACAAGTGATAAACTTATCAGAAAGAGAATTAACATCAACGGAAACATCCCTACTGAAGAGAGGAATTAATTTTTGTCCAAAAAGCCACATGAACCTGGCGCAGGTGAGAATTGATCTATACCTGTATATCAGGAAAATTAAACTAGCAAAAGCATTTAGAGAAAAAATACTGAAAGAGCAAAACATCACCCAAACTACAACAAGTGAGGGAACGTTACCATTGAAGGATGCAGAAGGCTTTCTGACTTTAATGAATATGACTCAGGATCCATCACAAGAAGTGACCCTCTCACAGGCTGTAACACAGCGTGGAGCAGGTCTGAGTGGAAAAAAACCTAAATCCAAGTTCTACCCACAATTGACTCCCGGCAACAAAGTGGACCTGTTTCAAGATGCAGTTATACAGGATCTGTATAAATTGAAATTGAATTATGGCCAAGACAATTTAACAAAAGAGGAACGACTGGCACTAAAAAATTTATCGGAAGATGACAATATAGAAATAAAAACTGCCGACAAGGGCGGAAATGTGATAATTTTGGACCGTAATGCATATGTAATGGAAGCAAACAGACAATTAAGAAATCATATGCATTATGAAAAATTGAAGTATAATCCAACCATGGAAATAAAGAACAAAATTGATGACAAATTAAATGTGTGGAAAATGAACGGACTCATTGATGATATGGAACAAAAATTTCTCACGGTAACTCAACCAATATTGGCAACAATTTACTTTACCCACCTGGAAGACCAATAATATCAGCTAAGGGCTCATTGTTGGAGCCAATGGCGGAATATATCGATCACTTCCTAAAACCCTTTGTATCGAAACTGAACTCCTACATTCAGGACACTAGTGACCTCTTAAGAACTTTGGTTGACACTCCGTGGCAGGATTCATATTGGTTGATCTCAATGGATGTCATTGGGTTATATACCAACATCGACAATGAAATGGGAGTAAGAGCATGCAATTTCTTCTTAAAGGAGAGGACTTTGGAATTCAGTAGCCATAACCAGATGCTACTGGAAATGATCACAATCTGTTTGGAACAAAATGTATTCACCTTTGGAGGAGAAATCTTCAAACAACGAAGTGGGACAGCCATGGGATTTTCCTTTAGTCCATCATATGCTTGTCTTACGATGGGTTGGTGGGAGCAGGAACTGGCGTGGAACTCTATGAATGAAACATCTGTGAACAAAGTCGTGAGTTGGAAGAGATTTATCGACGATTTGTTGATTATCTGGGATGGAACTGAATCAGAATTCCAGGAATACTTTCAAATAATGAATAACAGTGTGAAAAATCTAAAGTTCACTTATAATATGAGCAAGGAAAGAATTGTATTCCTGGATACAGAAATTTATATCAAGAACCAACAGATACACACAACTCTCCACCGCAAACAAACTTCAACTAATGCCACACTTGAAGCCACCAGCTTCCACCAAAAAACACTACTCAACAGCATACCGTACGGTGAATTTTTGAGAGTCCGTCGGATATGCAGTGAGCAAGAAGAATGGAAGAGAAACAGCGAAAGGACAATGGAAAGATTCATCAAAAGGAAATACCCATCACAAACAGTGAGAAACAGTCTAATAAAAACTGATATGAAAACAAGAGAGGAATGTCTCAAGAGGAAAAACAAACAGGATGACACAGAAACGGATAAAATCCGTTTAATAATGGACTTCTCCCAAGAAAGCGACAAAATATCCAAAATCCTAAGAAAAAACTGGAAACTCTTACAACTGGACTGCAAAAGAACTCATGGGCACGCACCCTATAATAACATACAGGCGCGCTAAAACCTGAAGGATCATCTAATACACAGCCACTTTCAGAAAAAACGACAGGATGATTGGCTGAAAACCAAGGGGTTCGTAAAATGCCACGGTTGTAAAATATGTCAGATCGCTAAGCCAACCAAAGAAATTACATTAGCCAATAAAAAGAAATGGCAAATCAAACAATGTATCACGTGCAAAACACCATTCACTGTATACATAGTAGAATGCCCGTGCCCTTTGCAATATGTAGGGAGTACAACTGGGGAATTGAAAAATCGCATTTTACAGCATATGCGTGCAACAGTTCATAAGGACCGCTCAAATGCCATAGCCAAACATATGGAACAATCACATCAGGGGGATTGGCTAAAACTGAGATTTTATGGCATACAAACAATCCCCAAAGGTGAGCGGGGAGGTGATCGAGCAAAAAAACTAAGGCGAGCTGAATCTAGATTCATCATTAACCTGAGGACTATGCACCCGAACGGGTTGAATCAATCTGAGGAATTGCATGTGCACTTGTAAAATGATAATGAAATATTAACTATGTGAACACTGTCAAAAAATTGCGATGTTATCTGCCTATTAGAAGGCGGTACAACATTGAATGTAACATATCAGCCTATTCGAAGGCGGGACAGGTGTGGGAATCTCAAACACTAATCAATAGTTTTTGATTTTGCAACTTGTGCGCACAATTTATTAATAATTTTGTTTCAGACAACCAGTAAAACTACAAGGACCAGAATCCTTAGCATGACATGTGACAGGAAATGCCAAAAAAAAACAAAAAAAAATGAAAACAATATGTTTAAATGTTTGTGGGTGGGGCAAACCCGGTGATCGTGAGCAAGGTGGAGTGACACCGAAACGCGTAGATAAATGCGCTATTTGCCCTGTGAATTGAAAAAATAAAAAGGATTGCTGTTTAAATCTGAACTGGCTGTGCGACCCGTTGTTTTCCCCTTCTGGGGAATATTTGGTGAAATATTAAGCGGCTGGGTTCTGCCGCAGGATACCGCACATGTGAGAGCGCTGCACAAGCTCCCGAAAAGGAACCGTTGTGGAGGAGATATATATATATATATATATATATGGCAATACGCCCACTGGGGCGGGTCTGAAAGTATAAAATGACTTCATTGGTAGCCGTGACTGGAATGCAGCCAGTGATCAAGGGCAAAGTGGTGCCCGAAACGCGTTTGGCTTTGTGAAATTTACCGAAGGAGCGAACATGAAATGCTTGCATTAAAAATATGGAGACAACTTTCTTGTGCGAGGTGTTTTTACAAAGGTAACTTTTCGTGTTGGAGATATATATATATATATATATATATATATATATATATATATATATATATATATATATATATATATATATATGTGTATATATGTGTATATGTGTATATATATATATATGTGTATATATATATATATATATATATGTGTATATATATATATATATATGTGTATATATGTGTGTGTATATATATATATATATATGTGTGTATATATATATATATATATATATATATATATATATATGTGTGTGTATATATATATATATATATATATATATATATATATATACACCAAATCCTTCTGTGAAGCACACACAATTCTCCACGCTGCCACACCATCAGGAACGGACCACAGCAAAGGTAGTTTATAAAGTGCAATTTATTCCATAATTCGATATATATATATATTTTTTTTTCTTTTTTTTTTTCTTTTTTTTTTTCTTTTTTTTACTTCACTGGGACGAAAGACTTTTGAGTGCCGTCATTCTTCGTTTTATTGAACGACTTTGTAAGGAATATATATATATATTATTATATATTTTTTTTTGGGCGGTTTGATTATAGTGGTAGGGCAAAGACGAGCGTATGAAGAGAGATGCTGTTGCAGAAGGTAAACATAATGAATAGGTACAATAGTTGGCTACACCCACCTAAATACATACTACTTTGTACATAAATTAGGACTAGCGTCTAGTCAAATAAGGTCAGGACATAGTTAGTGATGGAAACTAATACAAGTTTTTGATGGTATATTGGGTAGAAAAATAGGTGGTCCCAGTGCTTAGTTTGTAATAGAATGAATGTGGTTGGCCAGCCAGTATTTTTAAATGTCAGCGCACCTAATATCAAGGCTTGGAGTTTTGCATCGACCTCATGTCGGCCAAAATCCCCCAAATCTGCAAATCAAGGACAGGGCACCGATCCTTTTCCTTGCTGGGCCTGTCTCAATGAAACCAACTTTCCCTGGAATTAAGATGCATTAAAACAACCCCTATGTTCAGAAAAAAGTTAAAAACCTCGCTCTTAGCCAACAACTGACATTGATCCCTTCCTTCCCTTGACCGTTCCACTTCTGCCCTAGTGCCAGGGCACTCCTTAGAGTAACAGTTGCGCTTTATAAATAATACCCCTACATTTACAATACATGTTTTTTTCCATCCACTACTAGACACTCCATGCCCCCTTTCTCACTCGTGCAGGTTCCTACATTTTTCCCCTGCAAACGTTTTTCTGTCTTTCTCTTCCTCCTCTTTCCCTTTTGTATTTTTTTGTTTTTGTTGCTATCTTGCTCATGGTCCATGTCAGATGAGGAACAATAAGTTCTGGGCTGCAAAAAGGAGTGCTGGTGGACCCCACTGGCGCGATATCTATATATAGAGAAATATAGAGATCTATATAGCTATGGATACCTGGAATTTTCCAAATTATCACACTTAGCAGTGTGATGGTTCGTAGTTGTGTTTCTATCATTGGCAGCATGGCAGGGGCAATGTGTGGTGCAAGCTGCAGTGGCCTCCTGATGAGAGCCCAGGCACTTACTGTTTTACAAATTAAGCATTTATGTATGTGTGTGTGTGAATATGTATGCATGTATGTATATGTATATGTATGTATGTATGTATGTATGTATGTATATATATATATATATATATATATATATATATATATATATAGATATATATATAGATATAGATATATATATATAGATAGATAGAGAGCGAGAGATCAATGCAAGTTGGTAAGTACTGCTAAAAGGCTGAAATGTGGACTGCTACAAGCAATAGCGACATAGTGTCATACGAATGGAAAGACTGCTTTGCAACTCATAGTGGTAGAGGGTGCTCCAACATAGAAGACTCATAATGCTGTTGATAACACATACAATTATGTAATGCAAATCCCTATAGTGGAAGAGAGATCTAATGGCACGACATTGCTAATTTTTTTTTATTTTTTTTTTATCGAACCTTTATTTGTAGCAAATCAGAGTACAGAGACGGGCCTACAACCATCACGGCCGGCCGCTAGTAAAGTCAAAACAATGCGAGCAATAAGCATTGTGGCAACAATTCAAGATACAGGATAATACAGTAACAATACAGAATTCGAAAGAGGCATAGCAGCTCGAGTAAGGATATAAAAGGTTCATTTTACTAATAAGGAGCAAAAAGAAGCGTCACGCAGTCACACGCATTCCCACGATAGTGCTTAAATCAGGATAGATGAAACAGTGTCTACACGATGAGGGGGGCCCCAGGGGACAAAATATACATAACAGGAGAAACAAAGGCGCAGCCCCAGCATACAACGGGTCCAAACCCACCCTCCAGCGCCATACACACCGCGAGAAACACAGGCAACGACGACAACTGAGAAAAAGAAAGACTAAAGGGCCATAGAAACGAACACAAACATACGCCCCACCCGCAACCCCCCACCCTGCACACCCGCAGAATGTCATGGCCTACCCCCCAGCCGCGTGCCTGTCGCCCTAATAGAACCCGAAATATAGAAAGATAGAAAAGAAGGAAAACAAAAAGAAAAAGAGAGAAAGAAATGGAGGAGGACCCCCAGTGCGCCGCTCGGCCCCGCCCTGCACCCCAACACTACGAAAATCCCAAAAAGGAGGCAATACCACAAAGAAGATCAATAAAGCCTGGGTATGGGAACAAAGAAATAGCAATCACAGATATCCACGACACCGCCCGTCAATAATAAAGCAAATAGAGGACAGGCCACCTCAGCCCTGACCCTGTCTGATAAGAATACTGCCTGAAATTCTATCAATAAGCAATGGGAAGCACAGTCTCGAAGGTCCGAACAGGATAGGCGGGCCCGGACGGAACAAGGCCATAAAAAAGCATAATAATTCAAAGCCACCCAAATAGAGACAGTAAAGATAAGGCAACCACAGCGCCGGTCCCATGAACTTCCAAAAGCTGACACAAGAACAGCATCCAGGAGGAGAAAGTCAAACAGTCTGGCCATGGCCGCGAACCCCCGAGGCCAGTCCAAGAAGGAAAACAACGCTCCACTCCCATCCGCCGGTCAAACATGTGCCCCGAGGACAAAGTCATACAGGCGATCAAGACGGCCAGCACGGGCAAAGAAGTCCGGGCTCCAAGCGGTCCGAGGAACCGAAACCTTCCCCACGGAGGCAGCAGCATGGTCAGCGGCCGACTCCCGGAGTAGGACCATGGTCGACATAGGTAGCGAAACAGCGATGGCGTCCAGTCCCATACCCAGGACTCTGGCGTAGCAATCAACAGTCTCCTGCAATGTCGTTAAGGCAGCCAACACATCTCGGGGTGTGAACTCCGTCGTGCGATGCGGGCATCCCTGTCCCATCTCTGCAACAGCCGCCCGGCCCGGACGTGAGCCGCGAAGAAAGGCGCCAGCCGCCATCTTGAGCCGATCGGCGCCGGTCCCCTGCACAGATCCAGGGAGCGGGCCGCACCGTGGGGACACCGCAGTATGCATCTCCAGGACAAACAAATTGTGGGGCAGGGTCCAGAAAGGAGAGCCACCAAAAGGCTAAAGTCCCGCCGGGCCCCGGGAGTCGCCCACCGATATTAGAGCGATCTCCAGTTATGCCTGGGCAACAAACGTTGGGGAGGGGGCAGGAGTCAAGCGCCCCCTCCGATCCCACGCCTCCACTCTGTCCCACGAGGGTCCACGTCGATCAGTTCGTGTCGTTACCGCTGGCAGCGGTCGGTCAGAACATCGGCCCCCACCGGCGAGGCACCGCTCCACCCTCGACGGCCGTCGATGCTGCGGCCGAGGCCGGAGGCCCCGCCTAATCAACGCCCCGGTTCCACCATCACACGGGCCGCAAGGCAGATGGGGAGATTTCTCAGGATCTGCGGCACGTAGACGCTCCGGAAGCAGACGGTAGGTGTTCGCTTTCTCTCCGGAGGCAAAGGAGAGCACTTTGGGTCAGGATATTCGGCAGGATAGTCGTGTGGGGCAAAGGGGCTCGCGGAGCCGAGCGACTATGCGGCCATTTCAGACGGCTGCTTGGCTCCTCCCCCCCTGACATTGCTAATCTTGATGGTAGATGATGCCCCAACATTGAATGAACAAATGCCTTTGAATAACACACCTTTTGTTGTAGTAAAATCCCCTTAGTGGGCAAAGACATGCGGAATACACCAATACCAACAAAAAAGTCACCATACATATTAACCAATTTCTCACTTGCAGCTCTACTTTTGTGGTTTATGTACTCGAGTGTCCCTGCAGCCTAATACGCTATGTGTGTGTGATCAAGGCCGCTTGATTGCCGAAACACGTCACAACTTGGATTTAAGAAGCAATAAATCTATCGTACCTTGTGTAGCTGGTTTGTGGTTCCTTAGAGCGTGTTTATTCTGCCTTATATTACGGACGACTGCCAATGGCTCTGCCGGCTCACGCGCCACCTCCCTAGGATCTCTGGTTTCCGGAAGGAGCGCTCTTTTTTGGTGGATATATATGTGGATATATCTATCTATCTATCTATCTATCTATCTATCTATCTATCTCCCTCAGTAGGGAGTATGGCCAAGTTATAGGTTATTTTGAGCAATTGTACTACTAAACATGCATTCACACTTTTTTTTATTTTTTTTTTTACTACAAATCAAAGGTCAAATTTACTACAGTACAGCAAAAGTTACCTGGGAAGCATTTTACTGCCTCCCAGATTGTCTGTACCAATCACTTTACAATTGGAAACAACACAGTGCCAGCTGACACATGGAGCAAACAAGGTGATGAATAAGGAGGGTATGAAAATACTAGAGGCAAGAAGATGGCCAGAACTGATAAGTCTGATGATCAGTAGCAGAATGTGTCACTATTACGCAATACAATGGGTTTGTGCAAAGAGACTTGGCGGTAACTAATTATGGAACTGAGGGGCTGGAAATAATATTATGCTTACTACCCAAAAAGAATTAAAACATTACATGTTTAACTTGAGTTGAGGGCAGTTCTGTGCTGCTTACTGTAAATGCATAAACATGCGCACAGATGCGTTTCACAATTAGCTGTTATTTGTGGCCCCTCCAGTTTTATAAATATCCCCTTGCTTTGCCCCCCCCCCCCAAAAGTCACTTCTAGTGACGCCACTGTTTGAAGTCGCTCCCATCACAAGGAGGCGCATCACAAAACATTTAAATAATTTAATACAAAAACTGGCATCCAGATACCACCAAAAAGTTAACTGGGGTGGTTCATGTGAATAAGCTGGTACAAGACAGAATGCCTTTATTGTTTTTCGACCAATTCCAGGTACCCACGAGCCCCATTAGGAAACAGCGATCCATATTAACGTGGGCAGGTGTCTCCAGACAGACTTGGCCACATGCAAAACAATGTGCTGTGTTAAACTCTCTTCATTTAGCTGGAATAGTTATTGTGAAGCTTGCAAAATAGGTTTAACCACGTAATTGAGGTATCAGCCCATTGCTTTGCCATGCACAAATAGGAAGGAGATGAGTTGTGGATCCGGTACTTACAATTTTTTAGCTTTTCTTGCTAATTAATAAAAAGCCACTCTGGGTACAGGTATTGTTTTAGTGTCGCTTAACAGTGCAGCAGTTCAAATCTAAGAAACTCTGATTTTAATCCTATTTTATAATAATAATTATATTGTGTTGTCTTTTATTATCTCCCTACAGAAGAGACAGCTGGCCGCTCAAAGCTTAGCATTTAATTTGAAAGATAAAGTTTTCTGTGAGCTGTTTCCAGAAGTAGTGGAGGTAAGAAAGGCATATTTCTGTTTGCATCAGATTTTGATTCTGTATTGCATGCAAGTTTGGACGTACATTGTGGCCTAGACCAGGCCGTTTTGGTGATGGCAGGATTGTGTTAACCTGTAAGTAGTTCGCACAAGATCAAAAGCAAAACTTTCTGTATCAAAGTTGATGCACCCTTTGAAAGTGGCAATTAGAATATCTTACACAGAACATATAGTACCGCCCAGCAACTACCCATGCTCATTTGGGGTAGAAAGTGAACATCTCAAAAAGAAATACCCAAGTTGTGAGCACACATACGCAAATTTGGCCACATTGCAAAAATTCTGAATTTCGGGCAGAATCTTACCCTTTGCTAAACATAGTCAACAGATAAGTGGTATAAAGTCTTGAAACCTCACTGATTCCTTGTTTATTATTGTTCCCTTCAATCCCTTTTGCCTTTGCCAGGCAGATCCACAACAGGCCTCGCCTATATTCCAGTACCATTATCACTCCATGGAATTTTTCCACTCCACTCACTATCTGGACACGCGTTATGACTTTCTGAAGAGATATGTTGCTCATTGCTGACCACCAGAGGGCTTAAACATGGCCAGCCCTGTAGGGCCTGGCTAACCATGTACTGTACTCCTTGAAATCACTGGACGACATTCACACAAAAAATATCTAATGTAATATGTTCTGGCCGAAATGTAACTCTCTGACCTCCTATCCATCCCTTCTCATGTTCATAAGGTCTTAGCTTACAGTCCACCGTGATTGTTAACTTATTAGATTAACTAGTCTAAGACACAACTAAGACTTGCAGAGCCATTCAAGGCTGCCTACATACTATTAGCCATCAAGTGTGTGCCCATCAGTCACATCTCTTCATCTAGCGCTGTGTCCTGTAACACTTTTGCCATACGAGATCAAATTAAGAACACCCTTTCACATCCGTTACGCGTAATAGCATACAATCCATGTGGGTAAGTGCTTTAGTGTCCCAGATGGGGGTAGTAAATGCTTTATATGTAGTACAGTACAACACAAAGTATAATCTGGAAATCAGGACGTTTTGGTGCTCTAAATAATAAACAACGGTACAAAAGGGGGGTGGTGATGGACGGAGCATCTGAATCAATCAAACACTCACACCCAGTCAAAAGATCTGGGTTTAATCCATCACCGTTCTTTAGCCCACTCTGCCACCCCAGTTCAGACATGGCTATATGCAAATCAGTCTGACCCTGTGCCTCATGGGAACAGTCCAGCCCGAAACTGCCAAGCCATGTCTTCTCTGGACCGGAAACAAGCTTCAGAGGACCGGTTTCTGGCATTCCAGCCGTCTTCAGCCCGGCTTGCTTGAATCCAGTGGCAAAGTGAGCAAGGGACTCACGTCTGAGCATACCCTGCCACACTTATGGTGGCCAAAAGAGGTACAAAAGGGGTGTGGTGATGGACGGAACAGTGATGGATTAAACCCAGATCCAGGGAAGACATGGCTTGGCAGTTCGGGCTGGACTGTTCCCATGAGGCACAGGGTCAGACTGATTTGCATATAGCCATGTCTGAACTGGGGTGGCATAGTGGGCTAAAGAACGGTGATGGATTAAACCCAGATCTTTTGACTGGGTGTGAGTGTTTGATTGGTTCGGATGCTCTGTCCATCACCACCCCCTTTTGTACCGCTTTGGCCGCCATAAGTGTGGCAGGGTATGCTCAGACGGGATTTTCATCACTTAAGATCCTCTAAATTGGTTTTCCCTTTGACTTGTACATTGGAGAGGCTTATACTTGCCAAAGGATGGCTTGTTAGGTTGGATGCATTGCCTGGAGGTGTTCCTTTAAGTTTATTTTAATTCTTAACATTTTTAATAACTAGTTCATTAAGAATTCATTACTTAAATTCCCATTAGAGCGGGCATCCAAGATGGCCAGTAGCTCCCGATGACCCGCGCCTCGCCTCCCTTCATCCTGCCAAAATCCTGCGGTGCTTTTGAGGGGCCGACCCGGCGGAGTGCGAGCGGCGTGCGGTGATGTCGCTCTGGGCCCGTAGGGAGCACCGCGCCGGTGAATATTGGGCCTCCATGCTCACAGAAGCCGGGGACTCGTGTGGCGGAGGCGGCCGGCGCCATGCCTGTCAACATCAGCGGCGCCGGCCGGAAGTTCCCGGCCGCTTCGCATCCCAGAGTACGAGACTCGACCGGAGACCCCTGGACAGTGGCGGCGGGGATCCGGTCGGTGTGCGGCGTCTGTCGGGGGCCGGGTGGCGGCCCTGAGGTGCATTTCCCCCCCACCCACCCCCGACCGAGAACAGCTGTAGCGGTGCAATCCGTGTGCTCGCGGGTCCCCCTGGCTGTCATTGTGCTTGTGGAGAGCCTTGGGGCCGGAATTGTCCCCCTACCTGGCCATCACGGGGCTCACGACCGGACTGTGCTCTGCCTGGAGGGCCCTGCACTTGACTGGACCCGGCTGTGTGGGACGGTGCGCCGTACACTGAGAGGCACTGGGCTGAGGCATATACGGCCACGGACACTGCCCATATTTGCTAAAGGAGGCCCCTTTGCTGCTTTTGCCAACCACCTGCTTGGCTGGGGGGGGGGGTCTAGATATTAACGAAGGTGCAGTAGGTGGGCTGCGAGGGACCCGAACTACCGACGGAGCTCGGAGACCTCCCCAAAGACCTGAGGTGCTGGCGGATACCATCCTGTGGCCTTCCTTGGATTGTGGTATGGTTGGCAGTGTATTCTCTGGGCGTCCCTATTTTGCCTGGTGGTACTGGTGATGTACTGTGCGTTCTGATGCTGGGCGCCCCTCCGGGCTGCTGGGCTGTCGGTGGACACCATCCTTCTGGTTGAGTGGGTCTCCATCTAACATCCACGTTGGGAGGAAGTAAAGAATCCGCTGATTCAGTGTTGGAACCTACGCTGCAGGACGTGATGGCCTCTATTGCAGGTGTTAAGGCCTCTTTGGGGCAGCAGATGGCATCACTAGATCATAAGCTGGACACTGTGTCCATTGAAGTCAACCTGCTCCGCGCTGATCTCACCAAAACTAGTGAGAAGGTCAAATCGATTGATATCAAAACTGCAAGCTTGACGATGATGTGTCGAAGTTGCAGCGGGAGGTTCGTGCACTCAAGGAGGCCAGCGTCTCGGCGAGCCGCAAGCTGGATGATTATGAAGGGCGGGCTCGGAGGAATAATATACGGATAATTGGCGTTCCGGAGAAGGCTGAAGGTTTGACCCCAGATCTCTTTGTTGAAGACATTGTCCTTAAACATCTGCAGCCGAAAGGATTGAGTAACTTTTTTACGATAGAGCGCGCCCATAGAATTCCGGGAGGGCGACCCAAGCCAGGGGCTCCACCACGTGATTGCGAGGACGCACAAGTTCAGAGCTAGAGACGCTATACTGCAGGCTTCTAGATCCGGTGCTCCCCTGAGTTATGAGAATTCCACCCTCACCTTCTTTCCGGACTTTACTCAGACGGTCCAGAGACGGCGACAGAGTTTCATGGGAGTCAAGAAACGGCTCCGGAATAAGGGTCTCAAGTATGCCATGTTATACCCGGTCAAATTACGAGTTGAAGTGGGGGGGGAAGGCCTGGTTCTTTGACAACCCAGAGATTGCCTCGAATTGGTTGGAGGGTCTCTCCCCTCAAGGGGATTCCCCAGGGGGCAGCGGTGATGGACATGGTGCTCAGGAACAGGAATGATAAGTACCACCGTAGCTGGAGCAGCGTGGGCTGCAGAGGGGGGGTACCGCTTGTTAGTTAATCCTGTGTTCCTGTGTAGTTGTTTTCTTCTGCGGGGTATGGCTCCAGGCGTGAGATATGTTTCTTATGGGCGGGGGCGGTGATGCGGAGGTTGGGCTTCCGCCTCTGATCTATATTTAGATAGTTATTAGTTAAAGTATGGGGCGACAGGCACACTGCGAGTTGGGGGTAGGCAAATGCCGTGAACAGGGTGGGGGGAGGTGGGATGGGTATTTTTTTTTTTTTATTGTTGTTTTTCTTTTGGTTTTCTTTTTTTTTTTTTTGCCTCTGGTGACTTCAATGTATCGAGACATTCTTCACATGGGTTGAATGGGGCAGAGTAGTCGAGGATCAGGGATGCGAGTTCTGAGCTGGAATGTGAATGGCTTGGGTGACAAGATCAAGAGAGGGATGGTCAGCCAACTTATCAGACGTCACTCCCCGGATGTGGTATTACTGCAGGAGACACACTTAGTCGGTAATAGATGCATGGCCCTCCATAAAGGGGGGTATAAATTGGTGGTGCATGCTGGGTTTACCACCGGCTCTCGGGGAGTCTGTGTTCTGGTCAAGAACTCCTTCCCTCTGTCGGTGCAAGCTACTTGGGTGGAACAAAGGGGCAGATATGCGGGAGTCTCGGGGCAGGTGGAGGGTTGGACGGTTACCTTTTTGTCTATATATGTGCCATCGGGCCTCCAGGCCGAGACTTTCCGAGATTAGGCCGCTGTTTTTCTCACGTTGCCCCTTGGTGGTCTAGTCTTAGGTGGTGACTTCAATGCGGTCCTAGATGGAGAGATGGACTGCAACCCTCCGCAGGTGCTTAGATCAACACATAGGTGGCTCCCAGAATTTCTAGAAATGCTGGGGCTGGTTGATAGCGGGGGATTACGCAACCCAACATTGACACACTATTCCCATATTTCTGCAGCTCACGGTAGTTTATCTAGGATAGATTATATTTTGTTACCTGCGGCAATGGCAACCAAGTTTCTTGGGAGGGGCATTTCTGACCATTCTCCACTATGGGTGCTGCTTGCCCCTGATCTGCCAGCAGTGGGGAGGATAGCTCCCATTAGTGCCTGGCAGTTAAAAGACCCAGCCATTAAAAAAGAGCTGCTCCAGATGTCAGACCGTTATTTCCTGGAAAATGTGG
This sequence comes from Lissotriton helveticus, assembly GCF_964261635.1. Lineage (NCBI taxonomy): Eukaryota > Metazoa > Chordata > Amphibia > Caudata > Salamandridae > Lissotriton > Lissotriton helveticus. The sequence continues at coordinate 322,954,203 of NC_136065.1, read as the reverse complement.
GGTCTGTTGACTCGGCGCAGTCCCTCTGGGAAGCATACAAAACGGTGGCGAGAGGCGAGGTATTATCCTTAGTGTCAGGCAAGAAGAAGAAAAGACAAGCAGATGTAGCCCTGAAAGAGACGGAGGTTATTCTTTTGGAGGAGAGGGTGGCCAAGTCGTCTACTCCGGAGGGGCTCCACTTGCTAAGACTCCGACAGGAGGAATGTAAAGATCTCGTTAGGGATAGAGTGGTGGCCCATAAAAAAGCCGTCCAGAGCCGTATATAGGAGCACGGCGATAAAACAGGTAAATTGATTGCATGGCTTGAGCATGGGTAGCGGGCATCTAGGTTGGTACCAGAGTTGGAAGGGCGGGAGTCATGTAGGATCACGGATCCTCAGGCGGTGGCAGACGAGTTTTCAGTATATTACAGGAAAGTTTACACGACCAGTAGTGCATTTACAGAAGCCGACAATAGCGAAATGATTAGAGATATCATCATGCCGAGTTTGTCAGAGGAAGACAGGAGTTATCTCGACTCCGCGTTTTCAAACGACGAAGTTGCTCAAGCGATCAGGCAGATAAAATCCGGCAAAGTGACAGGCCCCAACGGGATACCGATAGTTGTATAAACTGAATGCTGGTAGACTCTCCCCATACGTCCGAGCCATGTTCTTGGAAAGCAAGGAGAAGGGTGAGCTCCCATATGACCAACGAGTGGCCGATATTTTGGTCATATACAAAGCTGGTAAGTCTAAGACATAATGCTCATCTTATAGGCCCATATCGCTCCTCAACGCAGAGCCCAAAATCCTAGCGAAAATCCTATCCACTAGGCTGGTCAAGGTGATCACGTCCCTCATCCACCCGGATCAATCCGGTTTCATGCCTCGTCTTAACACGGCACTGAACTTGCGTAGACTGCATGGCGTCCTTGGCGGCTCCCCGAAGATCCACGAGCCGATGGTGTTGGTATCTTTAGACGCCACAATGGCCTTCGATAGAGTGGAGTGGCAATATTTGTTTCCGGTGTTGGCAAAGCTGGGCTTTGGAAATTAGTTTATCAGTTGGATTCGCTTGCTGTACGCAACACTCCTAGCCAGAGTGGTAGTTAATAATTGCAGGTCTGGTGATTTTTCTTTAGGTAGAGGCACGAGACAGGGATGTCCGTTGTCTCCTCTGCTTTTTGCCCTTGGCAGCCAAGGTCAGATGGGATAGATCGATACGGGGCTTACGATGGTCACCTGACTGGGAAGACAAGATCTCGCTTCATGCGGCTGATGTCTTGCTTTACCTCACTAACCCAGAGACTCCTTTCGTAACTTTCTGGATGTGCTTGCCATTTTTGGTTGGTACTCCGGACTGGCCTAAACTGGACAAAGTCGGTGCTATTTGTTCTGGTGGGCGGCCCTCAGGTGGTTCCGCAGGCGTGCCCTATTCATATTGAGACCGTCTGCTTTAAATACTTGGGTATATTTATCACGCTCAATCCACAGTTACGATACGCAAATAATCTAACTTCCCCATTGAACAGGTGTAAGAAAGATGTGGAGCGCTGGAAAACCCTTCCGCTCTCCTTGCTCGGGAGAGCTATGCTCTTCAAGATGATGGCTTTGCCTCGGTTTTTGTATGTTTTTACAGAACTCGATGGTTCCGGTCCCGGCGGCATATTTTTGGGAAATAGAGACTCTTCAGAGGCAGCTCTTGTGGGATGGTAGGGCCTGTATAGCGTTCGGTAAATTGACACTCCCGTGGTATGACGGTGGGATCGGGATTCCAGATCTGCAGAAGTACTATTGGGCCTCACAGCTGGCGGCGGTGAATCACATGGTCTACTGACTCCCCGGAAATCCAGGCTCTGCCATGGACCAGGGCCAGGCCCGTGGGGGGGGGGGGTTAATGGAGAGAGCTCTGTATTCCAGGCCCGGGAGATTTCCGTTGACTGGTCCAACCGCACATGCGATCCAGGTGTGGCACGCAGCCAATACAGGTGTAGGGTGGGAAGGCAAATTGACGCTAGCCACTCCCCTGCTAAACTCTGAGAAGCTGGGTAGTCTGTGGAAATCGAAGGGGTTCGATAGGTGGGATCTTATCGGAATTGCCCAAATAACATATGTATGGGGGAAAGACACAGTGCACACCTTCGAGTCCCTCAAAAAACAATATAGTTTGCATGATAACGAATATTATCGATATCGATAAGTGAGACATGCCCTCACCACCCACATCCCTAAAAACACAGTGCTCCCGGAGGCATCGCCCCTGGGGGACAGAGTATTGGATGGATTTATCCCCCAAAAAACCATCTCCCTGATATACAGGAAATTGGTCAATAATATGGAGAACCCATTGGTGCGGATTAGAGCCCAATGGAGTGCGGATGGGTTAGAACTAGACGATGAGGACTGGACAGAGGCGGCCTCTTTCCCAAAGGTGGTCGCCATCCAGATGCGACTTTGACTGGTGCAACTGAAGATACTCCATAGATCCTATATAACTGGACCCCGTTTGGGACAACCTGAGAGCGGAGAATGCAGGAGAAAGTGTGGGGAAATCGGTACTCTAATGCATACTCTCTGGCATTGTGTCAAGATACAGTTGTATTGGACGAAGATCCATGATGAGCTGGGGGGAGTTATGGGTGTGGAGATACGACCGGTGGCCCGGAGGTGTTTGTTGAACGTGTGGGAGCCTACTGATCTAAATGCGTACCAGAAACAGTGGGTGACGTTGGCGTATATGGTGGCTAAACGGAATATAGCTCAGCTCTGGGGAGCCAGTCAGCCGCCCGAGTCACCAAATGGGCGGAGGACCTTGACTGGTGCATGATTAGGGAAAAAGCAGTTTGTGGCCAGGGGCTGCCCGAAGAAGTGGGGTAAGATATGGGGCGCATGGAATAGTTATAGAGGAGAGATCTGTGAACCACCTACGCCAATATTGGTCCCAGAGGCACAGGACTCCCCAAGATCCCTACACTAAATGTTGTTGTATTTGATTCTGTTCTTTGCTACAATGCCCCATGTGTTGGAATTGTAATGTGCTCACCTGAAATTTAATTTTCCTTTTTGTAATGTCTTTCTTTTATTTCTCAACAAAGAGTTATAAAAAGAAAAGAATTCATTACTTATAAAAGAAATACATCTGTCACCTATAAACACATCGTTTTATGGTTGTGATGTCTTAAAACACCCAATTAGAATCATTAAACATGTCGCAATATAATTTCATACCGAAATGATATTCACAAACCTGAGCACCTTCAAACTATTTCTTTATTATATCTTAGACATAGTGCAACTGCAATTGCGAACATATTGTATACCAAAGTGGAGGTGTCAGACAATGTCTGCACTACAGCTATGTTAAATAATTACTTTAAATGTATCTTCCTCTTCATGTGGGTACAATAGAAGGTGTGAAATTTCTTCAGGCTTTTTAGACTTGCGCCTAAACACAGGCGCTTGCTTTCTTTTAATGTTGCATATATTAATAAATTGACCTTCTAAACGTAGCATTTCTTTTAACGGAGGGACTGGAAATATTCCATATGTAGAATAAGCTGACCAATTTCATTCTCAGATGCAAAAAAATTGGTTAGACTTGTTTATTCTGAATAAAAATGTTTATCCAATTTAAACACAAATTCCTTGCTTTCTCATGCAGTCTTCTTATTTAGTAAGAGGCTCGCCTTTAATAAATGTCTGTGTTAATTTAGAGATCATATGAGAAAACAAAATACCTGCTCACGTTATCTGTTGTTTTGTTCAAAAGTGTAACTTGCTAGCAGCTAGTTCTTTAAGGCTATCTACAACCAGCAATTTAGTGCTTTGCCCAGTGAGTGCTACTTATTTGATGTGTACAATTTCATTTTTCAAACTTATCAAATGTAGGCCCAACTCTAATCCTAAGGCCTCCACCAAAAAAGGTGGTGACAAGTTGAATACACATCTCTAAGCCATTCCTTCAAACTTTTTCAAATAGGACCACCTTTGACAACTAGGTATTTAATGTTGGCATCTTTAAGTAACCTCCAAGATTCCTAATAAATCTATACAGGCCCTTTTATTACAGTTATCAGCTTACGAATAACCAGTTTCTCATGCTCCTCAAATTTGCCAATAAAGATAGCTCCCAGTAATGTGTGTATATATAAGCTTATCCTTCCAAAAATGAAACTCTTTAATTTCCAACCAAACTTGCATGTCTTACTATCCAGTGAAGGGCCATTGTTTTTGTTGCGTTAACTAGTTAGTCAGAAACACCTTGTTCGATTCTGTTCAGTAATTATAAAAGTAGATACAAATTTTAAAGTACATAAAAACGTTAAAAATCCATACCTTTATAACATAGGATAATACATTTTTAAAAGCATCTGACGGCGAGGATGGTCTTGTGACCTCTGAGAGTTTGCACATAAAGAAAGAAACAACCAATAATTTCCAATATTGTTGATTTCAATATGGGCTATGAAAGCCTTTTTGCCTAAAAGGAGTACATTTCACAAACAAAATTAACGTTCATCAGTGTTTAGGGGGATATGCCTTCACAAGGGCAAACGGCTGGGCCGCCACCATTGTACTGCCCTAATAGAAAGCAAATTAATGTACGGAGGGAGCCCAACCTGAATCTAAGCAGCAGAGTCCGCTCACAATGACTAGAAACGAGTAATAAGGCTCCATTCCTTGATTTAGTTTTTAACTGGAAATATTGAACATTTGTCAGTTTAGGGAGCTCCTTTCCTTGCGGTTGGATTCTATAAAAGTGTGCTTCAGTCAGGATTCGTCACTTTTCCATATCATGCTTGGGTCAGTAAAAAGAAAAGACGTTCCCAGTTTGGTAAAGCAACTACCAACATAAGATAGCCAGGCGCTATTCAGCCCTGAATTGCAACAAGGGCAATCTGATATCTTGCTGACTTAAATGATGATGCACTGGGGTTAGACCTTATAGATAGCAACAACATCGAAGGAGAAAGCAGAATAAGACCGTAAATATCTGATCAGCCCATCTCTTAATGGCAGATAAAATAAGGACAGCAAGGCAGTAGGGATAGAATTATCCAACAGAAGCGATTATTTCCACTTTGGATACACAACACCAGGTGATATTCCCCCATACACCCTCTCTATACATTGTGAGAGGCACACCTTGGGTTTTGCAGATCTCTAAGAACACTGGCTTTTTTACTGAGAGGCAAACCCACAGCAGATTGAAAAGTGCACCAATAGACTGCATAGGTTCTGACATCTGGCTCTAATGTTCAGATGCCATGGGTCAGAAATATCAAACCAAAGGTCTAAATAGGGAATGCTAGACACTTTAGACAATTTTCAAGAATTGATGCTTTAAAAACATAAATTTTGGGCTTTCCGACCTCAAGCCATGACACTTCACATAATTAATATACATGTCCAGGCCAGAGATAAAATTGGTGAAGCCCAGTACCATATTTTTCAGGCTGTGAGGAGTGCATGCTAGCAGCACAGCATCATCCATGTATTCTAGGCAGATCGTAGTATGGCCAAATCATGGAACTACTCAGATGAGTTTCCGGGCTGTCAATATACAGAATATAAGGTATTGGAGCTAGGATACACCCCTGCTGTACTCCCCTTTCTAAACCAAAAGCGTCAAAGTATTCTCCGTTCTGGACATACCAGTCTCTAGCAGATATATTTCGATGGAAATCCGACAAGGAGACCAGATTGACCTAACTAAAATATTTAAGTGTATTTATTTGATGAATGTTTGTTTATATATTTTTGTGCATTTTTTTGCTGTGGAAGATATCAAAAATGCTTTGGTTGGGATAGTCTGCTTACAGTAATGAAGTCGACACCTTGCTCCTCTCAAAATCCCCCATGGGCTTACAGAAAATCTTGGATGCCTTTTGCGATTTCTGCAGGGATAGGGGTTTAGAAATCAATGTACTATAACCAAAATTTATGGTTTTCAACCCCAGTAAGAATGTTCGATCTAATCTCCGCATGAATGGTGTTCTGTTAGAAATGGTAACCGAATTTGATTAATTGGGTCTTACCCTAAATGAAAATAAGACCTGGAAACCCCAAGTGGCCATATCTAATCTAAGGCTAATACAGACAGCTGGGGGCTTGTCCAAGCACTATAGAAAGTCCTTTCATAAACCCCTGACCCCGTCCACAGAGATTTATAAGATGCAGGCCAGAAGCTCAGCTCTTTACGGGGCTGAACTCTGGGGGCACTCGAACCTTAAGTCAATTTCGCATGCTGAAAACAATTTTCTTAGACAACTGATAGGGCTTCCGCGAACCTTCCCATTTTTGCCCTTGTACATGGATTTGGGGGTGTGACCAATCGCACAGGAAATTGCAAGGTGCCCGCTATTGTACTGGGGACGTCTGTGGGCAACAAACAAGCTAGCGGAGTACAGAGAAAAACTCCAAGAGGTACTTAGCCTACCTGGGGGCAGCGAAGCTTCCCTGGCTTATGCATATCAAAAAAAGCTTAAATGAGATGGGCTGTCCCGAGCTATGGACAAGTCCTCTAATTGCCCACACCAGGGTCACGCGAACATATTTAACCACTTGGTTTTGGAAGGCAAACTTTGCAAACTTTGATAATATCTCAGAAGACCCCAAGATTGGCTCTTTAGCTCACCAGTTCTTGGCTATAAAAACCATATACCAATTAGAGCCGTGTTTGGACTTTATTCATCCAACCATTGCCCGGACACTCTATTTGCAGTTCCGTCATGGTTGCCTCCCCTTGCATTCTTTTCTTAATATGTGGTCTAAGGATGCCCCCATGTCCTGCCCTGCATGTGGTCTAGCTGAGGAAACCGAATTACACGTTTTTTTAATGCCAAGGCTACTCTAAGATTAGAAGAAGAGAATTACAGCAAGTATTCAAGAACCTTGGTGCCATCCATTGTATAGATGTGTTTAGGCTTTTAAAACATGACACCAGAATGCATATAGTTTTTGCTACCTCACGATTCCTTGCTGCTATGTGGTGGGCTCGTATGCAATTTTTAAAACCTTAATGAAATATATCTTTTTATCAGTGATTTTTGACTAATTGTGAATGATCTTTTTTTATCAATGTATTTTATTCTTTTAACACTCTTGTTAAAATCTTTTTTTAATTGTTCACATGAAATGCTGTCTTTTATGGTCTTTCATGGTTTTATAACCGTAATAAAGATGTAATAAAGTAAAAGTAAAGTAATGAAGTTAAAAAGGTAGAACCACTGACCTAGACCACAGCTTGGGCATGTTAATGTGATCGAAGGCACTAAACTGGTTGATAAAGGCCAAGTACAGAGGCCTGCATTTAGCAACAACATATTTCCCGATGAAAAGGTGGAGGTTAAAACGCTACTCCATAGTGCAAAGACCTTCTCTAAATCAATACTTACAGATGCTAAGGATATTTCCATCATTGACACAAGCCCTTTTTTGTTGAACTCAATGCCCAAACCGTTGGCTGATGAGTCAATGATGGAAATTGGCCCGTAACAGCAAGGGTCTGATTGGTTGGTCTTTTTTAAAAATTGCAACAATCAGTGAAGCCGACCATGAAGAAGGGAGGTTGAAGGAATTAAAGTTGTTTAAAAAGTTAGTTAGGAGAGTCGCCCACGTTTCATTATTACACTTTAAAAGGTAATTTGGAACCCGGTCTGTTTGGGGAGCCTTGCCTAAAGGGCATTGCTTCAAAACTTCAACAACCTCCTCTAATTCAATTCTAAGATGTGAACTCCATGCGTTGGGAGCATAGCTCGAGGTATGGTGTGCAGATTAAACGATCATATGGTTAATGGTAGAAAAGTGGGTAACCCGCTGTTCGGCAGTAATGTGTGAGCTGACAGAAGAGAGAACACTATCCCCACTTTGAATCTTATGAACTGTGTACTAGAACTTTGTGCATTTATTCTTATTGCCCTCAATAATTGAAGATTGTTTGATCCAATCTCCGTTTTTCTGGCACTAATGACATATTTATAGGTAAGCCTAAGATGCACCACCTTTGCTTTATACCTGGAAATCTTAGCAAGGGCTTTTTTCCCGGTGTCTATTAGCCAGAGAACACACATTAAACCATCGGGCAGATTGTTCTGTACTGGGTGACATTGGTTTCATAACCAAGCATTTAACAGCAGAAAGCGCCTCCACAATTTTATAAATCCAATCAATATTTCCCTTGCTCAAAGACAAGCGAAACATATTAGGTTTAGGGAGGTTCCACCCAAAATGCAAACCCACGTTTTTGGAGTGAAGCATGATGCTCTGGGCTGACCAATGCGGAGAATCAGAGGAAGGAATCATGATAAACATGCTGAGAGGGTTGTGGGCCCCAGTGCACAGATTATGAACTTCACTCTTAGAAACAAGATTCATCATTGATCGAGTCATAAACACACAATCAACAGTAGATGAGGGACCCCCGCCATAAACGGTGCTTCTGTAAGCTCTTAAAACCGTCATGTTCTTGCACATTGAGATCACGCTCCAGAATACAATTGCCTAGCTCATAGTCTCTAAGATTGGGACGCTCGTTTTTACATTATAAAGTGGAGACATACGTGAAACCCATATCAGCACCAGGAGAGTTGCACTAAAATTCTCTAAGATAATCATATTTTGTCCATTTGCCGAAGGCCTATACAGGTTAGACAGACTGTTCATAACTCTGGAAGTTATTATTCTTGGCATCAGAAAATTAGTTCTTATGAAAGTTAAGCAAACAGAATTTGAAGTTGTTAGTACAAATAATAACAAAAAAATGTATGGCATCACATTTGACATCAACGGGAAAGACCTTAAGTGTGAATGACAATCTGAGCCAGATGGATAAACCACCCTTTGCTCTACCGGAGCTAGAAAGTTGTGCTGAAATAGAGTAACAGCAATAACCATCTTGGAAGATATCCGAAACCTCCCAAGTTGCCTTTAAAAGAATAATATTGAACTTCTCAATAAACGATACTCATTCATCTGATCTGATTATGCAAGTATGGCCAGCAATATTCCAGCTAATCCTATTCACTAGGATGCCTAAATGTGAAATGGAGATCGGGACCTCTGATGAGACTGATGCATTGTTCAAAATTGGGTCAACAATGGATTGGAAAATATTGTGATTAGAGTTCCTCCTTTTTCATTCCACGTCTGGGCAGGCCAGTAGTGGTAAAAAAAATTATTCTGCAGTGCTGTCAAGACCATGGTTGCAAAAGATTACGTTTTTTTTTGTTTGAATATATTTTATTGGTTTATGTAGACAGTTGATTGATACACAGATATACAATGCAAATATAAAAGGATAGGAAGTATTTCACGTACATTTGCACATAAAAGAGGTAAAACAAGGTAGTACAATGGCAGCTCTCAGCAAAACAGTTGCTATGTGTACCAGTTCTCATATTAGAAAGGCTATGACAACGTTCATAGATAACTTAACTGCAATGGGCGTAATAGCATTCTACATGCGTGGCAACGCAACCTTAGGGCGTCGTGGAGTAAAGTTCAGTGGGAGGTGGCATGTACTTGTGGCTCTGTTTCGTGTTTACCTAATTCCTGATTTGCAGCGTGTGGTAGCACCAGGTGTGGTATGTGATCAGGAGTACCGAATATCGGATGTGGTCATTCCTCCAATTCAACATATTAAATTTTTTTAACAAATATGGCAGTGGAATCTGCCACCGTAACATCCAAACAGGACCCCATTGGGGACAAGAGGTCAAACGGGACAAAACAGGGGAAAAAAAAGATAGGGTCTCCGTTACCACGGAGTGATCGCTGAGTGGGGTGGAAAGAAAAAATGGGGGGGATAGGTCATGTCATTAAATATACAGTGTCGTGAGTTGCAAAAGATTGTTATCGCATAATTAACATGGGTTGCTGGATAATTGCCAATGGGCTTATAGAAATAGCTAAGAGGTAAAACCAGGACACTACTAAACCATGCACTTGATATCCTGGAGTAGATGCGTAAGTGGCTGACGCATGCTGGTTTGGTAAAGTTGATTACAATTATTTCTTGGTTGTATGTCTTAGGAGCTGTCTTAATACAAAAGACCCTTCTCACCATTAGGATTTAATCGTAATTTGCAGGATTAAAATCAAGGTGCCTAGAAAGCCAATGTATGGTTTTGTTCTTTAGCTGAGAGACGTACTCCGGCACCTCGTCATCAAGAGGAGGAACATTGCCCCAAGTGAGAACATAAGCGCAAGCCTGGAGTGGTAAATTAATGATTGGCAGATGCCGTGATGACTTGCTTAAGGGGCGTGAGTATCTATCACCCAAAACTACAGCATTACCCTTGACAGGAATGCAAAACTAAGTTTGTCAGCTGTCATCCAGCTAGATTGAATCGCAACTGCATCTGCGATGGTACCCCTGGATGACCGTGGATGGTTAGCCATAATGGAGGGACTATCATAAAGAGCTAAGATTTTAACAAGAAGAGTGTTGGACCTAAAGTCATGCAACATTGGGCTCAGATGCTTCTTCAATAGACCTCCAAGCTGTTAGGCTGATGTACCATGACAGTGGCAAAGGGAGTGGAAGGTTAGAAAATGTGTTGCAGCATCATGAGAATCGAGGACCTTGTCAATACTTGCTGTTGTTATTGCTGCCTGCTTCTTCTGCTGGACAGTGTGCTGATGACGCTAGCTGCCCTTGCAAGGGAATTATCAGTACTGGTCAAAAAGTGAGTGCCAGTATTGCCTGCTGCCTTATTTTTCCCTATGATTAGCTAAGTACACTCACTGCTTTTGCCTCTGGACAAAAAGACAGTGGGGTGGGGTGGCCTGGCCCAGCCTTGATCTGTAATGGTCAGATGTAGATGGGCCCAATCTTGTCCCGCTTCACAGGCTCAAGGTTCATTTATATCTCTCTTCTCCCCAGCTCCTATTTCAGCTGAAGTATAGGCCTTGTATTCCTGGCCTCAGCAGGTAAGTGACGGAAGAATATCGTGTCCCACGCAGCGGGCTCAAGGCACACTTCTATTACCCCCAGGTCCCTTTTGTCCTCGTCCCATTCATAACAAAGTGGAGATGACCATCTCCCGACAGACAAAAACAAGAGGAATACTGGGACCCTAATACTTCCCCTCCCACCGGGAGTACATAAGCAGTACTTACCCAGCATCCCGCTTGTTCTTTTTTCTGTCTGTCGACAGAATGGATGGTGTGCTGGTGCTGCTCCTGCTGGGCTGGAGTGGTGGTACTTCTCTTCACGCCCCGCCCGGCTCCTGGGGTTCGTTGCCCTGATAGAGTGTGCCTTGGGTTGGGTCTGCAATAGATATTGCGTGTTGGTGCCAGTCCTGGATTGTAGACTGGCTGGCCTTCTGGTATTTGCCGCGTTAAGCAGCGGGTACTCTTGGGGATGCCGGGGTTTGAACCCGGGGCCTCATGCAGAGATGCATGCGCTCTGCCACTGAGCTACATGTCCTGTTGTCTCCCCTGGATTCCTGTTGGCCTGTCGCGGTTTTCTCTGCTTTTCGTTTCTGCCCCTCTGCATTCCTGCTTCTCGGGGTGTCGCGGCTGCGGGTGTCCTGGCCTGGCCTTGGGTGTGCTGCGCCTGCCCTTTTTCTGGTGCGTCTGCTTCCTTGCCTGGGCTCTCTCTTGTGTCCTGGCGGGGTGCTCTGCTGTTGTGGCCGCATCCTGGTGGGTCCTTCAGGGGTCCTGTGACTCTGGGTATGAGGGCTTTCTGCTGGTTCGGGTTGGCCTTGGGCTGTGCCTCCTGGGCTTTCTAGCTTTGCGGTCCCTTTTCGAGCTGCTGTTGGAAGTGTTTTGCCGGGCGTTTTGGCTTGATTCTGCCTCCCTTGCTTCCCCGGGCTTTGCTCCCAGTGTGGGTCTGTTTGGGTGCCCCCCCCCCATCTCTGGTTGGTGTGCGGTTCTGTGGTGCTCTTACCTCTGTGGGGCCCTCCCTCCTGGCAGCTTGTTGTCTGGGGGTTTCCTGCTGCTTGGTCCTCTGCCTTCTCTGCCTCCTCCTGCTTCCACTTTGGCGGTTTCCTCAGTTTCTTTCCGGCCTTCTGTGTGGTTCGGCGGTGGTGTGCTGGTGGTTCCCTGTTCCTTCCTGCCCTTTGCTTTGGCCTGGGCGCTGCGTGGGCTCCTTTCGGGGTTTGGTGGGGCGTGCGTGGTTCGGATTGCTTGGCTCTGGTCCTGTCTTCCTGGTTCCTTTGGCGTTTGTTGCCCTGGTTTGTGCTGTTTGCTTGGCTCCTCTCCGGTGTTGCTGGGTTCGGGCCTTGTGGTCTTTTGGTCTAGGTGCTGTGCACCCTGGTGTCGTTTCTATTTTCCGCTGCTCCTGCCCTTGCTGCTTGCCTGGCCTCGGTGTGGGGTGCATGTGAGGTCCTTTGCCGTGTTGGCTCCTGTTTTTTTGTCTGCCCACTGTGCATGGTTTGGGAGCTGCTGGGGTTTCCCGGTTGCTCTGTACTTGCGTACTGCCTCCCTTTTGGGGTCGAGGGTTTCTGGGGTTGTGGCCGGTGGCTCTGTGCCCGTCCTTGTTGGGCTTGTTTGTTGTTGTTTTCCGGTCTTGTTGGCCTCTCCTTTGTTGGTCGGCTTTCGGCTGTTTTTTTTTTCTGGGGGCGTCTCTGGGCAGTGTTCTTTGGGTTGGCCTCCTCTGCCCGTGCTGTTCTGGGTTTGGTGGCCTTCCTGGTTTGGTTGGTGGCCTCCTTCCCTGTGGGGTTGTTTGGCCTCCTGGAGTTTTCGGGTGCCTTTCCCCTTTCCTGTCTTTCGGTTTGGTTCAGTTATCACTCCTGTTCGGCTCCTGGCCTCTTGTTTCTACCTGGGCCTCCTCGGCAGGGTTTTGTGGGTTTTCCTCCTCTGGACTCTTTGGAGCCGGGTCTTTCAGTTTCTGGCCTGTGCTTTCTCCTTCCTTGTTGGTCTATGTGCTTGTGCCTGCGCTCTGTTGGCCGTTTCTTTCTTTAGCATTCTTCGGGGCTGTCTCAGTTTGCTCTGTGTCCGTGTGGCTGCCGGGTCCTGTGTGCCTTCCTGTTGGTTCTGGGCTTTGCGGCCTTGTCAGGTGGGTTGCTTTGGCGTATCCTTTGTGTCTTGGTCCCGGTTGCCCTTTGTCCAGTTTCTCTGGTTGGCCTTGGCCTTCTGTTTGTCTCCAGTCCTTGTCCCTGCTGTCCTGTTCTGGGATGCGGGCCGGTTGTTTCCAGCGGTCTCCCTTTCCCTCCTTCTCTGTACTCCCTTGGGTTGCTGCTTTTGTTGTGGTTTCCTGGGTGTGCTTATGGGTGTGGAAGGCCGGTTTCTGCTTTGGTATTCTCCACTTTGATATGAATTGGACGAGGACATAAGGGACCTGGGGGTAATGCTCTATCACTTACCGGTAACCTTCATGACTCCGGGTCCCATTGTCCTCGTCCCATTCATACACCCCCCCCCCCCTCCCTCCGGGACGGCCGGCCTTCCTGTCTGGGCTTGGTTGTACAGGAGGGATGCTGGGTAAGTACTGCTTATGTACTCCCGGTGGGAGGGGCAGTATTAGGGTCCCACATTCCTCTTGTTTTTTTCTGTCGGGAGATGGTCATCTCCACTTTGTTATGAATGGGACGAGGACAACTGGACCCGGAGTAATGAAGATTACTGGTAATTAATAGAGCATTTCTCCTCTCCCCACCTCCTAGTCCAGTGGCAGTGTGGGTCTTGTAGTCCTGTCCCCTGCAGGTAAGTGGCAGAAGGACAGCATGTCATGTTAACTTCCAAATTATTAGAGATGCAATATGCTTTCAACACATCCAGTTGTCTCTTGAGTCTTACCAGAGTGTGATGCATAATGGCCAAATTGTCAACGTTTTTGAAGAATAGTATGTCTTCCATTTAATTTAGGAGGGATACTGTTAATTGCCTGTAAAGTTATATAGAAAGAGGAAAAAAAGGAAAGGTACTATACACCAACGTTTTCAAACCATTGAGTCTTTATTCTTTTTTTCCCTCCATGTGTACATATAAGTATAGTATGGAAGGCAATTCATAAAGATAAATGGCATCCGAGATGGCTTGTTTTCATTCAACTTTTAGCCATTATAGCTTCCTGTAAACAGACGAGAATGTGGATTTTAAGTCCACTTAGCAACACTTAGATTGCCTGTACTTCTAGGTTTAACATAATATAGCTTTGGGAAAGGATAGTAGTAAGGGTTAACTAGCCTTTACTAAAGGAATTGGTTGTACTTGGCCCAGTCTTCAAGGACCCTCCTCAAGATTTTGAAATAATTTTAAGAAACATCAAACAGGGATATTAATCTATATGCCATCCGCCTTCTGGGCCCTCGTATTGTAAATTTCCATAATCATTGAGTCTCGCCAGCTTTTATAGATGTGGCATTTATAAAGCCTATGAGATTAAGTGTAACGAGTAGTCTCTTGTCACACTGAACTCGTAACTGGGCAGGATCCTTTGAGTTCCAGCCTTGCAACAGTTACCCAATGACCGACCTTTTCAAGACTAGAAGGCAAGTGAGGCATGTTTGTAGGTTTGGCAGTCTAGCTATTCGGAGACTGCACTGGATTCTATCCCTAGTTGGGACCCTACAATGGTACCTGCAAACAATTCTTTCACAATTTTAGAATCGATTCTGCCTGTTTATACTTCTTAGATTTTGCATTGCATTGCATGGCCAAAACGGTGTCCCGCTTTCTTGTAGCACGCTTCAACTTTTCATACATTCAATGCCAGTCTTTTTTGTAAATATTTTTCTAGTTTTGTTGATCAATTACAACGTACACTTTTGAGGTGTATTTACTAAAACAAACAAAAGAAAAGCTATAACCCTCGTAATAATATTGAGTTGGAACCAGGAAATAGTATCAGCAGGTGAGAAAGATGAGATGTATCTCCTTTTTAAGTACCCATTTAGACGGATGGCAAGAATGTCATTGGCTAGACAGACTAATTAAAATCAGAGTAAAAATACATATACAAATACTTTCAAATTGTAACTTTGTCTTGTGACCTGAAAGTCACACAATTTAGAGTCCGAAACGGGCACAACTTGTTAATGAATTCATGCTTCTAGTTCCTCAGTATGAGTCTTTTTCCCCAATTCTTAAATGTTACTCCAAATCTGTGATTTTGTTGCAATAAAAAGCCTCACGAGTTGACTTGCTGCATTTCATACTGGGCTGATGCAAACTGGTACTTTTAATATGAATTTAACCGATCCTTCATACATGTAACATATAACTTATGCCCAATTAAATCTCTTTTCTGTTGCAGGAGATCAAAAGAAAGCAAAAAGCACAAGAGGACCTGATCAACCGACCGCAAACCCTCCCATTGCCGGACGTGGTCCCAGACACAGAAGCCCACCATGGCCAAAACGGTGTTGCACTACTAAATGGGCATGTGCCCTTGGCTGCTGCCAACCACCCCGGTCTTCAGCAGGCGAACCGCAATCATGGACTGTTGGGAGGTGCCCTAGCGAACTTATTTGTCATTGTGGGCTTTGCAGCCTTTGCCTACACGGTCAAGTACGTGCTGAGGAGCATAGCCCAGGAATGAGGCTGGGGCCAGAGGTTGAGGCACACTCTGAGACCAAATTAGTGATAGTTCTGGACAGCAAGCAGGCAAAACGGTTGGGACTCTCGGGGCACCAGGCATTGGCACTGGGGTTAATAACTATTTGTGCGACTGTGATCCAGGTAATACGTTGGTCGACTTGTGGATTTAATTTTTTATGATTTTGTTTCTCTTATTTTTATTTTAGAAATGAGGCAGGCGTGATTTCTTTTTTTGGGGGGGGGGGAGGGCAGTGGGAGGGTGGTTCAACGGCTTAAAAACCTTGTGTTGCAGCTTATAAATATTTGTCATATAATAACTACAGTGTGCGTGTCCGTGGTTGAATATTTGAGGCATCGGGAAACAATCAGACTCCTTGATCCTAATCAATGCTGCTCAAGGTAATTATTTGAGTGTTTGCAGGACTACGTAAAACCTTACTTTAAAGTGAATGAGGCCTTTTTTATAAACTAAAGAACCATTTTAAAATTCTGAAACGTAAACAGTTTTATATCAATGTGTTTTATTTCTGTGTACGATCAGGATGATTCCTTTTAACTTGGCTGCTGTGAGAATCCATGCTATCAACTATGAGGAAGCCTCTGCCATTGTATGTATTACATCACCTAACTACACTACCTTTTTCAAGGCTAGATGATTGATTTTCAATTTAGGAATATAAATACCCATATTTATTATCGAATATGTTTAAACCCATGAGGCGGCAAGAACCTCATTTTTTTTCAGATCTTTTTATTGATTTTTACAAATATGTTAAATCAAACACAGAAGAACATAAAATGAGGTCGTCCAAGGTACACGTTCAGAGATCTGTACAACATAGATTGAAAATGTGAAAAAGAAAACATGCAATTAGAGAGATTTTTTTTTTAAGTTAACATGTTCTAAATCCTTGTTCGCCTAATAGGGTTGACCGATTCATATCTTTAGGTAGAGCTCTAATTTGAGAATTGTATATAAGGAACCCTCCAAAGATGCTCTTACTTTATCTTGCAGTTACAAAAGAAAAACGTGATTATCGGCTAAATTATAAAAACAAACTGTCAGACCCCGTTTCAGTGGGGACCACAGGGCAGATGGGGGCTACTTGGCCCCAACTACTGTGTTGGCTGAGGTTGTTTGCCATTGTTGTCCTGGGATCTGGCCTACGTGCCCAGTTTACAGAGTCACTGGGCAAACTTGGCACATACAACTCCCTTCTGCTCTTGACTTGAACTCTACAGTAAACCAGCAGACATAATTATTTAAATGTCAAACCCAGTGCTCATCTTTTTTTTAAATGATTTTTTTTAGTTACTTAGTAGTGCCATACACTACACTATTCAATTTGTAGTGTAAGTCAGTGACCCTGGTGGGCGCTTTCTCTAGTGTAGCTACACCCGCTGATTCACTTTTCTGCGCTAAACCGATGCCGGGTGACTCCCTTAATGGTCGGTCTTACCTAGTAGTGGCAAAGGCATGAATGGGACACTAATGTAGTAGTCATGTGCGCACTCAGTCTACATTGTTTTAAATCTTCTTTCCCCTGGTGCTCTAGTAGGTATGCAGTTGTTTGTGGCAACCTTTTTGAGGCATATCTGGCACTTTGTAGTCCTTCTGTGGGGAAGCTGTGGTGAGTGAGAACAACTTCTGCGGCCGCTGCTTGAGACAGGCATAACTGAATCACTGAGTGAACAGCCACCCAGAACGGTCTTTGTGGTGCAGCAGCCCGAGCACATGGAACAAACGCTCACTCACTCACTCACTCACTCACTCACTCACTCACTCACTCACTCACTCACTCACTCACTCACTCACTCACACACTCACACACTCACACACTCACACACTCACACACTCACACACTCACACACTCTCACTCTCTCACTCTCTCACTCTCACACACTCTCACACACTCTCACACACTCACTCTCTCTCACTATCACACACTCACTCTCACACACTCTCACTATCACACGCTCACTCACTCACACTCTCTCTCACACACTCTCTCTCACACACTCTCTCTCACACACTCTCTCTCACACACTCTCTCTCACACACTCTCTCTCACACACTCTCACTCTCTCTCACACACTCTCACTCTCTCTCACTCTCTCTCACTCTCTCTCACACACTTACTCTCTCACACTTACTCTCTCACACTTACTCTCTCACACTCACTCTCTCTCACACTCACTCTCTCTCACACACACTCTCTCTCACACACACTCTCTCTCACACACACTCTCTCTCACACACACTCTCTCTCACACACACACACACACTCTCTCACACACACACTCTCTCACACACACTCTCTCTCACACACACTCTCTCTCACACACACTCTCTCTCACACACACTCTCTCTCACACACACACTCTCACACACACACTCTCTCACACACATTCCCACTCACACTCACACACACTCACTCTCACACTCGGCTGGTGCCGCACCAAGTGGCCTGGCCTGGCAGTTCGGGCTGGACTGTTCCCTTGGGGAGCAGGGTGAAGACTAATTTGCATATGGCTGGGTCAAACTGGAGTGGTGGCGTGAGCAAATAAATGCTGGATTAAACGCAGATCATTTGTTCTTTTTGCTCCAAGTGGGCCTGACCTGTAGTATCTCTGGCCGCGCCAGTGGTGTATGGCGGTGGTATCCCTGACTGGGCCAGTTAGGCAGTAGTAGCCGTGATTGCCCATAATGGGTTGTCTAGTAACTGGCTAGGAGAGTCCAGGGGGGGCACTCCACAGCACAGGTCACTCCTAGCTCACTCTCAGCAGTTTCCTTCTTCTAGATATCCTCCAGCCCTCGGGATACCCTGGACTTCTCTTCCTGGACAGTCTCTCCTACTGCAAAGCCAGACCTACTCCTCCTCTCTCTCAGTAGGCAGGCAGGCTTCTGGGAACTCAGCAGACCCCTAATTTCCTGCAGCCAAAAGTGCAGACCTCAGTTGATGTCACCTCACCCCGAGGTATTAGACAGAAACCAGCCCTGGTCAAACAGCAGTCCGAGTACTCTGCAGAGCACTTGCCTCATTGGCTTTAAAGGACTTGGAACTGCAACAGAGTGGGCGGTTTGGGTCCCGCTTTAATTTTCCAAACAGGGGTTGGGGTTCATGATCTTATGCTCCAGAACCTGGTTAGGACTGTTCTCATTTCAGGTGTCCTTTCCAGGCTCCTCCCCAGATTCAGCTTTTTGGTAGTGATGCTTGTCACAGCATGTAGCACTAGGCAGTTTCCAAATTGGAACACCCATAACACAGGCACAATGAAATGAGGTTCCTACAGCTGTCTCTCATAAGCCCAACGGAAGCAGAATTCATGTATAGACCAAAGGCCAGGCCTGACCTAGAAATTGACATTACACAACAGAAATTGCAGGCACATCAATCACCATTACCATCAGCCCAATGGCTTTGCCTATGAACTACTAATCAGTACCCCCTGCTAACAAAAGTATTTATGGAATTTTTTAAGGTAGCTCTGGCTCCATACTCTTCACTTTTGTCTGGATCTCCCCCTGGAATGTAGGCAATACACATCTCCTGCCTTGTAGAGCTGGCCTTGTCCTCCATCAAATGTGGGTTCAACTAGCTTTGGCACTCCGGCTCACTCTCACATATACCCCTACCACTGGACACGTGCTGCACACACAACACATACTGAGGATGCCAGTGCAAGTTTCTGCACATTCATAAAACAGCATAACTTTACAAAAAAGGGTCTGGTAGGCCTCTCGCTCAGTGATGCAGGTAAAAAGATCTGGACACCGTATTAATATTCCAAAACCTGACATGCTACCACCATGGCTTTATGTGCTATACTATAATAAGGGTATTGTTGGTGTGTCCCCACAGTAAAGGTCTAGGACCTTACATATCAGGAAGCGGCCTGAGCCTCTGCACACCAACATAGATTAGCATGACACCAGGCATTAAATACGTCTGGATTCCAAATATGCACGCAGTTGAGCACACCATGTTAATCATTAAGTAGACATTCCTGTTCTGACCGTTATCTCTGTGAATGCCAATCGCCCTCATTTGCACACATTGAAAATATAGTTTCTGCCAGTCGTTTTCAGTGCATTTACAAATAATGGACAACAGCTGAGGGTCTCTGCACAATTTAAAAAGAACGATTGGAATCCCAATGTAAATTCGTTCCTAAACCTATACTTTATAACTGTACATTGCGTCCCCATCTTGTTTAAAGCTCTATTTTTACATTAATTGCAAATACGAGATCTGTTTCTTTTTTGGCTGAAGTAAAAGTGAGCAGGAGCTTTCCCCCTGAAGGCAGACTGCAGACTGACTTTAACCATGATATTTCATTTGCTTGAGAAACCCAGTCAGTGGCTGGGAGCCACATGTATGGGTTTATTCTTGAATCTCTTCTGCAGATGTCCTCCAGGCACATCAAACAGCGCATCCTAGCAATTCTCTCTCTGTGTGTACTGGCAACAGCGCTATCCATGTTTGGCCTGTTGGATGTATTCCTGGTCCTTCTAGAGAAGGAAGGTGTGAACAAAGTAGCTCAACTACAGTACATGTGGTTATAAACACATAAACTAGAATCCTGTGCTTGACATAGTGGACCGTCTGAGCTTAGTATTTGGGTGAATGAAAGGATATTTCTAAATCATATCTAGAGAATGGGTGTCCTGGGGCTGGGAGGAAGCAGTTACAGGTGAGCAGCTATTTGAGGTTAAAAAGTTGAGTTTTTTTTTTTGCCAGTTTATGGAATGTGAGTAAGCACTGAGTGGCGTGAAGATTAGCAGGACGGTCCAAGCCTTGCTGGTGATTACAGAGAAGGCCCGACCTTCGAGGCGAGTTTTTGTAAACCTAGGGATGGATTGGCTGAGGTAGAATGCGAAGAGTGAGATGTGACTTATTGTTTAAAATACAAATTGCAGTAGTTGGAACAGGTTGAATGAAGAACCCTGTAAGATAGGAAATGCGTGCTTTAAACATGAAGGGTTGTTGCAAATGAGGACATGGTGCCTCTGTGGTGGTTTTCTGTTAATGCATCTAAACGTACCACTCAAGGAACACATAGTCTTATAACAAGTCAGAATCATTGACTTTGATCATGCTTTTTGTTCGCACAGGAGGGACCTTTATAGTCATGTACCTGAAATGAGGCAGTCACAAAGAGAGCAGATAGCTTTTAATTGGAGTGGGCATTGCTGCAAGTCCATTCACTTGCGAAGGTTTCAGTGATTTATTTATTTATTTTTTATGCCTCCATTTATTGGACTTTCTGTATTGCTTCAAACTTTCAACAGCTATTAGATGATACAGTGTATGTTATGAAATGATTGATCGCAAAAGAAAGGAAAAAAGAAAATTCAGCCCAGAAGAAAAGCTAGGTTGAAAAAAATGGGGAAAAAGTAATCCGTTGAAGAGTAAACAAGTAACCATTGTATAAATGAATGTAAAAAATGAGGAGTCCATTTCCAAACCTCTCTTCTAATGTCGAGGAGAGAATTCATTTCCCAGTGGAGTCCATAAAATGTGTACAGTAGGTTAAAATAAATAGAGAAATAAGCCAGGTGTTGCAGCCTATCGAAAGCAGAAGTCTACAAAGTCATGTGATGACACATGATGATTTAAGATTAAACATCCTCTGGAGGGCCTGTGGGTGCTTCAAAAAAGGCTCCTGGCTTCAGCAATGTTAAAAGAGCACTTAAGGCGATCTTAAACCTTTGTTTATAACTTATTTTATTGTTGTACAATAATTTGTAACTAATGCTAATCAAAGTATCCGTATAGTTGGAGCAGTATGGGGGTAACCTTGGACCTTAATCTATAATATTTATTTATTTAGGACTTTTTAAACATTGCTTTCGGTTGCATTGCGGTCGCTTCTCAAAGATAGCAAGGATTTTGGGTGCGAAATGTCCACAGTGATAACTTTTATCCAGGTTATCCTGTTTTGGTGGCATATGAGATGTCAGGAGTATTTGATTCGTCATGGCGTGCACTGTATGAATTTTAGTGCGTTATAGATGTGGCCTGGTCCCTTCATGGATGGTGGGAGAGGTTCAGCTTGTTAGGGGTTTGGGCTGATGCTAAAGCTAGGGAGCTGTGAGGGGCCCTCCCAAATAGGAATGCCTTCAGAGCTTTACTAAATGTTGTCATGCTCTTTTTGGTTCCTCTAGTTTTGGCTTAAAGGCTTCCTAAATTCTAGACTGTGTACTCTGAATGTTCTACCGCCATGCTGTTTCTGTTGCATCTGATTTGTAGTTTTTTCTTTTAGAGCTGGCAGGGTGCACAATCCTGCAGAGATGTTAAGTGTTTTCCTTCTGATAGTGCACAGGTTACTGAATTTAATACAGTCCGGTTTTGTTAGCGCAAAGAGACTTTTGCTTCTTAGTTTTCTTACCTTTTGTGTTTATCAAATACATTTATAGGGACCATGGGCTACACTAAGTTGCTGTAGTGTGGCTATGACAGGAACGGCTTCCTTGTAAATTCAGTTTGGTTACTTTGGGAACAGTGGCCCGTTTAAGGCATGCTCTGATTTCGGGAGCCAGTGTATTGTTGTGGTCTTCGATAATGGAACATGGGCATGGTTTGTTCAGTCTGTTTGAAACTTTGATTTTTCCAACTAATGTGAAAGCTTGTGCTACGCACCCTGAAAATACATTTGCCTAATTATTTGGTATGGGGGGGGGGGGGGGTGTTTGGGAGTTTACTCCAAAGTCTTCCCAAATGTTCTCATGGCTGTTCGTAAAGGGGACTTTAGATTTTTGAGTGATTGATGGTGACAAAAGTGTGCTTGATTTCTTCCAGTTTTCACCTCATGAAAAATTGTGACCCATGTTTAGTTCATAGTTTCACCAACCAGAGCTTATTAATAGGCTTCCTAAGCAATATGGATACTCGCAGAGCTGATTTTTCTTTAAAAAAAATTTGAACATCTACCAAGGTTTGTTATAGTGACACTCAAGCTTGAATACACATTTTTTCATATTTGCTGACATTTTTATCAACTGACTGTGTTCGTTGCTCAGGCTAGAGATATAGCATCCAAGGTTCAGAACATTGAGATGTGAGGCCTACAGTAGACATGGTGTACATATCTTTGAAGGATGTTGTGAATTAAATATATTGAACACTTTTAAAACCTGATTGGTGATAACTTAATTCATTGGATGTATGCCAACCAACTTTGGAGGCTTTAATGTTGATAGAAGGTTGTTTCAACCCAGAAGGCTATTGTAATTGTTTGTTTATTCAGCTCATGGTTTGATTTGGACTGTTGGAAATTCTATGGTCCGACATTGGTCCAAATTGCAGATTGGGGGAAATTTTAGGGGTTCTAGATGATCCAAAAGTTCTAATACTGGTTTGTTGTGACAGATGTCCACCACGAATTTGTAGTTCTCCAATATTTGATCTTTCATAGATTCACATACTTGAATAATCCCTGCCGTCAAGCTGGAGTTCCACTGTTAACCTAGTATAATGTTAAATATAGACAGAAAATCTTTAACATGGTCACAAAAATAGCATGTTCACCGCTTTTTAAAAGATCCAATAGGCACATAGCACAGAATTCCCACTTCCCTACCCAGGTCACCTTGCACAGATTTCTACTGCATGTCATGTGTGAAGGGAGTCCCTTGAGCTCTTCTGAGTCAGTCACTGATAAGTTGGCTATTTCTGCTTCTTTATTTCTTAATTTCTCAGAGAATATCCATCATCTCTATACCTACCACCTCACAATAAAAAGGCTGCTGAAACAAAGGCAATATTCATTGATGAGTCAAAAACTTAAACAGTTATTGGTACTGCAGTGAACACTACTACAACTGGTTTCAGACAATTGGCTGGTGCTGCTGTGTTACACAGGAAAGGTTGTCCACTTTTCACCTTTTTTTTTAGGCCGGAGGTACAGAGAAGAACGCTAGACATGCCATACGACAAAGAATCCCTCTTTGGACAACATTTAGATAAAACTGTCCAGTCTGTTAAATCTAAAACAGACACAGCAAGGTCCTTCAGTAGTGATGACCTCAGCTCTTTTGAGGAAATAGCTGTTTGTGGTAAGTGGTCACCCAAAGAAGCACAGCTATGTATCGTTGTTTTCAAAGATAACAAATGTAAGCAGACTGCACTTGTTTCTTCCAAGAATAAAGAACTCCTCAGTATTGTTCTGCACAAACCCATCAAGTATGTACAAAGTCACCAAGTAGGTAGGAACATGCTCCACCTGCTTTTCATGGAAGAAGTGGTGCGTGTACCAGGCATAACCAGTTTGTGTGCTTACATCCTCAGCAGAATACTCAAGAGTATTTAGAATGGGAGTTAAATCAAAGGGGACTGAATCACATAATCATCTGCTGGGGCAAACCAAATCTGTACATGTATATTGTGGGGAAATATTTTTTAACGAACTGGTCAGGAACTTATGTGTACGCTGAAAAGAGAAACCAGGAGCCATGTCCCCTTATCCTAATTGCCCCATGGTAGCCCAGACAGTACTGGTTCACAAAGCTACTTCTCCTGAATTTTGCTGAAGCATGCACGGAATAGATTCACAACGCAAGGACCAGATCCTGCATCCCGATCCACACTTCTTGAGCTTGTTTCACAAATTCAATGAATTCCGCCTCCTAGACATTTCAGAAGACTGCAAAGACCTACTATCTAATGCCAGAGCAGTCTCAACATATAGAACGTATTGGGCAAAATGGAAATGATTCTGTCCTGGGGTGCCGAACATATTTTGCACCCAGTATCCGCTTCCCCAAACAAGCATTTAACGTACTGTACCTGCTGCGTTTAGCAAGGTATGCTTCAAGTCGTGTATTAGTCAAAGTTGGCTTCCATTGATGCTTCAGAAGAACACTAAACCAGCCATCACTTTGGTCTAATAGACTTGTTGTGGAATTCCTTATTAGTCACTTCAGAGCCTCTCCCTCATTAAGACAACCTCTTTACCCATGTCAACTAAACCCAGTTTTATCCAAATTGATCAGGAGTTCTTTTCATGTACTTCACAATGGAGAATTAAAAATTCCTTTCTTGGAAGATGGCACTCTATTGGCTCTAACATCAGTTGGGAGGGTAAGTGAAATTCAAGACTTTAATGATAAAAGAACCTGTCCATCAGTTCTAGTATGAGTCGTACTGTGAACAAATCCATGTTTTGTTCCCGAAGTAACATGATTCGTTTGAATGAACCAGTAGTCTTAAAAGCATACTTTCAAAATCCAATTTAATGTCACTGAATGATTCCTTCATACCTTAGATGTCAAAAGGTGTTCAAAGTTTTATATTGACAGAACTAAATCAGTCTACAAATCTTTCTGAGCAAGGAATAGCTCGCATGGCGTCTGCAACCGTGTTCTTTTTTTCATAATAAAGAAGGCTGCCCACGCTGAGGGAATGTTACAGCACATTCCACAAGAAGTGTATCTACATCCAGAACCTTGTTTGCAGTAGCGGACATTTGGAGTCAGTAACTTGGAAGAACAGACACATCGTTATGCAACATTACTGTCTGGATTTGACAGTACACAGATATGGTGGTAGGACAAGCCATTATCAGTTCTCTCTTTCAGTAAGGTGAGCCTGCTTTCCTCTTTTTGTATCCCACCATCTGCTAACAGCTGTTTACTGCAAATCTACTGCTTGCTTCTCTGATTGGTTCATGCATGGGAGTCTAGGAAGCATGTGAATCTATGAAAGATCCAATATTGGAGAAAGGAAAAAGGTACTTGCATGTAACTGCAGTTTTCAATTATTGGTATCTTTCTTAAATTCCCATGCAAAAATTGATGTACTCGTTGGCTATGGATGAACAACAATCAAGGGTGATCCCATACATTAAAACAGTGGAGGGCAATATGATCACAAACGCCAAAGAAATAGCGAACGCCTTTGCTGGTTATTATCATGCCCTGTTTGCCCATAGACCATTTACTGCAGTAGAAATGGCAAACCCACTAATAAATGACCTCCCAATTTTGCCCATACGACGACACACCAAGAGGACCTTGATATGCCCATAATGCCAGTCGAAATAGGAGAAAACCTATCCGGTCTACAATCCAGGAAATCACCAGAGCGAGCGGCTTTCCAGTTGATTTCATCCACCCTCACTCGCACTCTTTATATAAGGAACCAACCCAATACGGGAGCTGCCACATGACCTGCATAAGACAGCAGTTGTTGCGAACCTAAAGACTAGTAAACCACCCGAGCAATATTCTTCCTATGGGCCAATTTAGCTTTTAAAAGCAGATACCAAAGTTCTTGTTGGACGTTTTTTCTTTTTTTTTGTAGCTACAAGTCCTCCAAAAGATGTACTTTGGCCTAGTTTTAAAGCTTATCTCAAGATTCTGTACACATCACCTGTGGCGCAAGTGAAAGTTAAAATGGCTTTTTGAGACCCCTTTCTGATTGAGAGGGGCATCAGGCATGGCTCCACTTTCTCTCAACTTTTATTTCCATTAGCAATCTATCTCCTAGTGGAATGGATTAGGATAGATGCATTAATTGACGACTCCAGACCAGAGGATCTGTACATCCTTATGCACTAACAGTGTGCTTCTGTTCTTTAGACACCCTCAAATAACGAATAATCGCATCATGCACATACTGCATCTATATGTAGACCTGTAACCTGGAATATATCTTTATTGGTCCAGCTTAACAAGTCAGAGGAAATTGACGTGGCAGTCCCACCTTTAATTACATACAGGAAGTTTCAAATACTTGGGAATTCACATTGTCACAACAAGCCTGGAACTTTAATGCCTCGCCCCTACAGAGGCAACTAGATCACAATATTAGTACATAGTCCTCCCTTCCCATTCCTAGAACAAGCATGATTACACTCACTAAAATGATAGCCCTTCTGAAATTTCGATACATCCTACTAAATGTATTCTATGCCTTTCCAAAGTCCTTCTTTGATAAATTAAAAGCTATTTTATGGAAATATCTGTCGCTAGGAAAACGACAGTAGTAGCCTGTGCTTTATTACTGGGCCACTCCACTCTGAATCATGAATGATTGGAAGTTTGGAAACAGAGACGACGTATAGATTAGAATTGCAATACTTTCATGGCAAAGCACTAACATGCATCGAATGGCACCATCAGATTACATGAGGACAACCCCCCGATAATTGATATCGGGGAAAGAGACAATATTGTCATTCATCGACCTAAGTTTTGTATTCTACTTGAATAAGCACCAATTATTTAGATTACTTCAACTGAGATTTCTTCAACTGAAATAAATACTCGGATCGATAAGACTCAAACTGATACATTCCCAGAGTTTAACCCGTTGGAATATAAACGGACACTAGAACTAAGGATCTGTCACTTGTTGATAATTAACACACAAGACCCGACCACACAACTTCAAATCCAATTGGAAGCAGATCTTGGTATTCTCAAGGACAATGATTGGAGAAAGACAAAGATGGCTCTGCGTACAATAGCTAGTTATTCAATTCAACTACCTTCATAGAATTTACTGTACTTCGGGAAGTTATCCAAAACTAAACCATGGATAGCGCTGAATTGCACCAGAGGTCACGAGGGGAGTAGCACCTTGCTACACATGATCTGGGTTTGACCTTTTCTAAAACCTTACTGAACAAAGATCCAACACGATCTCTCAATGGTTATGGGACAAATTATTGACCTAACACCCAAGGCATTTCTCTTAAGACTCAGGCGACATGGGTGACACTACGGCAGAGCGTACACTCATTGCACTTGGCTGCCTGATTGCCAAAAGAAACAGAGCAAGAAAATCAAGCGCAGAGACATCCCCCCACCTCCCCCAAACTCCAGTTTTGCATTATAACTGATTATATTAGTTACGAAATTGGCTGTTTTTGAGGACGGCCAGACCATGGTTATGGTGGTGGCACTGATATGTGGTCCATTTATATTTGGAAACTTTTTTGATTTGCTTCTTTTAGTGTGGATGGGTGAATCTATGGGATCTACCCCTGATGTTTTTGTCTCCAGCCTTTGAATATCAGTCTGACATACTGCCTCAAATCTACGATTCCTTGCACATGCTGAAGGTGAGAAGTGATTTTACTTGTCAGTTGAGGGTACTTCTTGTGGGAGGTCACTTTTGTGAGGTGGTGATCTGTGTAGCAGTGTTTTTGGTATGTGAGAGCACAGACTCACTTGCTGGTGGACCAGCAGAGTTAGTTTTACTTAAAGTCACTTTGATGTAGACTTTGATCCCTGCACTTGCCCTTTAGAAGTGCAGGGTAACGGTAGCACTTTTCTTAGATAAAAAGCGATTTTTATCTATCACTACTTAGATGATTTGTTACTCAAAACATCTTCCAAATTAAAGTGATGCATAACTTCCATATGATCCTTCATCGTCTACCAGACCTGGACCCCCACGAGGAAAAAGAAACCGTGCAACCAGTCCAGATCATAGTTTATAGCAAAGCAGTTTTAAAAGCAGCAGTGCTCCTAAACAAGTGACAGTAGGTAATGGCTTGTCCAACAGTCTCTACTGTTCTGGTTAACATTGCTTCATGACTTTCCATATCACCAAATACCAGCTCACATTTGTGTCTGTTAAAGGTACTTTGAAAACAAGTGGTCTCTAACATCTGAGTTTGGGAAGAATGGATTTTGTTGACTGCTGTACAGTCTGTCAAGTGGTGTTGGAGATCAAATGTTCTTCTTGGTGTCTTCTAGTAAGATGAGTAAGGCTATTGTAGTGGATGCATCACTGAAAAGCTGGGGAGCACACACAAGCAAACTATTCACTCAGGGTAATGTCTCCCAGGGGTCTCCAACCAGTAGCTCTTGAGCTACTGTACCTCTCCAGCTATCTCTTGAGTAGCTCACCTGTGTGCTGTCAAGCTTATTAAATTAGAAACCGTTTACTTGGTTGAATTAACATACATATACAACATTGAAATTATACAACATTAATATTAGCATCTCTCAATGCGTTTCACTGAACAGAAGTAGCTCTCGGTACATAAAAGGTTGGCGACCCCCTGCAAGAAAAGAAGTACATCACAGATTTACATCAGTATGTCGGATCAGAGGGCTGTCTCTTAGCCCTCAAATAGTCTTTCCAGCAGTTTTTGCCAATGTACTATGGTTAACTAACACTACCATGGTATGTCACAAGATGCTAAGCATTTTTTATATTACCATGTGCCAAACTTGCTGCATTTCTCTTGAGACTTCTGCAGTGCACCTACCTGGATTTCTGAATTCTAATTGGACAAGCTCATTAGCCGTCTTTTTGAAGAACTCCGATGGGAATATTATTTTGAGGTGCTTACAGGCATAGCGCTAGCGAAAATGGCAATGTTGAATTCAAGCATGTGACTGGGTGTATGTAGTAGTACAGAACTATTTGTACAGATGAAGGAATGATTGGTTCCAAGTACTCGAAGCCAATAGTAGCAGTTAATGGAAACTAGCAGCACTGAATGCACTGACTGACATACCCACTCATTTTATCAGCACACAGGCGTGTTGCACTCTGAGCACCTGCAAAGTGATTCTTAATATGGAAGCTGCCAAGCTAAAGTGCATCAGTGACTCCTAACCCCAGTGATAACATGCAGCAAGTACTTAATACTCTTAAGTGTAAAAAAAAAAAAAACTTCAAAGGAGGATCCTGATGAACATCAGTACACCAAAGGTTTCATGATAGTTGTTTCAGAAAGACAGAGGCATCGTATATGATACTTAAAGAGAAATGCACCCTAAGAGACAATGATACCCTTCATAATTCAGGTAAGTTTCTGTTCTAAACATTAAGGAATCTGGTACACTTTCTCTGTAACGCTGTCTTTTTTGCCTCACCCTCCGTCTGTTCTATCCCGGTCTGATCTGAGCAATTAAGCTGATTGCTGGCTTGGCTGAGCAGGGAGCTCTTGCATAGTAGGTCCTAATATGGTAGCCACCCGGCCTTAGACACCTAATTACTTTTGTCCCCCCATATTTGAATGCAGCAAAGACTTGTATTTCGTTTGGTTATGCAAGCATTCAAAGGTGGTCCCCAGATAAAAGGTATTCCGGGTTTTCCCAAGTGCTCCACTATAGGCTGCTCTGTCATTTTCAACATTGAGAGTGTCCTCAAAGTGTAGAGGCATCATGACATCCTTGCTCTGCTTTTGAGGGCCCTTGGTGACGAGGGGACATGAGATCAAGAGAAATCTGTTCGAGGCGTGTGGGCTGCTGAATTCATATCTATAGCATAGATCGCCGCCTAGTGTTGGGTCCGGATGATTGCACATTGTTGTCCTGGAAGAGTCTCACGAGATAGGTGGCTCCTCCCCTGGACTACAGTGCGCATGGGCATCGACTCCATCCTCAGATTGTTTTTTTCTGCCATTGGGTTCAGATGTAATTTTGTTATCTCCAGTTCGGAATCAACATAGACTTTTTCGAGGCCCAAAGGCCTTTTTCTAACTGTCGGTATTGTTTGCGTTCGGTGCCCAGCTCTTTTCCGACTCGGTTCCTGAGTTCGCCATCCAGGGAGTCGCGTGACTCTTCGGTGCTCGAGGCCCAGTCGACGCAGCAAGACCTTCGACGACACATCATGGAACGGAGCCCGTTCAAGAAGTGTCCCGTGTGTGGATCGAAGTATCCCCACATTGACGTCCACCCGGTGTGCAACAAGTGCCTGTCGCCGGACCACGATGAAGCCAGCTGTATGGCTTGTTCCAGGTTTCGGTCGAAGAAGACGATTCAGCTTCGGCGTGTGGCGTGCCTGGAGGCCCGGCAGTCGGCCCCGGCACCGGTGGACATCTTCGAGAGAGAAGAAGCGGACGAACACGAAGTTCAGATGCAGATTTCACCTCCAGCGGAGCAGATCGAACTCTACTATCAAGTGGATGTCGAAGGCCTAGACGTAGAAGAAGTCGTCGACGAGGTAGGAGACGACAATGAGGCCTATGGGGCCATGGAAGATAGCTCGGAGGAAGAGCTATGGCCCGTTCGAACAATTACAAAGGCTCAGGTCGAGGGATCGCTACACGGCCTTACCCAAGACCTTATACCAGGATCCACGGCCTCGCATACGGGCCCGGCTACGGACACTTCGGCGGAGCAGTCATTGCCGAAAACAAAACCGAAAGTGAAACCATCGGTGTCTGCAAAAACGAAAGTGGTGGAGACGCCATCGAAACCAAAGACGTCGACTCCTCTATCGACACCCTCGACTTCCGAGGTGTCGGGACACCCGAAGCCGAAGAAATCTATCGACCCGGTGAAGTCGACCAAGGGCGTCGAGCCCAAAAAGGTCAAGGGCGTCGAGCCAACGTCGAAGAAGGGCGTCGAGCCAAAGTCAAGCAAGGGCGTCGAGCCAAAGTCAAGCAAGGGCGTCGAGCCGAAAACTGGGGCCCCGACTCCAGTAGTCAAGGGCGCCGATCCAAGAACGTCGGCGCCGAAGTCTGTCAACACGGAAGGAGGCCATGGCGACCCTAAGAAGGATGCCCTTCCGCCGAGGCCGGAGAAACCCAAGGCATCGACGCTCGATTCTTCACCAAGAACGTCTGTCGGGTCGACGAAACCGTCCGCTTCCTTTACGAAGCAGGTCTCGGACTCCCTGAAACGTATCGGGAACAAGGCTTCTGCGGAAGACCCGAAGGCACCTTCCACCCCGAAGCTAACTGCCACGACGCAAAAGTCTTCGACGCCAATCCTGTTCACGTTGCCGCCGAAGGTGGCACTGAAGGCCTTCGCACCACGATCGGTGCCTGAAGCGCACTTGCAGGGATCTGCGGGGTCGAAGCCAACTCTCCCGATTGGGAGCTTGAAGCATCGACAACCCTTGGTGGAGGAGCAGTCTGAACATTTCATCGACGCCGACACCGGGAAACTTACCCTTTACAAAAGGAAGATCACGGCGACGCAGCCTTTGGAGTCATTCACCATTCCTTTAAAGTGCAAGAAGCCTGCTTCGGATTCCCCGGTTTTGGTCGAACCATTGGTTCCTCGGACTCCAATACCTGCCACACCCTCACGCACTTATTCGGATGTGGAGGATGCAGGGGATGAGGACGAGGAATATAACTTCCCTGCCAACACAGATCCTGATGAACAACAGGACTCCTGGACAGATGCAGGAGACCCTGGGGATCAGCACACTGCCCAGGACCCTCAGGTGTACCATGTCAAGACCTCTCCCACTGAGGATTCTGTGGCATTTAATGCCTTGATTGAGAGGGCGGCTAAGAACCACGACGTTCAGCTGCATGCTGACCCTGTTGAGGTGGACTTTCTCTTTGACACTTTTTCAACAGCTGAAAAGACTGTGAAGACTCTCCCTATGCTAAAAGCGGTCCTGAAACATGCTGCAGACATTTTTAAGGAACCCACACGGGCAAGGGTGGTCAACCCTAGAATTGAAAAGAAATGCAGACCGGCTCCTGGCGATCCTACTTACATCAAGGGCCAGTTGCCATTGGACTCTCTGGTCGTTTCTAATGCCCGTAAAAGGGCGAACTCGCAAACCACTGGTGAAGCTCCTCCCCCAGACAAAGAATCCAAAGTGCTGGAAGCATCGGGGAAAAGAGTAGCAGTTCAGGCAGCCAATATCTGGCGTATCTCAAACACTCAAGCCCTCTTGGCCAGATACGACAGGGCACACTACGACACACTAGAGACCCTGTTGCAACATCTACCAGATCAATATAAGGAGGCAGCGGAGATGCTATTAAGTGTGCACTAGACGTTGCGGACACTGCAGCCAGGGCAATTAACACCAGTGTGATGTTGAGACGTCAGGCATTGCTCAGAATCTCCGGGTTCAAACCGGAGATACAAACTACCATCCTCAACCAGCCAGTAAACCCTGACAGATTATTTGGTCCTGAGGTGGATACCACCCTGGAAAAAGTAAAGAAGGATACCGAGACTGCTAAGTCCATGGGAGCTCTCCAGTCCCAACAGTTTAGGGGGAGCACTTTTCGTCGCTCCGGCAATAGAGGTGTTTCCAGAGGCCAGATGTCCCAGCAAACGCCATTCAATAAAGGTGGGGCGCAATCCTCTTACACCAAGCAAAGTAGAGGAGGATATCTGGGCAACAGCACCAAGGGCAGAGGCAGGGGTAACAACAACTCCCGTTCCTCCGCCACCAACAAACAGTGACGCCCTGTCACTGCCCCCCGACCATTCCACACCTGTCGGGGGGAGACTCCAGCAGTTCCTGCCGGTCTGGAAATCCATCACCACAGACAGGTGGGTCAGGAAGCTTATCCAATTCGGTTATTGTCTGGAGCTAACATCCACTCCACCCAACATACCACTCAAACACCGTCCTATGTCCACAGAGCATTTGCACTTATTGCAGCAGGAGGTTCTTGTCATGCTGCAAAAAGGCGCAATAGAGCTCGTGCCAGTGGAGGAAGAAGGCACAGGAGTGTACTCCCTGTACTTCTTGATCCCAAAGAAGGACGGGTCCCTCAGACCCATTCTGGACCTCAGACCCCTAAACCAGTATATTCTCTCCGAACACTTCCACATGCTAACACTGCAGCAGGTTCTTCCGTTTCTCAATCAGGGAGACTTCCTCGCAACCTTGGATCTCAAGGATGCTTACTTTCACATTCCTCTCCATCCATCACACAGGAAATACCTCAGATTCACCATTCAGAATCAGCATTATCAATTCAAGGTCCTTCCTTTCGGAGTGACCACAGCCCCCAGAGTGTTCACAAAATGTCTGGCGTCAGTGGCTGCGCACCTCAGGAGGCAGAATGTGCATGTCTACCCTTATCTGGACGACTGGCTGGTGCAGGCAAAGTCGGCCCAGCAGTGCGCCGCCGACATGTCCCACACCATTCACCTTCTTCACGGTCTGGGCTTTTCACTGAACTATTCGAAGTCGCACCTTCAACCAGCCCATGTGCGGCAGTATCTAGGCGCGACAATAGATACTCTGGCAGCCACGGCTCAGCCAAATTCAGTGAGGATCAACAACATTCAGTCACTGATCCAAAAGTTCAGACTGCAACACTCGCTTCCGGCAAGAGTGTTCATGCAGTTGATAGGCATGATGGCCTCCTGCATCTTCATAGTCCGCACGCGAGGCTACATATGCGTCTGCTCCAAGAATGCTTGGCTCATCAGTGGACTCAGGCTCAAGGACAGTTGAACGACCTAGTGTTGGTGACCGGTCGGGCATACAACTCTCTGCATTGGTGGACTCCACACAACCTTTGCAAGGGCCGACCGTTCCAGGAGTCTGTGCCACAGATTATCCTAACAGACGCATCTCTCCAGGGATGGGGAGCTCATGTACTCCACTACACGGTGCAGGGTCTATGGACGACGCAGCAAAAGAAGATGCACATCAACTGCCTAGAACTGATGGCAATCTTCATGGCGATGAAAGCATTCAAAGTACATCTGTGCAACAAGGTCGTGTGGATCCGGACGGACAACATGACGGCCATGTACTACATCCAAAAGCAGGGAGGTACACACTCTCCACACTTGTCTCATCTGGCTCAGAGCATGTGGAAGTGGGCCATTCAGAGGAACATCTTTCTCATGGCGCAACACTTCCCGGGCAAAGACCATCAGATGGCGGATCTGCTCAGCATGTACAGCCACCAAATGCACGAGTGGGAGATACATCCATCAGTACTCCGCCCGTACTTCCAGCAGTGGGGTCATCCGGAGATAGACCTGTTCGCCACAAGGGAAAACGCAAAATGCCAAAGCTTTGCCGCCAGGTTCCCTCACCCACAGTCTCAGGGCAATGCGATATGGATGAACTGGTCAGGCAGATTTGTGTACGCTTTTCCCCCAGCGCCTCTCATACGCTAGTGGCACGAAAGCTAAAGCAACACTCGATGACGCTCATCCTGGTTGTTCCAACGTGGGCACGCCAACCATGGTACACCACGTTTCTAGAACTCTCCGTGGTACCGCATCAAAGGCTGCACCTCACACCCAGGCTTTTGACGCAGAACCGTGGTGACATTCAGCATCCAGATCCGCAACAGCTCAACCTGGCGATCTGGCTCCTGAGGTCTTAGAGTTTGGCTACCTTGACTTGCCTCCTGAATACATGGATATCATTCGGGAGGCAAGAAAGCCCACTACTAGGCCCTGCTATGCAGCGAAATGGAAGCGGTTTGTCATTTACTGTACTGAACACAACATCAACCCGCTAGATGCCTCTATTCCCAACATCATTTGTTATTTGTTACATCTTTACAAATGCAATCTAGCATATGCTTCCATTCGGATACACTTATCCGCCATAGCGGCTCATCTCCAAAACAGGCAGCATCTCTCCCTTTTCAGGGTGCCTGCCATTAAAGCCTTCCTAGAAGGACTGAAACGGGTCATCCCTCCCAGGACCCCGCCAGCTCCTGTATGGAACCTCAATGTGGTCCTCACCAGGTTAATGGGCCCACCTTTTGAGGCTCTACATTCATGTGAGATTCAGTTCTTAACGTGGAAAGTGGCTTTTTTCATTGCCATTACGTCTCTACAACGTGTTGGTGAGCTACTGGCGCTCACTGTACAAGAGCCATTCATTCAAATTCACTCCAACAGGGTGGTGCTCCGCACTAACCCTAAATTTCTTCCTAAAGTGGTTTCGCAGTTCCATGTCAATCAGACCATTGAGCTGCCCGCGTTCTTTCATAACCCAGAGACAGTTGCCGAAAGAATGCTCCACACTCTTGATGTGAAACGAGCTTTGATGTACTACATCGATACGACCAAAGAATTTAGGAAGACACAACAACTCTTTGTTGCCTTTTCAGCCCAGCACAAAGGCAACCCCATTTCCAAAGCAGGTATAGCCAGGTGGATCGTTAAGTGTATTCAGATTTGCTATCACAAGGCTAAGCGCACCTTAACGGTCCCCCCCAGAGCCCTCTCCACCCGCAAGTTGGGGGCCTCCATGGCTTTCCTTGGTAATATCTCTTTGGAAGATATTTGTAGAGCAGCCACATGGTCTACACCACACACATTTACTAAACACTACTGTGTAGATGTGCACTCCAAGCAGCTGTAGGGCAGGCTGTTCTTAAAACACTCTTTCAGACGTCTGCAGCTGGCACAGGCGGCCGCCGTTAATGGAGGTACTGCTATGTATTCTATGCTATAGATATGAATTCAGCAGCCCACATGCCTCGAACTGAATATGCTACTTACCAGTATGCATCTGTTCTTGGCATGTGGGGCTGCTGACATTCATATTGGCCGCCCTCCTCCCCGGCTGCAGAATTTTACACTTACTCTTAGCATGGCCATCGCTTACACTGTTACACTCCATCGTCGCCACAATGGCTAAAAACAATCTGAGGATGGAGTCGATGCCCATGCGCACTGTAGTCCAGGGGAGGAGCCACCTATCTCGTGATACTTCGAAGACTCTTCCAGGACAACAATGTGCAATCATCCGGACCCAACACTAGGCGGCGATCTATGCTATAGATATGAATGTCAGCAGCCCTACATGCCAAGAACAGATGCATACTGGTAAGTAGCATATTCATTCCCTGATAGCATTTGGAATCCATAAGCATTGTCCATGACTTTTATGACATTTTTCATAGGACGTGAAGGGTTGGACAGCTGATAAAGGCCTCCTGAATCAAGAAGTCTGTAACATCGGAAAGCTCATGGTAAAGTTATGGAATTAAGTGGTCCATCATCTAAGGCTATGTTTTTATGAGATTAAGAAGATTGTGAGACACCGAAAGAAGTCCCTCCATACTTAAAGGTTACTAGATGTTCACTCTAGAGCAAAGTATGTTACTTTAAAAATATGTATATTTTATTGTGTTACTTGCAAATAACAAGGACCCCCTGTAAACAGATCAGATTCCTGGGACAGGGTAAAACATATAGTGAAAAATAACACTCCCAGGCAATATGCAATACAAAGCAATGTAAACAAGCAAATCACAAAAAAAGCTTTAAATTAGAAAAAGTCATATATTTGAATTATTTCGAGAAAACGTATTTGTGGATAAAAAAACAACAGCCAAAAGATTATCAACAATACATATTAAAATTAATTCCATAACTAACAATTTAGTCAAGATAACGATGGTTTCTTCGACGTGCATTTCGACACAAGTGGTGTCTTCGTCAGGAAAGTTCCATCATATGAACAAATCTTAAAAAGGAAACATGCTGTGCGGTCTAAATTCTTCAGTGGGTCATTCAAATATTAGAATGAAGATAAATAATATGCGAATGTATGTATGTATATATATATATATAGATATTGATATCTGCTAGCCGCTGGTTAAATGTCCGTTATGTTCGCAATATTAGATGCTCTGATGTATATAACGGTAGAGCCCGTATAAAGGAATGCGGCGATTAGAAAATCTGTCTTGCAAGTGCTCACAGTTTTGTAAGGTACCCGTGTCGGCCGATGTATGGGCTGTTGATCACGGTGTATATGCTTAAGGAGCGGTTAAAGCTTCCTCGATATTTTCATTCTGTCAACGTCGCTGATTTATGAAAGGCGAACAGCTGCGTTCGTTGCTGATTTGTAATTTCAATGTCAAGGCGCGTTTCTGTAGGGGCACATGCAACCTCCTCGTCCTTATCGGTACATGGCCAATGCCGGTTTCCTTTTTAAGATCTGTTCATATGATGGTACTTTCCTGACGAAGACACCACTTGTGTCGAAACGTGCGTCGAAGAAACCATCATTATCTTGACTAAATTGTTAATTATGGAATGAAGTTTAATATGTATTGTTGATAATCTTTTGACTGTTTTTTATCCACAAATAATTTTTATCGAAATAGTTCAAATATGACTTTTTCTAATTTAAAGCTTTTTTTGTGATATTTTATTGTGTTAACCAGGCACATAACCGTGCATACAGTACATTCGGATAGGCAAACATTCCTGTCCGTTGTGGACCTTTCCTTTCCCCCTTTACCTTCTATTTTCTCAGCGGTCCGGAGACCAGACCGTGACCCTCCTGCTGGAGCATCTTCTCCTTAGCCACTCCTCTGATTGGTGTTTCTCGCAAGGATTGACCTCCTCTGAGGTCTCAGGTCCTACATCCAGACCATGGTATGATCTCCACCTCCTCCTACTTTGTTGAATTTCTTGGGACAGCCTCTACCCCAGAATAACACCCTTTACACTCCCTTGCTTATGTTCATTCCTTCCCTCCATCGTAGGGACCTGTTATTTGCCCCACATCTGTGCGACATTCCTTTTAGTCATAATGGTGTAATTCATGAACTGTCGCCATTGTTTGGAATTCCAAGTATCACTAGTTGTGGAGTTTTAGGAAAGTCTGGTGTCAAGACTACCTCCAGTTCCTTTATTATTGCTCCCTAATTAATAATTTTAGGACAGTACCAAATTGTGTGGAGGAATGTGCCCTTCGCTGTGACTCATCGTAGGCAGTTGGGGGGTGGTGGCCCTTCCCATTTAGAAAAGCTTACCTCTGTTAAAATAGACACTGTGTAGTGCTTTAAACTGTCTATGTAAATCCTGTTAACTCACTGACTTCTTTTAGTACCCGTCCTGACCATAGTGAGACTGCCATTGCTATCTTTCCATGCCATCCGAGTGCCCTGATAGTGATATCCCATGATTTTTCCAGCGCCTTAGTTGAGGCAAGCAGGCTTTTTTTTGGTATGGCCTCCCATATAAATCGTGTATGCATGAGGCCGGTGCCATCCTGACTCTTTCCAGTAGGGTTGCTGGAGCACTGTGTGGAGTGAATCACCATTCCTAATTACCCTAAGTTTTATGGTCCTATAATACGCCCTCAGGTCAGGGAGGGCTATGCCCTCATTCTGTCTTGATCTATATATGGTTTGCAGAGCTATCCTTGGGGACTCCTCGTTCCACAGCAGCCTTCTTGTTTATTTCCGATCTTTTCAAAATGGGCCTCCAGCAATTCTAAGGAGAGTTTTGTAGTATGTACTAGAACTTGGGCAGAAAGATCATCTTTTAAAGGGCTGCCTGTCCCCTAATCATTAAGGGTAGCATGCAGCATCTGTTCCAGCCAAGCAGAATGCCTCGAGTACTCCGTCGAGGTTCTTTTCCTGAAGTAGATCCCTGTTGGTCGGAACCTCGAGCTCTAGGTATTTAAACCTCACCACTGAGCCATGAAAAGCGCCCGGTCACTGCTCTCTCCCAGTCTCTCATTTGGTACAGTATTGCCTTTTTCTAGTTTATACCATAACCCAAGTACCCCTGAAAGTTACGAAAAATGGACAGGATTGCTGTCTCCAGGTTAGCTAGGTATATCAGAACATCGTCTGCTTAAAGTGAGATTTTGTTCCAGTTCGTTCATTACTTCTGGAAAACCATTTATGTTCGTCCTGCAATGCACCCAGCACCCTATTGGCTCCAAGCATAACATGAATTGCAGGGGGGAAGAGTGGGCACCCCTGTCTTGTCCCTCGTCCCGTCCAAACTTGTCTGATGTTGCCCCATTTACTCTCACCACAGCTTTCGGACCTTATATAACAGGGTGACCCATTGACTGACAGAATTTGGGATCAAACCGTTGCAGGGTAAGATGGAGGTACCTTTAATCAATGAAACCAAATGCTTTTCAGTATGTAGTGATAGGATGGCCCTAGTCATCCGATCATGTTTGGTGTCTTCAAGCCACGCATGCAGCCACCTAAGGTTGAGACGGGTGGCTCTCCCAGGCATAAATCCTGTTTGGCCTGCATGTATTGAAGAGTTGAGTATCTCTCCTATACTGCGAAGCTAAACACCTGAGTCCAGGGTGACACTAACCTTATTTGCTGCAAAAAGGCTTTACCTCCAGTGTTTGCACCATGTTGTTATAGATTTACAGATTGTGCAGACTGCTGTAATTAATGCTTGCGTTTGACATGGTGCCTTTTTATTTAAAACTTAAGGATGAGAATCTTAATCATAGGCCTACTCAAATTACTCATTGTGTCAACCTGCACACCTCAAATGTGGTCTTAGTTTTTTTTGTTGTTGTTTAATTTTGTCATTAGATTTGAAAGCATGAGAAGCACTTGGAACAACACAAGAACATTATTACATGCATCGTTCAGTCTCCAGGAATTGTGAGCTTTGTGATACAGGCTGCTAAATGTTTGTGGCTGCTGTCTATTTTATGTTTTGTATGATCAAAACACTCATTAAGGTTTGGCCCAAGTGTCACCAGCGTTTTAAGTAGGTCTAATTCCAGGCCTCTCGTTTGTGTCTTCTGCAAAGACCTGTTAGGCTTCTGAGTGTTTTATGCGGAAGTCTGAATGTTCAAAGTAGTGGTCTATGTGACCAAGGAATGGGTTGTAGTCACTTTGCTGAAACTGTGGTGCAAAACTCAATGTTTTGAAAGCAAACTCATCAGATACGTCTAAAGATGCAATTGTATTTAGTGAGGATAACATTCTGTAGGATCCCAACACCAAAGGAACACAAAAAAGGTTTCACAAGTTACTCTTTGCAATACCAAAGACCATAATCCCATACACCATGCAAAAACCATTATACGGTAATGAACTATGAAAGCATTTGGAATGCCTTGGGTTTAGAGACCTGAGTGATTCGTATTTGTGTCACTGAAAGGTTGAAACATTTCTTTCACTTGGAAGAGATGATGGCATTTCATAAGAGAATATGGGCAACACTATTACAATATAGACTTCACTGAGATAGACTGCTTGTCTTTGGGTTAATTACAGTTGTCTATAGCATCTCCGAACAAACTACCATGCTTATGAACCAGTTATTCAGTGATGAGTGAATCTTCCAACACACCCTGAGCTTGTTCAGCTTGGCTTCAAAGTATCACTGTATGGACATTTGAATATTCAGGAAGACTGCATGCACATTCAGGCATTGTTTAGACAACTTAAAAAAATATTCTATCCTTTGAAGTGGAAGAAATTGCATTTGGTGCCCACCACAAAGTCCTAATCCTTCACAGTGTCAAAAAGTGACACGCTGTTTATTCATCATAGCCTCATCTTATTTTAATTTTTGCTGATAACTGTTTACAGGAACCTCCTTCCCGGCGAATCTCCCTACCAGACATCTTTTTTCACATTTTGCAATTCATGAAGTGAATTGCAGGCATTGTTGGCTGATGAGCCTTTTATAACCTTTACTAGAGACAAGTGGTCCTTGGACACATTCTACTTTTCTACCCAAGGGGATTTTGGATTTGCATGCTTACCAGTTCGTAAACTCCAGGTTTTTTATTTTTTTATTCTTCTATTGCCTTTCAGCAACATCTTCACACATTTGATGTGAAGAGAGTATTACAATATTACTTGTAAATAACAGTTGTGATGCATTTCAGCTCGTATTATACATGCATAGCATTTTAGGCAGGCCTCTCAACAAGCAACCGGACTCTGTATTGATTGTTGATTGGATAGCATTGTATTTCCTAAAAAGAAACAGGACTGATCCCGGCACTCCGAGGTAAGTTGACTACGGCGGTAGCTAAGAAAGCAGTACTTTTATTTAACATTTCTCCTATAGCTATTGGTTCGACTCTGAGATCTATTCATACTTTCTGTTTTTAGTATTGTCTGGGCTTTGATTCCAGTAGTGACTCCCTGTGGATCTCTTAGTAAAGGTGACCTCCAGATTCCATATGTCATTATCTAAGGAGAATCATTTGGTGGCAAAGGACTGGTTACTCCCCTGCAATATTTCTTCCATGATGATATCCTCTCCAGATTCATAACTGACTCACTCTTTCTCTGCTCATTGGAGGTTAGTTACAGATCTGTTACATAAAAAGAATTGACTCCTAGTGCCTAACTCTGTAAGCTGAAGTCTATGCTGCTCCCTTAAAAAAACAGAAAAAAGCCACTCCTTTCTCTTGGGACTGCTGTGTAAGCTTTGTTTTTCCAAATTTTCTCATTTTTAAAAAGTGTGGGCATAATTTTTTTTAAGTGATTGAAAAAGGGGTGTTTCTGAGGTCCAACCTGGTTGCCTGGAATTATTCTTAAGGTTGTGAATCTGAGTATGGACCCTTGTTATGTTATGTTATGTTATTTTTTATTTGTTAAGCGCACATACGCCCGAAGGCTTCTTGGCGCTGGAGAGAGTCAAACATAACAGTACATAAAAGACACAAATCGCTACTTACAATAAACCTGAGAAAAAAGAAAAGTTTTGAATGTCTTCCTAAAAGTAAGGAGGTCCCTGCTATGTCGCAGAGTCAGGGGGAGTGAATTCCACAATGAGGCAGCTAAAAATTGGAAACTGCTGCCTCCCTGACGTTTCCTTTTAAAACGGGGAACCTCAAGTAGGTCTTTGTGGGCAGATCTCAGGCTGCGCGAAGGTTGATATCTACGCAGCAGTTGTCTAAGAAACATGGGACCCTTGCCCTCCAAAGCCTTAAACACAATGCAACCCACCTTAAACATTGCTCTCTGCTCCACAGGCAGCCAATGCAAGGTCTCCAGTCCATGTCTGATCGATTCCCACTTCGGGACTTTACAAATAAGTCTCGCTGCTTGATTTTGCAGGTATTGCAATCTTTTCAACTGGCCGATAGGAGCCCCTAAATAGAGGCCGTTTGAAAAATCGATGTGAGAAAGGACGAGAGCACTGACTGCTTGAATTAAGGCCAAACCTGTGAGGAGATGTGCTATTTTCTTGATCTTCCTCAGTTGGAAAAACCCCGTAGAGACCACTGTTCCAACTTGAGACTCCAAGGAGAGATCCTCACTGAGAGTCACTCCCAAACTTTTTGTTGTACGGGATTTTTTAGGAGGCGAGCCCATGTCCGATGGCCAAAAACAAGGGTTCCAACTGATCTCACTCTTCCCAGGTAGAATGAGCTCCGTTTTCCCCGGATTTAGCTTAAGGTGGTTTAAGGACATCCACCTTTGAATAAAGGACATGGTTGCTCGAAAATCCTCAGCCGCATTGTCTGAGTTTAAGACAAAAACCAACTGCAGATCATCTGCGTAGTTATATACATCAACATTAAACTGTTGTAAGGAGAACAAAAGAGGCCGCATATACAAATTAAATAATAAAGGGGACAAGGAAGATCCTTGGGGAACCCCACAGAAGGAAATATTTTTTGGAGCTGTAAAAGAACCCAGACGAACCGACTGAGTACGTTCTGAAATAAAGGACCTGATCCAGGCCAGAGCCGAACCTCGAAGTCCAGCCTGTTTGACACGGTTGGCCAAGATGGTATAGTCAACCGTGTCGAACGCGGCGGACAGATCTAATAACACCAAGGCCTGGTGCAGGTCCCTGTCAGCATTAGACCTCAAGGTGTTCTGAACGGCCAATATCACTGCCTCGGTGGAATGACCAGGCCGGAAACCTGCCTGGTTAGATTGTAAATAACCAGAGGCCTCCACAAAGCTTGATAGACAATTGGTCACATGGGCCTCCAATATTTTGGATAGGTAAGGCAGTAACGATATTGGTCTGTAATTTGAGAGGTCTGAAGAGTCAATGCCGGGTTTCTTTTTTAAAGGGATCAGCAAAGCCTGTTTAAAACTGTCCGGAACAATCCCTGACATCAAGGAATTATTGAGCAGAGAAAGCAGGCTATCAGGGATTACCCGACCAATCTCCCTCATTATATGAGGAGGACAGACATCCTGAGGAGATCCAGATTTAACTCTGGTAAGCAAGTCTGGAAGGATTTGGTCTGTAATTAAAGGGAAGGAATGCAAAGTAAGGGGATTAAAAAAGGTATCATCTATCGGCATGCAAACTGGAAGCCTGGATAGAGTATCCTTAATCAAAACTATTTTATCATAAAAATAATCATTCAAGGAATTGCAGAGGCATTGTGAAGGGACAACTGGGGGAGAAGTCCTTTCATCATTGCACAGCTCAGTCACAATCCTGAATATTTCTTTCGACTTATTAGTCGCATTGAGTATTTTAGAAGAGAAATAATCAGTTTTGCGAGTGTGCAGTGTCTTTTGGTAGGCTTTACGAATTAGACAGTATGCAATTTTTGCTTGAGGGCAGTAATTAGTACGCCTTGCTGGAGGACTGTTCCAGATAAGCAACTTTTCCTTTCACCTAACACCTCAATTGGCCTCCAATAAATACATGCTGATTGCTTAAGGGTTTGCACCATAGTATTCTGTTTACCTCTAACCTTTAGATCTCCTTTTTGAGAGTGTTTGTCATCCGGAGACTGCGTTAAATAATAGCTATTGGAAAGACCCGCCAACCGCCTTCCACGTGATAGGCGCAGCCTAATTGAAAAGTGGTTCATCTGAGTCACATGTGTATGCATTATCCGGACGGTGTAGTGTTTTAAATGCCTGTGTTGGGAAGAGCTGTGAGTCTAAACCTACGCTCATCTTTCGGCCTTTGAAGCCGTTTTATATACAACATTTTTTTAGTCTGAATAATACCTTGACATTAGGTGTAACTTCAAAAGCTCCTATTGAATCCTCCGCGCAAATCATTGTTTTTTTTAATAACCTCTTTTTATTCTGGTTTTGTAACAAATAACATTTCAGTTGTATGGCAGTGTATGTGGCTTATCAGTTTCGTCTCTCCCATTTCATGTCCAGGGCTCAAATGCAAAACATAGTTCACTAAAGCTGTAAATGTATATCTTAACCTTCAAACATCTTTTCATTTT
Organism: Lissotriton helveticus; assembly: GCF_964261635.1. Taxonomy (NCBI): domain Eukaryota; kingdom Metazoa; phylum Chordata; class Amphibia; order Caudata; family Salamandridae; genus Lissotriton; species Lissotriton helveticus. Next base: position 322,910,162 of record NC_136065.1, on the reverse strand, counting down.
CACCCCATCTTCATTGTTCATCACCTTCCGTTCCATATGTGCTCCCCATGGGCCCATATTTTGAGGCGCTTGTTGTGGTATCCTCTCCCCTCTGTTTTCATACAGCTGTCCATTCCTCCCCACCATTGTTCCATGTTGGAAGTTGTCCGGGTCCCTCAATGCCCCAGGATGTCTCTTTTTGCCTTTGTGCATCCCAACATGCAAAAGATTGTTTAGATCTTGTTAGTTCTTTTTCTCCTTGTATCCAGAGTACTGCCTTTCTGCTTAGTATTTGTGCATCCCCACAGCCAGTGTATGAAGGTGCCCTCAGAAAATCATTATTGAGAACATTTGTACCGTGTGCCTGCAAGTACGCAGAACTGGAACATACAAAGATCATCTCATCTGGTACTGGGTAGATAATGATACAGTTATCAGTTTATTCATGATGTACTCTGCTGCCGAACAGGAAACAAGCCAGTGATTCACGAGTGGGTTATAAATGGCAGAATTGCGTTCAGAAAGCACCTTCCATTTAGAACTTTTATTATATGTATCACAGATTCCCTTCTGTCCTATTCAGCTGAGTTACAGAAGGTCTTTTCAGTGCTCATTAGACATGCTATTGTGTTTATTTCATATAATGAGAAGCATGTGATGCAATTATAAAGAATATCTTGTGTGGCCGAGTAATGTATGGTAAAAGGTATTTCGCGATTGAAGCAACCGTGTGTTGGTTTTGTAAATAGTGACTAAGTAGCATTACACAGGAGAGGTACACCAGCTGGCAAACCTTCCTTATTGTAACATGAACCTTAGCGAGCAACACTTGCTGTCCCATGTCTTTAACTTGTGAACACACTTTCGGAAGCTGGGGTGCACTATGTACTTTCTGTGAGCTGAGATTCCGACATTGGTCTACACCCCGAACTCTCGGATCATGCTTTAATTCAGTAATGTTGCATTTCATACTAAAATTGTCACATTGTTATCAAATAAGTCACCTCCAGAGACTTCAGACTATACAGAACGCCGCAGCTAGACTCATCCTCGGCCTTCCCTGACAAAACAACATCACTCACTACCTCACGCAACTCCACTGGCTCCCCTTACAGAAGAGATGCCAATTCATGCTGCTGACCCTCGCATAAAAGGCTCTCCACAACTAAGGATCTGCATACATTAACCACTGCCTGAACTTCCACTAACTGCCGAAGATTCCCCTCCGCCTCTCTTTCACTTACCCATACTCCTTGCATCTACCAAAGCAGAAGTGGAGGACACTCCATTATAAATGAGACACTGAGAAGGTAGGTATGAAGAAGCTCCTTTATTGAAGTATAAAAGAAGTAGGCAATAAGCAAAGGCAACCACGTCTACAGTCTGTGTATTTCGCCCCTCTCGGCCGTTATGGAATCCCAACTATCATTCTGATTCCATTATGGCTCCAGAAGAACAGGAACATGAGCACAAGACTGCTGAGAAGATGCACACAAAAGGACATAACGTGCTCCTTCTCCAACATCGCAGCATGGACCTGGAACAGCCTCCTCACGCCTCTCTGGACCATCACCTCACTTTCGGAATTCTGAATGGCCATCAAGACCTGACTGTTCGAAATGTGCTTCTGGGACCTGCAAACACATGGATAGCCTATCGGGGGAGTAGCCATGCTTTATAAATCCTGATTGATTGATTGGTTGATTGAAAGTGCTGTATTTCACCAGGTCCATATGAGACCAAGAATGTTGTTGCTTCATATTTCTAACACTGAGCACCACATCACTTCTCAGCAATTCCTTTGTTCCAGTTGGATGGTTTTAATGGTATCATTTTATATAAACATGCTGTGTTGCTTTCATACTAAAATGCAGTTTGCTGTAGCCTATGTTTTTTACAACAGTATAGGCAGAAAAAAATCTACGTCCAAGAATAATTTGTTTTGATACACATTGTTTGCTATTATTTTCTTACTCTAGCAAATAACAACATGCATTTTATATTGCCCATTACACGAGTGATATTTTTCTTCAACCCAAATCATGTTGCTATGAAAATTAATTACAACTCTGGATATCCAGGTCGCCAGAAAGACTCAACTGTAGTGTACCCTGGCCACTGCATGTCTGTGAGAAGATGTCTCAGAGAGTTTAGACGTCTTGGATAGCTTTGAATATGGCCAGCACATTCAGCAGCCTATTATTCTACTCGTTGAAGAAAAGGTAGAAAATCCTGAGATATTTTGGGCAGTCTGGTAGAACAAAATGTGTAATTTTGAAAGCTCGGATTTCCCTCATCCCATTTTACCATAATCATATCCCGGCACTGCCTTCGTTCTGAAAAGAAGCGGCTCCAAATATGGTTGGTAACAACAGTTGTGTTGTTAGTGCACATATCAAAGGACAGCAAATATGCACCCATAATTTCCGTACCTATAAAGGTTGTCAGCAGATGAGTTAAAACAACCCTTCTTACCAATTCTACCTAGCTATACAGCCCAGTGTATCTTTATTTTCAGACAAAGGGCCCGATTTAGCTTTTGGAAGACATGGTGCTCCACCACTACTATGACGGAGTACCCTGTATGCCAAACTGATAGTCTGCCTGCTCTGGCTACAGGCTGGAGACCATCAGGTTTCCGATGGAGGTGCAAAAAACAACAAGCATTTGCAATGCAATAGGTCTCGCATTTGCAAGAGTTTAAGCTATTGGCATTGTAAATGACAATGCCTTTTAATTATGTTTAAAAAACCAACACGTAAATAAAAGGCATTGCCATTTATAATGCCAATAGCTCAAACTCTCACAACTGCGAGACCTATTGCATTGCAAATGCTTGTTTTATATTGGAAGCAGAAGGTCTTTCAGACAGCTACACTGTCATGTTGGACCTAAAAAGAAGTTTATTTTGGATTCACCACCCAAAGCTAACTCACCACCTCAAAACATCTTTCTGGCCAAGACATCTTACTCGTCAAAGGTGTAGCGGTCATTACCTTCAGTGTGGTACAGATCTTGCTAACTTTTCCATGATACCATTGTTGTCTGTGGCTTCCTGATTGCCTATATAATACCTGTTCTGCTGTTTCTCCTGGACTAGTACATCGGTTCCCATCCTGCATCACTGGTGCGTCATTTAATTTCACTGCGTTCTTTCTCCAAAGTCAATGCTGCTTGCAGTGTGTTTCTTGTTCAACAACAGCTTGTCCAGTGGTTCTTCCACTGCAATGGTCTGTTCTGGACCTGCTTCCTGTGGTGTCTACACCTCTATTGCCTTTATATGATCTTAGGTGCCTTGGCTACCCAGCAACAGCTTATTGTCATGATTTTCAAATATAAATGCTCCAACATCATCCTGAAAGGACCCTTTTAAACTTTACAGTGTCAGGTGCGCATGAATGTCACAGCCTGCTTGACTGGTCTGGTGGGGTTTTTCATATGAATTTTGAAGCGAACTTCAAAGTGACCTTCCCCGTCATTGGCTAATGTTAGCTGACACTTGGACAGGACCCTCATTTTGTCCAAGTGGGACTCTTTTTACAGTGGAGCAGCCTGTTTGACAGGTATGCTGAGTTTACATATAACAGTTGTTGTGTACTTTAAAGGTAGAAGGCCGGATGTCATAACAGGTCTTGTGTATACCAGGACTAAATGTTGAAAACTCTGGTTTCATCTACCAGATGTCTGTCAGAGCGGTTGTTGCTGCAGGGATAGCCTAAACCTGGTTTTTGGTGTTAGATGTCGGAGGACACTGGGATAACAATAGAATTCTCCCCATGTACACCACACCCCTCCTTGCCCAAGTTTGTTATGGCTGAAGGCTTTGGTCTTCTTGAAAATGCCCAAAGTGGGTATAGTTTGCCCCGTAACCTTTACTCAATTGGTTAGAGTGTCATTCCCATACACTAGCTGGTACCAGGCATAAACGTGGTATCTCCAGGGTACCCACTCCAAAACACTCATGGACCTGTGGATGATCAGAAGAAATTGAACCTGCTGTCTGAGACCTAAGAACAGCTTAGAAGACTTGAAGTGCTCTCCCTCTTGTTCCCAGGCTAAAGAAGTGGACTTCAACGGGCATACAACTTAGCTCCTGTTGAAGTTACAGGGACATAACGAGCCATAAGAGCCATTTTCCTGCAACACTCCAACTGGACCTTCCTGTTGGCCTCTGCCTTCTTACGTTTCTAAGTGCCTCCACTGAAGTCCGGGGGTTGGGGGTGGCTGGGGGCTTTAGAAGTATACCCCTGTAGTGGATTGGGTTTTAAAGTCAGAAGGTAAATTCTTTGAACAGGATAATCCTGGTTAGTGTATCCGATCCACGCTCCATCGTGGTCGGAGTCAAACTACAACTAGGTTCTGTTCTACCGCGACCATCCACTGGCACTTTGAGCTTCTTACTACAATTTATACTTAAAAGATTAAAAATTCATATCTCTGGTTCCCCTTAAGGAATCTTTGTCGTGTTTACTAAATTGTACTCTAATTTGTATTGGGATTTTTTATTGTTTTGTATGTCGACTGTACTACTGTTTTAGTACTGCATAAATACTTTAAACATTGCCTCTACGTTAAGCGTGTATGATTTGTGCCATAGCTATCAGGGGGTTAAGCTCAGATTTATTTAATGACTTTAGTGGGTCTCCCTGGCAAGGATTGTGATGGTTACTTGAGGTCAATAATACTGGTTGATGATACAAAATGGGGAGATCGGGCCACATTGCCCCCTTCCTGGACTTATTTTGGCCCTGGGGACCCCAACCCGGGGCCCAGCCTTTGAAATATATTGGGAGGCCGATTTTGGTCTCGAGATCCCCTTCCATGGGGGCCTGGTCATGCATTCCACGGTGAGAGGGGCCGCACAGCCGCACTCTGGGAGCCATTATCGACCCTGGGGACCCCATTTCCCCGGGACCTAGCGGTTTCCATGTACATTATACCAATTGGAGGAACAAAGATTGTTTTGGAACTACGAGGACCATGATTTATTGTGTCCCATTGGGGAGGCTCATCGGAGGATAATAAAGGAGATTCAGGTGTGGGAGTCCTAGTAGCCAAAAGGAATAAATTGCAGCTGGTACCCGTGATAAAGGTGAAATGTTAAAAACGCGTTGGGGAGGCATGCATGGTTCCATGTTTTGAATTTGATTAACCCCTTCGCTGCTAGGCTGCCGCCTAACGTTACCCAGGGTTAGTGGAGTCTCCTGGAGGTAACCCTGAAATCTTGTAAAATACAGCTAAATTGTTTGTTTTTTGTTGTTGAAAAAATGGGGGGAAAGTGCTGCAGAAGAAAGCGTCTGTGTTTTTTTTACCTGCAAATGGCACCAACAAAGGGTTTGTGCTGCCGAAATCACCATATTCTCACCTTTCTGGAACCAGCAGACATTTGTCAGAAAACCAAAATGTTCTACCCAGTTTTGGCATTTTACTGGGACAGACTATGTTTGCTATTTTTTGTGCTCTCAACCTCCTTCCAGTTTGGTTGTGAAAGCAATAATGAATCCCGGAAAGCTATACATTTCAAAATGTTGTCTACTTTTCTGATTTCAGCAAGGGGTCATTTGTGTAGGTTTCATTTCAAGTTTTTTTTTTATAGAAACTAATAATTGAAAATAAAAATGATTGAAATTGAGTTGAAAAAAACCAGCCATTTGTGCATTTTTCACCTGTAACTTCTTCCAAGTATAAGAGATTTTTTTAAAGCAATATACCGTAAATCCGCTGGACCCTTCTGGTTGTAAGGATAGTTATATGGGATGAATAGGTTCACCAAGAACCTGAGGAACCCAGAGCCAATAGCTAAGCTGCATCTTGCAATGGTTTTTCATTGTGTACCGTGTGTATATAGCAATTCAATTGGTGAAATATAAAGAGTGAAAAGTAGGTACCAAGGAACCTATATATTTCTGAAATGCAAACAAATATAGAGTTTAGAAACAATGGTTATTTGCACATTTCCAAAAAGTGGGTTCCCATACAAGCATGTGAATTAGAGTTCATTTTTCCAATTGATTTTTTTATTTGTTTTTACAAATTGTCTTACATTTGAAGGCAGAAATGCAAATAAAGTCAATTGGTAATAACACTTGTTCTACTATTATGTGTTCCCCAAAGTCTCCCGATAAAGATGCTACCTCATGTGTGGTTAGGTCTAGTGTCCACAACAGGAAACGGCCCAAAATACAACGTGGACACATCACATTTTTCCAGTGAAACCTGAGTGTTTTTTTTTTACAATGTGCCTAGCTGTTGATTTTGAATCCTAGCTCAGCCGGCACCTAGAGAAACTTGTGCATTTTTTTTAAACTAGACACCCACAGAGAATCCAGTGGGGGTGACTTGTGTGGTTCTCACCTGGTTCTGTTACCCAGAATGTCTTGTAAACCTCAAACTTTGTAAAAAAAATAAAAATAAAAAATAAGAAAAACTTCCACCCACCCAGCATTCCCCAAAGTCTCCTGATAAAAATGGTACCTCACTTCTGTGGGTGGGCCAAGTGCCCACGACAGGGAAGGGCCCAAAATGTATAGTGGAGACCTCAAAATTACCAAACTCAAAATGACCTGGTTTTGCAAGGGGGGTCACCTGGGGTTTTGGCCCCTGGCTCTATGGCCATCTAGGGAAACCTACCAAACACAGACATCTGAAAACTAGACACTCACGGGAGTCCAGCGAGGTATGGCTTGTTTGGATCCCCAACGTTTTCCTACCCATAAAACCTCAAATTTAGCTGAAAAAAATAAAAGGTTCTCATGTAACCTGTCCCCAAACAGTCACAGGTGAAGTACTTTCACCATGGATGATAGCATGTAGACATACCTCTTGTCCCCAAATTTCACAGTTAACAGTTCATCACTACGCAAGGCACTGCACTGTCCCCTCTCAAGTCTTTTGCAAAATATGTTTTTTGGGTAACCTGTACGGTTAAAGCGGATTGTGCCACAAGCCAGAGTGTCCACTTTGAACAATTCCTTAAACAATTGCAAAGCAGTGTAGAAGTTATCTTGGTACAAATGGTGACCTTTGTAAAAAAAAAAAAAAAAAAAGTCCTCTACCAAGATCTCGCACAATTTGCTCTGAAACTCCTAAAGTGGACGAACAACCAGGTGGTCAAGTGGAATCCCTACCAGTGTACACCCGGAAATTATAGACCCATCCTGTCCTACTCTCAGACATCATATACATATTAATTCCATAATGTGCCCTCTAGCTAGGAATGTACTGCCTAAAAACCCAACGACCCTTGAACAGGACCAAAGACTGATCAACAGATATTTCTTTCCCTGGAAAATACAAAGTGATCAAGAAACATGACGAATCTTAAAAAGATGGTCATAGTCAGGGTGATCTCGTGGCAACGCTGAAGCGTTATCAACAAAATGCAGCATCTGAAGCAAAATAAATACCGATCACGACTCATAATTGCAGGAAATATGGCCGTTGCCATCAAGAGACTGGTAGAACAATAGAAGATTTGCGGGAGTCCACCGGGTAGCTCTAGAGCGGGGCCTAAGTCTGGCACTGATGTCCGTCAAATACTGGTCAGCATGCAGATTAGTCTGCTCAGCAATCTCAGCCAAAAATACGTCATCCACAAACAACTGAAAAAACTGTATTGCCCAAAATAAATCACAATTTACTCAATACCCTGCATCACCGCTAAAGGCAGGCAACACCAGCTGCAGCATGGTTGGATCAACCCAGAGTCTAGCACTTCCAATGAGATGCCTTGCAGACCCAGGCTGCAATCCAAATGCTTCTTGCTGCAAAATTGATACATCGGTGTCCTCCTCTAAAACAGACACTTCATTCGCACTGAGAGTAGCTTCATCATCAGACTCATGGACAGAAAGCTTACTGCCAGAATCATGCACTTCCTCTTCTGCCTCAGATGCACTGTCAGTCTCATAATGATGGTCAGACGAAGATTCAAAAAGCATACCAACCACCTGTTGAGCAGTAATCCTGCGGTTAGCCATAATCCATACTAGCCCGTTCGCTGCGGGAGTTGGCCAACGGCCGTCGCAAGCACTACCTCCGTGGGGCTGCGTATGTCCATTGGCCTACGTGGCCCCGCCCGCTTAATAGAACGTTCTGCACTGGCGCGTGACGTTCGAAGCAGTTAAGGTGCTAATAAAGGCAACTTAACAATCAAGTCAACAACAACAAACACTTTGTAAAATAAATAATAAACAAATGTGGCTCTATCACAAAGACCAATGTACTCCAAAACGATACCACTCACTTGACAGAAATAGCTATACTCATCACCGCCTACTCTGCACAGATGCAGGAAGGACCAACAATATCCCACTAAAAAAGAAAAAGAAAATTACACATGAGAAAACGCAATAGACATCGTGCACAAATCCAAAAACAATTTCACATTCAAAACATAAGCTAAATATGCTGCAATTATATCACCACTCATGCATGACAAAAATACTCATTTGGAGTAAACATAACAATAAAAAATGTCTTACCAAACACCTGCAAATACGCAAACTGCAGATCAATCACTGCCGAAACCGCAAACGGGAATCAAAATCTTTGCACTAGAATAAAAAGGAGAAATAAAACATTACAATCACATATGCAAATAATGCACCAGTCCCCATACAATCTACCAGCCAGGCTGGGGACGGAGGGGTATATGGGCCTAAAAATAAAGCCAAACCATGCACTCCCAAAAGTTACCTCTCCCTAATAACAACTTAGTGAAACCAACGTCCTTGGTGTCTAGTGGCTTCTGCCCCTTGGGGGCAAGTTGGCCTACAAGTATAAGGCTGATGTGCCCCCAAGGGGGGTAAAAACAGCCAAAATATTAACCCCCTAAAAGGGGGCGACCCTTGCTCAAGTGGCCGCTCCCCAACAACATTCAACAATGCCTGGTGTCTAGTGGCTTCTACCCCCCTTGGGGGCAAATGGACCTAAAAACATAAGGCCGATCTACCCCAAGAGGGACATAAATGGCCCAGAAAATTACCCCAATAAAGGGGCGTGACCCTTCCCCAAGGGGCCGCTCCCGACCACCAAAATTAATATACAATAGATATCACTGGTGTCTAATGGCTTCTACCACCCCTCCATGGGGGCAGATGGGCCTAAAAACATAAGGATGATCTGCCCCCAAGGGTGGCAGAAACAGCCAAAATAATCACCCCTGTAATGGGGAGCAACCATTGCCCAAGATCCCAAACATTCAACATTCCCCCAAAAAGAATCCCTGGTGGCCAAGTGGATACTAAAAAAAAAAAAATTAAAACGATCTTCCCATTGGGGGCAGAAATGAGCAACAGAAATGCAACCCTTCCCCAAGGGACCGTTCCCCACCATGATGAAATTGATCCCCCCCCCCCAAAAAAATCCCTGGTGTCTGTCGGGAAAATATATATATATATATATATATCCCTTTCTAGACTATTCCCTCCTTGCATCATCTCAGACCTCTTTCACGAGTCACATCTCCCAAACAAGCCGTTCTAAACTCTTCCTCCTCCACCTCCCCTTTACTCATCCCAAACCCCCTCCTACTGCTATGAACTCCTAAAAAACAAATCTAGACCCTGCTCTCTTTTATCCCTTCTTCCTTCTTCTATCCCTCCACTATTCCTTTTCAATCCAAATAACAGATTAACATGTCCACCACTTAAATTCATTTTCATATTTTCCCTATATTAACTAACTACTTCTCTCTAAGTTGGCAGGGTATGCCCAGACATGGGTCCCTTGCTCACCTTGCCACTGGATTCAAGCTAGCTTGGCTGATGTGGGTGGTACCCTGAAACTGGTCCCAGGATGCTTGTTTCCGGTCTAGGAAAGACCTGGCTTGGAAGTTCGGTCTTGACTGTTCCCATGTGGCACATGGTCAAGACCAATTTGAATATAACTGGGGCTGAACTGGGGTGGCGGAGTGAACAAAAGAACGATGATGGATTCAACCCAGATCTGTGACTGGGGGTGAATGTCTGAAAAGTTTCAGCTCTACGTCCATCATCTCTTTGTGTTTCCATTAATAAATGATCAGCATGAATTAATGTAGACCCCTGGAGAGAAAAAAATCAAGTTTATCTAAATTTTGCTTTAGGGCTTGTGAAAAGATTGAGGTAGACTGTTTTATGAAAGCTGGGTCCCTTGGAATGTCAACTAGAAGAGATACTAACACATGGATCAGGATGGAGAAGAAGGTAGAGCAGAAGTCAAACACAGTAAACCATTTGAGTTTGTGAGGATATAAGAAAGGATAGTGGGCGAGTTGGAGACCACTTGAGACATGAGATAACCATTGTATTAATAGTCCTAAGGTCGTCTACAAGCCTGTACATGTTGACTTTCCCACGCCTTGCATATTGGGAGAATCAGGGTGTTACATTTACTAACAATAGGTCATAGAACCCCTTGCTTAATCGAATCTGCTATTAAATTGTAGATTTCTTCTTTCTCCTCAGATTTTAGCAGGTATTTAGGTATCCTGGGTGACCTTTTCTGTGGGTCCTCCTTAATCTACATGGTTTCCATGGAGGAAATACATCCTACATCATTGGCCCCTGTGCCTGTGAAAGTTATTCTGTTAAATCAGGGCATGGTAGCCAGGTCTGCTCCTAATAAGCAACTCAAGCTTTTACATGATAATGCAAGTACCTTACTCTCTTCATGTTGAGGTAATTATAATTGTATTTATGTAGTGCTTACTATCCCAGAAGTGGCATTGAAGAGCTTTCCGGCGAGTTGCACCCTCTTCCAAACCCAAATGGGGAATTAGTAGTGGGAAATATACATTGTTATTGGGAGCGGTAGACACGCAAGTCTTTCAGTTGGATGAATAGCATAGAGGATGGAGAGAAGAGTTTAGAAAGGATTATTTGGGAGTTCATAGCTGTAAAATAGGTTTGCGAGGAGTCGGAGAGCCTGTTAGTTGGATGAATAGGATAGAGGAGAGAAGAGTTTGGAAATAGTTGCTTGGGGATTCATTGTAGTAAAATATGGTTTGGGATGAGTCAAGAGATTGGAGGTAGGGGATATTTTGGAAGAGGAATAGGATGAGTCATAGAGTGGTGATTTGATGAGGTTTGGGGTGATGTTATTTTTTTCTGTGCTGTGGGAGGAAAATATATAAATATGTAGAAATATGACCACACACAAGTGGTATTCCTAAATAGGGGTTTTTACATGATACGCATGTGGAAAAAACAAGGAGATATAAAATTGTACTGGATTAAGTCCCATTTACACATGCATATCAAATATTTTCAAATTAAACCAGTGTTTGTCCCAAACAGGAATCGAAATTACACATTTACGTTTCTGCACGTAAAATATAAATACAATGTTCTCCGAGAATGTGCAAAGCCAAGCCCTACGAAATAATGGGTAGACAGACTAAATGTATAGTAGACGTCTTCATAATTATTAACATTGTGCTGTATGATAAAGTGAACATGAAGATTGAAAATGAAAGCCCAGAAGAATCAAGTCTAGGCAATGACAGCATTGGGATATTGGGCAATACTCTATTAAGGAAAAATGGGTGCAATCATAGGATTGTTTTGAGAAACGTATGTTTCAATAAAGAAACAATTGTTCAGTACAGTATTTTTTAATGCTGCTAGTACAAAAGACGAAACCGATACAGAGGTAAGCCAGTGCAAGTCCTAACCATAAGACACATTAATAACGTACACTATATGCCTTGCACATCACACCCAGTCTACAGAAAGGATCAGAGACCTGAATGTTCGCCATTGAAACTGGCAGTGACCTTCTAGGCACAAGCCATAATCCCAACAATGCCACCTCAACCTTCCATCCATCAGAGTTTGTAAATTGACTGCTAGGTAGATAACACCTTTTATCTATAATTATTAGGAAAGGCAGAATTGTGAGATGAAGCGCTATTTAATAACAAGTTACATTTGTCTTGACCATGTTCTTTAGTAATTTTGCTCTGTGGCGGCTGTACATTGAACAGAATTATTAAAAGTAATTTGCTTCTTCAATTTACTCCTGGCAGGTTTTACCGTGGCCCTTCTCCTATTTATGTGTGAAATAATTGAAGGGCAAGGTGCCATGTCTGAGCATAACATACCGTGTTTTGGCCAATGATAGCTCAATCTCATCTAAGTCACAGAAACAGGAGACCACTTCTGTCGGGAAAGTCCTAAGCTAACGTGCATTTAGTTATATCGTAATATAGCATTTCCATGCAACACTTTTTGTAAGTTAGTTTGCTCCTGCTCCTGGCTCTCTGGGTTGTAGATTCTGAGTCACTTGAAAGACCAGAATTACCCAGGTGTCGTAAAATAGTTTGTACGTGTTTGAACTAACCTAATGAGCCACTTGCCATACTTCCTGCAGTACCTTCAAATACTGATCCATCTCAGGTGTGCCCATACCCAGTATAATAAAGGTTGCAGCTTGGCTAACCTAGAATTAGCCAGCATCCTAAGTTTGAGACATAATTGCACTATTAGGATGCTGGATGGTACATTTCATTTTGGGAAATGCTCCTTAAAGAGCTAGCTCTGCAAGATCGGAATAGCTCCAGATCGATGCTCCATACAGCCGGGCTAGTAGCTTATACACCTCCGATATATTCGAGAACACCCCTTCTGGGGTACAAAACTCAGTGCAGTTCAATTTGCACAATATGTCTCTGCTTAACAAGTTTGTTGGAGAATCAATTAAATTTAGTTGAAAGGAATGCTTATCATGAGTAGGTCCCACAGAGATGGACACTGGGGCAATGATGTGGTGGGGAACTCTCTGTTTAGAAATACGGACTGCACCCGTGGGAGTACCAGAGAGGGGTATATAAGGTAACCCGTTAAGAAGTTCATGTGCTGCCCTGAAGTTCTGGGTAAGGATTCTGGGCAATTTTATGGTACTCAGGTTGGTCTGAGTGCGTTGGATGAAGCACAGGGACAAGCTAGATTCCAGTTCCCCAGGTGGCCACGTAAAGCAAGAACATTCCACTCAGGGGGGCCTCTCCTTGCCCCTTCTATTTTCGCTCAGAATTCTTTCACGTCCCTATCTTCCCTTGAAAGCCCCCACCCATCCTTTTGTGTGGCTCCCCCCTCCCAACTCATTTAAGCATATTTTGCAATTTCAAAGTCATTAATTTTGCTTCCGCATTATCTTTCTCCTGTAAGCTTTCCATCCAACACATGTGGTGGTCAGTTGACTCTTATAATTTAGTAATAATCCTGGTAGCACCAACAGACTCCTAAGACATCTTAGTAAGACGAGCTATGCCCGAATACTGAACACCACCTAAAGCTTGGCCAAATAATTAATAATCAGCAGGCCCTTCACCTGTATTGTGCTTGCGATTCAAAATCTTAGTCTAATTAGTTTTCTCTAGGCATACCTCTGGAGTCTCATTTAACAGCACATCCTTTGTAGCTTTAAACTCCCCATCTTTCCCAGGCACCACCCTCAGTGCTGGCACTTTCACCACCTTTCTTTCCTTTACATCGCTCTGCACTACCAATCACAGTAACTGATTCACATCTGCTCAGTTGGGTCTACACCCTTCAAACATACCCTGCAGATCCTCCTGAAACTGGGTTGGATTTTCCTAAATGTTGGGGAATTGTTTTTTTTATGCTCAATAAATCGGAGAGAGGCCAAGGAACATGGACCAAAATTGTGCAACCACCTGCTGGGTAGTCTCTGTAAGAAAGAAGGGACAGGATGGACTCATCAATGATGTCACTGTGATGGGGAGGGAGAAGAGGGATGCCATCCTGGGGTCTGTCTAAAGCTTTCATGGGTGATCTTATGACTCTGCTCTCGTCAGTCCCTATGCCCCAGGGCAGAATGTGCACACGCCTTATACTGATCCACAGTAGAGGAATCGACCTCTGGCCAGGTTCTCCTACTGCTAGTTAATCGCATCACATCACATTGCATTCTTATTTTTCATTTGTGGGCAGTCGTGAAAGTGTTGCTCTAGTTCTTGGTGTATCAGCTGCTGCACCCTCAGCTAACATGGGGAACATGTCTAACAAATCCTTCTTCCTTGTGTTTTTTCAGTCCTTTCTATTGTGGTTCAGTGATTACAAGAAATGAATAGGGAGGAAGTGGAATACCTGGAGCACAAGCCCTAACTCTGTCCCTAAGATGTTTAATTTTATGAGTGTCCTTCTTGCTCCTGACTTGATATTTGTGTTTTTGTGACTCTTCATGCCACTGTATAAAGGGTGGTCCCATGAAGATACCATGTACTGGAAATAACTTTTTCCCATCCTTATCAGGGAGTCCCACCCACTCTTGTAAATATTTGCATATGTGTATATGATATTGACTGGAGTCCCTGGATTCCTGCCCCAATTACCATCTTTTATAATTCAATCACACTCTGGTAACGGGGAACAGAGTGCCCGCAGGCCATCCCGTGGAGGGAGGGAAGAAAATGCAATCCTGGGTAGGGTTCCTGTCAGTTTTCTTCTTCTAACTGATCTCATGGAGATGGGTAGGTAAGTTATTGCGCACTTACGCTCAAAGATCCACTTGCATTCTACAAACGTTCAGACAACAGATAGAGCTCGTGACGAGGTTGTGACCAACTAGATCAGATGCTCTCTTTCTTTCACATGTTCATCCTTCAAGGGTTTGGGCTTGTGGTACTGGAAGTCCTGCCTATTGTCCCCTCTACTGCACTATTTCTAGAACCCACTCGCTCTGGACCTTGTGTTCACACTCAAACTCCTTTTCTTCTGGACTCTTCCCTGTCCTAAATACCCAGCCATTTTCTTTTTTATACTCCGTCATCTCCTACCTAAACGTCACTTGTGGGCACTCTTTTTGACAGTACAATAGCTACAAAGACTAAAAGTCATGCAAGCGAGCTACAAGCAAAAAAAAAAAAAAAACATAAGCATGGTTATACTTTAGCCAGTTCGCCATATCCAGCCCTGGGCTGTTCTCCACTCCCCTGGAGAAACTTCTCCTTAGCCTCTGCTGCCTAGGTTCATCATGTGAGCTCGGTACAGCACTCCCCTGCTTTCTTTCTGTTGAGGAATTTCCCAATAATGCCACATGCACCATCTGTCACAAAAATCAGGAAGCCTGAAATTCAACTAGTGTTTAATGCAAAATAGCAAGCATCACTGCTAAAGATCAGAGGCAAATGTATTTTCAACTGACCAGTCTGTCGCTAGAAAATTGTCATTTGAAGCATATAAGTAAAAAATTAAGCCAGTATATATGTGTTCTATCAATACAAGTCAATGACGCTCATTCATGTGACCGAAACATGTTACTCAGCAAAAACGTATCTAAGGAACAGGTGGCAGGAACATTTCCCAGAGGAAGGGCTAGACGTCTTGAGAAGACGATATTCCTACATACAATACTAGGCTCATTACGCTTCTAAATCAGCTTCCACATACCAAGTTTAAAAGCGAGGTTGCGCATTTAAGAAATGTGTACATGTACAACTCTGAGCCTTCCCGCTTCGGGGCTTACTTGAGCCATGAAAATTAGCACACCTATTCAGTGACCCAAGGTTCTTCAAACTACTATAAAGTGACATCCATATTTGATGAAAAAATATTAGTACATTCTTGGTTATACATGTGGCGATCAACTCTCCACTGCACGGGAGTGTATGGACATGATACAGGCAGGATTTGAGTTTTCACAGTTTCGTGGAGGAAAGCTACATCAATTGTGTGCCTGTCCAGGTAAACTAATATCTAATGAGTACTCAATGCATTTTTCAATTCTCTTATAATCCAAGTCATAAATCTGAATGCTTTATCACATTGAGTAAAACACATAGTGTAATTTTAAATTCTATTGCACTGTGTTTAATGTTATACCCTGTATTTCCTTTTACTTTGGATTATGTTTGCTCATTCCAGTCTTGTATGCATATTTGTGAAACAAAAAAAATCCAAGTTCTTCCCACCCTAACCTGAACTGGTAATCTAAGCAAACCAGAGAACATGATAGGCCCTCCGCTGAGGAAAACATACCTACCCATTGCAAACTAAGAGCCAGCAAGTACCCTTGTAGAAAAGAAGAGTTATTAATCTGGAGTATGCTGTCCCTGCCAGCCCAATGACTCTACCCATGATGGAGTTGGACTGAAGGGTGAGTATTTAACCACCCATGCCAATCTTACAGCAGCAACTGTGTGGCCTCGTGTATACGGAAGACATTTTTGCTGCAAGTAAGCGAGGGACATTGGAGCAATATCAGCATACAGAGTACAAGATGCTAACTTGACAGTTTTAGGCATACCGACCTACATTTCAATGTTGACTCTTTATACTTCTGTTGGGCATTGTAGCTTACTGTTACCTACTTCTAAGGCTGCCGTTTGGTGCTTTTGAATATCAATTTATCGATTAACACATAAACAGGCATCTAGCAGTTATAACAAACTACTTAACTGGGATGCTGCAGGTCCTCCTGTCTTTATTGCTGGGGGCTTGCTTGCTGAAAAAAAATGTGATACTGGCTATTGTTATTTTTAAGAGTGCGTGTTATAAGACCGTGTACGTTATCCATGCCAGTTGCAGCTTCCTAATTGCCAAAAATTAGCATCTTGCCTCTTGCACCAGCCTTGTCTGGTCAGGTCCTGGTAAGTAAAAAGTGCACTGCCTTCATAATGCATGTCTCTATTGATCCCTTGCTATGAAAAACATCAGATCTCCTTTGTTGAAATTAAGGAGTCTAGCAATTATCTGCTATGTAGTAGTTCTCAGAAGGGGTTCTGGGGGCAAGCAAGTGATTAGAAGTTATCACTGCCTAATAATATAGCATACCCTCAACATAATCGTCCATTTTGATGATGTTTGTTGATTCCGTAACTCCTAGAATGCAGAGATTATACCTTCTGAAGCTTGCTTTTAAATGCTTGTTCTTGGCCATAATGAGGTCCTTCTCCAATTTTACCCGTTTTTCATGCTTTGCCGTAAGTTTGCCTTCTGCATCCGATCTACAATTTTCATTTGCCATGATTCAGTTATCTTGTTTATCAATCTCCAGGTTCATGATACCTATTTTGTGAGTAAGTGTTTCAATTCTGTCTATAGGGATGAGTCTCTACTACATCACCTTTAAGAAATAATTGACGTCTGGTCTTCATCTTAAGTGGATGGCTCACTGTCAGCAGAAGTCCCAGGGTGCCCAGCTCCTTTAGAGATTTTGGTGGACTATTTAACTTAAAATGGGAGCTTAGTCTGTTTATTGTTGTTTTCTTTTTGACGTCTGTAGCAAATGGAGAGATCCACTTTGATTTGGCAAACATCCAACCAAGGACCAAATTATGTGGCAGGTTTGATTAAATTATGTGACAGGAAAAGGCAAAATATGTGACGTAATGGGTCCCATTTTGTGATAGTATTGCTTCATAATTTTGTCATTTTTAGGTTTCGCCTAGGCAGTGTATGCGCTGTCTCTTCGAGACATGCTGTATCCACTCTGTGGGCCTATCCACTGTGGCTATTGTTTTGGATTTGTTTCTTCGCGTGTCCTTCCAAAAAGCTTGCTTCTGTGTTGGTAATATTTTTTTTGTCACTCCTTCTTGTATCTTGCTCCCTCCCATGGACTAGTGGCCTATTGTATATTTTCACTTTTATCTATTTCAGTTTGTGTATGCGCACTATTTTTCTTGTTTCTTTCAGCCCGTGTTTTCAAAGGATCCCTTTTTATTTCTTTGTATGCCCTTAGCACTGTTTCTGTAAACAGCCCTGTAAATCTTGTCCTTATCTCATCACATTTGCCGTTTACTGAGGGTGCCTGTTCCTTCCACCTAACCCATCCCTCATTGCTGCTTACCCCTCCGCCATCTGATGCTCTTTCCGTCTCCCCCCCCCCTCCGAGTCCCGATATATTTTTCCAGCCCCTCATTACCACTTCTTCCAATGGAGAGCTACATGCACACCTGAGAGCACCAATCATCACACAGGCGCAATGCATTAACAATAATAAATAATAATGATCTCTACCCTGTATGCGAACCTAAAACTTTACAGCTATGTCTTTATTGAAAGGAACCATTAGTAGAAGGGTGGCGGACAGTTTTGCAGCAGTGCTGCAATATCGGCTCTCAGAAACAAAAGCAGCAAGCAAGCATTTCCAGCTCCCCGGGGAAAGGGAGTGCTTCCTCAGGGACTGATCTAAGAAAATTGCTAGGGCTGCTTTGGTTTTCCAGTTCAGCCCTGCTGCACTGTGACTGTGGAACCATGTGTGAGCCCCACTGTGGATGCCTTAGCTTCCTTTACTATGTGGAATATATTGTTCTTACTTTTTTTATGTGCTGGATTCTGGGGCCCGGCATCGAATGCACACTCTGTTATTGTGTTCTAATGTTTTTCTCACAGTTTTGGTCAAACAATCGATCTTCGCTGGACCTTATATTGGGGGTTTGTTTCAGGTTGAATGTCATCGTCACATGCTGTTCGTGTCATCTGTACGATTGTGCGCTGGGTGGAGTGTGAATCTTCCATCTCAATTAACTTCATCATGCTGGCTACTGCAAGTCATTTTAACGTGAGAACGTAGAACTTTAGGGGCATGGGATCGGTACAAAGGAGGTATAGAATACTGGCACAACTGCACCGTCGCAAGGCACACATAGCTTATTTGCAGGTGTCACATCTTACTGCCCCTCAAGCCCTTAAACTTTGCAAAAAATTGAGGGCTCAGCTGTTTCATTCATCTTACTCTGCCCTCGCACAGGGAGCAATGATCTGGTTGCTTGCAGTGGTTCTCTTCACAGATTTGGACCTTAGAATTGATGTGTATGGCCATTATGTTCTTGTTAGGGGTACCTTGGATGGAACACTGGTGGTACTTGGCAGTGTTTACATGCCAATTGTAGGATGTTTTTTTGGCACACTTTTCTACGGTCCTCACGGATGGAGTGCAGCATCCCTGGGTTATGGTGGGGGAGACTTTAATGCTGTTCTACATGTTAATTTGGACTGTTCCCGGAGTGGGTTCTGTCCTGCAGGCTAGGGCTTTGCAGCAATGGGTTAAGGGGTGGATCCTATCTGATATTTGGCGCAGTCATAATCTTGGCATGCGTGAGTATTATTTACTCCCCCCAAATAAATTAAGTGCATGTCCTGTGCACCGCATATATCCAGGCAAATGTAACTCGTGTGACACACCTGAGTAAGATGCTATCTGATTATCACTCTAGAGCTCACATTCGGATACCAGCTCATACGTCCACTTGGCGCATGTAACCCCAGCTTTTGGACGATGCTGTGTTTAGTGATGCCCTGGCTAACGCAATTGATACATGCCTTGCTGAAAATGCTAACACTGCATCATCTCCGTGTTAGTGGACTAGGAGGACTTTGAGGTCATGGTGCGGAGGTATCCATTCATTCTGAAGGAGGGGCCCGCAAAACCGTCCTCCACAACATCACTTGAATTGAGACCAGTCTGGGTTAGCTGGAAAAGCCTGCAGTAGAGAATGAAGGATGTGCATCCCAGTTGCAGGAAGCCAGAATTGCTTATACTGAGCTCATTGAGTGCATGTGCACTATTGATTATAGGGCCTACTTGCAGAGGACACACACTGAGGCTGACACATCCAGTGTATTGCTGGTGCATATGGTTTGTCTGTTGCCTTCTCTCACACCTATCCAATCAATACTCCCGCCTCAACATGATCGGGTGCCTACCCAACTGGATATCAATGTGACATTTGGTGACTTTTATACCACCCTTTACAGTGCCCCTCCCCCCATGGACATGACTGCGCTTTGCTCATTTCTAGAGTAATTGACAATGTCTAGAGTGTCGACTGCGGCCAGGGAGGCTGTAGGCGCTCCCTTAACTCCAAGCGAGATTCGGGGTGCCATCGATTTAGCTGGTAACAAAACGCTGGGGTCAGACGGCCTCCCATTTGAATTTTATGCCACCTTTGCTAAACGCCTAGTGCCACAGTTGGAGAGGCTTTATAAGGTCTCCCTAGAGGAGGGAATGCTGCCCCCCCACCACCACTAGACCGGCGTTGGTAACCTCTCTTTTAAAGCCTGGCAAACCCCCGGATGCAATGTCCTCTTACAGAATTGTGTCCCTGCTAAACATCTTGAATATAAAATCCTGAGCAAGATGCTTGCCTGCCATCTACTCCCCATGCTTCCACAGTTGATACAAGCTGATCAAAGTGGTTTTGTTCCACTCCGTAACAATTCACTCAATATATGCCACTTTTATCAGATTATGGATGTGGCTCGTTCTTTAGCTCACTCCGCCACCTCAGTTCAGACATAGCTATCTGCAAATCAGTCTTGACCCTGTGCCTCATGGGTGCATACACACCTGACAGTTTCCTTAGCTCCCCTGTGAACCAAGTGGGAGGAGGACCTTGAGTGAGGTCTCCAGGATAAGGAATAGGCCTTCCTAATCGAATACCTCTGTAAAATATCCCGGAAATCTGTTTTAAGTTCATACAGTTTTCCAATTTACTATGATGATGTTGAATTCGGGGAAGGGATTAATTCATATGTATGTAGATTCTTTTGATTGCATTTCAATGAGCCATGTGGGTGGCAGGTTGGTTTTAATCAAAATTCTTGCTATGTATATTGTAATTACCAAATATTTGTTGTAATTTCCTTGATTCGAAACTTGGTAATTGTCTATTGCCATAACATGAGAAATGCAATTAAGTTCGTGTTAAAAATGTTATTCATATCTAAAGATATTCCATATGTAAAGCGAGTCTTGTTGATCGCTGGAAATGTAGCAGGGTGGAGATGAGGGTGTGGTGTTTGCTCTAGGTAACAGGCAGTGCACTGTCAGCCTGCAAGCACCAGATTGGGCCTTCAGACTCTAGAGAAAAAAAGAAAAAGCCCCCAAGGTGACAGTGAACCTTTGGTTATAGTGGTGCTATGCTAGGCCACCCAAAGAATCCTCCTTCTCCAATGCCCCTCCTTGAAAAGGGGAGACCACCTTTAGAGGCGGGAGATGCTTTTCTTTTCCAATTTTGGCCTGAAATTATATAGTTTAGGGACCTGAGTTACAAGAGGGCGGGAGTCACTTTTGAAGCTACAGGTGTATTCGACCATGCAGAGCCAGCTAAAAGGGGCGCAATAGTAAGAGAACATATACACATTGTCCAATGGAGATGCTGTCATGACTTTTAGGGAATATTTGAGCCAAGGAGATGCTTAGTTGAACCTTAATGGAGCGAAAACAGGTCAAGTCTTGAGTGAGATTGGCTGATGCCCGGGATATGAGTTAGCTTGCAAAAAGGTTAATTTAATATTGTAACCTACAACCTTTCATTAATGTTAACATGCTTATAAATGTGCAATGCCCTTAGAGTAGGGGTGCATTTTCTTCAGCTATTCACTATATAACTGGTTTTGGTCATGCACAACTTCATAATATAAACAATTTTTCATTAAAACTTAAATCAAATTGATTTATAAGTAGGAAAGGACGTAATCCACATCTGTATTCAAACGGGGTAGATTAGCACACTGAACAAAGGTGCTCTCTGAATACAGGCAGACATAAGTAATCGCACAGTATGGAAACAAATGCACAGCCTGTTAACTTGTGGAAAAACACTATTTATCGAAACGACAGCCTGGAAATAAAGCCTGTTCCTGCATTTGCATGTTATGATTTCTGCCAAGCGCGCTTCTGAGCATGAGGGGCCAGGGTCCTAGTTCATGAGCCCCAGGGTCGTTTGGCTCCGGCTGAAAGCTTTTTTAATCGCGACTGCAGCCTTATGCATGGATCTAGGCTCCATGCTATTTATTTTTGTGAGAAAAGTATGCTTTGTGGCAGTCTCTTTCCCTTCATGCCCTGCAGTTTACCTCTTTCTCAATCTTATGGGCACAGCGTCACCTTGTGGCTGCACTGAAAAATGCTTCTATACCTGTTGATTCTGTGCGCACATTTCCTCTGTACGTATGCGTGCTTTACTTGCAGCGCCACCGCACATGTAGTTTTGGTATGTTTTTTAAAGTGTGTGTTTTTAGGTCGAGCCTGGAATACACGCATCCGAAGGAGGTGGAGGTGTCTCTTTATACTTAGTTCGCTTACCCACGGAGAGTCTTATCCAGTAATTATCCTGAAAATACCATAACCAGTCGGATCCCCTCCCGGTACGGCTAAACACCCACATGTGTTTAGGTATGTACACTTTGGCCTATCGATGCATTGAACTGCATCTGCATTTTCTGATACTTGACTATTACTCGTTTACCTTTCAATGTTCTCATTGGGCTTTATTTTGGTTTTTCTTTTCGTGCAGTCCCAGTTTGGATTAAACGAGCAACATTTTAAACAGACCAATACAGCTGTGTGATCACTTAACTTCCAACCCGACACCAGGGTTCTCTACGTTTACTATATATTGACATACCCGTCTAATATTTTTACAGGGTAAGCTACAGCCAACACTGCTTTAATGCACCCTGTAATCAACACCACTTGCCTCGTATTAATGTGTCTCCCTTTTATTTACTTTTTTCAATGTGTAGATATATCGATCCACTCGCTTACATTTTTTCGCATCAACCCATAGATGCCTGGATTTATACCAGGTAGGCTACTATGGACACTTTTGTGGGTTTTTTAGAGCCGCATGAATTTGACTTTTTACACATGGACCTACTTTGGTATTGAGCATGATACACTCACTTTAGGCTTAATAAAATAGAATAATTACCACGTTTCATTCCCTGATCCTTCACTAATGCGGTTTCCTCGTGAGCGTGAGACGATAAACCATGTGATTTGAATTTTTTATGCCAATAGTGAATGAACTGTTGAAACAGATAGGAATGGTGCTATTGCTACCCACGCACTTTACCACCGTCACTAGGTTGCGAGTGTGGATGTGCATGGTACGTAATCACTAAACGGCCACCAGGCACGTAACGATCCGTCACTTTCACTTCCGTGCACGTCTTTATCACTGACAAGTGTACCAGATGTGTTACAGTGAAATGTATTATACATATGTTTATTTTATTTCATCAGCCCTGAAGAGTCGTGTTGACTCCACTTCAACACGATGAAACACGTGTCGGCTGATTGTGGATCCAATTAAACATCCTTTTGAAATAAGAACACGAACATAGAGATCTGCTGCTTTCTGCTACTTATTGTCACTTTTGTCTTAATTTTCACACTGTTTGGTGGTTGCGAGAGCTTAGTTGTTTTCAGGTGGAGAACTATAGCTAGCTGACTCGGGGGAATGAAGGACAAGAAACTGCCACGAGCTTCTCTTCGGCTGGATTACACTGCGTGCACGCGCACCCACACTCACGCAGGCGCACATCACAGTCACAGCCACACCCCCGCCCCCCCCGCCGCCCCGGCCGCCACCGCCGCACCTACACACACACACAGAGCAGGCTGTTCACAACACATGCACACGCAGGCAGACACGACACACACACGAGCGCACACATACAGACACACTACACCTCACCAGCCCCCCCCGCGCCGCCGCCGCCACACGAGAGTACACGCACAGACAATCCCCCCTCCCCCCATACACACACGCACGCACACACTCTAGCGCACAGTCCTCGCAGAGGCGTAGCTCCCTCTCCGCCCCCCCCTATCCTCGCCTCTGCCCCGGTATACCGCCCCAGCAGTAGTGAGCAGAGAGTGCGGGTACCTTGCAGACACCATGGGAGGTCCTCGCGCCCCCAGGCCGCTCCGTTCCCCCGCCGCCGCGGACCGTGCAGCAGCTCCCTCTCTCCACCAGGCTGCTGCTCCTCCTCTCCGTGTTGTTCTCCTGGTCTCTGTCCAGGCGCTCAGGAGGGCGTCACTCACAGCTGAGGCGAGCGGCGACATAGTCCACCTTTTAGCCCTGTAGGAACAAGGGAGAGGAGCTGATGGGGATTGCAGTTTTTTACCGACGCCATACCACGTGCAGCTTTTGGAGGCGTGGCCCGAAAACACTACAATTCCCAGCAGACCTTTTCTGCGCGAGGAGTTCGGATGGGTGATTTTTTTACCATTATTGCTGAGAGTCATAAAGCCCAAAGTGAGGAAATGTACAAGCAATACAATAGGTTTATTTTTCTAGTTTACTGTCCCCTTCTCTTCTCGTTTTTTTTTTTCTAGTTTATTCTTGTTTCATTTTGTTGGCGTTGTCTTTTGATACGGATGATGATGTGGATGTTCTGCTTTTCCTTTCCACTTTTCTTTTTTCTTTATTTTGAGCAAGCCTTATTATTCCTGGCACATTTGTAGGATGTGTTCTGTTTTCTTGTTTTCATTTGAAAATGCAAAATAAAAACGTGAAAATAAATTACCTGGTGCAAAACGTGATGTCTGAATCCCGAGCGGAAATCGTCAGAGATCATTCTCAACTATAGGTTGTGTCAGTTACGTTTCAAATTCATTGATGCCATTGGACTTCGTACCTTTTGTTTTTTACACTTTCGGCATGTTGCATTATGGGACTTTGGGTTTTTCGTTCAACATTATAATAATCAGCTTAAAACTGCATCATGGAAAGTGTTGTTGGACTGGCTGTAAGTGTAACAAACAACTTGAGGCTTCTTGACAGCTATATTCTCAGCTGCAGTGCCTGCATCAGACTGTAGGAGGCGGGCAGCAGGCTGCCCCCCAGTACCAGCCTGGCACCGTTTGCATGAGCTGGGCAGTGAGTGTAAGACGTCCCCCTAATGCCTCTGCAGTGAGGCGGGCAGTGTGCTGATCCCTGGTGCGTCCCTTGGATGTCTGCAGGAGTCAGCCAATGCCCACAGCACAGAGGAGGCTGGCAGTGCCATGTTCCTAACCACAAACCAAGCCGTGCATGTAGAGGAGAGTAGCACTAGCACACAGCCCAGCACTCGCCTTGCAACTGCTGATCGGGGCAGGAGCCGTTCACACCTCCAGCCCTCGCATGCCAGGGCTTACAGAGCACTGTAAGAGGTGGTTCGTGCTCTGCTTCTCCGCTGACACCCATGCAGTGCCTACAGCGCACTGCCCTTGCAGACCTTACAACACACCGCAGGAGGCTGCAAGTGCCGGGGGCACTGCACTAGAGACTGGAGCACACGTCAGTGGCCGGATAGAGCCTGCAGTAGCACTCTTTCACCTTATGCCCCCTCCGGCCCAGCCCCCCTAGTGCCCGCAGGAGGCGGCCAGTGCGCTGCTCCCCGGTAGTACCACTCATTCATTGCCAGCAGGAGGCGGACAGTGCCTGCAGCGCTTCTGCCCAGCCCTCCCCCTGCAGTGCCCGCAGCTCACTGCAGGCGGCGGGCAGCGCGTGCAGTGCGGGCAGCGCGCTCCCCCCGTGCCCTGGCACAGCCCGGCTTCCCTCGCCTTCTCATTTGGATCCCATTCAAATGTGGGTCAGGGGTGAGCAGCGCCCACGTCACAGCTCACAAGATGGCGCTGGGGAGGCAGCAGCGAGCGGAGTGAGAGGGTGGCAGGGAGAGCCCCTCCGGACCATGCAGTGAGGTGAGCCCCGGGGTCCCGGGGAGGCAGGGGGCGGGCGTGGGAGGGTGCCCCGACCTCTGGGGAGAAGAGGGCTCTCTGCGCACCCGCCAGCCCGGGGTGCCAAGAAAAGGGGTCTGCACCCACAGAAGGCTGGCAGCGCTGCCACCAACTCCCCCACATATGCTCTCGTCGGGGGTGAGGAGGACGGGTTGAGCCGTGCATTTTACCGAAATGCACCCTGTGCATGCGGTGCCTGCGTGTGTGTGTGTTGGGCAGGGGAGTTACGGAGTGGCAAGGGTCAGTGGCGTTGGGGCGGCGTATTGATAAATGAGGGTTGTTCTCCCTCTGCCAGTGTGGTGTGAGGCAAGGGTTCCCCGTGAGAGGTGGGGGCGGTTTACTGCCTCCGGTGTGTGCCCGCACGGTGTGCGACGCTTCTGGCAGGGGGCTGCTGGCACAGCGTTGGTACTGCTACTCTGCAGCGAGGGTCTGCTGGGCGCCATTCTCCCTACACTGAACATAATCTTCACAAAAGTTATTTACAAAAGTTTGAGCTATTGCCATTATAAATTACAATACCTTTTATTTAAGTATTAATTATTAAAAAAAATTAAAAGCCACTGTTATTTGTAATATCAATACATCTAAGTCACGTAAATACAACACATATTGCATTACAAATGCTATAGGTGTCACATTTGCGAAAGGTATAACTAGTGGCATTGTAAATGACAAAGCTATTAATTTCGCTATTTTCAAAACTAACACATAAATAAAAAATTTGTCATTTACAATACCAATAGCTCAAACTTTCCTAATGCGAGACCTATTGCATTGCAAATGCTTGTTAGAACAAGGCACAGGCTGCTCAACTTCTCCAAATCAACCGAGACAAAGGAGATTCAGGAACGCTGACCGGCGCCTGTCGCAGACCACGGCACCTGTCAGCTGCTCCCGTATCCCGAGACTGGAGCTGATACATAAACATATTTCAGGCTCGGGTAGCTGCGGGCAGGAGGTCGCAGCGTGGGGGGAGTTCTCGGAAAAGCCTGGAGACTCAGGTTCGAAGCCCCTCTATCCCCTTAGGATTTCGAAAGGCATCCACCTCAGAAATTCTGCAAAAACGGGGAGAGCGGGCGGGGGTATCCCGTCTTTTTCCCGCCCTTCTTGTGAGCAACGAGGTAAAGGCTGGACGAACGGCGGAAGCTTTTGAAATTTACCTCCAACTCTAGTCTACAGCAAGGATGCCGATGTGTCTTAGTTTTCAGTAGGCCAAGGTGCATTTTACACCTCCTCCCTTACCCTGGGTATCTCAGGGATGTTGTTGGGTTGAAACACCGACTGCCACAACACTCCCCAGAAGCCAATTCAGGATCCAGATAGTTGTTTCAATACTAGGTTTGTGAGAGTGGTTTGCTCTCTAATCTTTTCTAATATACAATTGCAGGAATACCCGTGCGCTCCTCCCCCCCACCCCCCTCACGCTCCCCCCTTCAGTACTCGCTAATATCAGCTTTATTTTTTGTGTTACCTATTCTGCGCGTCATTGTTACAAGGCGTAATGCAGTGGTTTATGATGAATAACTTCTGGCATCTGTAGTGCTGCAGGCAGGACGCTTACCTGTATGCTCCATTCCTGCCATATAAGGTTCTTGTTTTCAAATGGAGAGCCTCCGTTTTCATGACTTATGCGTTTAAAAGCACCTGCTGCAGAATTCCTTGTATGTCCAGCAGAGTTCAGGCAACATTAGGAACGTCAGGATAACGCTGGTGATAAATGTTCCTGCTGGAGAGGGATGGGAGTTTTAAGTGGCAGTTTCTGTTCACAGTTGTAATATGCCTGCTACAAAGAATGTGTACCATGCAGATCAAACAATTGTATTTATGGGGATAGCTCAGAGGGTTACTGTTTTTGTCACAGGGATCTTTTTACCTGCAGTTTTTGAGTTACATTCCTAATATGGTAACTATGAACTGGCATTAAAGAGCTGCATGCATATTGCATAGTATAGGTTAGAAAGTTATGTTTTTCATCAGTCTTTC
Source organism: Lissotriton helveticus (assembly GCF_964261635.1). Taxonomy (NCBI): domain Eukaryota; kingdom Metazoa; phylum Chordata; class Amphibia; order Caudata; family Salamandridae; genus Lissotriton; species Lissotriton helveticus. The sequence continues at coordinate 322,882,748 of NC_136065.1, read as the reverse complement.
ATTAGCCTAATGATGCTGTAAAGGATTGGTTTGGATAGAAATACATTATTAGTCATGAAGCCAACCTCAACCACCAAACACTTTTAAAATATACTGCCTACTAGTATGGATGACATATAATTGCTACACAGTGGCGGTTGGTGACATACAAAAATTGTGAGGCACTATACGAGCTTACCGTAGCAGCCTGCAGCCCAGCCCAGCACATCCTTGATGCTCCAAGTGCCTGGTGCCACAGCCAGCTACCTTCTCCAATCTAGATGCTGATTTCATGCTGTTAACAATGTTAAGCAGCATGAGTGAAGCACCAGGATTGTCTCCTAAAGGCACTGGGAGCCTGTGCCTGCTCTCAATCCAGCTGTCTAAGACGACTGGGCTGGAGAGGTCTGAATTGCACGTCAGGGTGGCCGCCACAAGGTAGCTGGCCAAACTGACCTGTACACTTCAAATTGAAGTGAGCACGCCTCATTGCTACAAAATAACCAATTATCCGTGGGTCTGGCGAGCTTAAAGAAGCTCTAGGGGCATACAGCACAAGCAAAGGCTCTCAGTCATACATGGGGAAATACTTTAATAAGGACAGCATCCCATCACCTACTGAAGTGGCATGCTTCATCATCTTGGCTGCAGCACCTAATGCAGCCAAGGACTACAACCCCCTCACTGTGAGGGAGGAGCTCAGGGATGTTTTTTAGATACTATTTAGTTGTAGGATCTACTAAAAACCATCGGATGTAAAGCGCTGTAGTATTAGAATGATGGGCGCAGTGCAAAAAAGAGAAAATTGGCTACCAAGAGTTAAAATAACTTTATTTATTAACTCCTGGTGTCAAGGTTAAAAACAGTGCATATGCAGTTGAGAAATATTAACTGCATTTGTCCAAAAAACAGGTCTACATGTTTCAGCCATTGTGATCTTAGTGGGATCGTAGCCTTCCTCAGGACCTAGATGTTCAATGCTACTGCGTAATAGTGAAAGAAGTGAAGATAATTATCATAAGAACACTTGGTAGTGTGATTGAAACGTATACAACCTACAAAAAACAGCAGTCTCGGTTTCGGTGTGTAACGATATGTTGATAACACCTGTAAAAGACAAAAAAGTGTAACATAAAAATAATGGTGAAAAACAGAGGGATCAAATGCTTGTGCTGAATGGTCTTTCAATCACGTGAGTCATATGTGCCTATCATTTCCTGTACCTTACAGTATACGCTTAAAAATTAAATTGTAAAGTTAGCTTACTCGTTAGTTATGAGCAAAACGCCTCACCTCACATGGCAACAGCTCAGGGCGGGAGGCACTGCTCTAAAAAAAGGGAAGGGATGTAGTCAAGAGTCAAACAAAAGAAGCAATCTAGAGTCTGTTTTTCCTACAGCTTAAGTATTTTTTGAGTCTATTCAGTCGCAATGTAGTCCCAAAATTGGAAGACAAATATGGGAACGCATAGGTACCTGCTGACAATTGAGACAGATATGTATAAAAATCGTTAAAATTTAAAACAAGCTTACAGAGTGAAAATGCTGCTCGTAGTTCTACTTGTGTTGGAAGCACTTAGTGGAACAAATAGCGAATCCCATTAAGGCTGTCCCTAGTAGGACTCGCTTACTGTATAGTGCAGACTGTGCCTCTCAGGACACAGAACAATGTGATCTACTATGGTTGTGTCAGATGTAGGGCGTTGCTTAACAGGCTATGAACAAATCAGACTCTGAAGAGAAACTGACGTCTATTTCAGTACCTAAAGGTAAAAACCATTCAGTGCATAGACGTACAAATAATTGTTCCCCTAATCAAAGTAAGAGTCACGAGCAAGCTTAGGTCTACAATCGCTCTCTTTTAAGTGTCGGGCTATGCAGTCAAGTTGGTATAAAAAACGCAGCATTCCAGTCGACACCCCTTGTTAGTGAGAGCTGTTTTTTGGGGAAAATGCGCTGGACCTCTATTTTTAATTTATGCGAGCATAGGGGTGCAGTTCTATTAGGTGCATATATGTATTGAAATAGACATCAGTTTCTCGTCAGACTCTGATTTGTTCATAGCCTGTTATGCAACGCTCTATATCTGACACAACCATAGTAGATCACATTGTTCTGTGTCCTGAGAGGCACAGTCTGCACTAACTGTAAGCAAGTCCTACAAGGGACAGCCTTAACGGAATACGTTATTTGTTCCATTAAGTGTTTCCATACACAAGTAAAACTACGAGCAGCATTTTCACACTGTAAGCTCGTTTTTAATTTTAACAATTTTAATACATATCTGTCAGCATCAATGGTCCACTGGCCCAGCCCTCATGCTTGGTTTCACTGGCAAACTAAAGAATCAAATGGTAATAAAATCATTTTATTACCATTTTATTTTATTTTATTTTATTTTATTTTATTTTGTCCTCATCTTGCGATTACTGTATGCTTACGGAGTATCAGGTGTCTGCCTCTTTGCTCTTTTCCGACACTGCCCCTTGATCTGTCTTGGCTGGGGAGTTTTGACCTCTTGTTGGTTTTGAGGAGTTTCCTTTACTCGTTACATAGCAATGCTTCTGGCTTGGATCGAGGGGAGCTAGCCAACTTGGCTACTCGGCAAGTACCATACTTGTCCACCAGAAGATGTATCGCTTTAATCATAGGACTTAAGTTTGATTCTTATTTGGGGTTTAAGAAGGTTTCAAAACTATCCCAGAACTTAAATCTTTTGCTTACATTTCTTAGCTTATCAAGTTTGTTGATTCTTATTGCAGAGTTCAGCCATTCTGCATGAGTTGGGCAAGAGGATCCTATCCATTTGATACAAATTTCTCTCCTTGCAAGAACTATTAACACAAAGAGGAGATTCTCCTGCTCCTTAGTAAGCCCCCCTTCATTACCTGAGTCTAAAATCCCAAAAAGAATAAGAGTAATACTCACAGTTAGTTGTTTGGACAGGATAGTGTTTAGGGTCTTACCGACTTGATCCCAAAACTCTTTCAATTCAGGGCAGTTTTTAAACATGTGGATGTCGTCTGATTTTTCCTCCCCACATTTGGGGCATTTCTTTATTCCAGCATTTCTAAATTTGGAGAGTTTTTTTGGTGTCCAGTACACCCTATGGATTGTATACAAATGATTCCTCTTCAGAGCTGCGGATTTCAAGTTGGACCAGCATTTATCTATTGATTTTTCCCAAATTAAGTCCAAATCCATAATGACAATGTCTTCCTCCCATATTTGGGTTTCCATATTGACGTTAATATCATTGGCCATTATCAAAGCCCAGTACCACTTTGCTACTTCTTTTGGTAATCGCGCTGTTTTGATCATGTCATCTTCCAGTTTTTCATTACCATTTATACTGGGTAAAGTTCTAGACCAGCTTAACATTTGATAATATTTAAATTTAGATAGAGTATTGTTTGTCATTTCTTGCAGTTCTAACCATGTTTTTAAGTTTGGACCATTTAGTATTTGTCCCCAATATTTGATGTCGGCTCTTTTTAATGCCAGTGCGAGAGTGTCTTTTAAGCATTCTGGGGTTCCAGGAGATTCCCAGATAGGAGCCCACTTGCTATAGTACGATATTTTTAGAATGCCTCTAATTTGTGTCCACATCTTTGCTGCGTCTCTTAGTATCTTGAGCTTTATTTTTTTGAAGTATTTGGGGTGTCCAAACTTAAACAACGCATGGTCCTCTGATTTTGTAATTACTTTAAAATAGGTAGGGTAGTATTCGTGGTTTTTTAGTAATACTTTAATATTTTTGAATTGGAAAGCTCTGCAATACTCCACCAAGTCTGGGCTGGCCAACCCACCATCTTTCTTACTCCTCCTGATCTTTTTCCATGCAATCCTCGATCCTTTTGCTGCCCATATGAAGCTTGTTATGTTTCTCTGTGCTCAAGCTAATTCCGTCTTTCCAAATTCCATTGGTATCGCATTAAATAGGAAGGTAAACTTTGGTAAGACGGTCATCTTGATTATATTCGATCTCCCAATCAAGCTCAACGGTAGAGAGGTCCATGTCTCAAGCAGTTTTCTTACGTCTCCGGCAACTTTATTTAGGTTTCTGTTTGCAATCTTCGCTATATCATGATTTATTAGAATTCCTAAGTACCTTATTTCGTTTTTTATAAAATTGCTTTGAAAGGTCGTATTCCATGTCATGAGCTCTGTCTTCGTTTGATTCACCAGATATCCTGAGATTTTCCCGAATGTCTTTAAAGTTTTCTCGATTCTTGCTTTAGCTTTTAGATAATTATCAGTAAAAATCATTAAGTCGTCCGCGTAAAGAGCGATTTTTTTCTCCCATGTGCCATATTTGAATGGAGTGATTTTGTTATTGTTTCTTAGCTTATTTGCCAGTGGTTCAATATATAAATTGAATAGCAAAGGGGAGAGTGGACAACCCTGTCTCGTTCCTCTGGTTATCTTTATATTTTCTGTTAAGCTACCATTAATTAGGACCTTAGATCTTGGATCTTTATAAATCCGGTTTACCATACCGATAAAGTGAGGTCCGAAATTGTTCTTGACCATAACCTTCTCAAGAAAGGCCCAATTGACCCTATCAAAAGCCTTTGCGGCATCAACAGCAAGTATGGTAAGTGGAATTTTCTCATTTGTTGCGATATCTATTGCAGTTAGGAGCTCTTGTGTTACTTCATGTAAATATCTTCCTTTAATGAAACCTTTTTGATCTTGATGTAGTAATTTTGATAGTACTTTCCCTAGTCGAGCTGCCATTATTTTAGTAAATATTTTGTAGTCCGCGTTTAATAATGATATTGGACGATATGACTCACATTTAAGAGGGTTCTTACCGGGTTTCAGAATGATTGTGACTATGGCATCATTCCAAGAGTCTGGTATAGTTTTCTGTTGTGTTAAAATTAGGTTGATTAGTTTGGTTATATGAGGGAGTATAGAGTTTTTCAGTTTCATATATAATTCGTTTGGTAAGGCATCCGGCCCTGCTGCTTTTCCCTTTTTCAAACTTTTAATGGCATCTGCCACTTCTTCTTCTTGAACTTCTTTATCCAGAGCTTCTCTTTCATTCTCTGCAAGTTTTAGAAGTGATGCATCTTTCAGGTAAGAATTAATCATTTGATCTGAGGGATTTATATCTTCCGTGTATAGATCCTTAAAAAATTTCCAGATTTCATGCTTGATAGTGTTTTCATCAAAAGTAGGAATTGTTTGATCGTCCGGGATAATACTTTCCACTTTATTTTTAGCTAGATCTGATTTAAGCTTCCATGCCAGCCATTTTCCGCAACCTTCACCAAACTCATGTTTCGCCAGTTTGCTAGAATCCCATTTTTTCTGTAACCTCTCTTCCAAAATTTGATCAATTTTATCTTTTTGCGTCTGTCTTTTGTTAAGAAGATCTTGTTTCTTTTCCTCCTCTTGTTCTGTGAATATAGCGATGTCTAAGGAGCTGATCTCTGATTCCAAGTCTGAGATCTCTTGTTTTACTTGTTTGTTTTTATGTGCCCCTAAACTCAAGAGTTTACCCCTTATGACAGCTTTAAAAGTATCCCACGTTATCTGTTCTGTGGTACCTGACGCATTTAACTCAAAGAAGATATTTGCTTCAGTTTCCAGCTCCTTTATAATTTCTTCGTCTTCCAGCAAAGCTCTTTCGACTGTGAATCTCCTTTCAGTTATGTTTTCTATGATTTGTAGTTCTAGTTGTACTGCTGAGTGATCTGACAAGTGAGCTGGTAGGTGAGATACTCTATTCACTTTCTTTAATAATTCGTTGCTGACCAAAAAGAAGTCGATCCTGGATTTATGTCCCAGTTTTTTGTTGTACAGAGTGAACGGGTGTGATTTTTCTCCTTTGTTTTTCCAGATGTCTACCAGATTGAGATCCCTTTTATAAGACACAATCCATTGTCTCATTTTCTTTAAGTTAGTATGTCTACCCGGTGGTGATCTGTCTAGTTTTAAATCCATTACTAGGTTAAAATCGCCTCCCAATATTATGGGAGAAGTAGCTAGTAGTAGTTGTGAGTACAATTTTCGCAGCGGATCAGCATCATCCAAATTCGGACCGTAGTACCCTGCGATAGTAATGGGAGAATTTCCTATTTTAATATTAGCTATGGCCCATCTTCCTTTACTATCTACTTCTGAACTGGTTATAATGGCTTTTAAGGACTTTTTAAAGATTATCGCTATTCCCTTAATATTACACTGTTATGTTGTGCATATTAAGGTATCTACCCACCATAGGTTCTTAGTTATTTGATCCCATTCTTCTTTTAACAGGTGAGTTTCTTGTAATATTATTATCTCGCTTTTCCCAGTTCTGATATACTCTAAGATTTTATTCCTTCTGCTTTTTGTCCTCAACCCATTCACGTTCCAGGATAAGATTTTTACATCCCTACATGCACTCCCCATTTATTCTGTTCAATTGTTGAGAATTATATTTCACTCCTAGTTGTTTTAGTTTTCTGAATGTTCGCAGATGAGGAATTTTTTGGATTTTTTTCCCTATTTTGCTCCCCACCCTTTTTCGTGTAGTTTTATACTTTCCAAATTGTGCTAAGTTACCCTCCCCGGGGAAGCCTCCATCTTCTTCTCCTTCGGTTATCTTCGTAACCCTTTTGGCTTCCCGATCCCATCCCCGTGATTTTTATCTATGTACATTTAAAAAAAGAATTAGTTGGTTGGTTTATAGCTCCTTCGTATTTATTCTATGTCTTGTCCTTCAGTGTTGTTTAGATCTATTTCTCCTTATACTCCTTATACTCTTATTATATACTTTTTTTTTTTTTGTATTTCAGAGTTTATACAAGATTATATGAAGTTATCAAGTTATCTATATGATTATATGTGGATATTTAACTCAGAGGTTCTTCTGAACGTATTTGTTCTCTGATTAGCTCTATCAAGTTTTTCACCTCTTCAGGCTCTTTTAAATTACGCATTTTATTTCTCCACATAATCCGTAATGAGGGTGGAAATTTCATTTGCACCGTGGCACCTAGTTGTTGCAGTTCAGACATTAGATTTCCCAGTTCCCATTGTCTGGTCTGAGAGGCTTTTGACATATCAGATCTTATTTTAAAATTCCAACTATCTTTGTTGTATGTCCCTTTTTTCAATGCCTCTCCCAAGATCCTATCCTTCAGCATATATGTTTTGAAATTGACTAGGATCTTTCTAGGGGTTTTCCTTTCTTTACTCTTTCCATAAGGATCTCTATGTACTCTCTGTATATCCTCATCTAGAGTTCCTTTATCTGCCCATGGGAAATGTTCCATCAAAAGTGCCACTACAAATGCTTTTACATCATTACCTTCTTGATTCTCCGGCACATTTAGAATCCTTATGTTGTTTTTCCTTGCTTGATTTTCTAAGGATTCCAGTTTTTCATTCATGGTTTTATTTTCCAATCTCAGGGAGTTTATTTCCTTTTTGTTTTTCTCCACCTTTTTGTCCAAACTGGCAACTTCATTTTCTACTGCTGTTACTCTGTCACCTAGTGCGTTCAGCTTGCTGTCCAATTTCTCGCAAACCTCCTGTATTTTATTTTGTTTTGATTCGGAGATGGAGAACTTCTCTTTCATTTCTACCCATATTTTTTCGAGAAGTTCGTCTGTATGGGTTTTTGTTATATCCTTGTTAAATTCTACAGACCTTGAGTCGTCATCTTCCTTATCTTCAACCTCTTCGGTTATATTTGCAGTTATATTTGCTGCTGCTGCAGAAGAATCAGCGCCTCCCTCCGCCATATAAACTCCCGCTCTCTCTTCTCTTCTCTCTTCTGAACTGCTTTCTTTAATTTTCCAAATTTCTTCCAAACTTATGTTTTCTACCAAGTTCTTTTTCTTAGTTCGAGGTTTTCTCCCTTTCTTTACGCTGCCTGCGCTCAGTTTTCCAGCTAGGATAGGGACTGCTCGTTGTTTCTCTTTTCTTAGTAAGTGGGTATCTGGTGGTTTGGTTGTAAGTTTGGTTGTTATAACCTCTTTCTCTCTTTCCAAAACTTCCGATGTTCTTTGTGCTTCTAAGGAGCTAAAAGTTTCCGAGTTCAGCTCTTGCTGCTGAATTTTAAAATAAGACCTAAGAGAGTGTGAGCTTGGCGCTGGTTTGCGGCTCCGCAGTAAGGGGCAAGAGGCGAGTCTTTGTGATAGAGGGCTTTATTGTGGTTAACAAAAAGTCAGAACAGGTCTTTCTTGGTACTAGATTGCGCCTGGGGGACCGGCTTCTGGACCATCTTCTCCTCCGTGAGTCTAGGCGTGACGTCCTCCGGTCGTCCGCCAGGCTCCGTCGGGCGGTGGGGTCTCCCGGTTCCGTCGTGACCCTTTTCGCCTCCCGGGCTCAGGGAATATGCAAAAGAAAATAAACACAAGAGACTCTCTTGAGAGTGTATCCGGCACTGCAGCGGCCGTTTTACAGGGAAAAGGAGTGAGGGATTTTAACACCAACCACGCGTGCTCCCCTTCTTCCCTCTTGAGCTATTGCTTCGGTTGTCAGGGGGTAGACGGACTCGTGTGAGGGGTGGGGCTCGTGAGCAGAGTACGGGAAGCCAGGGTGACCTGTCATACATTCGGTGCACCTCCCCGGTGTCCCATCAAACCCCGGAGACGGTTACGCACCTGCGTGAGCCACGCACCTCCCCTGGGTGAGTGGCTGGGCGATACGTGGAGTCGTTGGCCACCTGGCGTTTGTCCTCCTGGTCCGGTCGTTCTTCCTCCTGCCGAGTCTCCGAACTCCTCCGTCTCTCCGTCTCTCGCGTTGGATCCGCCCTGGGTGTACAAGCACACCGGGTTGTTGTGGTCGGCCTCTTTTGACGTGGTCCAGTCGCTCCAAGACTCCGCCCAGTCTTCCTCCTCTCGTGCTTTAAAGGGCCAGTACTGCTCTGCCTCCTGAACACCGGCACAGTCATCCCTAATGCCGTGAATGTCAGTCTGTGGAGGGATAGAAGAGCGGTTACTAGGGACAGATTGAGGGGGCACAAGGGCAGGTGGGGGAACGGAGTCCAGGACAGGCACCCCGGACCGGGACGCCCCGTTACAGAGAGGGAGTAACTTTTATTTTTACTTTGGATTTCTGAGTAGACTCCAAGTTGTTTTCTTCTTTCTCTAAATTATTCTTTAGGTGGCCTCTGAGTGAGGTTTTTTGTTTTTTTCTGCTCACTCTTGGAGTAATTCCTTTCGGAAACTGCTCCTGACTCAAAAACTTTCTATTCCGCAAACTGTAGAAGGATTTCGCTGTGCTAGGCTGACTTTCTGATTGCAGGGGTTCTACTTCGAATTTGGATTTGGCTTGATTTTTTGGAAGATTTTTTGAATCTTGAGGCGTTTTTTCTTCTGTTTCCTCCTGTATCGATTCTGTGATTTTACTCATATGCTGATTGTTTGTAGAGTTTTTCTTTTTTATGTTTATGTTTGTAACTTGGCAAGGTTGAAAATGTTTATATGTCTGACAGAGCAGGAAATATTGATAAAGCTGACTATTGACACTGCTAAAGTTATAGCCTGTATTGTAACATGTGTTTGTTTGTTGAGCTTTGCAATGCAGGTTTTCCAATACCCAAACACTCTCTGCTCTGAAAAAACTGTTTGTTTCTTTTCCCTCGTATTCGCACTTTAATCTTTTCAGTCCTGCCCTTTTGTACTCTTTTGAGAGTCTTGACGTGTTCCTGTAATCACTCTTCTGCCCCGTCGTGTTTTCCACTGTGTCTCTCAGTCCACCCGCTATCGAGACAGAACTTCCCTTGCTGCCGTTTTCGAACTGCCACCTCTGTTCCCTGACTCTGTCGCTCGTGCCCCGGAACTGAAATCTCAGTCTTCCGGAGGCACGGCGGCAGCGCGACTTCGCTCTCCTTGCAGCGCTCCACTTCTCCGTACCTGTCTCCGCTATGAAGCGATCTCCGGGATTTTTCACCGCCTCACTCGCTCTGTGGTTCGCTCTGAGGCTCCCGTCCGCTCTGATGACAGCTCTCAGGGAAACCGGGTCCAGGTCCAGATCCAGATCAAAAAGTGTGGCGTCCGCCTCCAAGGCACCACGAGTGGAACACCAGGCCTCACCCTTCTCTCCGCCGTTCAAAGAGAGAGAGGGAAGTCCCAAAAAAAGCACCATACCAGGCACAGTTCGCAGGTAGGAGGCTCCGTCTTAGGCACTTATTTGTTTGTTTGTTTGTTTGTCTCGTTTTGAGGTAGATCTCTGCTATGCTCTGTTATGCACCGCAATGTATTCCGTGCATCATCCGTGCATTCCGTGCATCTTATTTCACAACTGCATGCTTGCTTGAGCTTTTTTCCAACCGCTGTTGCTGTAAATCACGGGTGCACCGGGAGCTCTCCGACCGAGCTTCCTACTCGGCCGCCATCTTCCCCCCCTACCATTTTATTTTTGCACTCATACATGTGTAAATCAATATATAGGAAATGTTAAATAAAAAAAGGAGCATCACAATGTACAAGAACTGCGACGGTTCCTCCATAATGGCGGAGAAGCGTCGCCCCCTGCCCCTGCTGTGCAGAAAGAGTACCATTTTATTTTTGCACTCTTTCTGCACAGCAGGGGCAGGGGGCGACGCTTCTCCGCCATTATGGAGGAACCGTCGCAGTTCTTGTACATTGTGATGCTCCTTTTTTATTTAACATTTCCTATATATTGATTTACACATGTATGATTTATTGTCTCTGTATAGTTTGTGTGAAGTGAAGGGCTACACTGGCATGAGAAGTGCTATAAGAAGATTGTAGTGATCAAGTCCACGCAGGTAGATGTAGTTCAGAGAGGTTTTATTCAATATAGTTACAAGATCACAACGAGACCCTACCAGGAGCAGCCATCAAGCTGCTCAGCCCACTCAACTGTGTCTTCTCTGACTGAATCATTACATTCTAAACAGCATCATCAAAGTAACATTCCATTGGTGGTAAATAGCATTGTATTTACAAAAGTCAGGATATACCATATCCCCCTTTCTTATAAGGAAAAACAAAATAGAAAGAAAACGAAAGAGGAGATCTGGAGATTGAGAGAGAATTGAAAATACCAAAGTAATGAAAAGAATGAAGAGAAGAAACAACGAGAAGATAAGAAAGAAAACTGATAGAAGTTCAAGAGAACAAGAAAGCTGGAAAAACAACTGATAGGAACAATCTGACTGAATCATAACATTCCAAACAGCATCATCAAAGTAACATTCCAGTGGTGGTAAATATCATTGCATTTACTAAAGTCAGGATATAACACAAATGAAATGCTTTTAAGAAAGGGGCTGTGGAGAGATGAGGGGCACTGTTGGATTGTGGTAGTGAGGGAATCCGTGAAGAAGGAATGGTACCCAAAAAGATTGTTGCACCAGGGGCGACCAGTACTAAAGTGTGCCCTACACGTGGAATGGATTTGGATCAGCTTGGCAGCCCTGTCAAAATTGGTTTACCATGTTGTCCAACACTGTGGATGGTCATGACTTTCAGAATTCCAGGTGCGTTGGCCACATAGGCGCGTTATTGGATACATTTTTCACCAACACACTCATAGCAAGCAGATTGGAATAAGTACCATGGGTAAAATAAATAAGGGTGGGTATATGGAATAAAATAAGTGGCTCGTTGGCTCACCTCAATACAACGGTGGTACACAGGTGGTGAAGAACTTATGAGGATGGGCTGCGAAGCTCCTATTCCACAAAAATGACACACACTGTGCATAACCACAGAACTCCAGTGTAAAACTTGATTTCCTGTGCTGTAAAAATTATGTGTGGCACATGAGTACTTCATATAATTGTCAGCTTTACAGGCAAAACCCCTGGTCACTGCCAATGCTTACAATTCAAAGGTTTCACAGAGGATTGGCCATAATGTTACCTGGGTACGATGCGGTAAAGTGACATCAATCACTCAAAAATAGATAGAATCTGTAAATTTCTATTACGGGACAAGACAAAAGAAGGAATCGTTTTACCAAGAAGCTTAGATAAGTAGTTGTTAAACCGTACCCGAATATGCCCCATTAGAAGACCGAATGCTGTTGGAACCCATTCCTGAGAAAACCATTTCCCTTACATGTAAAAAGTTAATGAATAATCTACCCGACCTCCTCGGCCTGCTTCGGGCGACTTGGGAAGCAGACATCGGCCTATTGGAGGACGATGACTGACAAGAGGTGACTCAGAACGCCAGAGAGATAGCGATAAGGTCCAGATTTAGATTAATTCAGTTACGTATTCTGCATAGGGCATATTATGCACGCATACTACAGAATAGGGTTGGGCGGGCGGACTCAGATACCTGCCTTAGAGGCTGTGGGTTGCCCAGTACCTTTTTTCATATACTGTGGGAGTGCCCAGTAAAAAAAAAAAACTGTATTGGGAAAGGGTAGCCAAGGTAATGTCAGGGGTAGTGGGAATTCATATCCAAGATGAGGCACGCTGGTGTTTGCTGGGTGTTACTGGAGTGGAAAGATAACCTTCACACACTAACACGTGGCTATTGCTGGCCACTGGGATCGCTAAACGTAACATAGCGCATCTGTGGGGTGTGCGGTTACCTACCAAAGTGGCCGATTGGAAGTCGGACTTGGATGGTGTCGCTTGGCGGAGCGGGTGGTATACAAGGGCTGGGGATGCCCCAGTGTGAGAAGATACGGGGCAAAATACAGATCCTAGAATGAGGGATGGCTAGGATAGTATGACCCCGGGTATTTACAGGGAAACACGTTTGCTAAGTGGGACCTCGGGAAATCCTTGCCCCCCATTTTATGGACCAAAAGTCCCATTTGAAATATGCCTACGTCAGTCTTACGCCTGCTGTGAGGCAGGCGTAATATATTGATGCATTTGCGTCCTAGAAGTGATGCAGTAAAATCTCATAGATTTCACTGCGTCACTTCTACGAGGCTTACTTGCGTCAGAACGCCCACTCTGCATACATTATACCTGGCGCAGGTATAATGTGGTGCAGGAGTTTACAAAGTGACGCATCTTCCTAGATGCGTCACTTTGTTAATATGACGCAATATGGCACATTTTGTACCCTGCTGGTGCGTCACAGTGACGCACCGGTGGCGCAAAAGTGACACAAGGGCTCATAAATAAGCCCCTGTGTATCTACCTGGAACTGTTGTATTGCTTCAATAAACTCAAAGCGCGATAGAGGAACAATGACCTTTCGTGCGATGGCAAAGTCCGGAGGCGTCTCGTGTCTTGGTGAGTGCCCCGGAGTGAGTGTCTAAAAGTAGACACGACACTGGCATGCACGTGGCTGTTTCCATGTCGGGAATGCAGCCACCAGCTTCTGCTCGCACTAGTGACGGTCTATTCCACTACACAGGATCAGGGCAACCGTAGCTTAGTTACTGGAGCAATTAACAACAAATGTACATCGACGGCAGGAGACGCCGCGATAAATCGCAAAAGCTATTTGTATACATTAAAGAAAACCAAGAAGGGATACCCCATGGATTAGGGCAGACAGCAGAAAAGGTAGTAGTACATTGAGGGTACTGTTGGGTAGGTTTCAGAGCCATATGGCAAGCCTCTAGATGAATTAATAAAATTAAACGACAAAGGGACGAATACAATTTTAATATCAATACATGAAAAAAATACAGGGAAAAAATACAGGGGGGGGGAGAAACAACATAACTTGCCCATGGGGCACAATGAAAACGTTTTTGGTCATGCAATTTGTACATTACAGTAACAGAAGGAGTCACAATCCATAAAACAAGCAGGAAAACATAGTCAGTACATCGATTGAAGTAGATAAGTGAATACATGTGCAACAAGCTCATGACAAACATAAATGCAGTAACTCTACAGGATAATTGAAATGAAAATTACACACGAATTGGACATGGTTAAAAGAGTGGGGAACACATACTGGAAGCTTGTTTATGGCTACGTTTCCATCCGGTCCAAACATTTTGAAGTAAAACTAGGTACAACATATAATAGCATGATTGAATAAAGAATCTCAAGGAGCACTTTACTAAAAACAATGGCAGAGAGTAAATGGAGGTACTATTCAACCTGTGTTAAGTAAGGGTAACTGTCTGGCAATCTCTTCCTGTTCGTTCAGACCATGTTGTACTGTATCCAAATAATGCATCCACTTACATTTGCTCAAGCTCATGATGTCAGCAATACTACTAGCTCTAGGACCCAGCATGACCTTATCCAGAACAACCCATTTGAGGCTCTCCACAGGGTGGTGGCGTGACTGAAAATGTTCTACTTAAGGCGCTCCTGGAACTCCACTTCTGTAGTAGGGGCTCTCTGTGTATAGTCATAATCTAGTGAATAGTCCCGCCCATGTGCGAGGACCCCGGCAACCAAAAATAATCTCTTAACTGCAAAGACACATAAGAGAAAATTTAAAGACAAATAATGCAGCCTATATCCACAGGCTACACTGTCCAGTACTTCAACTAGAAAATTCCACCAAAAATCCACAAACAGCAAAACCTGTCCAGATTTCCCTTGCTTTTACTGCAAAACCTCTCAGAAATGATAGAGAGGAAGGCATGGACAGACAAGCCCCATAGGCTGCCCTTATGTGGCTTAAACAGGATACTGTGCCTTTAAGAGAACCTTCCAGAACTTTCTGCCAGTATCCCAGAATGCATAGCAGGTCCAACTTACTTTCAGTTCTTTTTTCCGGCTCCTGCTTACAGGACCCTGTGCATTGAGCTCTCCCTTTTTCAAGGGTTTATTGGATTTTTTTGCACTTTTTGGATTTAAAAGTGTTCTCATTTGATTCTTGGTGTTTCCTTTTCACTTCTGTGTGTTTGTTCAGGCTTTTAGGGATCTAAAATGCCTGCTTTATTCGACAAGTGCCCAGCATGTGGAAGGAAGAAGGCCAAGACTGATCCACACGACGTCTGCATTCTTTGCCTGCCTGAGGAACATGTCCCTGAAGATTGTGACATCTGCCAGGCCTTTTCTGCAAGGACCCTGAGGGAAAGGCAGAAGATTAGGCTCCAAGGCCTGGAAGAGAGGCGACTGCAGGCTCCCTCTGCCCCTGCTGAGGCCTCTGGGGGGCTCCCCAGAGGCAGGAAGACCAGCAAAAGGTCCCGGTCTCCGTCGACGTCGATAGCATCGACGACGACGTCGAGAGGGATGACGACGGTGTGTTCCCCTTCTCCCCGGGGCTCCGGGTCAAGACAGCGTGGAAGATCGACGTCGAGAGGCCTGGCTAGGCCGCCGTCGAAGTCACCGCCGACGACGTCGTCGACGTCGTCGAAGTCGAGGCATCGCCGTCGACGAAGACACCGCCGGTCGCCGTCGACCAGTTCGACGTCGAGGGGATCCTCGGCGGCGAGGACCGTGAGGAAACGGTCATCGAGGAGAAAGAGTCGACGCTCGCCGTCGAGGAACAGGAGGGATTCTGGTGCCAAAAGTCACGCTGGATCTGGTGAAGGACGTCGGAGGCGTCGCTCACGCTCTGGAGGGTCTGGATCACAGGCCCCTTCCTCGAAGAAGTCAGCGGGCACGGTGTACTCGGTGGTATATACACCGCCAAGGCCTATGACCCCTCCTCCTCTACCGAAGGAGGCTCCTCCGTCTAAGCCACCGCTCCCCTCCCTGCCTCCGCCGTCTCCTACGGGGCAGCCTCCGCCACCGGTCCCTCCTCGTAGGCCACCGAGGTCGGTGTCGCTGCCTCTGCTTCCGACACCTCCTAAGGGTACGCCTACCCCGAAGCCCCAGGATAGGCCACGGAAGACGCCTCCACGGAAACCGGTGGAGCGCCCACATGCTGGGAGGACGCGCTCCCGCTCCAGGAGAAGGGAACGTTCGCATCACAGGTCTTCCACACGATCTAGGCGGCGCCACAGGAGACACAGGTCTCGTTCACGGACCCGGTCGTCTGGGACCAGGGACTACTCCCCGACCTTGTCAGATTCGCCGGACACGAGGGTGTCACCGGTCGACGATCTGGTGTCCTTCCAGGATGTGCTGTTACGGGGTGCGGCGAAATTGGGCATTACTTTGACGGTGCCCACTCCAAAGACTTCGGTCATCTTCGAGACGCTCCATCAGAAGCATTTGTCTCGGCCGTTACTACCACTGGTGCCGGGCCTGGAAGAACCGGCCCTGGATCTTTTCCTCACTCCGGCGGTGACTAAGGCGGCACCTTCCAGACTGCAGAAGAAGTACCGGGCTCCGGACTCGGACCCGGCCTTTCTAAGGCTGGAGCCCCCTCCAGACTCGGTGATTGTGACGGCGGCGCGCAAACAGCATGCCACCACGCCTTCCTCCACAGTTCCGCCAGATAAGGAATCTAGGTGGTTGGATTCATCTGGGAGGAGAGTTTGTGGGACCTCGGCGACCTCAATGAAGGCAGCTAGTGCCACTGCCTTGCTGGGTCGGTATGACAGAGCCCTCTGGGAATCCCTTCAACAATTCGTGGAGCTCCTTCCGCGGGACAAGCGGGAAGACTTCCAGGAGGTGCTTAACGAAGGAATGTTGGTGGCGAATCAAGTCATCAGCGCTGCAGCCGACTCTTCTCTTCTGGCGGCGCATGGTTTCTGCCACGGAATAAACCAGCGACGACATGCATGGCTCCGCCTTACGTCTCTGAAACCGGACGCTCAGCAGAGGGTTGCCAATCTGCCATTCTCTGGTGAAACCCTGTTCGGGAAGCACGCTGATGATGAAATGGCCCGCATGAAGGCGGAAGCTGAAACGCTCACAGCGGTGGGTTTGGAGAAGCCCAAGGAGACCAAGAAGACGTACCGTCCGTTCCAACGCCGGTTCGGTGGTCAAGGCAGAGGGCGTGGCCAGTCTTCTGGACAACAGCAGCAACAACAACAGCAGCGGTTCAGAAGACCATTCCAGAAGCGCCAGAGAGGCAGAGGCGGCCATCAGTCGGCACCAGCGACTAAGGGCCAGGCCGGGTCTAGGCCCTGAGCACTTACTTCCCCTACAACTGTTACCCGCTCCGGTGGGGGGAAGGATCCAAACTTTTCTGGCAGAGTGGAGAACAATTACTCAGGACAAGTGGGTGCTGAATATTGTTTGCAATGGATACAGTCTTCGATTCACCAGCCCGCCTCCATCGATTCCTCCGGTCGGCTCACAGTATCAACTGCGAGAGCTCCAGGCGGAGGCCGATATCCTGTTAAGGAAAAGGGCGATAGAAGACGTACCTCTGTCTCAAAGGGGAAGAGGTATGTATTCCAGGTTCTTTCTGGTTCAAAAAAAGGACAAGAACGAGTTCAGGCCCATTCTGGATTTGCGGCAGGCAAACAAATGGATTCGCAGAGAAAAGTTTCGCATGCTGTCGTTGCATCAGATTTATCCTCAGCTGCAACGGGGAGACTGGCTGTGTACCATAGACCTCCAGGATGCGTACTTCCATGTGCCCATTACACACAAACACAGGAAGTTCCTGCGGTTCCAAGTCGGCGCCAATCACTATCAATACACAGTACTGCCATTCGTACTGAAGTCTGCGCCGAGGACATTCTCAAAGTGCATGGCAGTGGTAGCCGCACACCTAAGGAAGAACAAGGTGTTTGTCTACCCGTACCTGGACGACTGGTTGATCAAGGCCTCCTCCTTCACGGAAGCGCAAGCACACTTCCAGAAGACGTGCGTTTTAATGAACAAGCTGGGGTTGCACATCAACATGTCCAAGTCTGTCCCGACTCCGGTCCAGTGCATTCAGTACTTGGGGGCCTCCATCGATACGCTGTCGGCAAGCGTGTCTCCTTCGGAAGAGTGACGGTTATCACTGCTTCGGAAGGCTCAGGCTCTTATGGCCTCTCCGTCCACGACAGTGAGGACGGTGTCTTCTCTACTGGGATCGATGGCCTCTTGCATCTTCCTGATGCCGCATGCGCGGCTGCACATGAGACCTCTGCAGGAGTGCTTGGAGGATCAGTGGGATCAGAGGAGAGGATCTTGGGACGACAAGATACGACTGTCTCTGCATGCTATTCAGTCTCTGAAGTGGTGGTGTTCGGCGGAGAATCTCCTCAGAGGGGTTCCCTTCCACAAGGACATTCCCACACAGACTGTCGTGACGGATGCTTCTCTCCAGGGATGGGGAGCGCACTCCGGAGACCTACAGATTCAAGGGACGTGGTCCCCGATGGAGTCCACTTACCACATCAATTTCCTGGAACTCAGAGCTGTTCACTTGGCACTGAAGGCCTTTCACCCGTCCTTCCAGACCGACTCTCTGCTTGTACAGACGGACACTACGACCACGATGTATTACCTCAACAAGCAGGGGGGCTCGAGATCGCGCACCCTGTCGCAGGAGGCGTAGGCGATCTGGCACTGGCTTCTGGCTCGAGGACTGACGATAACGGCTACCCATCTGCCAGGTGTGCAGAATGTTCAGGCAGACGCCCTGAGCAGATTGATTCAGGAAAACCACGAATGGGTCATAAACGACGAAGTGCTAGGAGAAGTCTTCGCAAGGTGGGGGACTCCAGACGTAGATCTGTTCGCCACCGCCAAAAACAGCAAATGCCGAGACTTCGCCTCCAGGTACTACCAGCCGGGGACGCTGGGGAACGCGTTATGGATCAACTGGTCGAACAGCTTTCTGTACGCTTTTCCACCCATTCCCCTGATTCCAACGGTTCTCATCAAGCTGTCTCAGTCCAGGGCGCAGATGATATTGATTGCCCCGGAATGGCCCAGACAGTGGTGGTTCACGGACCTGCTTCACCGGTCTCTCCTTCCTCACATGCGGCTGCCATGCAGGCCGGACCTTCTCGCGAAGTTCGGGGGCTGATGTTGCACCCCAACCTCTCGTCTTTGAGTTTGGCAGCATGGCTCCTGAAATAGTGCAATATGGCCATTTGAATCTTCCTGCAGATTGTATGGACATACTGAAGAAGTCTAAGAGACCTTCCACTAGGACTTCTTATGCGTACAAGTGGAAGAGGTTTTGTATCTGGTGCAAGTCCAAGAACTATGACCCGACGACATGTAAGGAAGATGTCATTCTTCCTTATCTTCTTCAGTTGGCGCAGTCTGGCCTTAATGTTCATTCGATTAAGGTTCATCTTGCTGCTTTGACTGCCTACAGGAAATGCCCTTCACAGACTTCCTTCTTCCAGATCCCTGTGATCAAAGACTTTTTGGAAGGCTTGAAGAAAGTGTTCCCTCCTGTCAGGCTTCCTTCGCCTTCATGGGAATTGAATGTGGTGCTGTCCAGATTGATGAAGGAACCTTTTGAACCTATTCATAAGGCTTCGTTGCAGCACCTGTCTTGGAAGGCGGCGTTCCTCGTGGCCATTACATCGGCCCGCAGGGTGAGTGAAATTCAGGCGTTGTGTTGCCAAGAACCTTATACTGTATTTCATGCTGCTAAGGTTGTTATGCGTACTCACCCTAAATTTCTTCCCAAGGTTATTTCTGATTTTCATGTTAACCAGACCATAACTTTGCCTACGTTTTTTCAGAACCCTTCGTCTCCAGCGGAAAGGTCGTTACATTCCCTGGATGTTAGGAGGGTATTGAAATTTTATCTGGATAAGATCAAAGATATTCGTAGGTCTGACCAATTGTTTATCAATTATGGATCAGTCAGGACGGGTCTTGCGACCTCTAAGCAGTCTATCTCTAGGTGGATTTTGTCCTGCATACAGCTATGTTACCAAAAAGCTAATAAGACCTTAGGAGGTAAGCCTAAGGCTCATTCCACCAGGGGCAAAGCTGCCACGACAGCCTTGCTCCGTAATGTTCCGATTGCAGAAATCTGCAAGGCGGCCACTTGGAAGTCGGTTCATACCTTTGCTAAGCATTACTGCCTGGACACTGATGCCAGGGCAGACGCTCAGGTTGGACAGGCTTCGCTGCGAAATCTGTTCGCACAATAGTGGTGTTAATTCTCTTTTCTCCACCGCCGCTTTGATGTGGGGATGGGCTTGCCATTCTATTCACTAGATTATGACTATACACAGATATCCCCTACTACAGAAGGAGTAGTTTCTGTCCTGTAACTCCAGTTCTGTAGTAGGGGTATCTCTGTTATAGTCATAAGCGCCCTCCCGCCTCCCCGGTGGAGAGAAATGTTCCTTTAAGGAATGCAAAAAAACACAGTTAATGGACAGAATGTAGAACAATGTCATACATTCACCCAAGTACAAGGATCTGGGCCTAAATCCATCATATTTTTTGCACTCCACACCACCCTGGGTTAGACACTGGCTATATGCAAATCAGCTCTCACCCTGTGCCTCATGGGAACAGTCCAGTCCGAACTACCAAGCCATGTCTTTCCCAGACCGGAATCAAGCATTCAAGGACCAGTTTCTGGCTATCAGCCTTCATCAGCCTGGATAGCTTGACTCCAGTGGTGTGGAGAGCCTGGGACTCACGTCTGAGCATACCCAGCCCACTCGGGGTGAAAATTGCAAAAAAACACAGTTAATGGACAGAATGTAGAACAATGTCATACATTCACCCCAGTACAAGGATCTGGGCCTAAATCCATCATATTTTTTGCACTCCACACCACCCTGGGTTAGACACTGGCTATATGCAAATCAGCTCTCACCCTGTGCCTCATGGGAACAGTCCAGTCCGAACTACCAAGCCATGTCTTTCCCAGACCGGAATCAAGCATTCAAGGACCGGTTTCTGGCTATCAGCCTTCATCAGCCTGGATAGCTTGACTCCAGTGGTGTGGAGAGCCAGGGACTCACGTCTGAGCATACCCAGCCCACTCGGGGTGAAAATTGCAAAAAAACACAGTTAATGGACAGAATGTAGAACAATGTCATACATTCCCCCCAGTACAAGGATCTGGGCCTAAATCCATCATATTTTTTGCACTCCACACCACCCTGGGTTAGACACTGGCTATATGCAAATCAGCTCTCACCCTGTGCCTCATGGGAACAGTCCAGTCCAAACTACCAAGCCATGTCTTTCCCAGACCGGAATCAAGCATTCAAGGACCGGTTTCTGGCTATCAGCCTTCATCAGCCTGGATAGCTTGACTCCAGTGGTGTGGAGAGCCTGGGACTCACGTCTGAGCATACCTAGCCCACTCGGGGTGAAAATCGCAAAAAAACACAGTTAATGGACAGAATGTAGAACAATGTCATACATTCACCCCAGTACAAGGATCTGGGCCTAAATCCATCATATTTTTTGCACTCCACACCACCCAGGGACAGACTAATTTGCATATAGCCAGGTTCTGAACTGGGATGGTGCAGTGAGCTAAAAAACGGTGATGGATCAAGCCCTGATCTGTTGACTGGGTAGGAGTGTTCTGCTTAATTCAGATACTCTGTCCATCACCACCCCCTTTACGGTATCATTTTGTCCACCATAAGCGTGGAAGGGTATGCTCAGACGTGAGTACCTTGCTCACTGCACCATCAGGATTCAAGCAAGCCAGGCCGAAGACGGCTGTGATGCCAGAAACCGGTCCCCGGAAGCTTGTTTCCTTTCTGGTAAAGAATTGGCTTGGTAGTTTGGTCTGCCCTGTTCCCATGATGCACTGGGCCAGGGACAGACTAATTTGCATATAGCCAGGTTCTGAACTGGGATGGTGCAGTGAGCTAAAAAACGGTGATGGATCAAGCCCTGATCTGTTGACTGGGTAGGAGTGTTCTGCTTAATTCAGATACTCTGTCCATCACCACCCCCTTTACTGTATCGTTTTGTCCACCATAAGCGTGGAAGGTTATGCTCAGACGTGAGTCCCTTGCTCACTGCACCATCAGGATTCAAGCAAGCCGGGCCGAAGACGGCTGTGATGCCAGAAACCGGTCCCCGGAAGCTTGTTTCCTTTCTGGTAAAGAATTGGCTTGGTAGTTTGGTCTGCCCTGTTCCCATGATGCACTGGGCCAGGGACAGACTAATTTGCATATAGCCAGGTTCTGAACTGGGATGGTGCAGTGAGCTAAAAAACGGTGATGGATCAAGCCCTGATCTGTTGACTGGGTAGGAGTGTTCTGCTTAATTCAGATACTCTGTCCATCACCACCCCCTTTACTGTATCGTTTTGTCCACCATAAGCGTGGAAGGGTATGCTCAGACGTGAGTCCCTTGCTCACTGCACCATCAGGATTCAAGCAAGCCGGGCCGAAGACGGCTGTGATGCCAGAAACCGGTCCCCGGAAGCTTGTTTCCTTTCTGGTAAAGAATTGGCTTGGTAGTTTGGTCTGCCCTGTTCCCATGATGCACTGGGCCAGGGACAGACTAATTTGCATATAGCCAGGTTCTGAACTGGGATGGTGCAGTGAGCTAAAAAATGGTTATGGATCAAGCCCTGATCTGTTGACTGGGTAGGAGTGTTCTGCTTAATTCAGATACTCTGTCCATCACCACCCCCTTTACTGTATCCTTTAAGGAATGCGACAGGTCTGGCGTGTTACGCCTTCAAAAAGAACTGAAAGTAAGTTGGACCTGCTATGCATTCTGGGATACTGTGAGAAAGTTCTGGAAGGTTCTCTTAAAGGCACAGTATCCTATTTAAGCCACATAATGGCAGCCTATGGGGCTTGTCTGTCCATGCCTTCCTCTCTATCATTTCTGAGAGGTTTTGCAGTAAAAGCAAGGGAAATCTGGACAGGTTTTGCTGTTTGTGGATTTTTGGTGGAATTTTCTAGTTGAAGTACTGGACAGTGTAGCCTGTGGATATAGGCTGCATTATTTGTCTTTAAATTTTCTCTTAAGTGTCTTTGCAGTTCTGCAATTTTCTGACAACTTAAGAGAATATTTTTGATTGCCGGGGTCCTCGCACATGGGGGGGACTATTCACTAGATTATGACTATAACAGAGATACCCCTACTACAGAACTGGAGTTACAGGACAGAAACTACTCCATCTCACTCAACTGCAGTGCTGGAGTATGCAAGTTCTGACTTTCTGACTTGTTTGTCCGATATAAAGTAAACCACATGGGCATAGAATCCCATAAGTCACATTTACGCTGTTGCAATTAGTGTGATTTTGGAGTGTTAATGTGTAATCATTGTATGTAAACTGTTGGTTTCAATAATGAGGTCACACGCTTTACATGTAGATTCCACATGGATAAATGGGAGGGTTGGGCCGGTGAATTCAAAAAGATGGCAACTACATGAACCCTGACACTTTTACTTCTCTTAAAGGACTGCATAAGTGGCTGTGTTAACCCCAGATCATCCGAAATTAGGGCCATATGTATCAATGTTAGGTTTTGCGATTTTCAAATAGCGAGTTTTTGAGAATCGCTATTTGAGAATCGCAAAACGCGATTCGCAATTAAGGAATACCTCCCTATTCGTTCCTATGGGCCTGGAGGCCCATAGGAATGAATGGGAAGACATTCTCATTTTGCGACATCCAATTAGAGAATCGCAAATTGAGAATGCAATTTCAAGTGTGCCAGGGTTTCAAAAGGACACCCTGTTTCTCCCCTGAAATGAGCATGGGTGCACATGTGGCACACATACATGCCCTAAGGGCATGTGTGTGCGCCACATGCCACTTTGAAAATTTTAAAATGTGCATTTTTAAAAGAAATCGAAAATTACCACCGACCTGTAGTTAGTGGTAAATTGCAATTCCTTATGCCATATTCGCACACCTTGGGTGCTACATACATTCCATTTAAGTAATCGCAATTTGCGCTTCCTTAAATGCATTCGCAAAATAAGGAATCGCAAATTACGCTGAAATTCAGCGAATTTCGGCGTTTGCGGTCACAAAATTGCCTTCATACATATGGCTCCAAGTCTCCAATAATAGTTAATGATACGTCTGATGTCATTGTGCAATAAGTGGTTACACAAATCATTCAATCCTTTGCATTGTCAGTGCGTGATTTAGGTTCCAGTAGAGATTCCCTTTCAGCTTTGGACGGATACTTCATGAGCTTTGTTGTTTGCTAACTCTCTGCTCTTAGTGGCCAGCTCATGTCCCTGATGTTTAGAGGAGCTTAGCTACATTGGATCACAATCTGAAATGTGAATATGCATATTCATGCTTCACAGGATATTGTCTTACAAAACTTTTGCTTTAATATTTTTTTTCTGGAAGGGTAGGGTTTTTTTTTTTTTTTTTTATGTTTAGTGGGCTCGGTTATGTTGCATACAGAGGGTCACCCCTTTTTTACTCTTCCCGGTCATCACTTATTTTCAGGTGTGGCAACCTTCTCCTCCTGGCCTACGTAGATGGGTCCAGTTGGATATTTAAACAGTCTTTGACCACCAGCAGTACATGGACATTCTTCTGTTGGAGTAAAATCCTCTTGGCCTCCAGAGTCTGTAGGTGAAACCTACGAATTCTGTGGGAGTACAGAAAGCAAATCAAACATCCCACTGTTCCGCCCATGAGGTATATCAAAGTTCTGGTCAGTATAAGGACATGAAATCAGGCATGCCAGCATTTCAGCCAGTATTTGTAGGCGATCTTCCCTTCCTGAGCCCACCTTTAATCAGTAGACGCAGCCAATCTTGTATCTACAGGTCTTTATTATGTGCTTCCGTGGCAAAATATGTGTAGCATGAATATAGTAAATCAAGTAATAGAATTAGGACAAAAAAACAATAGAAAAGTGAATAAAACAAACATGTCAAACTGTGCAAAGATAAATACATCTATATTTTATCAGGGCCCAGCCAATGAGTCTGCCATAATGAAAAGTGCAGTATCCTTTCCGCACACCTCTGCAGGGCTGAACGCAGCCCTTGTCAGAGAAGCCAACAGTGGCTCGTGAGTTGTGCACTGCTGTCAGGTAGAATGTCCTTCAGATTGGCTCCCCTGCATCAAGGTGTGTATCTCTGCTCTTAGCAGAATAACAAGGCCTTTTTCATCAAATCACATGAGGTGAAAAAAAATCATATGAAAAAAAGGTCTTAATTCTCATGAAGTCGGTGTGAAGGCATACAACAGATCCTTATCACCAGTGGAGTCCCTAAGGACTCCAACTGTCTCCTATTATTGTCAACCTAAAGATGGAGCCAATAGGTGCTCTACTCCGTGATACACAACTCTACTTGAAAGTCCCCTCTGCATCAGACTTCCAGTGCTTCGAATCGCGTGGGCGAAGGAGCGTCCACCTCTGCTTTCTCGCAGTGCAAGAAGCAGAAACATAAAATGGAATTATGAATACCATTTTATGTTTCTGCTTCTCGCACTGCGAGAAAGCAGAAGAAGGGTTTGGTTGGGGGCAGGCGGGTGGGCGGTCCTACTCCAGGCAAGGGAGGAGTGGCTTGCTCACTGTTGTGGGCGGTAACTGTTTGGTCGGCTCCAGGGCCGACCAAACCAGTCATGCACACTCTGCCCTTTTCTCCATGTAGGCTGCATGCAGCCTGCATGGAGAAAACGGCCTCCCCATAGACGCTGGTGTGGTCGGCGTTCCAGCCAATCACGACGCTGCCATTGCAGCATTGTGATTGGCTTAGGGGAGGGAGGCTCCTTCCTGTGTGGAGAGGACGCGGGACGACGTGGGACCAGACCAGAGTGGGCCGCGAAGGTAAGTTACATTTCTTTTAAAAATTGATTGAAAATTAACCCCCCGCGCGCGACTCCCTCCCCGTGCGACCCCCCCCTCCCACCTGCAAATCATGCCAACCCGACTGCCTCAAATACTGCTTGTACATCATTCAGACCCGGATGACCCGCACATAACAGAAGTTCAACAAACCCAAAACAGAATTCATATTATTTGCCACGAAAAATAAACAAGATACAGTGCAAACCAGGCTTAATGACATGGTCCCCGTCTGCTATGAATCTCACTGAATGCCAAGTCTTTAGGTTTCACCCCGGACACCAGCCTCACCCTCCAGGAACACATAACCAGAAAAAGAAAAATAGTTTTTCAACTTCTTTCTTTTCTAAAGAAAGTCAGACTGTTGCTTCCAGAAAGCGACTTCAGTACTGATGTTCAAGCCCTCGTACCCTCGCATCTGGATGGAGGTAATGTCCTACCCCATGGCCTTCCAGACTTCACACTGGCAACCCTTAGGAGCATCCTACATTGTGTACCATGTCTCATCCAGGGCCTTAACAAATATGAAAATTTTGTTAGCTCTCCTTACCAGCCTGCACTATCTTCAAATCCATCTGCATTATTTACAAAGCTATCACGACTCACACCCCTGCTTATCTTACAGACAAGCTCATCATCTCTGGTGGATCTCAGCTCATCAGACTGCAGACCAAGTGTAAAAAGGAACAAAAAAACAAGACAGCAGTTCTTCTTCATCTATGCACCCGGGATCTGGAACTACATCCCGATATCCATCATGAGTATCAAAATGCTGCTCCAGTTTAGGAAAGTGTGGAAGACTCACCTCTTTAAAGGACAAATCACAATGAATTAATCATTCACAACCCACCTTCCTCTCCTCTTACTTGCAGACTTTATGATTGTCTTTGACCATGTACAGCTGCCTTTTGCCTAGGTTTTTTTTATAAAAATCTTTTTATTGACATTTTAATAAAGAAGATATTCAAACATTGTTGTGCATTGACATTTTCGGTAGGTTTAGTAGCATCTCAGCACACAACATCTCCTGCATCTCTTTCATCCCTCCTCCCAACATAGTTGACAATGTTGTTCGATACTGGATGTCCAGATGTCCACCCCTCAAGTTCAGTGGGGGAAAGGTAGTAACAAATAGGACCCTTATACCCATTCCTACATCCCCAAAGTTTTGCCCACTTTTGGGGACAGCTGCAGACCTCGTATACCACTCTCTCGGCCAATATACACCAGTCCATGTTCCCCTTCCAATCTCCCGTTTCAGCACCTGCTCCCCCCCATAATCTTGCAAAGTTCAGTTTGGCTACTGCCAATCCCAGTGTTATCCATGTTCGCTTCATGCAATTGAGATCCGTTTCGCCCCAGATATTCAGTAGGCACAGTCCTGCAGAAGTGGTCACAATACCGCTGCATAGCTCACACATATATGCCACAACTGACTCCCAAAACCTGTGTACTATCGGGCATTTCCCCACATTATGATTAAATGTGCCGATTTGTGAACACCTGTGCCTACAGTACTCATCTATCACCCTACCCATCCAGAGCATTGTGTTCTGAGCATAATAGGATTGATGAAGTACCATGAACTGAACTAAGTGGAACCTCACCCTTATGGCCTTATAGAACTACCACATACATACAAACATGAAGAACTATATTGAGAACTCAAAATGTATAGGGTACCAGTGAGCGCTCCATGTTTTCGGGTTTTGCTTGCAACAGTGCGTGTGTTCTTGCTTGCGAGAGATATTGTAGACAAGGGGCATGAAGCCCGCCTATTGCTTAACATTTGTTGGCTTCATTGTCACTCTTATTTTCTGCCTTCTAATTGGCCAGCACATGCTGGCTTGATTTTCTCTTCTTTGGGCTCGAGCATAGACTAATTACTTGCTTCAGCTTGATTGCTGTCCTTCTCCTGATCGTGCTATGATTGAGGTACTACTTTTAGCATCTCCTCTTCCTGTCATCCTTAGTGAACCTCTTTCTATTTGTATCTATGTTTTACTATTACACACCTCCTTTAAAGAAACCTTTTCTCCTTTGAAATGGATATTTATTGTGACAACAGATGTTCCGTGCTTTTATTAGAGCCAGCAGATGTTATCTGCTTCCAAATGTATTTTCGCTAAGTCAAGGACATTGGCGCCAGTCATTTCTTTATGTGATACGATTTTTTTTTTGCCAAATGTAATTTATTTTTATTTTTCACGCATACGGAGATTAACTAATTTGCACAGAATCAGAGGTGTTGTGTAATGACCTGACAAGCATTGGCAACACCCATACTTCTCGCCTTTGTGACTATTGACTCTGCCATTGCCTTTGTTCATGTTGGACAGCATGGGCATTGCAGACTCTGACAATGAATTGTAGGCATGAAGTATAGCAGCATGGCTAAAAATAATAATAAAAAGAGGACTATGATGCATCCACCGCTAATGCATTTTAGAAAAAGAAAGCACATTACCCCTGGCTGGTTCATAGTGCTTGTTTATATTAGTTTTAGCCAAACTGCAAAGCATCCACACTGTTGTACAGCATGGCCACAAATCATTGCCAAAGCCAATAGTTGTCATAGGCGAGACCTATTGGCTTATCCAATGCTTGTCTTTCTCATGCATGCCAATTAGGACCATAAGTGCATAAACCTCACAAAAAGCACAACATTGTAACACATGATGATTATATTGCAACAGGTAAGAGGCTCTACTATGTGTTTAGATTATGGAACTCGAGCCAAAAGTGGCTAAGGGCTGTGCAAAAAAAGTGAACGTTAATAGGCCAAAGTGGGCGCACATGATATGTCCACGCATTTATGCACCATTATTAACGGGTGTTTCATGGCCATGCTTCAAGTTTGTATGGCACAAATTAGTGAATTCTGTTTATTTTAACGAAATGTCTAGATTTATCATAGGGCTGGATCCTGCTGGTGTGCGTGCGTTATACTGCTTGGATATCCTCAATCAGTATGTCCTGATACAACGACGAGGAACAATGTGGTAATGTTTCAATTACTTGCCAAACTAACTAACCTACAGAATGAACTTCTGGAGCTACAGACAATAGAAAGTGTGGCTAACCTCTTTAGCGGTCAAGTGGCCATTAAAAAAGGGAAACAATATTGTTGATAACTTTCTGGGAAGGGATTTCCCTACAATCAGAAGGAATGGCTGTAAGTAGGAGGTAAGCTAAGGACTATGTAGAGAGTTGTTTTTCAAGTAGGTGAAGAAATGCTATCCTCTTCCGTGAGATCTGGACAGTTTCCTTGAAAGATTTGTCTCCAGAAATGACATTTCCTTACTGTTGTGTTCTTAAATTGTATTGAAGGTGCTGGTGGTGCAGGAAATACACACTTTGGAAGCAAAGATGTTTTGTCAGTGCACTATCTGAAATATATGTTATTTTCTCCTTAAAAGTATTACAATAGATCATAATTTTAAAAAAGTCAGACTCGGCGTAATGAGAACTTCTGTTAAGTATTTCGACTTTCATAAACCTTTGACACACTTCGGTGTGTTCTGTATAGGACTGAATGAGAAAACACTTAAATAGCTTGGCTCTTTGAAACTGATTGCCTCAAGGTGTTTTCTGGTGTTGCATAAACTGAGTCTCTGGTTCAGCTCCACAAGGTTTGCGTGGTTGATACGAGAGAACTTAGGGGCACATTAGCAAGGGCAATATCACCGCTTTAGCGGGACTTTTTCCCGCTAAAGCGGCGATATTTTTATCGCGCTATCAGCAAGCTGTCGCTAACAGCAGTTAGCGGCAGCTTTTAGGCGATAGCGACTGGTTTGGGGCCCGCTTTACATGCCAGCGATATTTATCGCTAATGACATGCAAAGTGGGCGTACCCATCCTGTAAGCGACTGAAAGCAGTCGCTAACACAGCTATCGCCTATTAGCAATACCAGCGACGCGATAAAAAACGCGCGCTAACCGCGATTAGCACCAGGATTGTACACCTGGTAACAACCTGACTTAGCCATATTAGTCAATGGGAGGTGGATTCTACGGCTAAGTCCCCACCTGCCTATTAGCGAGATTTTCCTTAGCGATAGGATTTGTATTGCTGGAAATCTCACGTTTTACATGGGTTTCGCCGCTATCGCTGGATTTTATATCGCATTGGAGATAAACGTTGGTAATACTGCATTATCTCTGCGATAAAATCCAGCGATAGGAGGCGATAACAAAATTCATGCTAAGCGAGGTTTGCGATAATTATCGCAAGTTGTTGCTAATAGGCCCCTTAGTTCAATGTACCAAAGTTTGAATATGAATGACAGGTTTTGGTAGCCCTGCAGAACCCCACCCGATATATAGTTTAAGTGGTGTCACTGCTTTTGGGTTACTAACAGTCCCTTAACAGAGATGCGGGGTGATTAGGAACAAACTGTGGTGATTAGAAACAAACCTTTTTTCATGCTCTTCAATCTCAAACACACAAGATACATTAAGAAAACAATTTAACTAAAAAGCATGTTTATTTGAAAAGGTGCTTCCTGTTTCTCAACACATCTAAAATAACCACACAGAATATGATTAGAACAGTATAAAATGCATGTTGTAAACAACAAGAATAAAAAGAAAATTTCTAACGCAGTTAAAATGTAATCTAAAATTCTAACACCCTAAATCCTACTTCTATGCACTGCTAGGATAAGCACTGTAATTATAATGAATCACAGAGCCATAGAAACCTGTGTTCCCCGTGAAAGCTAAACATCAGCATCAGCTCCTCCTGGGCTCAGACTCAATATCAGCTTTCAGTAGAAAGTGTGATACAGTGGCAGTATCTCTGGCAGGCAGGATCGTCTTCTGATGATGCAGTCTCTTGCTCGTGATATTCTGGGCAAAGGACCTCTCATGACAGGTGGTCAAGCTGCAGCCTTTTTATATTGAACCTTATCTAAGATGGGATTTCCAATATCGCAGCAGGAATGTTTGATATAACCAATGTGTTTCAACATGCTATTCTAAGATGCATTCCTTTAAACATATAAGGTTAAAATACAACAATTAGGACTACACTGTTTTGGCTATTGTTTTTATTTGACCTTAAAATTGAAACATCTAGGCACTTGTTCCAGGCTGATGTTGCATCAGCTGTCTTGCTGATTTCTATTTCTTAATGACTGGCACTTTCACAGTTCTTGGAAAGATATGGACAAACAACATCTGCGTCAACTACAGGCATGCTGATGATGATTCTGCAAAAATACAGAAAACAGAGTAGTGGCATACTTAATATGAAGTGGGGCCTTATGTCTTTACGTCACTGGTTAAAGGCAAGAGGTTCATAAAGGATTGTGAAAAGAGGAGCTTTTTTATGAGGTTGAGGTGACTGATTATGGTGTGGACGGCCAAAACGTTTGTTGAAGAGCCTATGCGCATGGCTTTGATGTTTCTCAATGCAGTTGCATAAAAAAGACTCTTTTTTTTTAAACATAGACATTTATTGGTGTTTTTTTAACGGCTGTTCGGTACAAAATATTGCACTTGAAAGCCTTTTGGGTATGTAGACATGTTTCTGGACCCCACACACTACTCTGAACTCTAGTAACAAGGGAGAACCTAAAACCACACACTTCTACAACCAAGTATACTGGTGTAGCAGTATTCTTTTGAGACAAACATGAGGGAAAATTAAATAAATAATTTGTTTTCCTTGTCGTCGTCTGTCAAAGTACCCCCCACCCCTACCCAGCCCACCACCCCACCGCTCTTACCTGCACCGGTCACTGCTGCGAATGCGGTTTTGGCAACACTGTTAAGCAGTCCTCAGGTTACAGTTCTTAATAATAATGTCCCCCACAAGTTCTCTGTTCAGAGATTGGTAGAATACAGGACATGTCTTTCTCCAATGGTTCTTAGTATTCATGTGTGTGCTAATTACCATGCAGGACCTTCCTTACACGTTAAACAACAAGATACATTTCCCAGAAATGATGCCTCATGGATGTTCATGAAACAGAACAGCGCTAAGTGCTCTTACCCTAGATTCGGCCAATCTCAACCTTTGATGATCTCTGGAATTCAATTGGCTCTGAAACAAAGCCCGCTACAGACAAGTGCCCCCCTTCTTTGTTTATTGCCCAAAACGACCACTGTCTTGGACCACGCCCTCAAAGTGCTGATGCACCAAACAGGAACTTTGGGTGCGGCCCCCACAATACAGAGCTGAACAATAGCGAGCGTGCGGTCATGGGCGGTGCTCGTTTTATACCAAAGCCCCTGCGCTCAGGAGTCAGGGCAACGTAGTCCCCAGCACAATGAGACATCGCTGCAAACAGAAGATAGTCGTCAATGCAAGGCTTCAAAGGGGCATACAAGCACAATGATTCGGCATATCATAGAAAGTATAATGGAACACACAGGGCCCAGGGTACAATAAGCAGTAATATAAACATAACGCTCTCCCCACAGTTCTGGGCACATTAAACAGAGAGAGTAAGGCATTGTTCACAGGACAGTGCCACCAACATTTAGAAGTGTCAAAAGTTCCATGAAGTTTGCTTCACTTCGCACGGGAGCATGTAGATAACACAGAGGGTAGACCCCCGGAGCCGCCAGCCAGAACCATGAAGAGGTTAAGGACATTAATACAGGGCATGACAGAGCACGGTTTCAATGTCCATTTTTAATTACTACCGGTTCTAAGACCCAGAGTGACCCAGCCCACTTAATGCCCCTATAATGAGTCTTCTGAAGCTAGACTGGTTGGAGTTGCAGCTATACAAACTCTTGATAATTTAATAAATGTGTTTATCTTTCCACTCCAACAAGGCATGGACGTCAATTCACCAAAATGCCAGGGTTAGCTGAAGTAACATCTTACGTCTTTTGACCACTATGACTTCAAGGCAAGTAACTTCATAGGATCCAATGTCTTTTCAGGAAACTGCATTGTCTGCCAGTAGCACAGCATATCCAATATACATTTTTCTGCTCAGTCTTCAAGGCTATTCATGGCTTAGCCCTGGATCTTCTTACTTAAGTGCATATCTAGGTGTTACTCCTACTCGGGTTTTACGTTCTGCCTGGACAATCTTCTAGTGTACCCAGAAAACTAGAGTATGTGGTCGCAG
Organism: Lissotriton helveticus; assembly: GCF_964261635.1. NCBI lineage: Eukaryota > Metazoa > Chordata > Amphibia > Caudata > Salamandridae > Lissotriton > Lissotriton helveticus. The sequence goes on along the minus strand of NC_136065.1, from coordinate 322,850,248 downwards.
GTTCTCAGTTCTAGCCCTAATGATATGGAACTCCCTCCCAACATCTAACATCTCTTGAATCTTTTAGACCTGTACTGAAAACATGGCTGTTCAATATAGCCTCTGGTTCTGGAAGGTAGCAACTGCTTCTTCCTGAGGGCATAGCGCCATGATACCTTTGGGTGAACGAGTGCTATGCAAGTCTTCATAACCATAACCAAATTATGTCATATGCCCATTGACACCTGCTGACTTAAAATGAATTGTTTCACTAAAATCAAAAAACCTGCAAAAATTCCAAGATGAATGAAATGCCAGAAGGCTTACTAAAGAGGATATGTCAGTTTTAGGGCCAGATGTAGGTCGCCCAATACCGGTCGGTAACGACCGAAATTACCGAATTTCGGCCGTTACCGACCGGTATTAGGCTACTGAGATGTAGGTGGCCTAAACTGCAAATTTGGTAATTTACCGATTCGGTATTTTAAGGAATCGGTAAATTACCGATTCCTTAAAATACCGAATCGGTAAATTACCGAATTTGCAATGTAGGGAGCACTCAAATCAGTGCTTTTCCCATTTTAGGATTCGTTATTTACCACCAACTATAAGTTGGTGGTAAATAACGAATACCTTTGAAAATGAAAATCTGTGCATTTTCAACTGTACCATGTTACACCCTTAGGGCATGTATGCGTGCCACATCTGCACACAAGCACGATTCAGGGGTGCAACAGGGTGTGAAAAGGACACCCTGGCACCCTTGAATGTGTCCCCCATTTTACCAAATCGGTATTTACCGAATCGGTAATTGCCATTCATTCCCATGGGCCTCCAGGCCCTTAGGAATGAATGGCAATTACCGAATTGGTAAATACCAATTTGATAAATATCGAATCTTAACGATTCGGTAATGTTTACCGATTTTTTTGCTACATAGCATTTACCGATTCTAAAATACCGAATCGGTAAAATTCGGTATTTTAGAATCGGTAAATGTACTTTACCTACATCTGGCCCTAAGTTCCCAATAATATTTTTAATGCTGTACTAACATAAAATGTCAGTGGTGCACCAGTTACCTACCGTTCTATCTATTAAATGAAAAAAACCTAAAGGTAAATGTAAAATGTAAATGTAAAAACGGCTATAAGTACTTCAGAAAAGACCATGAGCTATAGTCATGCTTTGTGTTATTTCTACTTCAATCATACCCTATATCTTTCTTTCACCATCTCTACTTCCCACAGCAGTGTCTCGGAGTCTCTAACCTCCACAGTGGCAATTCCTATCTCCTTTCTTCTTGGTCTCCTTTTACTACCAACTCTTCGTCTGTCATACTCCACTCTATCTTGCCCAGTTTTCTGCTTCGTCCATCCTGTTCTCTCCTCTTCATAGTACCTCCAAAACACAGCTCAGCACAACTATTCCAGTTTCTCATTCTCTTTAAAATCTTCATCTCCTCTTATCATACCTATGTCCCATGTTCCCTCAAAATGTCACCACTCATTATATCACACTCAGTGTGCACACCTTTCCCAATACACTTTTTTTTACATTCTCTCCGCTCTGTACCTGACAGCCTTACTATTGCTTCTACTTTCCATGGGTTTCTTTGCACATCAACCTTGCTCATTTGTTACCTTTCTCTTCCCAGTTAGCCCATTTCTTCAAACTCTGTCAATGTAATTCTTTCACCATTATCTCTTTCGGTTCCTCATTCATATATACCTCTCCCAGTTTCCCTCCTAACTCCACATCATTCACCTGTCTAATCTGCTTCCATTTCACTTGGAGAATTCGAACTGTCTCAGCTCAGGCACATTCAGTTTTGATTTCATCTACGTCAGTATTTTAGGCTACTAATTATCCTTATCTTTTTAGCTTCACTCTTCACTATAGTTCTAATGCCGTCATCCTATAACCAGCTTTGTAGTAGATTTCTCCTTTACCACTCTCATATCTTTATATCTCTAAGTTTTCTTTTTACCTCACTGCTACCTTAAACATGCTGTCACATTCATGTTCCAGATTCCATCTTCCTGTATCACATTCTCTATTTCCAGGGTTTTAAGTGGGATGAAGACAAAAGTGGTGGGGTTTCTCAAAGGGGTGTGCCAGTGTAATTAGGGGTGTGGCTTTAAAACACGCTAAAAATCTGTGTTTATTATAGTGTGCCGCCCGACTTGTATTTTGCTGTTTCTGTCATTGCATCCAGATATGTGATACAAGTAACATAATACCTACAACAAGTAAGGACTATTGGCTTTGTCAATGGTTATTAGTTACTTAAGAAAAATAAGTGGCAACTATGGCTTGTTACATATAATATTGAAAAAGATTCCAGTTAAAGCCACCCTACCACAATGTTGCTGCTCTTGTGTTTCAGAAAGAGAAGGGAAATCCAGAAAGAAAATGACTCTTTAACCACTTAACCGCGGCGCGAATTCCGCTGCGATGCGGCGGTTTAAATGAGTGGGCGGGGCCGCGTCTTCCAACGGACGTGCGCAGCACTACTGAGGTAGTGCTCGCCACGGCCGTTGGCCGACGCGCGCAGCGAAGGAGTTAAAGGATTTGCCTTCCCCACAACGCTCACCTGGCATGTCATCATGCCGTAACTTCTCCACTAGTGAGAAGAGATCAGTGTGGGCAGCGCACATCTATGTGCTTGCGGTCTCGAAACGGGTATTTATCGGGCTGTTTTTCGCCCTGGCACTTTTTTCCGGACTGCAGTGACAGCTGTCACTGCAGTCCAGAAAAAAAACGGACCACCTGGCCAGGGATCAAAATAGAGCCCGATAGAGACCCGTTTCGAGGCCCCTTTAAAAAACTGCCGGTGCTCAGACCCTTGAGACCCGGCCCACTTAAAGCCCTGTCTATTGCGATAGTTATACTTTTAACTCCCCCTTTCTCAGTTATTGTGTGAGCTCATTGAAGTTCATGTTTCTTCTCTCTCTAGCCTCTTTTTTCTTGTGCATGCTTCACACTGGTCCTTCCTCAGTCTGTCACTCCCATTTCATTTCTCCACACAGCCTGTGGCATTGCTGTTCACACTCTTACCTCATTATACAGCATGTATTAGATAGCTCCACCCCATCGCTCTTTGTCTGATATATTCTGCCTTCTGATATACCTGCCTTGGCCTTATTCTCCTGTTTCTTTCATGTGGTCTTTCTCACATGCTTCCACCTCTCTTTTCCACAGTGTATCCTCTCTCTTTCCCTCTTCCATTCCCTTTATCCGGTCTCTTTGTTATTTACTTTTTATGTAGTTTCATGGCCTTTTCTTTATTTTTCTTAAGCATCCGTAGTTTCATTTTCTTTTTTCCCTCTCTTATTCATTTTATGTCATCCTCTGTAATTCTTTTGTTCTTTTATTTTCCTTTCTCACATGTTCATTTTTATTTTCTATCTCATCTACACTTTTGTTCCATTGTTGCTTTCTGTTTCTTTCTCCTTCCTGTTCTTTCTCTTCCATTTCAATCTGTCGCTTTGTTTCTTTTATCTTTTTTCCCCAACTTTTTTCTCTTTCATCCTAACTCTACCAGATAATGTCTCTCACTCTAATCTGCTATATATGCCCCATCCCTTCTTTCTCTCTCTCTATTATTTTATTTCTATTTCTCTGTGACTATGTTGATTGCTTTGCTCCACTTTTAGTTGAGGTCTTGCAGCCCTGTCCGGTCAGTCTCCTTCATGGGTTATTTACTACCCTCCGCCTGCCTGCAGTTATCAAATTGGGGACTGCAACATTGGGATCCAACACTTAAAGAATGGAAAGTCGTAAACTGAGCTCGGACATGGCCAGGCAGCAGCTTTGTGAGCTCCACTCATATACACAAGAGCTACTGTGTACGAAGCAGCTCTGCTGGCTTAACACTCACACAAAACTGGTGCAGCACAGCAGGAGTGTAGGACTTCCTCACTCAAGAAGTGCACCTGAGGCAGCAAGAGTGTACTCCTGCCTCTCAGATACTTTACTAGTAAATCACAAACAGCAGTAGTATTCCTTTCAACCCGGATCACTAAAAAGGAAATGCATACAGCATGAGGAACAGCTGTGTAGGCCTCCTACAGAAAGAAGTTTAAAAGGAACAGTAGTTTTGCAAACCCTCGTAAAGAACACAAAACACCAGGGCAGGAGTTGTGTAAGACTTTTATTTACAAAACAGTCACAGTTTTGGAGAGAAGCAACAGGGTAATGCTGCCATCCTGATTTACTTAAGACTAGTCATTAATCTCAACACTTGAACTCTCACTGTGACACTGCTATGCTGTACAATTGCTCATCTGTTTATTAATAGAAAATGTGCTGTAAAGGATTCCTTTTTGTATCATGCCTAACAGGATTGTTATAGCTGTGACTACTGCTATGTACGACTACCATAACCTTTAATAAACAAAATTTAAAAAAAAGGGTAATGCTTCGTAACTAAACTGATACTGCATGAACAGTAAGGTATCCTTCATACAAATGTAACAGCGTGAGAATTATATGTGAGTGCATACCTGGCTAAGAGGTACACCACAGAAAGCAAACAAACATGCAATTTTCCCTCACTGGTGTGCAAGCTTCACCACATAGAGCAGTAAAGGCCGTATACCAACTGCGCAGATGAAGGCAAGCAGATTCTGGGTTTGCACATATCAGAATTGAGGAGATTTAACCATTTGTGTATTATATCTCCCTCCTCTCTCTCTGGGTTTGTTTTTAAATTCCTGGCTTCAGGGAAGACAGAAACCATACTCTGCACATGTGAGTTAAAGCAACAGTTAAAAGTGAAAGTGAATTAAACTCTGGTGCTAGAGCAGACCCCCCCTCCCACCAGGATAACATTTTAATTCATCAAGGTGTCTATCGTAGTTACTTGAGAATGTATAGAAAATAAAAACATTCCAAAGTTTGGTGCATTCATGTTTCTTGGAAAGAAGAAGGTAAACAGGGCTCTGAGTTCAGTTTTGCTTCTGTTTCTGGCACTGCCTTTGTGATCTTGGAAGCCAGTGGTCGCAAAGGCAATGCCAGGGATAGCAAGGAACAAGCCCCCTAAAAGACCCCTAAAAGACCCCATGGATCAGGGGGAAGGCCTTTTATACCATGCCATTTCCCCTGCAGTTTAGAGCACTGGAGGCCGATTTTAAGAGTACGTGAACCGCTCTTGGGGGTATATTATCAAGAACGGCGTTAAAATTATCGCCGCTTTAGCAGCAGGAAACTACCGCTAAAGTGGTGATAATGGGCTTGATAATATGCACTTGTGAATTCCCATAGAAGCCCATGTTCTTATTATCAAGCCCATTATCGCTGCTTAAGCGGCAGGAAAGCGGCAATAATTTTAACGCCGTTCTTGATAATATGCCCCAAGGTTCTTCTGTCACTTTCCCCAGTTCCCCAAAGTTAATTGCAGCAGACACAGGAAGCTACAAGAGAGAGGAGGAGAGAGGGGAATTTGTCATGGCTGCTTTGGTTCTTCCAGGTCTGACGAATTCTATTTCTTCGACACAATAGATCATTTTGACCACTAGGTGGCAGGATAACACCACCTAGCCCGACAACAGTGAAACAACTCCACTATGTAGATAAGTATGAGGGGAAAATGGGAAAGTGCGAAAATCACTTTTTTGGGACATTCTGGTGGTCTCCGATGCCATTTAAGAAAAATAAATAGAAAGCTTAAAGTCAAAGTAAATAAAACAAAGCCAAGAGTCTCTCAGGCTCCTAAAGAGCTGGAATTTTAGATCTTTCCGACTGGCATTAATTTGCTTGGAATTTAAAAGTGTGAATTCGGTTCTGGCTGGTGTAACATGGCATTAGTAGGCCAGGGTAGCACTCGCGGTTCTCATGTCATGTAAATGTTTCCGCCCATCTGGGACTGATTGAGAGCTTTTGGAGGGAAACTATCCACTTTTCATATTAAATGATAAGTGTGTGCAGTGCTCCAATTTTTCTGACCCAGGGTTGCTCAGTTACTGACGGCAAATAATGACTGCTTTCCCTAACTAATTTGCTGCTCTGTCTGGCGATGCACCGCAGATTTAGGGACATCATTTACGGTTTGGCGGGCCAGTCTCCAACCACTGTCACATCGGCGGCAGACGGGCGGCCATCTTTGGAGGTGTCAGCCACAAAGACATACATTTTTCCCACCAAAACAGTTTCCACGTGAATTGCAGCTGCTGTTTCGAAGAAGAAAAAGTCCTTGGCGGGAAGTTCGGCAATTCCTTGGTAAATGCTTCATTGCCCATATCAGTCATGCTTTGAACCCCACCCACCCACGTCCCCCAAGTAGAAATTCATAACCAGGATTCACTTGACTGATGGCTCCTACATGCTCCCAGTGTGTAGGGAACATTTATAAGATGTTACTGTCTGGGCCCGCCATGGTTTTAATGGTATTATTTGTATTTTTTATTTTAAAGGTTTTATTTAGCGCTGTCTAGACCCGGAGGTATCAGAGCGCTTTACATGAGTATCAGAACATAGTTGCAGGTTACATCATTACAAAGGTTACACAGTTAGTTAGAGCATGGCACCATAGTTACATGTAAGGTCGAGACAACAAAAAAGGACATATACTAAGGGAAAAAGCAGGCAAGGGGAGAGATTCAGGGGAGGGGGTAGGAGCAGGGGAAGTAGACAGAGAATGAAGGAGGGAAAGTGGAGGGGAGGGTGAGAGACACAGTATGGATAGAGGAGGGGGAGGGTGACGGGGACACAAACCGGTAGACGAGGCAAAGCTGTGTCCAAAGGCCAGTGAGCTGTGATCCCAGGGGAACTGGTATCATTTCCCCATCTGTTGCGAGAGGCTCCCTATACGCAGTGGACTCTCTCAGAGGGGTCTCTGAGACTCCAAGGCTGACATACTGGATCCTTCCCCAAAAAGGGAAGAGGGAGTGTTTTGGCAAGGGGTGCCATACCATACCTCAACTGTGAGTGGCTCCCTTAGCGCTGTGGACCTCAGTGGGTTCGCTGAGACTCCAGAGTATAAATATTGGACCTTTCCCCAACAAGGGGAGAAGGAGTGCTTAGTCAAAGGGCACAAAAGGACAGGGGGCTAAGCGGTGTAGCAGACAAGGGGAAAGATTCAGGTGAGAGGGGATAGGAGCAAAGGAAGTAGACAAAGAAAGAAAGTGTACTAAATGGGAACAAACAGCATCAGTTTGGGGGACAGACTGTTTTCTCTCAGTGGCCATGAGTTTGCCTCATCTCTAAGGTAAAAGCCTATCACAGGCCATTCCAGAAGCTTTGTCATCCAGGACATGAAGCACACAGTTAGTAATTCGAATTAGTTTTTCACAGTTCACAGAAGTTTATAGAACGCTGCACATCAGCAATCCAGCTGTTTTCACATTAAGTTCTTGGGTGCAGAAGATGATGCTCAGAACTAACAGTGTTTAACCCATTTATCATCCAGGGGATATAGTTCAGAATCATGAGGCTAAGGGAGAAGATCATGAACCCAATGAAGGCCAACTTGTGGACTGCAGGTTTCTCTGTAGAGGACACATATGCCAGAGGGAGCAGGAATAGGCTCTCCAGGACGTTCAGGATGATGTTAAAGTGGCACAAGACGTGGTAAGTGCGGGTGGAACATGGCGTGGCATGATAATGATTCCAGTAGGCCACAGCTACCAGGAAGCAGAGTGCAGAGTGGAAGCCACTGCAGAAGCGCCAAACATACCTTTGTGGGCTTTCCCCCCAATGGAAGCGCTAATGGAGGAGAGATAATTCAGAACCCCAACCTCATCAGATACCAACTGCGCTCCTCTGGTCCTGTACTCGCTGAAACTGCCGCTCCGATTTGGTGACTGCGGTCGACGTACAAGGTAGAAACATGATGAATCACCCCAGGAGACAAATAAATCTTCCTTCAGGTGCGCTATGCCGCCATCTTAGAGCCAGACGAGATATCTTGTAGTGCAGCGACACTCATTCCGGCGCAAATCTGAATATAATAATTTTTCCTCACCGGAACTCAGATGACGATGTGGACACGAGGATTCGACCATAAGCAGGATGCAGAGTGACCTCATCTGCCCGTCGGAGCCTTCAGGAGAAAAAAGAAACACTGCGTTCGCCATTGTGGTTTGCTGGGGAAGATCGAGACAACAACACGGTGAAAAGTCCTTAATTGCTGATATCCCATTCAGTTAAGGGTATCATTAGATGCAGCAACCATTCCGATGTGAAATGCCATCCTTTTCAAGCATATATGGTGCCATCTTCAGGGGGGATCCAACGCTGATGTTCTGCACTCAACAGAGCGATGGGATCAGGCAGCTATCGTCCAAGCTACACCCCCGCATTTGTCTCAATTTGCAGATCATAGTCACCCCGAGCCGTCAATCCCGGGCATTGAGCCGTGTCTCGGTCAAAGCACCGCCGCTCACCTGTGCGACTCAGATCTCGCTCCAGTGCGCCACCGCTAGGATCCACACTTCGGGGGGGGGGGGGGTAGGTCGCACAGGGAAAGCCAATGTCACACTGGTCCCGGGACACGCAGCCCACAGCTACGATACGATAGGGGCCGCAAATCAGGCCCCACAGTGCCTCCGCCATCCGGACCTCTGGGACTGCAGCACACGCGAGGCGCAGCGATCAGGATTCCTTTCTGCACTCTGCGGTGAGTGGCGCATCAGTCCAGCCTTCCACTCCGGGGAAAATTTGCATAGTAAGTCAGTCTGAGGGAATGATGCCAGAGAGACCACCGTTAAAATGGGAAGCCATTCCCTGTACCACCAAGAGGGTGTGTGATGGTAGGACCAGGGTTGTTCACCTTCAGAAGCACCATCTTCTCCATCACTTTAAATGAGTAGCCAGCCCCACTGTATCCCATACCCTGAGCTCTCTTTCCTCCATTGGAAAATCCAAGACCCTACTTACTCCTTCTGACTCCACCCTGACATGTTTTTCCAGTTCCATGTTTCTGGCCACCTCAAAGCCAATGGTACACACCACCCCATGACATGTCCTCATTGCTCCCCTGCACCAGCCCCTGTGGCCTTCCCTGGAAGTCATCAGAGGTGCCTCGTGAGGAGGCTGAAATTGGAAAACTTAGGCCAATTTTACCAAAAATGAATTTTCATTATTTTGCATGAACACTTGGGTCGGAACCTCTTTTAAAAAAAATACCCATGATTACTGAAGGCTCAGCTAGTGCCTGTCAAACTGAAGCTTTCTAATAGCCAGAACTACCTACGCTATGCAGCTTCTTGTGTGCAAAGCTGTAGTCTCCATCACCACTGCCCCTGGATAGATTTGGAACCCATCAAGTATGACGATAATTGGGAAGGCAAGTCTGTGCGTGTGTTCATGTGAATGAAAGACAAAGATGATTTCTTCCGAAGGCTGAAAGATACAACATCAGCAATAAAACCCAGTGCAGAATCTAAAGATGCACACTTATAAGCTGATTTAGAGTTCTATTGGCAGAGTTTTATATATATATATATATATATATATATATATATATATATATATATATATATATATATATATATATATATATATATATATATGTATATATATATATATGTATGTATGTATGTATGTATGTATATATATATATATATATATATATGTGTCCACTGGGCAATAAATGTCTCTTGCTAAGTAATCCTGAGTGCGTCTTCTTGCTGTTAAGCAAAATTGTGGATTATATATAAATATATATATATATATATATATATATATATATATATATATATATGCGAAACATTTAATGCTATTCTTGATTGTAAATTTTTGATCCAAAAGTGCTGGTGAAATTACAATGGAGAGAGCCACTCTATTTGTAGGTTTAAGTATATCTTCACTTTTAATTAATCACGTGGTGCGCTTCACGAACAGAATGAAGAAAAAAATGAGTATTTAAAGGTCTCTTGTTACCATGTACCGTTATGTGATCAAGGGTAGTTCTTACCCGAAACGCGTCATGCCAGAAGGAGAATCAATGGGATAATAAATTGACCTGTGTACTGGATAAGCTGTGTGGCGGTCTTTGTGTCCTGCATGCCGTGTCTGGAGAAGCAGGAAAGAGTTAATATATATATATATATATATATATATATATATATATATATACATATATATATATATATCGAAACAATCCTGGCCTCTGTCAGCGTGGGTTGAGACAGGCTCAGACCTCTTCTTCTTTTTTTAGTGAATTCAAGCTTTGAAATAAAGCTCCATCACACCATCAGTCGTGTCAGCAGTGGTGATTTATTTTCAGCAATCACAGAGCAAGTGCTCTCCTCAAAAATATATATCCAAACTTAGAATACCCAATTACAAACTCCTTGAGAAGCATATACGGACTCCAGTAAGGCACAAATGTTTTTTTATTTCAGTTTCTTAAGGTTTTATGTTTCTGCTTTCTCGCAGTGCGAGAACCAGAAACATAAAATGGTAAAACTACCATTTTTGTTTCTGCTTCTCGCAATGCGAGAACGCAGAGTACCTGGTTCGGGTGGGCGGGTCTGCTGTAAAGCAGGGGAGGCGTGGCTAGCCCTCTGTTGTGGGCCCTGACTGTTTGGTCGGCCCTCTGGGGCCGACCAAAGCAGTCATGCGCACGCTCCCTTTTCCCTATCTAGGCTGCATGCAGCCTACATAGAGAAAATGGCCTCCCTACCATCTGCACCAATCACAACGTTGCCATTGGAGTATTGTGATTGGCTTAGGGGAGGGAGGATTCCTGTGGATTCAGAACATACAGACCCGGCTAGGAGCAGCAGGAAAATTCGAGACCCGGGGGAAGGTACGTTTTTTTTGGGTGCACTAACAGACCCCATGGATCTGACGGGGCCTCTGGTTAAGGAATCGGCAGCAGATACTTACCTAGCACCAGTCGACCCCAAATGCCCACCTCAGGGCACACAATTGAGCCAGGCTTTAGTTGCACTGGCCCCTCCATCGATACCGACACAAACAATAACAGTGGCGTGCCAGCTCCACGTTATGACTTTAGGACTCAGAATGAAAATATTATAATGGTGTTTATCACAGTCTAATAGAGGAGGCCAGGTACGGTGATGACAATCAGCCCAGGCTCAGCCCAGGAATACTGGCAGAAGATAAGCAACATATTTGAGTAGGACTCCACCCACATTCATGACATGACAATGGTGACAGCAGTGGAGCGGTTAATTTGCTCCATCCTGCAGATAGAGGCACATCAGACTGCTTAGCCCTTCAAAATGCTAATGGTCTCGATACCTCTCCGGAGTAAGAGACACACCTATGGCCCACCACCTGAGGAGGTGGCTTTGTTTACTTCTATATGCAGGAAGGTTGTAGGGGGGTCTGATTTTGCCCCTACCAATTGTGGAGAACTGACGATTGTTTATATCGCCGCAACTACCCACCCCTGCCACTTCCACTTCCAACTAGCAGGTAGACCTTGTTGAACCTTCATAACATTCCATAACTATCCTGTGATAGCTAATGTTAGAGGCTGTAAATTTCATAAAAGGCAGCCACAACTTGTAACTTTACAAATCAGCCAAGTCTTCCTTTATGACCCTCTGAAGATTTGCTGCTTTAAATTGGCTTCTGAAAGCTCAAAAGTTAATGCTAAATAGTTTGATCTGTATTAACGATCTTCCTGACCAGACAGTCAACCCAAATATGAGCCTTGGATAATGCCTTGCACAATTTTTGCCAACTAAGTAGTCCACCAAGACGGTGCACTACAGACCACTCCTCATATTTTTGATCAAACGTTCTCAGGCCAAATTACATCATACCTCCTTTACCAATAACTAAAAGTCATAGAACACCCTGGTGGGTAGTCTGCGAGTCTGGCAATTTTATAGAGAAAATGCCTTTCTTCCCAGGCAAAGAATAGACTCCCTGGTTTGATTTCTTAACCCCCGGGGCTGTGCCTTTTCTTCCCAAGCAGCCCCCATCTGCAAGGCTGAAGCCTCATTAGTGAACTTGTCACCACTAAACTGCGCCCCAATGCTCTGGCATCTGTGCGACTTCACCTCTCAGATCCTGCTCACACTGCTTTGGCTTCTCTGGATCCCCTCCTAATATGGTTGTATGATGTTACAATGCACACTTTTACAACGCACACCTTTACAACACATTTTTTATAACGCAGCATCCTTTACAACGCATTCCATTACAACGCATGCCATTACAACGAATTTTTAAAAACTACCTTTACAACGCATTCCATTACAACGCATACTATCTTTACAACGCATACCATTACAACGCATAACATTACATTGCATGTATGGTAAGTATTGGATAGTGTAGGGGGAAAAATTAATATTCTAACTCCAAGGGGTACAACAGTAGGGTAAGTGTTGGATAGTGTAGGGGTAAAAATTACTATTCTAACTCCAGGGGGTGCAATAGTAGGGTAAGTGTTGGATGATAATGGTATGCGTTGTAATGCAGTCTTGATCACATAACGCATTGCAAGGATTGTTGGTTTTTTAAAGCCACATTAAAAACATACTATAGGACATGACATACAAATATATACAATACTGATCATACTTGTGACATTATAATAAATCCTATTTCGTTTCAAGTAAAACAAAATGCACCTAAAATAATTATTCAATACCATAAATTCAAAAGCTAGATTGCATATAGTACAGAGATAAAATATCATATGAAATTTGTGGCATGTACTATATATTTCTCATAATGCTTCCTAATGTTCATGATGAACTATTATGCTAATGTGACTGTGTCACTGCATTACCCACATTTCTTACTTAATCCAAAATTAGGTGCACAATGCGGTGTTCTTTTGCCAATGAATATCTAGACCATCAATAAATCTTGTATACAAAGATTTCATGTCCACAGATTTTCATGACTTTTTAAAGTGCCCATGTGCTAATTTGTGCAAAAATGCCCTATAAAATGCTCATAAAGTAATACAATTTTAAGAAAGCTTTAACTGTGCATATCTTATTTAATTGTTGCGTTACAAATGCTAATACTCAAAAAAGCCATACAATTCTCTCAATATGTCATGGTATTTTCTGATGATATGACATTACTGGCTGACAGCAATGACATAACAGTCTGCAATTGATTCTAATATATATACAAGGATGTTCATATAATAAAGTGCTTGTAATAACGTGCAATAGTTCGATTGACAAGTAAAGAGACATGTGCCATCTGTTACCTAACTTCTGTAAAATAGCTTCAAAAAGATGGTATCAAATATTGAGTCTAAAATATAGTAAAAGCTCAATATATTAGACAATCTAATACTCATACACAGATGTTTGTACGATAAAGTGCTTGTAGTGAAGAACCGGGTTTTAGAACCCAGCGGCGCCAGGGGAAACGCCCAAAGTCTCCAGTTTCACCTGTCTCGGCATACAGAGATACGGGATACTTCTTGGTGACGTCAAAGATCATATTTATTGGCTGCAACCAGAAACAGAGGTCCACGAAGTACAATGGCGTATATTCGTAGGAGACTGCTCAACTTTACAAAGCTAGTCATCCCTTTTTATACAAAATATTGTGCTTCAGGCAAACATTCCTTATTTACGGTCAACCAATCCCATGTGTACACGACAAAAAGCATTGCATGACAAACCCACATTTCATTGTCCAGTCACCATCAATTTCACGGGAAGGCCCAACATTCTTGCTCGAACAGGCCGGACAGAAACCAATAATAAAAGACCACAACCCAAATCATAAATAGGCCATAAAAGAAGGAACAGAAACAGATTAGAGGCAAGATAGAAGGGCGTGTGTATGCACCATAAACTCAGCAATGTCCTGCTCTTTGATCTCTATCTTGACCAGCTGCCGAACAAGGAACTGGCTTGACAAGTTTAGCCTCGGGCAACGGAGTCAGCTTGCCCAGGTCACACAAGAGTCAGCTAAAGGTGTACGTGTCCCAAAGACTCGCTCGGCCGTAGTCATCGGCCTATGTGAGGGCAACCACAAAATGGCTGCCGTACACAAAATGGAACCCAAAGGTTCAGAACGAAATCCCTCATTTCACGGTGAATCCATCACTCGATCATGACGAATACACTCGTGCATATTGCACTCGTCATTCTCGGTCCGCTGTCATCAAAATCATCACGATACGACGACTTTTATTGAACGGGTTCAGAATCTCGGAACCTCAGGCCCTCCTTTTGCCCTTACATAGGCAATCACCTAAACCCACGTCAGTCTGAATCCAGGTCTATACTCATCAGATCATCAAGATGATGCTACACATCATCCTATCACTTAGCACGTCTTTTGATACAGATCTCCTTGCACACGAGGTAGCACAAAGGCCACATATAGCAGGAGCACACTGTACGCAAAGACAGAACAGGAAAAGAATAGCTAAGTTCATCCCAATGATCATCAGAATCTTCCATCCCCAAGTGGATAACAATCCCCAAAACCATCCCATTAACGACCAATCTCCTTCGTCCACATGTATAGACTTGGAGATCTTATGCAGTTTGGAAATGGCTTGGTACACTGTCGGAGCATTGTCTGGAATGAAAATGCAGCAGCTCGATTGGATCAATTTACATACCCCTCCTCTATCTGCAAGTATGACATCTAACGCAACTCTGTTCTGGAGAGTCATAAGGCGATCCGACTGGAGCTCAGCAGTCAAGTTACTAAGGGCACCGGCAGTTTCAACTATTGTGGACTCAACCACTCTTGTCAATTGCCGTATGTTCCTGCTGTTAGCCATAGGTCCCCAAAACGGCAGAAAACCCTTCAAGAAATCACCTAATTCTTGTCCTGCAGTATCTTCCTTACTGAAGACACCTCTAACAACTCTCGTCTTGTGGTAATCTGCCGCAGCTGTATACACAGGAGGCAACAGGAACGAGACAAAACACATGCCCGAGAAATCAGGGGGCAACCACGTGTATGCTCTATCGTAACAGACAAAATAGGTACCCTTAGCTGCTAGAAACGATGGGGAAGTCTGAGACGCTAAAACATACGTCTCAGTGCAGATACTTTTCCCTAACTGAGCTCTCTGATTCTTGCCATTACCTTGCAGACATAGATGACCTTGCTGGGGTATAATCCAAATCGGAGAGGATCTTTTAGCTCGCTGTTTCTCACTCAGACTCGCTCCATATCCAGTCACGTTCCAATTAATATACGCTAGTGTCTCATCTTTCAGGATAGTCTCATAGGAGTCTATTCCTCTAATCATATCGACTATTCCCTTAACTAGAGCACTATTCTTTGGATTGTCTTTCACAGAACGTAGGGAGTAGACTTCACGAGCATAGATAAACATCGTTCTGTATGCCCACATGGAACCGTTATAGCTGAATGGCAGGACCAGGTAAGGAATACCTTTTTCAGTAGTATGGCGCATGAGGCCACACACCCAACAGTTAGTCGTGTTCACTATTAGCTGGTGTTGGTGCAAAAGTTGAACAAAGGAATTATTAACGAATTCCAATCTTCTAATGGACTCATGTTCAGGTAGAGGATGAAAATAATGCGAAGAAACAGTAGAAGAAGGTATGGGTTTTGTAATGGGTGCAAACGTCACTTGAAAAGAGAATATAATATATCCCATTAAGAACATCATTAAGCTAAGCAACATGAAAAGACACAATATTAAAAAACATTTTCTGCTCATTATTTTACACATTCTGCTTTTAAAATTAATTTCTTCAACAGGTCTCTCCATCTCGAAAAACTCCATCCTCTAACCGTGCTGCTCGCGGCGGTAGGGTGTTCCGCGCTAAGGAATGCGTCTGTCAGTCCAGGGAACGCCTTAAGACCAACCAGAACCGTCGACCTTGTGTCTTCTGCTTGCACTCCAAAGACTTGACACCACGACCCTACAGCTGAACCCGGATGGCGGTTCGAAAAACAAAAATCAGTCAAAACAGTTTCTCAGATGGGAGAGCTGAACTTTCAAAAATAGCAAAGAAAAGAGTTTTCACTTTATTAGTCCCACAACTCTTGATTGCAAATTATAACGGCCTTTACCAGGCAATGTCTGGTCACGGAATAAGAGTTCAGGCTCGGTAGTGTCCAATCGAACTGACGGTGGCACAGCTTCTTGCAGAAGGTCATCACTTTCACGCTCAGAACTCGTCCCCATTAAACGTGCATCGCTAAAAGGCAGAAAACGAGGCACAGTCTCAGTTTCAGTTTCAGAATCAGGAATGCCCTCCTGGACCCACCGGTCGTACGGCAGAGGCAAAGGGGCCCTCTTACAATGTACACCGTGGATCCAGTTCTTCTTTCCTTGCACTCGCACTGCGGATCGTGTTGACAATAGCACCAAGTAGGGACCAATCCAGCGGGGCTGATCGTTCTTTGTTCGCTGGAAGTTTTTCACAAAAATCCACGATCCAGGACTAATGGAATGTCCCAAATCTTCAGAAGCCTGAGGCAAAGTATCCTGAACCTGTTGGTGCAAAACACGCAATTTAGCCGTCAAATCATACAGGTAATCAAGCAGTACAGGGTGTTCAATCTCGCAAAATTTTGTCGGCCTCGGCACTCCCCATATGTTTGCTGGTGGACCAAAAACTATTTCATAGGGAATAAGACCCACTCGTCAAAGTCCAGTCATCCTTGTCGACAAAAGTGCTAATGGCAAAGCATCAGGCCATTTAAGACCAGAGCTCTCTTGTATCTTGGCCAGTTTCAGTTTGAGTGTGCCATTATAGCACTCGACTAGACCAGCTGATTGGGGGTGATTTGCAGCGTGGAATTTTTGGCGTATCCCTAATCCATCACACACTCTCTTCATCACTTGACCCACAAATTCACTCCCATTATCACTCCAGACCATTCTCGGCAAACCATACCTGGGGAAAAACTCTTTGACAAAGGCTTTAGCTGTGGGCAGGGCAGTATTATCTTTCAGGGGATATGCTTCAACCCATCTTAAAAAGGCACAAACAACCACGAGCACATACTTCAGGTTGTTGCATCTCTCCATGTGTATGAAATCTAACTGCAAAACCTCAAACGGATACGTCGGAGGCGCAAAATGACCAGCTGGAGTTGGAGTTCCCTTACCAGGATTGTACATCAGACAAACCATACAATTCTTGACCACATTCTCTGCACACTCAGGAATTCCAGCATTTTGCCATACTGGAGCCAACAACTTACAAATCCCTTTCGCACTGATATGAGCCATCCCGTGCGCCATCGTAACCACTGCAAGCACGTACGCATCAGGTAACAACCATCGCTGATGCTCTGACAACTCAACCCAACAACCATTCGAATCCAATCTACCCGTACTCTCTTTCCATACGCTCAACTCTTTCTCTGTAGCTTCAGCTTGAATTGATTTCACACTCTCTATCGTATCCTCATACATTCCTTTATCCGGAACCCATCTCACCGGACCCGCAACATACATTCGACTCATCACATCTCTTGCCGTTTCTTTCGCAACTTCGTCTGCAAACGCATTACCACGACCAACATCATCTGTAACCTTCTTATGTGCACTGCATTTCACAATCGCAACTTGCAACGGCAAGGTAAGTGACTCAAGAAGCTCATTCACCAACTGACCATGCTGTATCTTCGTCCCGTGAGACGTAAGAAATCCACGTTCCTTCCACAAGCGACCAAAGCTATGAGCCACACCAAACGCATACTGGCTGTCGGTATATACAATCACTCGCTTTCCTTTCGACAACACACACGCTCTCGTTAATGCAATCAACTCTGCTACTTGAGCTGAATTATGTGGGATACGTGCAGCTTCAACAATCGTATGCAAAGTCGTAACAGCATATGCTGCAGTCGTATCACCATTCGGAAGCTTGAAGCACGAACCATCAACCCATAAGGTACCATCACATTCCGCAAGAGGAGTATCCCTAAGGTCTATTCTCCCTTTCGTGTCCTCAGAAAGCAATCATGCTGTTCAGAAACATCTGTCCCTACTGAAGTCGGCAACAACGTAGCTCGATTCAACGTATTGCATCTCTTTATGTGCACATGACTCACTAAGAGTGTCAACTCATAACCTGACAATCGAGCACTAGTTAAGTGCTATGTCTTGGTTCTGTTTAGCAAGGTATCCACTGCATGTGGAACCATTACAATCAATGTTTTATCCATCACCAAACCAGCAAACTGTCGAATAGAAACAGCCGTTGCCGCTGTGGCTCTCAAACAACTCGGCAACGCTCTAGCTACCGGATCCAAAGTCGACGAGAAATACGCACATGGACGTTGCCTATCGCCGAACTGCTGTGTCAAAACCGACAATGCACATCCCTCTCTTTCGTGGGCATAGAGTGTAAAAGGTTTACTGTAGTCGGGGGTACCCAACACAGGAGCCGAACACAACGCACCACGCAATTTAGAAAAGCTCTTTTCGCATTCGTCACTCCAAGGAATAGGATTCGGAGTATCCTTAACAGTAAGAGCTATCAGAGGTTTCGCAAGAAGCGAAAAATTTGGGATCCACTGTCTAGAGTATGACGTAATACCCAAGAAAGCACGCACTTCTCTCTGTGCAGTTGGCACACTCATTTTCGCAATCGCTTGGATTCGTTCTGGGGTCAATTTTCTTCCCTCCTTCGACAAGAGATGACCTAAGTAGGTCACTTCTTGTCGACAATACTGCAACTTCGAAAGAGACACTTTATGATGGAAATCAGACAAATGATGCAACAACGACAAAGTAGCTTATTTACAAATCTCCTCTGTATCGGTAGCCACTAGCAAATCGTCAACATACTGAACAAGGGCAGCGCCATCAGGTAAGACAATCGTATCAAGTTGTGTTTTCAAAGCCTGACTATAGATTGACGGACTCTCACAATAGCCTTGAGAAGCGCGCTTGAACTGGAAGCTTCGACCTCCTAAAGAGAAGCCGAAAATATCTCTACTCTCCTCGGCAATCGGGATGCTGAAGAAAGCATTCTTCAAATCAATTACCGTAAACCAGGCAGCCGAAGCTGGAATCATAGTCAGTAAGGCAGTAATATCCGGAACAACAGGAAATTGCGGGACTACAATCTTGTTCACCTCTCGAAGATCAATCACAAACCTATATTCAGGCGACTGTGAAGAATCAGTACGTTTTAGAACAGGCAAAACCGGACTGTTGCACACATTACCTATCGTTTCTTCAATTACATCTTTCTCAATCAGGTCGTAAATGATCATTAGCAACGCTCTTTCAACTTCACTGGAGATCCTGTACTGTGGAATACGTGGCATTCGAACATTCGCCTTCAGTGTCACAACATATAGCGGTATCTCCAAAAGACCCACATCATTAGGACCAGTAGCTCAAAGAGTATTAGGAAGAGATGACAATTCAGCTGGGAGTCGGTCTCTCGACAAATACTTCGGAGAGATCACTCTCTTACCTAATGTAAGTTGTACTCCTGAAGGAGAACACTGTAGCGTCGCATACAATCTCTTCAGCAGTTCCAATCCCAACAAATTTTCACCACAACCTGTTGTCAAAATAAGGGGTGCTTCCAATTCACAAGGCCCAACAGACAGAGACAAAGGACTAGAAATCGGGTTCCTAACCGGGGCGCCAGAAAAACCTACTGAAACATTTGTTAAGCCAGACAAAGGTGCGCCAGGGAGTTTAGAGTGCATAATAGAACTCTTTGCAGCACCAGTATCCAACAGAAAAGGCTCTGACACACCTGATGTAATCACCTCAACATAAGGTCCACTCTGATCTACTGGAACGGAAACAACTCCCTCTCCTTGTCCATGGCTGTCCTAGCAATCATTAACGTCCACATTCTAACCTTCGACATAGTAGTCGTCAGCATAGTACTGAGTCGTCCTACCAGACGCACTATTCTGCTGATCAAAACAATTCATCGTATTTTGTGGAGGACAGGAACGTGCATTCTGGGGGAACACACCACGTCCCCTACCTCTAGGAGCTTGCTGAACACCTCGACCTCTCACACCAGAAACACCATTCGTACGCTGTAACAAAACCGGGCAACTACTCTTAAAATGACCCTCTTCCTTACAATATGCACACTGATTAGGGCCTACAAGAAAACGCGGTTGGGGAGACTCAAACCTTTCCGAGTTTCTCTGAAACTGCTGAGGTTGCTGATAATCACGGTGACCACTACGAGGAGGATACGCTTGCTGTAAAAGAACCTTCGTCTTCAACTCTTTAGTCTTCTTGTCTGCTCTATCCTTCTCGTCCTTATCTCTATTTTCGTAGTACTGTGCAGTAGCTAGTATCTGTGCTGATGAGGAAACGGCCCAAGAACTCTCTGAATCGTTCAACTTCTTACACAACTCAGGAAGCAAATTATGCACAAACTTGTCAACAATCAACCAGTGACCACCTTCGGTACTCATGTCCTGACCACTATGGTCGATAAACGTCTCTTCAAACCTGGTGAAGAAATCAGACACGCCTTCATCTTTCTTCTGCTTACACGAAGACAATTTATCCCACTTTACTCGCATAGCAGGCATTAAAGTCTTCATGTAAGTAACAATCTTACCAGGAAGTTCTGCGACTAGAGGCTCAGGTTTAGCACCACCAACTTGTCTGCCATCTGCAGCACTAATATTATCCCATGTATCACCCAACTCTTGCGCATGATCCGTATGACGAATCAAACCCCATAAAGGCTGTGGAACAACATTTCCAAACAACATGTCTATATCAGCTAAACTCCTAACACATGAGTCTGCAGTCTGTGATAATTCCTTATAGTACCCTGCAGGATTTTTACGGGCGTCAGGTAAGGTCTGCTTAAGAGCCAAAACTTCAGCTCGCTTCCATGGAACATGTACCCAAACACGCTAAAAATGTGCCGGTGCTGCTAAAATACCAAGAACTACATCAGCTTGAACTGCTTCCTTCCATACCGGAGGAACCTCTCTCATTGGATATTGTCGCACCTTTCTCCTAACAGAAGGATCAGGCTCAAACAACGGCTGAGAAGGAGACTCACTCCTAAATGACAACAATGTCGCAACTGCTTTCTCAACGTTGGAACCCACAATCGTACCTCTCGCAAACTCTGACTCTACACGGAACAACTCAGGCGGAGTCTGTCCCAAATCACCATCTTCCCATTCTTCACGAAAGAAAGTACACATCTTATCGAAAACATATCTCTGCTTCGGTGCTTCCCATTGATCATACTTGTGACATTATAATAAATACTATTTCGTTTCAAGTAAAACAAAATGCACCTAAAATAATTATTCAATACCATAAATTCAAAAGCTAGATTGCATATAGTACAGAGATAAAATATCATATGAAATTTGTGGCATGTACTATATATTTCTCATAATGCTTCCTAATGTTCATGATGAACTATTATGCTAATGTGACTGTGTCACTGCATTACCCACATTTCTTACTTAATCCAAAATTAGGTGCACAATGCGGTGTTCTTTTGCCAATGAATATCTAGACCATTAATAAATCTTGTATACAAAGATTTCATGTCCACACATTTTCATGACTTTTTAAAGTGCCCATGTGCTAATTTGTGCAAAAATGCCCTATAAAGTGCTCATAAAGTAATACAATTTTAAGAAAGCTTTAACTGTGCATATCTTATTTAATTGTTGCGTTACAAATGCTAATACTCAAAAAAGCCATACAATTCTCTCAATATGGCATGGTATTTTCTGATGATATGACATTACTGGCTGACAGCAATGACATAACAGTCTGCAATTGATTCTAATATATATACAAGGATGTTCATATAATAAAGTGCTTGTAATAACGTGCAATAGTTCGATTGACAAGTAAAGAGACATGTGCCATCTGTTACCTAACTTCTGTAAAATAGCTTCAAAAAGATGGTATCAAATATTGAGTCTAAAAGATAGTAAAAGCTTAATATATTAGACAATCTAATACTCATACACAGATGTTTGTACGATAAAGTGCTTGTAGTGAAGAACCGGGTTTTAGAACCCAGCGGCGCCAGGGGAAACGCCCAAAGTCTCCAGATTCACCTGTCTCGGAATACAGAGATACGGGATACTTCTTGGTGACGTCAAAGATCATATTTATTGGCTGCAACCAGAAACAGAGGTCCACAAAGTACAATGGTGTATATTCGTAGGAGACTGCTCAACTTTACAAAGCTAGTCATCCCTTTTTATACAAAATATTGTGCTTCAGGCAAACATTCCTTATTTACAGTCAACCAATCCCATGTGTACACAACAAAAAGCATTGCATGACAAACCCACATTTCATTGTCCAGCCACCATCAATTTCACGGGAAGGCCCAACATTCTTGCTCGAACAGGCCGGACAGAAACCAATAATAAAAGACCACAACCCAAATCATAAATAGGCCATAAAAGAAGGAACAGAAACAGATTAGAGGCAAGATAGAAGGGCGTGTGTATGCACCATAAACTCAGCAATGTCCTGCTCTTTGATCTCTATCTTGACCAGCTGCCGAACAAGGAACTGGCTTGACAAGTTTAGCCTCGGGCAACGGAGTCAGCTTGCCCAGGTCACACAAGAGTCAGCTAAAGGTGTACGTGTCCCAAAGACTCGCTCGGCCGTAGTCATCGGCATATGTGAGGGCAACCACAAAATGGCTGCCGTACACAAAATGGAACCCAAAGGTTCAGAACGAAATCCCTCATTTCACGGAGAATCCATCACTCGATCATGACGAAAACACTCGTGCATATTACACTCGTCATTCTCGGTCCGCTGTCATCAAAAACGTCACGATACGACGACTTTTATTGAACGGGTTCAGAATCTCGGAACCTCAGTAGTAAAGTGACATTCTTCGAATAACAAATAAGGTGACATATATCTACTGTAACTTCACCTAAATAAGACAGCTTCTGCAACATGAAGTCAGATATAGGGTGTAATGGACAATGGAACCATAGAAATTCAATGTGTCTTGCAATCAAATACTTGAATGTCTCACATAGATGGTACATGTTTGAGGACCAAAACTGATATTCATATAGTAATGCTCTTCCATAACCAGTATACAACTGTTCAGATAGAAATCGTCATAAAAATGAATTATAAAAAAGCTCTTATATAAAATTCTTATAAAAAATTGTGTAGGTCCTCACTACTGTTCAGTCCATTAGGGATCTTCGTGTCCATTGCAGGAATACATTTGGATTCTAATTGTCTTTAAAGCTTCTCCCTGTTACCCCCTTTCCTTAATGCTGGTATGGCCCCTATCAGTAAGCTTATTGTCATGTACCAGTTTAAAATGTCGGTCTACAGGATAGGATGAGTCAGAATTGACAATTGCTCTCAAGTGCAGCATGATTGGGGGTGGAGCGCATCAGGGATACAATATTTTAGCTGCGGCTGCAGGCCCACCAGCAGTAGGGCTCTAAGTATAGGAGAAGGAACTTCCAGAACTAAAAGCTTTTCCCATAATAGGCCCCTGTCTTGTGTCAAGGGATGCTTTGTGAACTAAAAAAACTACAATAAAGTGGTGCCACGGTCTTACAAGCAGCCATTTCACAAGGAATTTAACACCAGGCAGTTTGTCTCAATGGAATGATTAGAATGTTTATTGGAAAACAGGTCTGGGTGCAAAATTAATAATGTTCCTCAACCTACGCTTGAAAATGATTTAGTATTATTTTAGAAAATACCTTACATGGTGACTGAGATTAGTCAGAACGCGATAATTTGAAAGCTGGAAGAGGTGTCTATTTTTAAATACAAGGACTGTCAGAGAACCTCTCAATAATTCAGGGGGTTCTTGGGTATTTGAGTGCTCTAAAGACATATATATATATATATATATATATATATATATATATAAGGACCAGTGGCCATCCTGTAGTGCAGCGTTGGAGTATAGTTTCCGCCAACCCATTAAGCCAGATCGCCCCTCCATAGCCTTGAAAACTTACTATAGAAGGAATAGTTGTTAAACAATCAGCGATTTTGAAATACTGCAGTAGATGTTTCTGCTTTACACAGTGTTAAAAAATCAAGATGTTCAAATAACACATTTCATATATAACTTTCCAGCTTTACACTATTTATTCATCCAGCTCACTTTAAAATCTTATTTATCACCGCCTTAAGTCACGGTCCGCCAAAAAGATTTGCCTCACCTTTTTTGTTAGCAATAAATGCCTATCTCAATTCAGGCTTGATTTTTGAGTGCTGTATTTTATACACCTGCCTAATTGTTTCAATAGGACACCATGTATTCTGTCTAGGGACTGAACAATCATGTTGTCCCATCCTAATCTGACATACATTTTCTTATTAGCACTTTTATCAGTTAGAAACAATTTTCAGACACATAAAAGGTATTTTCTATGTAAAGAAAATTCTTTTTGAAACCACAAACCGTGTGAATTTCCGAATCACAGGGGCTGCGATCATAAAGGGGATTTTTTTTACCTGTGGCCCAAGTTTTCTAACTCAATAACAGCCTTTTCTCGGCTGTTAAGAAATAATAAAGGGTTGAAACTCACTAAGATCTTAGTAGCCCATATTTCTCATTAAGTAAAAGGCGAGCAAGTCAATTAATCTTGTATCCTTCAATAATTCATGGCCCTTACAATGTGGTATGACATTGACATCGTTATGTTTTTGTGGTAACAAGAATACAAATATTATTTAACTTCTGGAGTTGCATTTCATTCTGTGGCAGCTTGACCGTGTTCTAAAGTACTAATACTGTGGCCTACTGCACATCAGAGGTATTGCTATGTTACGTGTTCCTCACAGTTCTGAAGAATTGTAATCAAAATGTAAACTTTTGAGTAGGATTTGATAGCAAATCTAATATAAAACATTTTATATTGTTAAAAGGACGAACAGCTCCAAACACTATAATTCTAATTTCATTTTAATGATATTCTACTAATATATGTAAATTCTTTGCACATTGCGTGGTGAAATCTTATGGTGATAAGGAGGAAAAGACAAGAGATAAGAGTCTGAGAACATGGAGCTATAATACATATTAATTAGGCAGGTCATTCTGGAACCAATCCCCTGCGAAGTTGTACGTTGTGAACCTGTCTATTTTCACATAGGTCAGTTTGCAAAATACTATTTCATTCACAAAAAGTAAGTGAACAATTTGTGACCACTTTTGCAAATGGAATAATAGTGCACAAGGCCCTTAAATCTCAGGTAACACTTACAAGGATTTATCTGTAGCTGCTATTGAGGTCTCTGTGTTATACTTCCTCTTTTCTAACCAACAGTTTATATTGTTTAGTTATTGGTCAAAATCTCTCTAGCACACCGTTGGCATTTTCAACCATACCTTTACTATTGGTAGCGGTATTTACAGTTTTGAAAGAACATTTAGTTAATACTTGTAATTGTTCACCACAGATATCTGTAATTGAAGTACCACTTTATGCCTAGCCTGTGAGTACCATTTATCTTTAACCAATACAAAGGGGGACCACTGAGAGCTAATAATAGGCAGGAGGAGCAGGGGAAATTAGTAGAACCAACGTACACAAAAATCACCCGCCTATATGTGATAGTTACAAGAAGGCCCTAAGAAAAAGGGCCCAAAATTATGCACCAAGCACCAGAGCTGACAATTACATATATTCAATATTCCAACACCAAAGTTAATTTAACAAAATTATTTTTCTTTTTCATTGTCATAATATCTAATATGATTGTCAGACTTTACAAAATACATAGATAGACAATTAAATACTCAACAATAGATATAAATGCATTCAAATTGACATATACATTCATTCTACAAAACAAACACAGTACCAAGGCATCACAAATCAATCAATGGAAACACAATCCAAGGACACGAGAAGAGTTAAATGCGTTTAATTCTTCTCGTGTCCTTGGATTGTGTTTCTATTTACCACCGGGACGATACACGAGAATCTCCGATCTGAACATCATGTGGCAGTCTTACCACCTTGATTGATTTGTGATGCCTTGGAACTGTGTTTGTTTTGTAGAATGAATGTATATGTCAATTTGAATGCATGCAAGTATAATTGATAGTTTTGAATGTGATATGTGGGACATTGTGGATATATATATATATATATATATATATATATATATATATATATATATATATATATATATATATATATATATATATATATATATATATATATATATATATATATATATATATATATATATATATATATATATATATATATATATATATATATATATATATATTCAAAGTACACCTCCATTTTACCGGGGGCCTCCGGTCCTGCAGGGCGACCTCAAGCCAGGAATGGAGATCCTGGAGGTATATATATAGCACTTAGAGCACTGGAACACTTTTTGGGAACCAGGCCTATTAAATGTTACAATCACAACAAGATGTTGATTGAATTGACTAATTGGTGCTTGCATCATAATTTCTTTATGTTTGGTAAGGAAATATATTTACAACAGAGAGGAGTGGCTATGGGCGCCTGCTTCTCCCCTAGCTATGCGTGTTTACACGTTGGCTGGTGGGAGGAGCAGGTACTCAGGGTCAACCTCAGTGACATCATGACTAACAATGTAGTGCAGTGGCTGCGCTTTATCGATGATGTTTTTATTATTTGGAGGGGAAATCAGACGGATGCAGAAAATTTCATACAATTAATTAACAGCAATAATGAAAATTTGCACTTTACATCACACATTGATAAATTAGAGGCAGAATTCCTTGATGTAAAAGTCTTTGTGAGAAATTCCAAGCTGTGCACTAAACTGCATCGCAAGAGTACTGCTGGCAATAGTACACTTCATGCCAGCAGCTCGCACCCCCGTCATGTCATCGACAATATCCCCTTTGGAGAACTATTAAGGCTTAAAAGAATCTGTAGTAATAATGATGATTATCAACTCTGTGCTACTGAAGCTCTTGACAGATTCAGAGAAAGGGGATACAAAGAATCCATTCTTAAGCAAGCGACAGCTAAAGCTAATTGCAGATCCAGGGAATCTCTTCTACCTAGCCCAGAATTGTGCACTGTAGAGAGTACAGAATCAAGTAATAATCCACCTAGATTGATTCTGACTTTTAACAGACAAGAGCGCAAAATACGATCTATCATGAACCAGAGATGGCCAGCTTTAAAAACTGATTTGGTATTGGCCCCTAGAATAGCTGATAGACCTATCATCACTTATAGGAAAGGACTCAGCATGAGAACCCAACTCAGTCGAGACTTTCCTGAATTGATTAAACAGGACAATTGGATGGCTAGGCCTGGCTTTGCTCGATGTTCCAGCTGTAGAGCGTGTAAATTTGGAATAAACACCACCAAATACTCCACACCCTTTAGACCTGATCCTGTGGAAATTAAGGGGAAACATAACTGCAAAACAGATTTTGCTGTATATGTTCTGACATGCACCTGTGGCCTCAGATATGTAGGCAGTACTGGCAAGCAGGTGCATGTCAGAATTTTACAACATCTTCGGGCTATCGTGAACAACGACAGCTCGTACCCCGTGGCTCGTCATTTTAAAGCCATCCACCAGAATAATCTTGACTGTTTATCATATTTTGTGATTGCCTCCGTACCCAAACCCATTAGGGGAGGAGACAGGGATCTCATGCTCAGAAGACTAGAATCACAGTTCATTCTTGAACTGGATAGTCGTTTCCCAAATGGTCTCAACACGACAGAAGACCTTCATGTGTTTCTGTAATGTTTTCTTGACGGCCTACTTGAATTTAATTTCTAGCTGGTTGACCTGCTCGTCTGCCTCTATCCTGGTTTCTGTTCAGCTTCATACTCACTTTTATTAACTCTACTCATCATGGCTTACATGTTGTAGTACATAAAAAAATAAGAAAAAAATATATGTCTTTACACATAACATTAGTTTTCCCTTTACTTTATTCCCTTTCTTCTGGGGGGCACACACATATTATCAACCCTTTTATCACTTCTATTGCGACACAGACCAAGGGGGCATGATTGGAGGCAGTCATTATACTCTTTTCCGCATTGCGTGATTTTGCTACCATGTTACATGTAATTGATTACAATCAACATATCAAGCATTTAGGCTGACAGTATATCGAACAAACATATTGTCTGACAGTACTGATACTGTTTTGGGTCACATATGGGCATCAGATTTTAATGATTCAACATTATTTTCTGTTTATACATTAGATGCTATCTTTGTTAGTAACTCATTAATATGACCCTGCCTTTTGCGATATTTGCACAGCATTTCAAATCATCATGTAATTTTTATAGAAATGTATATATATTTATATTTTTATAAGATCACTTAATATATGTTTTATAGATTATAGAAATGAATTGTATCTTGATTGTGGTTTAAATAACGCATTTATGCGGTTAATTTTTTCTATATATACATGTAACATGGCACTATTTTAGAGAAACGATTGCCTCAGCCTAAGTTAGGTAGTGTGTCTTTTATGTTTATTTATTCATCACGTGGTTGTATAGAAAAAAATGCCCGGGAAAAATTGAAAGTACTTAAGCCAATGTAAACTTACTGACGAATGATCTGTGAACAAGGGCGGACGCCCGAAACGCGTAAGATCTGGTGGCCTTGAGCGCTTAATAAATCGTCTTTTTTAGCCCATAACGGACGTTGGAGTGGCGTGGCTTTCTTTTCATTTACTGCTGTGGCGGCTGCTGCGTGCTGGTTTGGTGAGAGAGCTGCATCCGTGCATTTCTACATCGGAAGGAGGTTGCTTCCGAAGCCGCTTCACTCCCCGCAAGATTGGTTGCAGCTGTACAACCTAACGTGCTGCTTTCTTCGAGGGAAATTTTCAAGCTGCAACCCCCGATCCGGCTCTGGAGTTCACTTCGCTGGCGTCTGCGGTAACGGACCTGGATGGTTGTCGTTCAACGCATATCTGACCCCGGCGGTGAGTGATTGTGAGCGAACGGACGGAGGGGAGGAGTCCCTGGGTTTAAGCGGTCAGTGATCGGAGAACAATCACGTTCGACACTGAACCGCATTAATTATATTCTGCGCGATCTCAAGGCGCCTCAATCATGTCAGCTGAAGCGTTAAAGAACAGAGAAGCCGGGAGAGAGGCGGCGGCAGCCGTGCTATATTCAAATCTCCCCACTGTAACGAACAAACAAAAGGGAACCAATAAGTCCACTCTGGCGGCTGTTAACAATACAGATGAAGAGAAAATCAAGGCAGCCATGAAGCGCCTGGAAAAATGCATGCGGCAGGAACTCACCAAGTGGTGGGAACACAAATCACTCTCGAAATATCTGGAGGAGGGGCGGGTGCCCCGTGGCCTTCGTATCCTCCTGGCTCCAAGCTATGAAAATCCCAATCCCGAAATGTTAAAGGAATGGGGACAAATCAACCTTGACTCTTCCAGCAGGATAATACAACTACTGGTCAAATACGCTGTAATTGATAGAGATATCATAATGAAAGAAATAGAATCCATCAATGAATTTCTTGCCACGTTTGAACCCAATGATTTAATTGAGAAATCGCGCAAAGAAATCGATGAGCGCCTCAAACAGCAAGAAGAAAAAATCAAAATGCGCAAAATCTATAAGTTCGCCCGCGATAAGGAGGATTATGCTCAGGGACGAATATTTACATTCGCCAAGAAATTTGAGATTGCCAAAAGAACAAAACTGGCGCAACAAACTTCTAAAAAATCCATATCCTCCGTTGAAACACCAATAGCGGCATCCACTTCAGCTGATATTGGCAACATGATGGAAAACAGCGACAATGAATCTCTCACCAGTGGTTCATCATGGGAGAGTAGAAGCGAGCTATCTGACTCAACTGAAATGGCTATTTTAAATCTGGGCGAGGAGGTCGATTTTTTATGCTCGGACCGACTGCAAACACTGAGACCCAGGAATCGGCAACAGCAGCCCCAGAACAAGACAACAAAAAAAGACGCAACAAACGTCGAAGAGAACGCCGCAAAAAACAAAAAATCTCCAAAAAAGCAAAAAAAGCAATATTGGCGAAAAAAGAAACAGTAAAGAACACGATCATCAATTTATCCACCGTTGTGTTGACTGAGGCAGAAAATCAACTTTTGAGCTTAGGACTTAATTATTGTCCTGTAACAGACTTCAGTTATACAAAAACACGTGTGGATATTTTCTTGTACATTCGGAAATTAAAACTGATGAAATTTTTCAACATTAAGGATGGCAACAAGACCAACCCCTCCAAACAGTCTGGAACTGCAGGAAATTCTTTGGATGTTCCAGCTGGTGAAACAAGAGCATTTCTAACACTGCATCAACTGATGGTGAATGAGGTACCGGCTGCTGAAACAATGGCAACTCAAGACGATCTTGAAGCGGCACAAATATCTCAGGTAGGAATGAATTTAAGTCCATTCAAATCTAAATCAACGTTCATTCCGGTCATGCCTCGTGATTCAATCGACACATTTCATGACATGGTGATTGAGGATTTAAAAGAACTGTATCACAAAGTCAAACACAAGAAAAGATACAGAAGTAATTCAGAGCAGGCTTATACTACATTGATGAATAAGTTAAACAAAGATCAGAGCATCATTGTGACCATGGCAGACAAAGGTGGCAACGTGGTCATTTGGCCACAAAAAGATTATTTTGCCGAAGCCATGAGGCAATTGAATGATGGAACCTGCTATAATAAATCCAACATGAAATTGTATGTGGAGTCAAAAGAAAGCCTCAAAAAACTGTTGTTCAAATGGAAGAGGGAGAACATGCTCTCCAAAGAGGAATTTAATTTCCTTAATGTTGACAATCCTGTTCTGCCAAAACTATATTTGTTGCCCAAAGTGCACAAAATGGTGAGCCCTGTCCCTGGGAGACCTATCATCTCTGCAATCTCCAGTATGGCTGAGCACATTGGTGAATACATTGACTATTTCCTTCAGAATCAAGTGCAGGCATTACCATCATACATTAAGGACACTGGTCATTTCCTAAGCAGAATTAAAGATGTTCCTTGGAGTGAGGATTTATTATTAATCACCCTCGATATAGAATCGCTCTATACCAGTATCAACCATCAGGATGGACTTAGAGCACTGGAACACTTTTTGGGAACCAGGCCTATTAAATGTTACAATCACAACAAGATGTTGATTGAATTGACTAATTGGTGCTTGCATCATAATTTCTTTATGTTTGGTAAGGAAATATATTTACAACAGAGAGGAGTGGCTATGGGCGCCTGCTTCTCCCCTAGCTATGCGTGTTTACACGTTGGCTGGTGGGAGGAGCAGGTACTCAGGGTCAACCTCAGTGACATCATGACTAACAATGTAGTGCAGTGGCTGCGCTTTATCGATGATGTTTTTATTATTTGGAGGGGAAATCAGACGGATGCAGAAAATTTCATACAATTAATTAACAGCAATAATGAAAATTTGCACTTTACATCACACATTGATAAATTAGAGGCAGAATTCCTTGATGTAAAAGTCTTTGTGAGAAATTCCAAGCTGTGCACTAAACTGCATCGCAAGAGTACTGCTGGCAATAGTACACTTCATGCCAGCAGCTCGCACCCCCGTCATGTCATCGACAATATCCCCTTTGGAGAACTATTAAGGCTTAAAAGAATCTGTAGTAATAATGATGATTATCAACTCTGTGCTACTGAAGCTCTTGACAGATTCAGAGAAAGGGGATACAAAGAATCCATTCTTAAGCAAGCGACAGCTAAAGCTAATTGCAGATCCAGGGAATCTCTTCTACCTAGCCCAGAATTGTGCACTGTAGAGAGTACAGAATCAAGTAATAATCCACCTAGATTGATTCTGACTTTTAACAGACAAGAGCGCAAAATACGATCTATCATGAACCAGAGATGGCCAGCTTTAAAAACTGATTTGGTATTGGCCCCTAGAATAGCTGATAGACCTATCATCACTTATAGGAAAGGACTCAGCATGAGAACCCAACTCAGTCGAGACTTTCCTGAATTGATTAAACAGGACAATTGGATGGCTAGGCCTGGCTTTGCTCGATGTTCCAGCTGTAGAGCGTGTAAATTTGGAATAAACACCACCAAATACTCCACACCCTTTAGACCTGATCCTGTGGAAATTAAGGGGAAACATAACTGCAAAACAGATTTTGCTGTATATGTTCTGACATGCACCTGTGGCCTCAGATATGTAGGCAGTACTGGCAAGCAGGTGCATGTCAGAATTTTACAACATCTTCGGGCTATCGTGAACAACGACAGCTCGTACCCCGTGGCTCGTCATTTTAAAGCCATCCACCAGAATAATCTTGACTGTTTATCATATTTTGTGATTGCCTCCGTACCCAAACCCATTAGGGGAGGAGACAGGGATCTCATGCTCAGAAGACTAGAATCACAGTTCATTCTTGAACTGGATAGTCGTTTCCCAAATGGTCTCAACACGACAGAAGACCTTCATGTGTTTCTGTAATGTTTTCTTGACGGCCTACTTGAATTTAATTTCTAGCTGGTTGACCTGCTCGTCTGCCTCTATCCTGGTTTCTGTTCAGCTTCATACTCACTTTTATTAACTCTACTCATCATGGCTTACATGTTGTAGTACATAAAAAAATAAGAAAAAAATATATGTCTTTACACATAACATTAGTTTTCCCTTTACTTTATTCCCTTTCTTCTGGGGGGCACACACATATTATCAACCCTTTTATCACTTCTATTGCGACACAGACCAAGGGGGCATGATTGGAGGCAGTCATTATACTCTTTTCCGCATTGCGTGATTTTGCTACCATGTTACATGTAATTGATTACAATCAACATATCAAGCATTTAGGCTGACAGTATATCGAACAAACATATTGTCTGACAGTACTGATACTGTTTTGGGTCACATATGGGCATCAGATTTTAATGATTCAACATTATTTTCTGTTTATACATTAGATGCTATCTTTGTTAGTAACTCATTAATATGACCCTGCCTTTTGCGATATTTGCACAGCATTTCAAATCATCATGTAATTTTTATAGAAATGTATATATATTTATATTTTTATAAGATCACTTAATATATGTTTTATAGATTATAGAAATGAATTGTATCTTGATTGTGGTTTAAATAACGCATTTATGCGGTTAATTTTTTCTATATATACATGTAACATGGCACTATTTTAGAGAAACGATTGCCTCAGCCTAAGTTAGGTAGTGTGTCTTTTATGTTTATTTATTCATCACGTGGTTGTATAGAAAAAAATGCCCGGGAAAAATTGAAAGTACTTAAGCCAATGTAAACTTACTGACGAATGATCTGTGAACAAGGGCGGACGCCCGAAACGCGTAAGATCTGGTGGCCTTGAGCGCTTAATAAATCGTCTTTTTTAGCCCATAACGGACGTTGGAGTGGCGTGGCTTTCTTTTCATTTACTGCTGTGGCGGCTGCTGCGTGCTGGTTTGGTGAGAGAGCTGCATCCGTGCATATATATATATATATATATATATATATATATATATATATATATATATATATATCGATTGTTGAGTATTTAAGTATCTATCTATGTATTTTGTAAAGTCTGACAATCGTGTCTGATATTATGACAATAAAAAAGAAAAATAATTTTGTTAAATTAACTTGGGTGTTGGAATATTGAATATATGCAATTGTGAGCTCTGGCGCTTGGTGCATAATTTCGGGACCCTTTTTTAGGGCCTTCTGGTAATTATCACATATAGGCAGGTGATTTTGTGTACGTTGGTTCTCCCATTTATCTTTAGCCGTGGTACATTTCGAGATACTCTAGTATTTCTTCCTGTCTTCAAATTCCTTTCTAAATATCTAATGGCTTGCATGTCAGGCTCTTTAATCACCCCATCACAATGACATTCTTAAGTACTTTGAAGGGATGCATTTGTTCCAACAGGTGTTAACAGGGTGCTGGCAATCCCAGGTAAACCATATCACATTAGGGTATAATTCATCATTGTGTTTATTTCTTCTTCATATTATATCATTCTGGCCAGCCAACATGTGTTTCGTCACAGCTGTTTGTGACTAGGACCACACTTACAAGACTCTCTGCTCTGCAAACGGAATAGTTGACACAATCTTTCAAACATTTGTGAATTTGCATTAATATTTATACTAAGGGTGTCATAGAACCTTACTACTGAGGGAGACAAAGCTCAGAGCCTCCAGTGTAATAAGAGAATCAAAAGGATTATTACCTAACACTCAAGTTTAGGTCCTGAGTTTCTTCCTCTTGTTATCTTGATGCATTGTGTGTAGCAAGGAGTACCTTCAGGTCTTTGTGTGTCATTGATTCTGACACTAGCAATAAATGCTTCACAGATAATTTGTTGTTCTGCCATGAAGCCAGTAAGATGTTTGCATTGGTATTTAGGCCATTCTCATCTACATGGTGCAAAATGTCTCAATTTCCAGTTGGGTAATTTACTGATGGAAAAATATTAAGTCAATAAGCGACTGTTGCGTCATTTAAGAAATCTTGAGGCATTGAAGACAAACTTGAAAAGAGTAATAGTATCACTTCATATTGATTTTAGTCTCAGAAACAGGTGACGTTTTCCCCTCTAGCAGCTGAAAGCAAATATATGCCTGTTAGACCTGGCATCCCCCAGAGTTTTTGCCTTTACCTCTTGTTTTTGCAGATTCTTGATGTTGGCCTTAGGACTCTGAGCACTTTACCACTTCTAACCAGTGCTAAAGTGCATGTGCTTCTCCCCTAAACACGGTGTATACCTGATTGGCATAGTTGATGTATCGGTAAGTCCCTTGTAAAGTGGCATACCATATAGCCAGGGCCTGTACTACGATTGCTACTAGTGGGCCTACAGTACTAATTGTGCCACACACAAAAGTAGCGTTTCAAACCTGTCTCAGTCCTGACCCTGCAGTGCCTGTGGTGTAGTTTATCACCACTTTCACTTGGCATTTAAAACTCCTTGCCAAGCCCTAAACTCCCCTTTTATTACATTTAATTCACCACTAAGGTATGCCCTTAGTAACCCTGAAGGCAGGTTTCCAGGTAAGTAAAAAGTAGGATATGTGTGTCTAATCTTTACATGTCCCAGTAGTGACGAACCTCCAAATTCATTTTTCACTACTGTGAGGCCTACCCCTCTCATAGGCTAGCATTGGGAATTCCTTAATACACTTTTAAGGTTTAATTTCTGAGAGATGAGTAGCTTTTTCAATTGTTCATGACTTTGAAATGCTATTGATAAATCTGCATTACTGGTGAAGTTGGATTTGACATTACTGTTTTAGAAATGCCACTTGTGAATAGTACAACAGCAGTGATGCGCTCAGTGTAATGATAATGGACCTAATGTGTCAATGTAATCCTAACTTCTCAAAGTTGGTGTGCACCCTCTGGGGTGGTTCCACCTGGGTAGGATTGCGTTCCCCTCTCACACACAGTTGGTGTGTACTGTTTATTCACTTTGGTCATTATTTGGACACCTGGTGATATAGTGCACATATGTAATGTGTTGATTTTTCTGAACAATGCACATTATCGTTACGCATTCATCCACATTATTTGATGTGTTTAAGTGTACATTTCAGGATTTTTTATACGCATTCATCTTTATTATTTGTTGTGTTAAGGTGTACATTAATTTGTTCTACAGCCACAATGATCATCATTATCACACATTAATTCATATTATTTGATGTGTTAAAGTGTATACCTCAGTAATATTCCTTATAAGTGATTCAAGGTTGTGCAGCTCTATTTGGCTTTTGACTTGCATTTACATGTTGTATATTTTAATTGTATAGCACTATTAGGAATGTCACTGACATGTTTATGTACACACTTACATAATGTTGGTAGGAGGGATTTTTGTGTGTTTTATTAGTGTTTTATTACTCTTTTCATTATCAATATACCATTTCAATTAGGTTCTTTCATTATTGGGCATAATTTGGACCTTTATAGCCGATATGGACATTTTGAAATATTTGAATGTCTCACTTACTGTACAAGTGCATCAACTGTGTTCCTCACGTGTAGCTTTGAGCTTATGTATTAAAGCCAGTTTTACAAATGTATTCAGTGCCAACATGTCGTAAACTTTTATAAATTCTGCATCTTGACGGCTTCCATAGTTCTATCATAGTGTGTTTACATCTGATTCTTTTCACACTACCCGTCTCAAGATGGCCGCTCTCTTTACGCATTAGGTTGAATCACTTTAGTCCTATTTACATTTCCTTTACACGCTGTGCACGCTTCGGTCGTGTACATAGGAGCCGTTTGGGTCAGTGACACATACTACTTTACACTACCTGGAGGCAGCGTTCGTCTTTTGGGTTTACTGATTTCCGTGGACACACGTGCGACACTGTTGGGTAAGCTTTCTGGATTTAAATTCTCTGGGGAGGGGGGACTTGTTCGGTATGGACTAGAGGTTTCACTGCTACCTTTGTTGCAGAACGTGACGAGGTGTTGATGAACGCACCTATATCAATGTTCAAGGTTCGGCGGACTGGTAGTTGCACGGTTATTCCACTCAAGGAGGTTTTGAGGTAAGCTGTCCACGGCCTCTTGGGTTTGTGTAGGCTTTGCCTCATTAACGATTGACTAGTGGCTCATGTTTCTGATGTGTTTTTTCCCTGATGTGATTACAGTCAACAGCGGATTACAAGGAGTTCTCTTTATATTCTCTCACATACCTGGACTCAGCGTGTTCTTTTAAACTCGTTGTTTCACAAAGTAAGACACTAGCTGCACTTTGTGGTTCACTCTTCACTTTGGTTTTAGGGGGCCAAGTCGACCACAGTACTATGACCACTATTTATATTTTTACATCACGCAGGATTCCCTCACGTGGTCTACAGGCCAGTGAATTTCAGTTGTTTGGAACGGGCAGTTTTTTCGATTTTGATGCTTTTGAGTTGGTTTGTGGAGGTATTGTGTTTGGTTTCTCATTTATTTATGGACTGTGTGGCACCAACCTGTTGGGGCAGTCTGTTTCACTTGAGCGTATATAGTAGGCACGCATATTTGGGCTTTTTACCTGTGGACTTTTTTGATCTTCACACATTCTGCTTCTCTCTTCCAAATCACGCCTATTCACCATCACACATTTGTATAAGGTTCTCGCTAGACCCAAATTCATATGCTTCATAGTGGGTCAACTTTGATTGTGACGCGCAATTATTAGCTCTCCTGAATACTAAAGGCCATGATTTTATTTATGTTTATGCCACAGATAACCCATAGTTGTTATATTATATGCATTACATATATGTTTATTTGTAGATTTCCCCTAACGAAGGGTGATTGTACACCCGAAATGCATTGGGAGTTTTGAAATCCACATCCGAATCTGTTTCTTTATCCACGTATCTACAGAAGAATGTTTGAAGATTTTACTTATGAATAAAACAAGTTGAAGATTCACATCAACATGAAGCTTTTTTATTGTTGAATTTGATCATGTATATTTGATATAATAATGGTTATTTGAAAACTTTGTGAATGTTAATGTTAACAGGAGTTTTAAGCCATTGTTGAACATTGTAGAGCACTCTATTGGAGTGCATGAGGTAGTGCGCACTCTGTCTAGAACTTATGTCCTGAATTATGGGATTCACTTGTAGGAAGTGGATATTTCGCTGCACTCATTACTGCTCTGTGTGCCTGACAGCCTGTCTCCAATACTAGTCTGAGCTGGGTGACAGCTACACTTTGTGCATTCCTTCTAGACAGCCACAAAACAGGAAGGATGGGTGTTTATAAGTACCCATCTACATATATCTGCATTCTGATGGCCTTTCCTAGGCAGGGTGGAAGGGAGGGGCTAACACTTCACTTGAATAGACTGTGTCCTGTCCCCACACAAAACACTGACTACCCCCCACAGAGAGCCTGGCAGACAGGACAGGGCTGAAAGGGATACCTGTGCACTTCAGAAAGCTGCTTTGAAATCACCCATCACATCAAATGCACTTTTGGGTATAAGTACTGGTTCTTTGACCCCCTCAAATCAGACACTACTGGATTTGTAACTAAGCTCTGCCAGAAGAACTGTTGTGCTGCTTAAAGGACTCAACTGGATTGATGTTCTGGAAAGCCTGCTTTTCTGTTTGTTGCCCTGCTGCCGGCTGCACTCTGATTCTGCTGAAGGAGAGCTGGACTCTGCCTTCAGTCCAAGTGATCCTCAAAGGTTTGCTGGTTTGCCTCCTGTTACTTGAGACTCAGGGATATCAAAGTTCCTACCCCTGCTCCAGTGCCAGGCTTGCTTGAATTAGCACAGATGCTTGCAACATGATTTCAACACATCTCCTGTCTGCATGTAGCAGAACCGGTGCATCAACCTGGTTGCAGGAGTAAAATCTTTGCATCGGAACCAGCGCTTTGCCTCCAGAGTTGATTCATCAGACATCATATCGCTGCTTCTGCAACTTGGTGAGATTGACGCATCCCCTCGACTGCATGTCAGAATCCGGCGCATCGCTCGACGCCTCTCAGCTCCAGCAACCGTGTTCTAAACTGATGCATCGCCTTCACTGTGAGAAGAAGATCAACGCATCCTGCACCTACAAGCCTCGACATCGGCACATCTCTCTGTTTGATCCATCATGGTTGGCCTGAACTTTGACTTTGCCCCCGCGCAGCGTGACCTAAAGTAACCTTTTTCACGATACTTGCATTGGGAGCTTTACTACATTTATTCCTTTAAAATTCAATATCTCATCTTCTATACATTGGATTTTAGTCATTTTAGTCTTGCGTTTTTCAGAATATAAGCTATTTTTCTTAACCTGTTTGGAGTCTTTTTTGTGGTGTATTCATTGTTACTGTGTGAGTGGGCTGCACACATACATTATACATTGTGTCTTTAGATAAGCCTGACTGCTCTGTGCCAAGCTACCAGAGGGTGGCCACGGGTTATATTTTAATGTGTACTTAGCTCAACCTGACTAGAGTGGTAGTTCATGCCTGGCCTGGGTGCACACCTCAGCCAACCAGGAATCCCACTTCTAACAATGCCTCACCTTCTTCAAGTGGTAACAAGGATTTTGGAGAATATATGTAAAAACCTTCAGTCAAGTGGGCACAAATGACAGCATTTAGTAGCTTTGTCAATATCGCTATATTTTTATGTGGATGTTTTACCTCTACAGCTTTAGACCTTAGCAGCAGTTGATACATCTTCAAAAAGTTCAACTGTGGGTGTCGATGAATCATCAAATCCACTTTTGAATGGTTATTTTATCACAATGAACATCAACAGTTAGAGACATTTAAAAAGCTGGAGAAACGTTATCGGTTCATTTGGCATCACTATTATCCTCCATTTAGTAGTCAGGGACATAAGCAAATCAACATTCACATTATTTAAATTTCCAGTAAGTCATGATCAGCATCATGAATCAACTGGCTATTGTGCATCAGCATCCTATGCTGCTTTTATGGGCATAACACAAAAGGACTGGTCCAATCAGCTGAAATTACTGCATCACCCTCATGAGCTGGCAAGAGTGCAGTGGGTGCTTATGATGTGATGTTTATTTTGGCAGCCAGGCACTAAGAATCAGATAAAAAAAAAAGTAGTGCATCTGCGCCCATGCTAGTTTTAAGGACAAAAGTACTGGTCGGGTCAACTACAGACTCTGTGATTGGAGTCACTGCACCATTCTTATGTGCTGGTAAGCCCAAAAGTTGCTTTGGAGATGCAGTGTTATAGGATGACCCATTCTTCCCGTGCTGCGATTGGTTAGCCAGTCTCATTTGAGTCTATCATTTAATAAGGTTCCTAGGTATTCTTCACATTCCACAGGACGGCTCATCGCCTGGGTGTACTGAATTAATGGCGTCCAGAGTAAAGGGCAGCCAGCTCCCTGGAACGGCCATGGACCGTGACCCCAGTTCTTTAAATGATTAGGCACACCTCTCCCTCCCTGAATGAAACCTTAGACTAGCCACTTTGAAAACCTACAGGAAATAATTAACATGTACCCCATGGAGAGAAGTCCGTGAAGTACAACAACCTTTTTCCAAGATTAATACATGTGCTAAGTTTGTTTACATCATTCTCTCTCTCTCTCTCTCTCTCTCTCTCTCTCTCTCTCTCTCTCTCTCTCTCTCCCCCTTTGTTTGTGTGGTCTCCCCTATTCTTTTTGGCAGCTGACCTTGTGTTTTGACCTTGGTTTGCTAGCCTTAGGACTTGAGCGCGTTTGGCACTGCCCTGCAGTGTCAAAGTGCTGTGCTCGTCATATACTACTGTGGAGCGCTGTATATATGATTGGCTGATTTGAGTTAGCTGTAAGCCCCTTGTCATGGGGTAAGACCTATACCAGGGGCATGTATCTTGAATGCACCTTTGTGGTTTGACACTTAAAAAGCTACGTACCAAGGTTCTGCATGTCTCCTGCTATATTGTAGTTTTCCCTGATGACAGGGAAGACATTGGGCAGGTGGGTGTATGTGTTACCTTCAAAGAGTCATGAATGACACCGTATGGTGTGTTCAGTATGATGGGGCCTGCTTCTCACATTGGATTAGCATGAGGGGGTATATGGAAAGGCTGTCGAGCATTATTTCCTACAGGCAGAATAGTAACAGTATAGTGTCTGGTATCGATGAGTTCGTAATGGTAGTGGGAGGGGGTTCGACATTACGGTGCTGGAAATGTCACTTTGGGAAAGTGAGTATTTTAATGCTCTGGCTCTGTGGGCCTGGTGGCCGATCTCCTAATTCACAACTGGGTGCTAGGGGGCAGTCACATATGTACATTCCTGATACAGGGCTATAAGTAAGGGGTTCATGGAAACTGCCAACCTCTGACTCTAAGAGTCCTTTCTGGGATGGTTTTGTGGGGTGGGGGAATTGATACCTGCATTCCAAAGGGCAGGGTTTTGGACCCATTTAAGATTGTGATCAAACCTCCTGGGGTAGTATGGCAGACAGGACAAAATGTACAGAGGGCCAGTGCATTTCAAAGGTGGCCTTTTGAAATGATAGTATTTTCAAAGGCCATGGTGAGTATAACTACTGGAGCTTTGGCCTCCGAAAGTAGAGACACTTTTGGATTTGGAACCATACTATGCTGGTTCGAAACTGGGACATTGATAAGAGGAATTATTAGGGCAGGAGTAACTGCAACTGCACTATTCGCAGATTTGTGGTTGCCGAAGCTTGTCATGCTCTAAGAAGGGGACTACCAATTGGTGGATTTTGCCTGGATATTGCTGGCCTCCAGCTAAGTGCCAACTGTTGTGGCCTAGAAGTACTCTCAAAGGGCCGGTGAGCTGGCCTCTTGTCCACGAGATCCCAGAGACACAAAGAATCTCACTATCACCACAAGATCGTAAGGACCGCACTGGGTGCAGTGAAGACAGGTGGAAGTGATCGTGGTTGGGACAAGGACAGTCCTGACATACACCATAATCTTACTGTGCAAGAGGAGTGTGTGCGCAAGAGCAGATCTTGCGCACACACTCCTCTTGCACAGCCATCTGAGGTGCTGGGACATGAGGAGTTTAAGGAGTGCGGGGATGCTTGCGGAGCCCGAGGGACCCGTGCTTGCAACCATGGGAACTGTGTTCCCTTGCACTTCACAACAAGTGGTCCCCAAGGGGTGTCTTCGGAACCTGAGCTGGGAGCGTAGACTGTCTTTAGCCTCCAGATCGGGAGGACAACAGTGCCTGACATTGCAGCTTCTGTCCGAGGTCTTTGGCTTACTCTTCCTGGACCTACACCACAGGGTGTTTTGGATAACACCGTGATGAGACTCTAGAGGTTTTATGTGCCTTGTGGGTATCTACGGCCGACTGTTGCGGATCTATGACGAGTCACGCCTACACTTGAGGAGAAAGCATTTCTCTAGATGAGTACCGTGTCAGCTTCCTGGGTCACAATCTTTTGTCCACGGGGGATAGCGATCCTGCACTCATGCTGTCAAGCACCTAGAGGCAGCGTGTATCATTGTCTGATGGAGTTAAAGTGCTGACGGGCTGGGTCACGAGGCGTAGTCAGAGATTGGTGACTG
This sequence comes from Lissotriton helveticus, assembly GCF_964261635.1. Lineage (NCBI taxonomy): Eukaryota > Metazoa > Chordata > Amphibia > Caudata > Salamandridae > Lissotriton > Lissotriton helveticus. Next base: position 322,808,352 of record NC_136065.1, on the reverse strand, counting down.
ACATTTTGCAATGGGAAAGTCTGACAATTGCATATAACTGTAAAGTGTATGTACAATGTGTGTTCCATTTTGAATCAATAGAGAAGTTCGACAATAGCGTATAATTCTAGAGTGTATATACATGTGTATCTCATTTTGATTTCAGTGTGTTTGTGTAATCTAAGACAAGTGTTTTTATACATACGGTGTGGAGTCTTTTTGTAGCATACACTGTATGTTGTGGGGAGGGGGTGTTGTGTCAATACTTTATACTCAAGCCCTGAGGATAAGCCTGACTAATCAGTGCCAAGCTACCAGAGGGTGAATGTAGGTTATCTGACAAGTGTATCATACTCACCTTGTTTGGAATAGTCGATTCTGACTGGCTTTGATGCATCTTAGCAAGCCCGAAACCGCTGGAGCTAACTCGGTCTCCTTTTTGATCTCCCCTCTTACCTCTCATTTCTCTTTTTGTTTAGTTTTCTTTCATTCCTAGTTTTACTCTTTTGTTTTGTTTCTCTCTATTGCTTCTGTCTCCTCCCTGAGCTAGAAAGAGCCATTTCTCTGGTGTAATCTGGATTTCCCTTCTGACTCTTTCACTCCTCTCCTTTCATCAATTGTTTGATACTTTCTCGTGAATGTGTAAAGCCAGAGAGTCCAGGCGAGAGTGAAAGGTTAAGGGCATCTTTTGATGGTGTCTTCCTCGTTTAGGTGTATTAGTGCCAGCTGTGGCCTAGGGTCTTAGTCCCTGTCTGTTCCTCTCTCCTGCCCCTTTACTGAGACGTTTCCTCTTCAACCCTTGCAGAGCTGAATTGAGTAGTGAGGTTCAGTTGACTTAGGATCAGAATAGAGCAGAAAGACGACTGACATTTCTTACCCCCTTCATTGAGGCGTACCCATGTGGTTCAACCTGTGATATGTATACTATTTTGATTTAATTTGGAAATGCATGTTAATTGAAATATATGCTTTTTGCTTATTTAATGATACTAACCTGAATTTTTGCTTTCTGGAAAACCTTTGCCTTTTTATTTGGTTTATAATTGGTTTGGTTTATAAACTAAATTATTCTCTATCTTTTTTGTGGAGCCAAAGGTGCATCACACATTCATTGAATGCTTTGTTTTGTTGACTAACTCAGTTGTGAAACTCAATCCATCCACTATCTCTTTATGGTCCTTGAAATTTGAATGAAGACAAGCACTATAAGAATCACCCCTTTAGGCTTAGTTGTGAAATAAAGACATCTCTCACCAGAAAGGGCTGCTCCCATCTTCTAACTTGGTCAGCCATCCAGTATCCACTGCCCTGCACTATCCTTGCTCACTCCTTGCATTGTAGAGAAACAAATGCATGTGATCAAGGATCCTTAACTGGGCCACAAAGTCAAATGCAGCACTCTCCTCTTGTTTTGAAACACCCTTCAGTACCTGCTTCAACTTAATTGCTTGGACGGACCTGGTTTCCGTCCTCGCCCCTCGCCCCCCTCCAAGCAGTTGAGGTTTTGGTCTAGTTTGACTATCTCAATGGTTGGCTTTTTTACTGGTGCTGATGGCAGTCACTCATTCACTTTGTGGAAGAACCTTAACGCATCCATGACTGTTAGGGCTCCACTTTTGCAGTAGTCACAATGGTGATTCCACTTAACAGTGTGAGAAAAAAACATATATATGTGTAGGAATCTATCACCTCTAGCTTTCTGAACTACCCAAATTACCTTTTTTCATCTCCTGAATGACACAAATAGATATTTGTCCTAAATTAATGTGAGTGTGTTGGCCGCAGAGTGCCTTTCCAGGGACCTCAGTTGAGGCTGCAACCTCCTGCAGTATGATCCAGCAAAAACAGGCCTTCTGCGCCTAACAAAGCATTAATTTGTTTCATTACTTGATATGTTATGTTATGTTAAGAGAGATTTATAGAGCACATAGATGCTCGAGGGCTTCCCAACGCTAGGAGACCGATACAGTACAGAAGTTAGAGAGGGATTAGTGGTACTGATGGACCTGCCAGGTTTTAATAATGTTTTTGAAGGTTGCTTCTGTTTGCAGAAATCTAAATTCATTTGAGAGAGAGTTCCACAGCTTGGGTGCAAGATGCGCAAAGGATCTACCTCCCCATGTGGCTCTCTTAATTCTGATGGTTTTTAATAGCAGTTCAGAATGGGATCTAAGGCTTCGGTTCGGGACATATGGCCCAACAGGTCTCTGATTTTGCTGGGGCCCTTGTTGTGTATGGCTCTATGTTTCTGACAAAGTGCCTTAATTATAGCCCCAATCAGAAGCCAGTGTAGAACTTTAAGATACTTCCCAGCTGGTTCCTGTATTGGGACCTTGCGCAGCAGTCTTACTGCCGCATTCTGGACAACCTGGAGTTTTTGGATGACATATTTCCCCTTGTCAACATCCAATGGGTACAAGGTGAACAACAAAGGGCTTGAGGACACTAGCCTGCTTCGAGGTGCTCCTTTGGCTGTGCAGTTTTTGCACTCACCTCTCTTGCCCACATTGTCCAGTGTAATATTGTCAAGGCTGATAACAGCCCCAGAGTAATTTGCATAGCAATCATGGATGTCATTTAGGGGTCTCCATGGGTCGCAGTTGTGACCCATGGCACTGCATTTCCATCACCTGGTCTCAGAGGTGGCAAAACCAGTGCCAGGAACAAAGGGGCAGCACGTCCTTATGGACATCGGTTTGGGCTCCAACCTCCTTGTTTTTGTTACATTTTTATTATACTAATAGTGAATATATATATGTTATTACACTAATAGTGAATAATATATTATTTACTATTAGTGTAATAAAAAATAGAATACAATTAGCTGGAATAGGGCACTACCTGGCACTATGGTAAGTAAAACATCGCTTTCAAATGTGTGCATGTGGTGCAGGTGCGAGTGTGTTTATGTGAGAAAGAGTGTTTGTATGTGTGATTGTGTGTGTGTATGTGTAAGCACGAGTGTGTGCGCCAAAGTAAAGGTCAAATGGCGTGTGATGTCACTTCCGTTATCCCTGGCCTTTTGGTGAATTGAGACTTATGAAAGCATCCAGTTTCTCCCAAAGCACACTCCTTTCAACAGTAGCAAACCCCCCCAGAGTCAACAAAGCAGCAACAAAATAATTCAGTTATCAGACCCTACTGTCTTACCTAGCTCGTCTTTTCCCGCCACCCTTTCCTTCTTTCTTTTTTTCCTCCGGGCCAGAAATGAGTACTCTGTATTTTCACTATTTTTCCAAAGCCGCATTAATAAACCTGCCACTGAAGGAGTCTCCCTGGCTGTGGGAGGCTGTCATCTCAAATTATCTCCCATTTAGAAAAGCTCTGAAAAAAGATTGTGTTTATTCAAGAAACATTCCATGGACTTCCAAGGCAACTCTGTTTTTACAGTACCGTAATGCGTTTGCATCTCACAGAATTCGTGTGTTAGGGTTTTTGTGTGCTGCCGTTTTACTTTTTTTTTTAACACATCTTCAGTGCATGCAGCACGAGGACACGGTAGACCCGGATGCAGAGGTTTTGTTCAACCGGACTCACACATATTTCAGAATTCGATGCGCGCATCATTTAAGCGCTGAGAGGCAATCCTATTTTCGGTGTCTGTGTTTGTGCTATGCGAACGGCAAATATTATTTTATTATTTTTACCCACGCGATTAATAAATCCTCAAAGCGGGAGCATGCGTCTGCTCCCTCCCTGCGTCTGCCAGTCCCGTGACAGATCGCCGTATTAATATGTCATCGAGGTCCTCTTTTTCAACTCACAGCCTGTCTGCGACCAGGCTGACAAGGATGATTTACTCCCGAAACCGCCAAGGCCGTTGAAAATTATTAACAAATAAGGACTGTAAAATATTTCTGAGAATCAAGCCTCTTTTTGAGGCTCGGGTAACGCCGTTAACGGTTTCAAACTTTCAGTGTTGCACGGTATAAAAAATGTGCGTCATTTGTTATTCTATTGCGTCATTGTGTTTGCTTACACTGAGTTAGTTGTCATACCAATGTCTTTGTATCCAAAAGAATATTTTCCCATTCTTGCTTCCGAGTTGTGAGAATTGGACCATTGCTTCTAACCCCCTCAGATTATTTCCTCCGTGCGAATTGGCGGGAAACTGACACAAGCCGACGCAGCTCTAATTTTCCTGAAGAATCCTCGATTGGCAGATAATCTTTCTGAGAAAGGCTTGAAAACTCCTTGGAGTGAATATAATTGTGTTAAATCTCTCTAGAAAAATAGCAGTTTGCAGTTGAAAAATCAATTACAAGCGCCTCCAAGGCCTACCTCCCACTTTACCGTGAAAAAGATTCCCTATGGCCGAAGAGTCTGCTGTTGCGGTTGGAAGCGAACCGCTGTGCTCGAAAAGTTGACCTCTCTGGACAACCGTTTGGCGTCTATGGTTGAAGATCTGGCCAATGAGGGTGAGGTGTTGGCCTCTGTGGTTGAGAGGTTGGCTGTGTGAGTTGGCCGTCCTGAGTAAGGAGATGGCTGCTGTTGTTGAAGACCTGTCTGCTTTGATTGCTAAGGTTGCTGTTCTGGATTAGATGGTTCGTTTCTTTAGGTTGTGCTGCAGCTGAGGAGTTTGTTCTTGTTGAGGGATGGCTACTCTGACCGAGTAATCAGTTGCTGTGCTTGAGAGTGTCTTTCAGTCTACTTGAGTTTGTTATCTGTTTCTCTTGGGAGATTGGAGTGAGAGATCTGACCAGTGTGATTGGGAGACTGCCTCTTTAGATTACTTTACTAGGTCGACAGCCTTAGTCTACACAGTTGGTTGTTCTCATTGAGCGAACCTTCAACGCTGGTTAAAACATTGGCCATCCTGCACGAGATCCTTGACTGCTGTGTTTTAGAGAGTTAATTGCTCTGGGGTGAAATTGACTTCTTTCATGCTCGAGCCAGCCACACTAGGATGGAGTTTTTCAGCACTGGGTGGGAGTTGTCAAGATGCACTACTTTGCGTTCCAAATTCACAATTCTCCAAACCTGCGGCCAACATGACGTTAACAACATGCAGGTTAGGAGTGGACCTGGGGAGAAGAGAAAGGGACAAGAGAGAGAAACAGTTACCAAATATTGCCACACTGCTTGGCTGCACAACTGAGCTTGATCTACACCACAGCAACGTTGATATCTAAAGACAAGAGAAGACTTTTAGCATGACTTTGAAAGCAACTTGCCCATCTAACTTCTAATATTGTATACGATATATCTTCTCAAAATCTCTGTATTTCCCACTTTGTATTTTGGAATGAAGTTTGATATTTTTCTTTAACCACACAAAAGGTGATGGGAGGAATGCATACATTTTGTCTAACCTCTGGCATTCGCTCGGGGTAGCATTCCAAACCTTCATTCGTTTGCCCAAAATGCCACCTCAGTTTGGACCCAGTAATATGCAAATTAGTCTTGACCATTTGCAGCTGATCCATCGTAGAGGTCTTAATGCATCGGTATAGTGAATTGCTATAATCTATTCTAGGCACAATATGTGCTTAAGTGACAGATTTTCATGCATCAGTGGGAAGGAACCATACTCTCTGTCTCAGCATTCTTATGATATAGAAGCAGGTGACTGCCACCTGGTGCCCTTGGGGGATTCTTAGATAGCTCTTGGTTGAGGACAATTCTTACGTTCCCTACTGAAGAAACTGGCATGGGGCAGCTTTGCATTCTGGTGGCCACTAATCCTTGTTCCAGATGTTGGTTTGTTTCCCAAGCAAAATAGCATTCATCTTATCAAAATGTAATTTAAGACAGTTTGAGTACATCCATTTATCCACTGTGATCATGCATGCATGGAAACTGGGTTGAGTTTCAACATTGTTAGAAATGGTGACAATAATCAGCCTGTCGTTCGTATAGGAAATTGTTTGGAAGGCAATAAAGTGCACTAGTTATTGTCAGGGAAAAATGCAAAAAATAAACAACATGAAGCTCATGGAAGAACCCTGAGGTACCCCATGCACCATAAAAGAGACATCCACTGACTCAGCGAGATGATCTGTTTTAGAATTAGGTTTTCTGGTTGAGAGCTTGCAGGGCTCTTTTGGATTTTTGGCCCCTCTGGGTCAGACTTGCTTATTCAGGGTTAAATGCCAGCCTCTCTGGTATGTGGAGTTGCTTTTGTAGGTAGAGTCAGCTACTCTGCATGAGAGAAAAACTCCTCTGGGTGGGAGCTGGCCACTCTGGCTGAGAACCATTTACTGTTTTTAAGAACTGACTGTTGTGGTTCAAAGAATTGTCAATCACTCCAGTCGTTTGTTTTGGTTGATAGGGTTGGTCACGCTGCTTGAGAGATTCTTTAACTCTGGCAGAGAGACATGTCTTACGTGGTTGAGAAATGTGACCACTTTGATTAAGAGCAGCTGCTCTCATTGAGAATATTGGTGATGTTTGCAATGTATTTTCTTGATGTTTTGATTTTTTGTAAGGTTTGAAACATAGCTGGTTTGTTTTAAAAATAGATGATGATTCGATGATCCATTCTGTTTGCGACGCAATCTGAAATCATAAAATATTTTACATTGTAAATAATATAGCTCCCACACGTATAGTTATAATGACCTCAGATATAAACCATTTTCCAAGGGTAGCTGTTAGAAATCACATTTCACCCAAGTTTGTGAAAATGATTTTCATAAATAATTGTGAAATGGTTATCCTCTCAGCTAAGGGTCTGATTTAGAGGTAATGGGAAATCTGGCAATCAATGATCTATTTCCTAGTTAGAATTCTGGAGCTGATGATCCCCAATGTCCTGGCAGTAGAAACTCTATACAGCTCTGCCATTTGGACCGAAAGTTGAAGAGGTAACTTTAGAATGGTTGAAGATCTAGAGTGCTTAGATATGCTAAGCAGTCTGGTGGAGTTCCTTTTCAAAACACTGTCCTGGAAAAGGTAATCTGCTTCCATGCTAAGGTAGGTGCGGTGTCCCTACCATTCTGGGGACACCACTTGCCATTACGGAGAGCAGATATGTGGGCTCTAATGTTTCCTCTCAAATTGCTTTTCTGGGAGATGCTCAAAATGTAATCTCTTTAAACCTAGATTCATTTATCTTATGAGATAAATTGTTGATTAAAATATGTCTTCAATTTCTAATTGTACCACCTTGTTAAAGATGGGAAAAAGAGACCTCCTATAAAAATGGAGAGGGGATCTGCTCGACTTATCCCTACTAAAAAGAAACAATTAATTTTCATGGCAAAAGAGGTGATCCTAATGGGAAAGCGGAAAAGACAATTAACAATTCTGTGATATTTTCATTCTCTTTTAATACTAACTACTTTACTCCTTATGTTATGGCTTCCTTGAGCCTTGAATGAATGTTACCTTTTCATTGCCAACAAAGTAAAGGAAAGTCAAATTATGTTTTCCAAAAGTAAAGGACCAGATCATTATTCTAATTAGCTGCGTTGAGCGATGCATGTGTTTTCCTCTAGGAAAGCGGTTCTCAGTGAAATCATATCTTAACTTCTGTAGTGTTTCCATTCTCCTGGTGCTAACTTTTTTTAACCTGTGGTTTTTGGTGGGCTAAGTACATTGTAATGCCACGCATGTACGGTAGCAAAGTTCATACACTAATGGCTACATACTGGCAGAGCACTAGGGATGAGCATAATTTGCATATTTTTTAATTGTGTATTTAATTGAAATGTATTAAAATGATCTGCATTTTTTGATGCACGTTCACAAACTCCAATTGTCGTGACCAACAGCTGCTCATGTTCTGGTTGTTCTCGTTGCTTCCGCGCTACCACTACCATGATTTTGCCACGAACGGCAGCATAATTAGGTGACATGGTGTAATGGTGAAATTTTGGGCATTTTGCCTCAAAAGCATAATGCAAAATTCCCCAAAGTGTGCAAATTACACAAGCGCAAATAACATTTTGGCTTGGCCTACAGAGCACACTGTCCATAAAGGGAGCCTTATGTACAAAAACCAAGTCAGTAAAAATGGTAGCAAATTCCATACCAACTATTTAACTAACTATGATTACCACAATGACAGGGATGGTGGTCGTAGATGGTGGTCTGCACGGGACATCAGACCACCATGTCTGTGATTGCTTTCAATTAAAGCAATCTATTACAAGATATGCAGCCCATTTTCTTTTAGCGAAAACGAGATGTGTTTACAAAAAAAAAACAAGCATTTGAAATGCAATAGGTCTCGCAGTTACGCAAGTTGAAGCTATTGGCATTGTAAATGACAATGCCTTTTATTTATGTTTTTAAAACAAAAAGGCATAGGGCCATATGTTTGAAAGCTATTTGCAGAATTTCTGCGTTTGCAATCGCAAAGTAGCAGTATTCAATGTATGATACAAAACACCCCTCGCAAAATAAGGAATCGATTGCATTTAAGGAATCGCAAATTGAGATTTCTTAAATGCAATGTAAGAAGCACAATGAAAGTGTGATTTGGCTGTAAGGAATCGCAAATTCAGTTGGTGGTAATTTGCGATTTCTTTGAAAAATGCACTTGTTTGCATTTTTCAAAGTGCCATGTGACAGACATACATGCCCTTAGGGCATGTATGTGTGCCACATGTACACACATGCACATTTCAGGGGTGCAACAGGGTGTCCTTTTGACAACCTTGAAATTGCATTCTCAATTTGTGATTCTCTAATTGCGAATCGCAAATTGAGAATGTCTTCACATTCATTCCTATGAGCCTCGGGCCCATAGGAATGAATGGGGAGGAATTCATTAATTGTGAATCACAATTTGCGATTCCCAATTAAGGAATATGTAGGATTCGCAAAATTCTTTGCAAATCTTACATACATAGCGTTTTGCGATTCTTAAATAGCGATTCACAAAAAAATCGCTACTTGAGAATCGCAAATGGACATTTTCATACATATGGCCCATTGTTATTTGCAATGTCAATAGCTCAAACTCGCGTAACTGCGAGACCTATTGTATTGCAAATGCTTGTTGTGGTATTGATAGCTGTTCTATCTCCGCACTCTGTCTCATCTTTTACGAGCCAAAACTCAGTCTTTGCGAGTGCAATGAAATATTTCGTGAGCTATGTGGGCAAGATTTCCGATTGATCTAACGCTAGATTTTACTGCCTATGATTTTTGTGTGAGCAAGTCATACCCAGATTACTAATAAATCTGCGACCATTTTACCCCACAATGTGTCTCAACAGGTATTTGTTGGGTGAGAAGGGGACTCATGGCCCTACTGCTTGGGCTAATGTGCAGGGATGGATGGCCTGCAGTCTGAGCAGCCTCCAAACTCTGGAAAGGGTCCAATAAGAGAGACTTAAGTAGCAAACTATAGCAAAGTGCCCCAAGCTGAAGTGCGCCAAAGAGACCAAAGAGAGCTCAGAGGCTCAGATAGGTTGGCTCGGCCTTTGCCCCTGGCACTGTGGGTAAAATGAGAACAACTCCAGATGTGCACTTACAGAATGCACAAAATCGGCTTCTTGAACCCTCGAGATTTTCGCTTCTGCATAGCTGCCTACAGCTTCCTTATTGCACCTGTGTGAATAAGCACTTGCACCCTACAGGTGCCTATATTCATTCATGTATCCTTTGTGTGCAACAAGCTCATTCCGTTTGTTGCATCTTCCTTCTGCGCCTATTTTAAATAGCACATGTCCAACGATCTCCCTAACGAGGGAGAAGACAGTGTTTCCCAAGCAGTAAGGATTTTACACTCCTCTCTTTCTTCTGGGAGCTTTTCTCTCTCGTCCTTGCTGTTTTCCCATCAAATATACTGTTAGAAAGGCGACCCCGGGGGAGGCAGAAGATATCTGACTGACCACCCCTAGGTCCACCTCTCCGTCAAGAAGTAGCCGAACGTTACTGAGAGGCCTCCTGAGTGAGGGCCCTCTCCTAGGATCGCACAGCAGAGTAACCACACACTACAAATGGACACCACACCAGAGGTCGAGTTCGTAAGCTTTATCAGGAAATAAAGGCTGCTGGTTCCCAGCGATATGTACAAGTAGACCGAGGGGTCTGTAAAGTCTCGTAAAAGGGGGTCAGGGTAGCGGGACAGTCTCGGTTGGGGTGTATGAAGGGATACCCTGCGCACAGCTCTCAATCCTCGAGCCGGGGGTTCCGAGAGGTTGAGCCGCGGCAGCGCCAGCCGGCTCTCAAGATGGTTCGGCAAAGGGGGGGGGGGGGGCGCGGCAGCGCCAGCAGGCTCTCAAGATGATTCGGCAAAGGTGGGCCGCGGCAGCGCCAGCAGGCTCTCAAGATGGTTCAGCAAAGGTGGGCTGCGGCAGCGCCAGCAGGCTCTCAAGATGGTTCGATAAAGGTGGGCCGTGGCAGCGCCAGCAGGCTCTCGGGTTCTCTTCAGGTTACAGGAAATGAGTTCTTCTGGGGTCGGCCGTGACAGCGTCAGCAGGGCTTTCCAGTCCAGGATACAACTGCCGTCCTACTCCGGGGCTGGCCCAGATATAGGACTGGAGTCCTTTGATGTCCGGACCCTCGCGCCTGGGGGTCAGAGGGGCCGGGAAGATGGTGTCCAGACACCCAGCAGGGGGGTGGGGCCAGCACCCAGGGATGCCGGGGGCGATCGATACCAGGCGTCCGGGGACAGTTGGAGGGCCATCGAAACTCCCCTCCTCCGGGATCTGTCGAGTGGCCACTCGACCACCTGGGTAGATCTTGGCGCCTCGATGTCTGGGCTTCGCTGGGCCTGGGCCGGGGCCGGAGCCACGTGGTCGGGACGTGGTGGGCCCAAGATGGAGTCGGGCGCGGCCTCGTACTTAGGTCATGAGGGGCCCACGATGGAGCCAGGCCGGTAGGGGGGGGTCCGGGATGGTGACCGGACCAGCAATGTTGGGGCGTGCAGTGTCGGGCAAAAGGGCTGCCCGATGCTGGGTGGAGGGCCGATGTCGGCCTGGGCCCTCCATGCGGGAGGGGCAGGACCACGCCATGAGGCCGGGTCCAACACGCGTCCCCCCCAGCTGAAGGCAGGGGAGAGTAACCCATCTTCTTGGGGATTCTCCTCGCCGAGGCGGAAGAATCTGGAGAGGCCGCCAGCATTGGCGTGGTCGTTGCCGGGGCGATGCTCCACAGTGAAGTCCATCCCTTGCAGGGAGATGGACCATCGCAACAGTTTTGGGTTTTCTTCCCGCATCTGCATCAACCACCGCAGGGGCCGGTGGTCGGTCTGGACCCGGAGTGGGTGCCGAAGAGGTAGGGCCGGAGCTTCTTTAGGGCCCACACGACGGCGAAGGCTTCCCTCTCGATGGTGCTCCAGCGCTGTTCTCTGGCTAGCAGCCGCCGGCTGATGAAGGCAACGGGAAGGTCGATTCCCTCAGAGTTCACTTGTGAGAGGACCGCCCCAATGCCGTGCTCCGAGGCTTCGGTTTGGACCACAAACTCTCGGCTGTAGTCGGGGGCCTGGAGCACAGGGGCGGTGTACATGGCAGTCTTTAGAGTCTCGAAGGCTGCTTCGCACTCTGGGGTCCAGCACACCTTCTGGGGTAGCTTCTTGGAGGTCAGTTCTGTGAGGGGCCCCACAATGCTTCCATAGTCTTTTATGAAGCGCCAATAGTATCCTGCGAGCCCCAGGAAGGCTCGGACGGCTGTTTGGGTGATTGGGGGCTCCCAGGCCCGGATGGCATCAATCTTTGGCTGGAGGGGAGCCACCAGGCCGCTCCCCACCTGGTGTCCCAGATACGTCACGGACCCTTGGCCGATCTGGCACTTGCTGGCCTTTATTGTTAGTCCGGCCCGTCGGAGGGCCGACAGGACCTCCCGGAGGTGTGTCAGGTGTGCATCCCAGCGGAGGCTGTACACCGCAATGTCGTCTAGGTAGGTGGCGCTGAACTCTTCTAGCCCGGCCAGCACTCTATTCACGAGTCTCTGGAAGGTGGCCGGGGCGTTTTTCATGCCGAAGGGCATCACCTTGAAATGGTAGTGGCCATCAGGGGTCGAGAAGGCTGATCGCTCATGCGCTCCAGGGGTGAGGCCGATCTGCCAATACCCGGCCGTGAGATCGAAGGTGCTGAGATACTTCGCAGCCCCCAGGCGATCGATCAGTTCATCCGCCCGGGGGATGGGATGGGCGTCGGTCCTGGTGACGGCATTCAGCCCCCGGTAGTCAACACAGAACCGGAGCTCCGGGGGCGTGCCGGGGGCGGCGGCTTTAGAGACCAGGACAACTGGGCTGGCCCACGGCCCACGGACTGTCGGAGGGTTCGACTACCCCCAGCGCTAACATCTTGGCCACCTCGGACTGGATGCAGGCCCGCACTCGGTCGGGCACTCGGAAAGCTCGGTGTCTTACAGGCGGGCTGTCTCCGGTGTCTACATCGTGGACACACCACCGGGTGACTCCAGGGTTGAGGGAAAACAGATCTGCAACTGCCCCAGCAGCTGCCGGCAGTCATGGTGCTGCTCCGGGGTCAGGGTGGAGGAGAGCATGACCCCTTCGATGGAGCCGTCCTTCTCAGTGGTGCTCATGAGATCTGGCAACGGTTCGGAGTCGTCTTCAGCTCCGTCATCGGTCGCTAATAGCAGACTTAGTTCGGTGCTGGCAAAGTGCGGCTTGAGCCGGTTAGCGTGTAGAACCCGGAGAGGGTTCCTGGGGGACTCCATGTCCACCAGATAGGTGATGGGGCTCTTGCGCTCCACTACTTTGAAGGGCCCCGTCCACTTGTCTTGGAGGGCACAAGGTTCAACCGGGGACATGACCCAGACCTGCTGGCCCGGTTCGAATTCGATGGACGAGGCGTTCTGGTCATACCAGCGTTTCATCTCCTCCTGACTGGCTTCAAGGTTGGCTTCGGCAAGTTCCCGGAACTTCCGAGTCTGGTTGCGGAGGGTCAGGAGGTACTGGTAGACATCTGGTGGAGCACCTCGGACAGCCGTCTCCCAGCCTTCTTTGACCAGGCTGAGGGGGCCTCGGACGGGTGCCCATACAATAGTTCGAAGGGGCTGAACCCCAGGGACTTCTGGGGTACTTGGCGATATGCAAACAGGAGGCAAGGCAGCAGAACATCCCATTTGCGTCGTAGTGGCTCCTCGAGGCCCTTGATCATTCCCTTCAGTGTTCGGTTAAACCGCTCCACAAGTCCATTTCCTTGGGGGTGATACGGGGTGGTGAACTTATATGTGACCCCGCACTGTTGCCACAGGGATCGCATATACTTGGAAATAAAGTTTGTGCCCCGATCACTCACGACTTCTCGGGGGAAGCCGACTCTGGAGAAGATCCCCATTAGGGCTCGGCCTACAACTGGGGCCGTGATGGTTCGGAGGGGGATGGCTTCCGGATAGCGGGTGGCATGGTCCACCAGAACGAGGATGAAGCGGTGCACTTGAGAGGTGCGGGGGTTCAGGGGCCCCACGATGTCTATCCCCACTCGCTCGAAGGGGGTGGTGACCACGGGAAACGGCTGGAGCGGGGCTTTGACTTTCCCCCCGCTCTTCCCGCTGGCTTGACAGGTCGGGCAGGATCTGCAGTGATGGTGCACATCGTTGCGCATTTTCGGCCAGTAGAAATGAGTCACCAGGCGGCTGTAAGTTTTGTCCTGCCCCAGGTGCCCGGCGAGGGGCACATCATGTGCTAAGTTCAAGAGGAAGTCTCTAAATCGGAGGGGAACGACCAGCACCCGGCTGGCCCCTAGTTCGGCAATCTTCTGCTCACTGTAGAGAAGGTCGTTGTCCCAATAGACCCAGTGGGACCCCGCAGGGTCTCGCGAACACAACAGTGATGGACAGAATGTGGATCAATGTCACATATTCACCCCAGTCCAAAGATCTGGGCCCAAATCCATCGTTTTTCCACTCCACACCACCCTGGGTTAGACAATGGCGATATGCAAATCAGCGCTGACCCTGTGCCCCATGGGAACAGTCCAGTCCGAACTACAAAAGCCATGTCCTTCCCAGAACGGAAACAAGCATCCGAGGACCGGCCCGGTTTCGAGGTAACACCTCTCATCAGCCCGGCTAGCTTGATTCCAGTGGTGTGGAGTGCCTGGGACTCACGTCTGAGCATCCCCAGTACACTTAGAGCGGTAATTGCAAACACAACAGTGATGGACAGAATGTGGATCAATGTCACACATTCACCCCAGTCCAAAGATCTGGGCCCAAATCCATCGTTTTTCCACTCCACACCACCCTGGGTTAGACAATGGCGATATGCAAATCAGCGCTGACCCTGTGCCCCATGGGAACAGTCCAGTCCGAACTACAAAAGCCATGTCCTTCCCAGAACGGAAACAAGCATCCGAGGACCGGCCCGGTTTCGAGGTAACACCTCTCATCAGCCCGGCTAGCTTGATTCCAGTGGTGTGGAGTGCCTGGGACTCACGTCTGAGCATCCCCAGTACACTTAGAGCGGTAATTGCAAACACAACAGTGATGGACAGAATGTGGATCAATGTCACACATTCACCCCAGTCCAAAGATCTGGGCCCAAATCCATCGTTTTTCCACTCCACACCACCCTGGGTTAGACAATGGCGATATGCAAATCAGCGCTGACCCTGTGCCCCATGGGAACAGTCCAGTCCGAACTACAAAAGCCATGTCCTTCCCAGAACGGAAACAAGCATCCGAGGACCGGCCCGGTTTCGAGGTAACACCTCTCATCAGCCCGGCTAGCTTGATTCCAGTGGTGTGGAGTGCCTGGGACTCACGTCTGAGCATCCCCAGTACACTTAGAGCGGTAATTGCAAACACAACAGTGATGGACAGAATGTGGATCAATGTCACACATTCACCCCAGTCCAAAGATCTGGGCCCAAATCCATCGTTTTTCCACTCCACACCACCCTGGGTTAGACAATGGCGATATGCAAATCAGCGCTGACCCTGTGCCCCATGGGAACAGTCCAGTCCGAACTACAAAAGCCATGTCCTTCCCAGAACGGAAACAAGCATCCGAGGACCGGCCCGGTTTCGAGGTAACACCTCTCATCAGCCCGGCTAGCTTGATTCCAGTGGTGTGGAGTGCCTGGGACTCACGTCTGAGCATCCCCAGTACACTTAGAGCGGTAATTGCAAACACAACAGTGATGGACAGAATGTGGATCAATGTCACACATTCACCCCAGTCCAAAGATCTGGGCCCAAATCCATCGTTTTTCCACTCCACACCACCCTGGGTTAGACAATGGCGATATGCAAATCAGCGCTGACCCTGTGCCCCATGGGAACAGTCCAGTCCGAACTACAAAAGCCATGTCCTTCCCAGAACGGAAACAAGCATCCGAGGACCGGCC
Source organism: Lissotriton helveticus (assembly GCF_964261635.1). NCBI lineage: Eukaryota > Metazoa > Chordata > Amphibia > Caudata > Salamandridae > Lissotriton > Lissotriton helveticus. The sequence continues at coordinate 322,793,158 of NC_136065.1, read as the reverse complement.
CGGTTTCGAGGTAACACCTCTCATCAGCCCGGCTAGCTTGATTCCAGTGGTGTGGAGTGCCTGGGACTCACGTCTGAGCATCCCCAGTACACTTAGAGCGGTAATTGCAAACACAACAGTGATGGACAGAATGTGGATCAATGTCACACATTCACCCCAGTCCAAAGATCTGGGCCCAAATCCATCGTTTTTCCACTCCACACCACCCTGGGTTAGACAATGGCGATATGCAAATCAGCGCTGACCCTGTGCCCCATGGGAACAGTCCAGTCCGAACTACAAAAGCCATGTCCTTCCCAGAACGGAAACAAGCATCCGAGGACCGGCCCGGTTTCGAGGTAACACCTCTCATCAGCCCGGCTAGCTTGATTCCAGTGGTGTGGAGTGCCTGGGACTCACGTCTGAGCATCCCCAGTACACTTAGAGCGGTAATTGCAAACACAACAGTGATGGACAGAATGTGGATCAATGTCACACATTCACCCCAGTCCAAAGATCTGGGCCCAAATCCATCGTTTTTCCACTCCACACCACCCTGGGTTAGACAATGGTGATATGCAAATCAGCGCTGACCCTGTGCCCCATGGGAACAGTCCAGTCCGAACTACAAAAGCCATGTCCTTCCCAGAACGGAAACAAGCATCCGAGGACCGGCCCGGTTTCGAGGTAACACCTCTCATCAGCCCGGCTAGCTTGATTCCAGTGGTGTGGAGTGCCTGGGACTCACGTCTGAGCATCCCCAGTACACTTAGAGCGGTAATTGCAAACACAACAGTGATGGACAGAATGTGGATCAATGTCACACATTCACCCCAGTCCAAAGGTCTCCAGCGGCTTGAGTGGCGGCTTGCCGTCGAATTCCCTCGAGGGAGGGACAGGTGCTCTGCTCTTGTCGGAATTGTTCGCGGGTGGGGCCACCTTCCTGGCACCACTGAGCTAGTTCTGGAAGGTGGCCGAGCTCGGTGATTTCCTCATGGCTGGGCCCCTGGGGGCCGGGTTCAGGGTCGGTGTCCTCGGGGACGGCGGGCGGTGGAGGTGCGGGCCACTCCGGCTCCTCGATCGGGGCTTCCTCCGTTGGGGTGGAGGCCCGGGCGGACATGGAGCGGGTGGTCGCACAAACCCACTCGGGAAGGCCTAGCATCCCCAGATGCTCTCTCCGCTCTACGCTGGCCCAGAGGGAACTTTCCAGGTCGTTCCCGAGGAGGCAGTCCACGGGGGCATCGTCTCGGACAGTCACTTTCAGCATGCCCGACACCCCTCCCCACTCGAAGGGGATGCGGGCCATCTGGCACAAACTTTCAGTTAAAATTTTATTGGAAAAGGTAGGAGGGAGATGGGTCTAAAATTAACTAAGCCTGATGGACCAGACAGGGCTTTTATCAGCATTGGCTTCACAATAGCTTTTTTCCAACAGTCAGGCTCTATCTCGGTTTTAATGGAGTAGTAGGAGAGGGCCTGGCAGCTCATCTTCCCATTTTTGCCATTGTTTTGGAGGAAGGGGATCGAGAGGAGATCCAAAATTCATGGGTCTATACAAAGTTTTGAATCAGTTACCACCTCCATTTAGTTGGTGGTAAATTATTAAAGTTTTGGAACCAGATTTCGGTTGCAAAATATTAATACATTCTATTCGGAATTGACTTGTGAAAGGATCGCCCCCTTCCAAATTCTGAGGGCCTGACTCACAAAGGTAAACTTACACTTTTGCATAAGTTTACGATTGTATCCTATTTACAGAGGGTTTTAGGAGCAGTACCTTTACGAGTGCAGAGTCTCTGCACAGAAATAGACCTATCTTTTTATATACGGAGACTCTGCACTCATAAAGATACCCCTCCTAAATTTCTTTGGGAATAGCATTCAATCCTAAACTTACACCAAAGTGTAAGTTTACCTTTGTAAATCATTCTCTGATTCCTTATTTTTTCCAAAACCCCTTTAACAGTTAGGATAATCTTTTCCGAATTGTTAGTTGGCTTTAGTACATTAAAAAAAGTATTTTAAGTCACAAACCCTCAGATATACCAAACCTGTGTTTGTGACTGTTAAAATACTCTGTACATGTGGCCATTGGATCGGATTTCACTCCTTTAAAACCTTCTTTAGATCTTGTGTAATCATCAATATTTGACTGCAGGCCCTACTTGGCTTTCAAAGGTGCTGGGAATGTGGTCCTAGATCAAATACAGGAATTCCTTGAGGTTCAGGAATGTTTAGATGCATATCAGTCAACCCTGACACAGGATAAAAAGGATCCTTCTTGATCTATTTAATGATATCTTTGTGGCAGCAGATGAAGGATGTATTTCTGTTATTACTGTGCTGGACCTGTGGGCAACATTTGAAACAGTCAAACATAAAATCTCTCACGATTAACTGAAAACATTGTCCTGGTATCAGCTAAGGCTTTTTAGTAGTTAAGATTCTTCCTCTCAGAAAGGAAGCAAAGTGTGAAGCTAGGAAACTTTACTTCCTCCTCCCTTCCACTGGATTGCGGGTTCATTTTGGGCTCCTCCTTCTCACGTCTTCCTTGCAACCAATGCGATTGCCATTGATAAAAGTGAGAGGATTGCAGTTTCATGTTCATGCTGACGCCCTGTAAATGCATTTATCTGCATATCAATGTGCTTCTTGCAAGCTTCTTCACCATGTCGATCTGACAATGTGAGGTTTCAAATTGGGTGAACCATAGATGGCTAAATCTTACTGAAGCAAAAAAAACAGATGTTCCACTACTAATTCCTAAATCTATGCTTAAAATGTATTACCTATACCACATGCTTCCCACCATATTTTATCTTTTTATTGATTTGAAACAAAAGCTTCCAAGCTTGTTATCATTTTAGAAGTCAAGCTGAGTTTTGATGCGCAAATAGGCTTGGTGGTTGACTCTTCTTTCCTTTGGTCCCATCTCTTTAATCAAGATTTACCATTTATCAATAAGAAATTGTACAAGTTAATCTTAGGTTAGTTAATGCCAATGCAAACACTTTGTAAAATGGCTCAATGTGCTTCTTGTGTAAAATACCTGGATCCCTAAGATTGTGTAGCTCACTTTTAAGTTCTTTAATGTTTTAGACCCATATCACTTGAGGGTGAAGAACCATAATACCTCCTTTACCTATGCATGAAGCTCAAGTTAACATATTCTTTAAGACATAGCTAAGGCAAAGTGCCAATGACAAGGAGATGAGCATATTTTCTGTGGGGCACCTAGATTTTGGAAAAAATTGCCTGCCTTTATTAAAGCATCTCAGCAATCTCTTCTCTTTCAGAATGGATTTGAAAATGTTTATTTTTCTTTGAATAACCCTTTGACAAATTACAGTAACACCGAATTTTCATTTTCAATCTTAGTTTATATTTGTGGTGTTCAGTTTGTTTACCTTTTCCGGTCTCTGGAAAGTGGGGGGAATTCAGTTTGCAATGCACGGCCATATGATCATTAAATAGTAGATAATAATAATAGATTTCCACTAGCCACTTTTGGTGATTAAAATGCCACGGTTTGTCCCATGCATTGGCACCCTTTCTGCTGCAAGGTCCCCTTCTCCATCTATGAGACTCCTCCCATGGCAGGTATACATATTTTGGAAGAGAGATTTTACCCATTCTGGAAGAAGGCTGTACATGTGGTGGATTTCTCTCTGCTTCTTTGGTGGAGGAGAGGTGCCCTCAGAGCAGAGAATGGAAAATCTGCTGTCCAAACTCTAAATTAGGCCCCAAATCTTGGAATATTTCTAATTGCAATTTAGATCTCCATACGCATTGGCTTAGGCCTGCTGCCCATTTAGATGTCAGCAAAGAATAGATGGAGGGGCACTCTCTCAAACTAAACAAAGGCAACATTGAATATTTTAATGACGTTCACCCCAATTGTGATTGCTACACTTTGGCCCACTACTTACAATCCTGTACAGTTCCACCATATCCTTAAAAATCCTAGGAGTTTTGATCAACAATGTTGTTGTTTTTTACCCAGATAATGGTGGCCCTGAAAGCGTGCGTTTGCTACTAAAAGTCCAGAGAAGGATACAAGCCTGGCTCCAGGATTCTGTACCTAGGAGCAACAATGAGTCATGGAAGATGCACATGGGAGCAGACTTGGGATGGGTTTCATGTGATCTACCTCTGTCCAATTTTGAACATGCCTAAGAAGAGGAAAATATTGTAATGTTCCTTAGTCCCACACATAAGCACAGAGTCCTTGTAGGTGAATTTGCTTGTCTTTATTGCAATTATAATATGCCAATACGAGCTAAAGGGCGCCGAGCGTCTAACACGACTGCTCCGGTCGCCAGCTCCGTTTTCCCCGCTTCGCGCCTTCACTCTGGCGCCTAAACGCGCATGCGCGCCCCTTCGCGCTCCTGTCTATGGCGTGACGCGTCATCGCGTTCACGCTCATAGACTAGAGCGCATCCTACATATCTCCCCTTTTTAACAATAAACAAAATTAACTATTCAACTTCCACCATGTTGCACCAGATGTCCCAATGTTCTCTGGCTGGCAGCCAGGTTGCCAACTATCATTAATGTCCACCCATTTCATAGTCTCTATATCTTGAGGGCACTGTAACTGCCCGGCCACTACGGGTGTGTCTTACCGGCATGCTCTCTTCCACCTCTCTGTCTCCGCCTGGTCTCGCACCATCTCTCCAATCTCCACTCTGAGTTACTCCAGCCGAAGTGACATCTCTGACTGCGCGCCCTGCGCCGGGAATGTCCATCTCACTGTTGTCTCCTGTTTCCTCGGGCAACACTTCATCAGCTTGCTCCAGTCGAGGCGTGCTCTCGTGGAAGTCCTTCTGTGCCTCTGTCTCTTCCAGCTTGGGCCATACAACAATCCTGTTTACTCTAGCCATGCGGTCTTGGGACCACACTCTGCCATCGCTGAGGAGGGCTGCTCTACCTCTCACCTCCTTGACTTGTAGAGGCTGACTATATTTGCTGTCGCCTTTCTTTTGAAGGGTAGGGAGTTTAACCCTAACCCATTCTCCTTCCTCCAGCTCTGTTCCTTTCACATTCCGACGTTTGTCGTAATTCGCAGCATAAATCTTTTGGGCTTTTTCCAAGTTGTGTTGAACCACCGCAGGGGACCATTTACTGGTAATGGTCTTCTCCCGCCACACAACATTGTCTCGTGTGAACGGATGCCGTCCTCTCAGCACTTGAAATGGACTGTACCCCACCGCCGTGGGGGTGATCCTGTAAGACCACAGCATGCTCATTACCTCAATCTCCCAATCCTTTCCCTGCATGATGGCCGCCTGTATGGAGCCCATCAGCACACGGTTGAACCGCTCCACCTGACCGTTGCATGCGGGATGATACACTGCCGTGTGTTTGGATTCGATACCATTCCTTCTCATGAACCTAGTCCATTTGTCCGAGACAAACTGCGGGCCATTGTCACTAAGGATGGTTTTGGGGATGCCTTCCCTTAAGAAAACTGAAGTCAGGAATCTCAAAATCGTGTCAGTGTCCATGGATTCTTGAATGTCCACCTCAGGCCATTTTGAGTACTTATCCATCACTACACACAAGTACTTGTTCACACCTTTGCTATCCAGGACCGGTCCCAATATGTCAATTGCCACATTCTCCCAAGGTCCCTGTGGCGTGTCGAACTTCCCCATGGCCGGTCGGAGAGGCCTCAGCACTTTGTCAGCGCCCTGGCATTGGCCACACTCCCTCACTTGCCTTTCAATGTGGACGTCCATGCCTGGCCACCAATACATCTGCTTGACGCGTGCCTTGGTCTTTACAATACCTAGGTGGCCCTCATGTAGTAGAGTTAGTAATCTGGGTATCAGTGAATCCGGCGGCACAACTCTTTCGCCCCGATAGATAAACACCCCAGAGTCACTCAGGGACAGTTCTTCCCTAATTTCATAGAACCTTCGTACGCCATCAGTGAGCTTCCTTTTGTCAGGCCAGCCTGAAGTTAAGTATCTCTTAATCTCCCCTTTTTCCATATCCTCATCATAGGCGGACTCCCATTCTTGGGCACTTATCGAACTCTCATAGTCCTCCATGCTTGCCACCATCTCTTCCTTATCCAGGGCTTCCTCTGGCGCCACTTCCATCGCGGCAGCCCTGCTGAGATAATCCGCTACCCTGTTCTGTGTTCCCGGCAGATATTCAACATCGTAGGTGTAATCGAGTAGCTTCAGAGTCATTTTGGCTATTCTCGGGGTCGCCGTCTCATGTCCCGAGGAAGTCAAGACCTTGATGAGGGGTTTATGGTCCGTTTGCAGTTTGAATCTCGTACCCCAAACGAACTGTCTGAATCTGCCTAAAGCCCAGGTGACTGCCAACATCTCTTTTTCAATTACGCTGTATCGTTGCTCCGTCGGAGACAGCGCACGGGACGCAAAGCAGATCGTCTCAGTGGCCCCATCATCTCTCACTTGAGCCAGGACCGCCCCTAAGCCCTTGTCACTGGCATCGGTGGTTACCACGGTCTGGCCCGATGGAACGAACCCTTGCAACGGAATAGCTTGACTAATGCAGGTCTTGATGGTGTCAAACTCCTCCTGCGCCTCTGCGTCCCACTCAAACTTGGTCTTGTCTCTGATGAGTTGTCGCATTCTGTATGTCCGGGTGGCAAAGTGTCTCACGAATTTACTATAATACTCGGCCATTCCCAGGAACGACCTCACCTCCTCCTTGGAGCTGGGTGCCTTCGCCTCCTTTATGGCCGTCACATTTCGTTCTTTGGGTGAAATTCCGCTCGTGCTGATCTCATGCCCCAAGTATGTCACCGAATGGGTCCCTATCTTGCACTTACTCCATTCCGCCGTTAGCCCTTTGTTCTGCAACACTTCCAGCACGCTCCGCAACTTCCTGTCGTGATCACCTTTTGACGAGCCCATCACCAAGATGTCATCCTGAAAGTATTGTACTCCAGGAATGTCCTTGAACAAGCGGTGCATCAGCTTCTGAAAAACAGCCGCTGCGGATGCCAGGCCAAAGGGCATCCTCCGGAACTGGTAGCACCCAAATGGAGTGATGAACGCGGTGTACTTCCTGCTCGATGGATGCAGCTCTATCTGGTAGTACGCAGACGTGAGATCGATAGTGGAAAAGTGAGTCACACCTTTAGTCTTGGCGAGCATCTCCTCGATTCTGGGAAGGGGAAACTTTTCCACGATGAGACTTTTGTTGAGCTCGCGGAGGTCAACGCAGAGCCGTACCTGCCCATTTGGCTTCTTGACCACGACCAAGGGGGATAGCCACTCTGCACTATCCACCGGCTCTATGACACCTTGCTCTTCTAGCCTCCGGAGTTCCTGTTGTACTGCTCCGCTGGTAGATATGGGAATGTTCCTGACTTTATGCACCACCGGTACTGCACCCTCCTTGAGGACCATTTTGTGAACGAACTTGTCCAGTTTTCCCACTGATCCGTCAAAAACTTTGGGGTATGCCGACTTCCAATCTTCCTCTCTCGTGAGGGGCCACTCGTCTGTCAAGAGAATCTGTTCTTTACCTCCCGGGTTGAGTATGATCCCCAGATCACCTGCATCTCTCCACCCCAGCACTGAAGGTCCTCTCTCCGCTATGTACAGGGTGCACGTGGCTGACCTCCCTCTAAATTCGAAGTCGAAGTCTCGACACCCCACCAAAGGAATGGCATTTTCCGTGTACGAGATGGGTCTGATGTCCGGCGGCCATAGGTCTGGCCCCACCACAGGCACAAAGTCTTCCTCCCATATGGACCTTTGCACGATGGTCCAAGGAGATCCTGAGTCGACGGCCACGTGTACCTTCACTCCCCCTATCAGCATGTCCGTGCGAGGCTTGTCTCTTCGCTTCCCCGTCACCTCAAGTACCTGGTCCTCGATGCACAGCACCAAGTCGTCGTCATCCAAATCGTCCTCCTCGCTGACGTCGGCTGCGGCCGCATCGACGCACTTGACCGTGGATTTCTTCCCCTTTTTGCGGCAGACTTTCTCAAAATGGCCGACCAGGCCGCAAAATGAGCATCTGGCGCGAAACGCGGGACAGCGTTTATCCTGCGCCGAATGTGCCGTGCTGCCACATCTATAACACGCAAACTTGTTGTCTGAACTAGGGCGGCCTGCCTGCTTCCCTGTCCATCTCAAGTCCTTCCTCTGATCTCCATACACTCCCTTGGCTCTCCCCGGCTGGGGTGCATCTTCTATCTTGTTTACCATTTGCCTCGGCGCGTTCTCCCGTTTTGCTGCCTCCGCACCGCGTCGTGACATCTCAGCCTTTTTGACCATCGCCACCACTTCTTTAAGGGACGTCTCACTCTGCGCCCACAGTTTGTCTTGGACCGACCTGCACGTGGTGTGCATAACAATTTGGTCTTTTATATATTCTTCCTGAAGCCCTCCATACTGGCACGTGATGGCCAAGCGTCGGAGCGCTGCCACGTAATCATCAATCGACTCACCAGCCTCCTGCTTCCGCTGCTGGAAATTATACCTGTCTATGGAGACACAAACTGCTGGGCGGTAGTGGCTGTCCAGGTCATCCAGCGCGTTTTTGAAGACATCTGTCTCATTCACTCCCCTCTCCTTGGGCACCAGATTCTTGAACACTCTCACCCCTTCCGGGCCCAGGTTGTGGAGCAATAGTCTCTTCTTCCTTTCCGAGGTGAACTCCCCTTCATTCTCATCTTCGAGTGCCTCAATATAGTTTTGAAAATAATCCTTCCAGTCCTCCCATTTTAACTGCGGTTCGCCCGGTCTAGGCAGGAATGGGACTGGGGCCATCAGAGCAGACGCTTGATTTGCCATTTTGGCTTCACCTCTGGGGTCTACCCCCTGGGCACTGTGTTGACTGAGTCCACCGGATGCTCCCGCACTCTCTGCCGTGTTCCCTTGTCCTCTGGGACTGCCAGGCGCGCTATCCCTTCTGGTCTGTGTGGGGTCGTCAGTTTGCGCCCCTTCCTCTGACTTGGGGTCAATGCCCTTGGCTGCCAGGGTGCTGGCTATGCTCCCTTTTCCTAGCCCAGCACTGACCTGGTTGTTGAAGCCGGCTCAGGTGGATTCCCGTGGTTGTTTCAGCTGCTGCCACGCCCTCTGCTCGTTTATTCCTGGATATCTGTTGCTGTTGTCCTACTGCTGTACGTGTGGGGCTGTCATGGAGGGTCTGCTCCTGACCCTGAAGTGCCTGGTGTTCGTGGTCCCAGCCTCGTCGCCAATGTAATGTTCCTTAGTCCCACACATAAGCACAGAGTCCTTGTAGGTGAATTTGCTTGTCTTTATTGCAATTATAATATGCCAATACGAGCTAAAGGGCGCCGAGCGTCTAACACGACTGCTCCGGTCGCCAGCTCCGTTTTCCCCGCTTCGCGCCTTCACTCTGGCGCCTAAACGCGCATGCGCGCCCCTTCGCGCTCCTGTCTATGGCGTGACGCGTCATCGCGTTCACGCTCATAGACTAGAGCGCATCCTACAAATATGTACCTTAGTATTTTGTTTCATCTCAGATCCGAACCATACCACTTGTGAACGACTTTTACACATAAATTAGGAAATAAGGCTGTGGCCTAATGGCCAGAGCTGCCGGCTTTGGACTTGGGAAACCCCCTTTGAGTCTGGACAGATCACTTAAACTCTCATTCTTATAATAAAAAGTATTTGACCTTGTATAATGTAATCTGGTGCTCAAGTGCATCAATGCCCTTGGGATGTATTCATGCTGTTCAAAAATTGTAAAATATAAATGGAGTCTAAATTTGACCACTGGGCATTTTTTTAACACTAAAAAAAGATATGAGGTCTTATCCCACACTTTGCGGGGATTTCTCAAATTGCTAAAACTTCATGATTTTCCAAAAGCCTTGTGATTTTCGGGATGTTCCAGGCCAGCACCCCACTGTGTGAAGCGTTACAGCACCAGACTCTAGTGCAGTTCACCATCTGCTACTTTATTGGCAGATCAATGCCTTGTCCACGTTCAGATTCCAGGGGCAGAGTCAAGGTGGTTATATTTACAAATCCTTGCTGTTATTACATTAAAAAATCGCCCCGCCTCACGTCTATTAAAGCTAGGTGGGTCTCAGCAGTTTGTCATTCTAAAGCACTTTGATACCTTCGGGCCTAGTTTGTGCTATATAAAACTCGATAAATAAAATAAAAGAAAAATGTGGTTGTTGTTCTAAAACATTTGGGAAACCACTGGGATACAGTATACGCAATAGTGTAACATTTTGCAAACAAAGCGACAGCAGTTCCATGGCTTCAAAACATTTGTATTTCACCAACTGAAAGTAGGCACAGGAGAAGGTAACCATGAACAATGGTTGCGGCACTAGAAACAAGGGTTATCATAGAATACAACGGGGCATATTAGCAAGGGCATTATCGCTGTTTCAGCTGCACTTTTTGCCAATTACCAAGCTGTCGCTAACAGCAGTTAGCGACAGCTTCCAGGCGAAAGCGACCGGTTTGGGGCCCGCTTTGCATGTTAGCGATATTTATCGCTAATGACATGCAAAGTGGGCGTATCAAAACTGGTAGCGACTGAAAGCAGTCGCTAACACAGCTATCGACTATTAGCAATACCTCTGCGACGCGATAAAAAAACGTGCGCTAACCTTGATTAGCGCCAGGATTTTACACCTGGTAAAAACCTGACTTAGCTATAATAGTCAATGGGAGGTGGATTCTATGGCTAAGTCCTTATCGATAAGATTTATATCGCTGGAAATCTCATTTTATAGATGGGATTTGCTGCTATCGCTGGATTTTTTATCGCTGTGGAGATAAACAATGGTAATACTGTGTTATCTCTGCAATAAAATCCAGTGATAGGAGGTGATAAAAAGAATTGCGCTAAGCGCGGTTTGCGATAATTTTCGCAAGTTGGTGCTAATATGCCCCAATACGTCTAGAATACGCAAGGGCCAAATGAAGATAATTTAGCTGTAGAAATGTACATTCGTTTAGCATAAACTATTGTCACATCAATGAAAGACAAAGGAATTTGGTGTGGAAGTAGGGAAAACGAGATTGGAAAGTAAGGACACAAAAACACACTTTCTAGCATCATAAAATAGCCATACCAGAGAGTTGAGTCTGATGAAAATAAAATTTTCGGTAATGAAATTTTTTTCTAAATGACTATACTCCATAATACAATTAGGAAACCAAACCCCTTAGAAAAGTAAAAAGAAAAACAAATAGTGACACAAAAACAGATGTCTGGAACAGTAAAGATGATGGTTCCGAAGGATACGGAACAAACAGGGTACAAATCGAGAAGGGAAAAACTGTAATTGAAAAAAAGGTATTTCTTTTTGTCATTGACCACGCGTGAGGAAAATCACGTAGGTATCGAGCTGTTGGCAGTGTTTAATTTCAGCTAGTGGTTGTAGATGGCGCCCATTGGCGCTAAAGTTTGGGGCTGGCACTTATTTTTCCTCAATAAACTTTGATCCAGAGCAAAAGAGAAAAAAACGCAAAGGGGGAAAGAAGGGGGAAGAGAAAGACAGAGAAAAACAGTGTAAAACATAAATAAAGGAGTGGTGGATTAACGAGTAATTGGCTGGAATCGAGACCACAGTAATGTTATTCTGAGCCCCAACCTTCGATAGCACTGGCTGCAGCTTCTGAATAAAACTTGGCCCCCAGCACTTGTTCTTTTACTAATTAAGCACTGGCTGTGGCGGATTTGACTACTGGAACCAAAGCAACAAGTCATGCAGCCTCAGGGTAACTCCTCCCTTCAGATGATTACCAAGAGTACAAAACATGCATACATCAAGGGGTGGCAAGCACTGGTTGCCTTGGATCTTGTAAGCAAAAACTAAGGAAAAATGTAAATATGCAGACTATCTGGCACTACATCTACAATAATTGTTTTTGGAACGACAGCCTTGCTAATCAGTGTCTGGCTGTGTAATATCATTAATGGGTGCCAGCAGAGATCAGCCAGAGTTGTGAAATCCAGACTGAAGTGTTTATTGCAGATACACAGTAACCCATTTAACAGGTACACATCCTGGTCAATCCAATGCCAGCATTGGACACCTTTCATATGAACATGTTCTAAATAGAACCCCAGAGAAGAAAGGAACCAGGGAAGTCTTAAAGCTACAGAACAGCACTAGCGGTAAGTTGCCACAGTGACCCATCTGTCATGCTAGGTATGGAGGTTTAATGAATGGTGAGACGATTGGCAAAGACAAAATACAGTGGAACCCAAGAAAGGGAACTCAGCGGGAGCAACATATGGATGATTTCAGCCAACACGTGTTTTGTCAATAGGCCACACCGTACACGAGGAGTACTCTCCCTTTCGCAACACTCTGTCGACATATTGCAAAGCATTTATCCACTGACTTGGTTCCGGTATCACTGTGCCGACTATCCTGATACTCGTTGCATGAATGAGCAGATATTTATCTGCACATCAGCCCTGAAGAAGTCAAGGTGCTATTTGCCTATCGATGAAACACGTGTTGGCTGAAATGTTCTATGCTGGCTGTATAACCTGTTACTGATTGGAATGTATACTGGCTGTCAGAACCTCAACTAGCCTTTCTCTGCAGATTTATGGATCAAACCTCTTTGGCCCAAACAAATGAATTGGATTAAAGTGGGCTGTATATCATTTACTGTTGGACTAAATACTGATTTTCTTATCTCTCGAGTGCTCGGATTAGTTTGCCAATACAGCTTGTCCTTCTACTTTGAGGGATATTTTTGGGTAGTTTGGTAACCGACCCTCTTCTCTTTATAGCACCTTCCAAAGATCACTTTGGGTTATACTTTCCCCATATATAGTGCTGGGCACCCTTTGTTGCTTCCTTGTTTCGACCTGGTTACCTAAGTACATGCAAACATATGGATGATGGCGTCTGGTACTGACTCTTAATGAATTCTGGGTCAGAGAGCTATCCAGTTCACAAAAAATACAGGTCACTTCCATGCTTATGACCTCATACATAACCTAAGTGACATCCTCGATGGCATTGCTGATAACTCCTTACATACCTCATGACATCTCTGATGACATCACTGATGATACTGATAGCAGCAGTGCAAAAGCAGGGACAGCAACAGTGCTTGAATGAGGATAATATCCGATGTGGAATGAGTGTACAAGTCCCTTTAGGAAAATAAACCACAATACCTGGTCATTGGTCATGCACAGCGGGCTGATTGCACAGTCCCTGGATTTCGGCCAAGTAATATGCCGGGCCAGATGTGGATATAGCGCTGTGCTCATTGCCTTCAGCTGTACACTGCAAATGTTGTGTTCAAGGCCTGGTCAAAGGTAAGGCTCTTCATCAGGCCCACATTTGAGCGCAATTTATTGCATGCAGCCTTCGGCCATGCACAGAAGTGGTTGAATGCAAGGCCTGGCCTCCACCAAGGCCCCGTGCCCATTAATGAAACACAAATTCTGCAGCACACTTGTAGGAAAATATAAGTTAAAGCGATGTCCCAATGGACATAAAGTTCAAAGTTCAAGGGCGAAGAAGTGGTCCACAATAGTATCGGTCCGCACCCGGAACAGAAACGCGGACTCGAAAGAGTCGTCGCCGAATCATCCCCGCACCTCGGGGACTTATTGACCTGCAAAGCCACTTGCCTTAAACTTTGAAGACACGGACCTAGAGACTTTCATCAATATTCCTACTTCGAGAAACAGTGTCCTCATAAAGGTTTTCAACAAAGGATCTCCACAATACTGCTGGATAAACTACGCTCCATTCTTGTGAAATCCGTGTCCGATTTACATCTATACCCGGTCTCGAGCAGAGCCGGGTCGGAATTATCACCGGCACCGCGACCTGCTGGTCCTATACCTTCACTCCTACAGCCCTGAGGAGTCGCGGAAACAGTGTGGTTTCTTGCGACGAAACACGTGTCGGCTGGCTCTTGTATGCATAATAAAAGAAGAAACGATACTATTGTGGACCACTTCTTCGCCCTTGAACTTTGAACTTTATGTCCATTGGGACATCGCTTTAACTTATATTTTCCTACAAGTGTGCTGCAGAATTTGTGTTTCGTTTACTTGGTGTGTCCCCAAAAACACACCGTGAGAGGTTACAGGGCCTTGCCTCTCATCTGCACGCACCTTCTGCCTTAAAGCATCCAATTGTGCGTCAACCTAGCAGTGCGCCCAGAATTTCCCTCACATCTGAAACCCTGTCCCTTACAGTTATCCCGTGCCCATTAATGTCTACTCAGGATTTTGCATGGAGTCTGAGCGAACAGTGCACGGTCTGGTCCGATAGTATTGGTTGTAGCCAAGAACCAGGTCCTCTGCCCAGCAACTGTGGATCTAACCCACTAAACATTAACTTTGGCCATGGTTATCTGTGACAGTTTTTCCTCATTAACTCATTCAACACCCAGAACTGATTGCAGACATTCTTTGGCCTTGTGCAGTAAGGAATGGGTGTCCGGGGTGGCCGCTGGCAAACTCTACCAGGTACAGATTTCTCCAAAACTTTGGCCAGTGCCGATGGCAGGTGCAGTGGCGTAATGCTAAATGCTGGAGCATCCCTGCAGAAGGTGTTGAGGGCCCCCTGAGTATACCACATCTCACAGATATACATTGACCTTGGGCTGAATGGGGGCCCTTTAAGGTTTGGGGTCTCTTGAAGGGTTGAGGCCACCCTGCGCTGCAGCGGCCTGTGTTACGCCCCAGGCAGATGTGATTTAATCAGTAATTTCAATGATAATGCCTTTTAAGATGCTATTTGTGATGATGCCACGAAAGATGTCATCTCTGATGTCTTGTGTGAGGGCTTGAGCATCTCATATTGGGCTTAAGTTAAAGTTTTCATAGTATTTTCATAGTTGGTGGACGTCAGTAGTTTTTAGGTTTTTAAATGTATTTAGAATACAGTCCCTCTCATATCATTCCTGGGCCAGGGTAAGGTCTCCCTACCTCTCACCACCACACAGCTTGTTTCAGTCCTTTGCATTGTGTTCTGGTCAACACAACATAACATTTCAGTTGCAGCAAACCAATCAGATGGCGCATTTTCATGGACACAATCCAGTCGGCAAATCTGCATTTGACCAAGGAGAAACATCCCTCATTGAATAAGATACCTTGATTTAAAACATTTTGATTTGACAAGATATGGCTAATCCAAGATGGTGGACCAGCTTTCAAGATATCTATTATTTTTATACCTAATTTTACCCTTAAGGTATCGGCTTCGTTTTTGCAAATACCACTAAGTGGATTTTTGCCCATCCAAAAACTGATTGTGAATTATATGAAGCCACTTAATTTTATGAATGTTTGGAGAAAATGTGTTCAGCAATTTTTGTTCAATCAACAGAGGGTCTTTAATAAATACATAGAGCCGTACTCAGTATCAGAGTTAGCTCTCAGGGTTTTAAACACATGAAAGATTGAGTGGATGTGTCAATGTGAAGGGAGTGCAAGATGAATGACTGATATTCCCACCTTTCTTGTAACACTAAATGATAACACAATCAGAGATAGCTCTCTTGTTTATTAAATACACGAAAGACTGAATGGATGTGTCAGTGTAACGAATGACTCTAAAGGGGGAATTTTGCAATGGAACCAGGTATAGTAAGATGCCTATGGGACAGGCGAAACCTTTCCCTTTTCTGGTATGAAAGCATTGTGCTCTTGTGGTACTTACATTATGCTGTAGCCTGCAGGAGATGAAGGCCAGCTGCCTTTTAGATGATTGTGATAGGTTGCAGGAGATCTATATGAGAAGGGATGGGCAGCTGTGAATTTGGCAGGCCACATTTGTGGATGAAACCCAGATGATCAACAGAAGGGTGATCGTTTTGCAGGAGTTAACCAGTGGAACTGAAATGGTGTGTCTACTCAGTTTAATCCAAAACAGTGATGTGGACTGTGCTTCTCTGTCTGTGATAATAACAACTTAAAACAATGTAACCAAAAAATATGCACCAGAAAGATTACTGCTAATTCCACAGATGTGAGAAATTTATTGAGCAGAATGAATTGACCTATTTTATTCAAATAGTTCGCTACAACTAACAATGTTGTCTATCCATTGGATGGGGATTGTTGTAATCCATCGGATGGAGTGTGCACTACCTTTGCTTGAGCAAATACAGTACACTGATGTACATTTCTTTTACATGCACTGTTTTAAAAGAGCTCACCAAAAATTCCGGACTAGGAGATCATGTTTTTCATTGTCCTGGATGCCCTGCCACAGGCCTATCTTGACACAAGATATTGAGAAGTGCGGCTGGCGTTGTGCACTGCCTGATGTCGATACAGCAATAGGTCATGGCTGGACCTCTCACCTCGCACTTTCTACACCCATTGATGAATATCGACAGCATGTTGCACTTTTTCAATGAGTTCTAGACAACTGGTGAGGTAATCTGGTTTCCTTATTGATAGGGGAAATATAAAAGGAGAGGAAGATGGATTTTTAGGGTCTTCAGTTTGTTGAGAGAGTGCATTGGCCTTGCATATCTACTTCTCTCCCGTAGGTGGTATAGGGCCAGATGTAGGTCGGTCGGTAACGGCCGAAATCGGTATTTTCGGCCGTTACCTACCGGTATATGGGTGACAGGTATGTAGGGGGCATTATTTTACCGAATCGGTAAAATTACCGATTCGGTAATTTTACCGATTCGGTAAAATAAAAAAATCGGTAAATTTACCGATTCTGAGGCACCGAGATGTAGGTGGGACTCTTCAGAGTCCCAGAGGCCTTACAGAATCGGTATTTTACCATCAAATCCAATTTGATGATAAAATACCGATTCCGGTGTGCATGCACATGGGTGCATGCACACCTATGCCATGTGACAGGCAGACCTGCCCTTAGGGCATGTATGCCTGCCACATGGCACCCGAGCCTGTTTTGGGGGTGCCAGAGGGTGTCAAAGTGACACCCCCTGCCCCCTTGTGCAAATCGGTATTTACCGATTCGGTAAATACCGAATCGGTAATGCCCATTCATTCCTATGGGCTTCAAAGCCCATAGGAATGAATGGGCATTACCGATTCGGTATTTACCGAATCGGTAAATACCGAATTCTTCAGAATCGGTATTCCAGCACATCTGGAATACCTACATATCCACCCCTTAGATTTACCGATTTTTAATTACCGAATTGGTAAAATTCGGTAATTAAAAATCGGTAAATCTATTTTACCTACATCTGGGCCATAGTCTTTCCCAGTTTCAGAATGATTCCATGAAAAAAAAGGCTTTTGTTTGACTGTTAGATTGTGATAAAACTGCTGTAAAGGCAATGGAAGATGCATCTGTGTCTACCACACAAGATAATAATACATCTGGGATGATTTAAATGCCATTTTCATTTTCTGTAAAGCTTGTTATTGTTAATCGGTCTATCACAAAGTAAAGCCCATCCTGGATACCTGGATGACAGAATGGATAGAAGAATCCTGTAAAAATTATCAGTAGAAATTGGTGAATCCCATGAACTTTGGCACTTATTTTACTTATCTAAAAGAAGGCCATTCTAATACAGCGTTTAATGGAGGAAACCCCATTCCACACTAATGCCTTTTTCAGAAATATCAAATCTAAAATGTAATGCTGGAAGCATCCAAAACATATTTCTCTGCTTTGGCATATAAAGAGTATTTCCTTAAAATGATTGAGGAAATTTATATCCAGGGCATAATTGTAGTGCTGTTCTCCAGTATAGTAGGGTATGATTGAGACATACAACCATGCAGATGAATAATCATGAAAGATGTCATTAACAGAATGTTGAAAAGCTACTCGAATGGTGCATAGTTCAAAGAACATAACCAAATACCCAGGGTATACCATATATTGAATGTGCTTTTCCAGTCTTTTCCCGCCTTTACACATACAAGGTAGTATGATCTTCTTAAGACCAGTTTAGGCAAAATCTTGGCTGTCTTGGTCTGATCAGTTAATACTTAGAAGAGGTAGAGAGGATGCAGCTTTCTGATGGTGATAGCATTAAGATCTTGATAACCAATACATAGTGGTACTCTCTATTTGGTGTGGGGATAAAGAAGATAGCAATGTCGAAAATTGTGGTAGAGTTGAAAATAAAGCATTTCCACAATTGTTCCTTCAAATATTGGTGCAAGACTTCATCTTTTATGATTAATGGATAGATTCTGCCTTGGGGTACGGGTTCCTTTAGTACGAGATCAATGACACAATTATTTTCCTAAAGACATGGTGAAAGTCTCTGTAGGCCTCCCTGCTAGAGCATGGTAGGGATGCAAACAAAAAGAAACAGGGTAATATCTGAGTCTTTTTGACTTCTGGAGATAGGACACGATGAATCTTTCTTCGCAGGTTGTATCTAGGTTTTTTATAGCTTGGTAAAGGTGCCATCATCTTAAGGCTGGTTTCAGATAGGTTCATGGGTTTGGCAATGGGTCATGTTCTGGGTGAGAGCCCCACTGAAAGCTACTGCTATATGTGAATCCTTACGTGGATGTATAAGTGTAACAACAAGCATTCTGTAGCAACTGGGGGGAGAAGGGTAAGAGAGAAACACTTAACTGGAATTCCCCTCTTATGTTTTGTCTCTTGCATGGGTAAGGAACTGAACTCCCTGGACCACATGACCGGTTATTAGGAAGTAGTGCACGTAGACTGATTACCTTGTACTCACAGGAGTAATAAAAGTATTATGATAGGTTCAAGCAGGCTTATCAGTCTTATCAGCATAAGGTACTATCATGAACAACAGACATACCTAGATAACAGTCGGGGACTCCCAGAGACGAAGAAGATCTGCCAAACAGGATTTGAGAAGGCAAAGGTAAGGAGATACCTGAAAGTGCCTTGCCACAACAAACACAGATTAAATGCGGATAATAGGGGAGATCTTGACTCCAAGGGAACCAGCAACGGAAAAGGCAACAAACGTGGGAGACTGCAATGATCAGGTGCAGCCGGATTAAATGTAATGAAGCAGAGAGCCACATAATCCACCAGGTGTTTGCTCCGTGTTGCTTTGGCCTTGAATACTCGCTCTGCTGTCCTTGACCTGGAAATGCACCCATAACATATCAATGAGTCAGTGAGTTCAAAACTCAGTTTTGAGATCTAGCATTCATGAATGTAAATCTCCAGAGTCGTCTTTTCTAGATTTTCCATGTCCTTCCAGCTCTACTCAGAATGCTGTACTGGTTCCATGTGTAGCTCCTAGCAAATTTAAATGCCATCATCTATTAGTAATCATTATTAGTTACAGGAATCTGTAGCAGAATATACAGGAATTTTTGTCTGAAGCAGTGAGGATCAAGATTTACTAGGGTTCCCAGGAATAGGCACACATTCCTGGAATAGGCATACATCTAGAGAAAGAGTGTTAAGAAGTGAAGACACTGGTAAAGGTAGGAAGAGTCTTTTTTAACGTCAATACACCACCACAGGTTCCAGTCAGCTGTAGAACCTTCAGGTGACAATGCTTTGAGCACATTTCAACAGGGTCTGGACAGAAGGGGAAAAGGAAGGTACCAACTAGGTAAATTATTACAAATAGCTTTTTCTGTAGGGAGTCTCACCTGATGGAACTCGGTCCTACAACAACTTAGAGAATTACCCACTCTTTTCTGATCCGAGGCAGGTTTGAAAATATGCGTGCTTTAGATCTGGTGCCTCTAGGAGATCTCTGCTCATTGCCATTATCCACAGAATGTCTCAGCTACTCCTTTCTTGTTCACAACCATTTAATGTAAATAAATGGTAATGTTTAGCTCTTTACGAGCAGCCCACAAGGTTGGTGGAGGGCCTCGACTTTGCCTGGCAGAGATAAGTCCGCCCTATAGAGCGATCCCTTGAATGCCTGGTAGGAGTCTCACTAGCAAAATCTAGCGGTCAACTGCCACTGTGTCCTGGAAGACCTGTGTTGGATGGATGTCTGATAGTAGAGCAGCTAAGTCAGTGGCGTAACATTAGCCCCAGTGATGTGGGGGGCCTCGAGCTCCACGGGGTCACCACCGGCACTGTGCATGGGCCGCAGGGCCCTGGCCTGAGATCTCCTAACTGGAAAGGGGGGAGACTCCATGTACTTAGAAAGCAGGACCCTTCAACTTTCATTACGCCACTGAGCTAGGACTTTCTGTTGGAAACTCATCAGTTCCAAAATGTAAATGAAATGGGGGATCACAATGTTGGTTCAGTTGGATCCCCGCCACTTTATGGCAGGGCTCTCCCTCCAGCAAACATACTTGACCCCTTCTAATTAAAGAGTTTGCTAAGTTCAACGACATGCACACATATTGCTTCATCTTAAATTAGTGATTGGAGTGACGTTGGTCATTTTGCTAATAGTAAAACTAGGGAAAACATGACCTGGCTCCCAACTACACACACCCGGTCAATGTAAGTAAAGACTTCAGATCAAAGTATTTGCAACACAGTTTTGTGTGATACTGAAACTGTGATTTTAAACAATTAATGTTGTTACAAAAATGATCTTGACTGATAACATTACCAATGACATGACTTATGCCACCATCAATGACTGTAGCAGTGACTCAGTGATGTTGACATAAGTAAACGTCATGTCAGAGCTGTTTCCGCACCCAAAGACCATTGCATGTGATGGGGTCACTCTTTATTAGGGAAAACAAGTGGGACAACAGCAAATGAAACCCAAATCATAGTCCCATACATTGACCAAGTGAACATTTTTACTTATTGACATATGTTGCAGCAACGATTCCTCTGTGGGAGCTGAGGGGCGTCGCCCACCCACATGAATGTGCAGGATGTGTCAAAAACAAAATGGTAATAAAATGATTTTATTACCATTTTATTTTTGACACTCAAGAGTGTGAGGGAAGGGCGGGCCATGGCGTCACTGCTGCCAGTGCTTGGCAGCAGTGAGGAGTGGCGACTTAAGTTTGCATTGCGCATGTAGGTTCAGTCGGCTGCCTTACTATGGCCAGACCGACATGCACAATTCAAACGTCTCCAACCCGGCTGTCTTGGACAGCTGGGCTGGAGACAAGGCACAGGCCTACAGTGCCTTTTGGAGCGTGGAGTCAGCCCACTCCAGCCAATCTACACACTTTAGAACCAGCCGCGGTAGGTAGTGGGAGTACCTGCTGGGCGGTGACGTGGGGAGAGGGAGGGGCAGGGTGGGGGGTAGTAATCCATGGATTACGGAGGTTTACAGGTAAGTAAACATATAAATAAATAAAACGAATTTCGTTGTGCGCACTGCATCGCATTTGGGGATGCAGTGCGCGCAACGAAATTTATTTATTTTATTCATTTATAAAGTTTTATATAGCGAATTAGTTTTACTTATTAATATGTTTACTTACCTGTAAACCTCCGTAATCCATAGATTACTACCCCCCACCCTGCCCCTCCCCCTCCCCACGTAACTGCCCGGCAGGTACTCCCACTACCGACCGCGGCTGTTTAGAACATCGTCTTGATTGAATGAGAGTTGGCTGTGGGCTTCGCGCTCTGAGGACATGCTGCCTGCAGAACAGCCATGAAGTACTGCAGAACGAGCAGCTGTGTATGGTAAGTGATTGCTTTTTTTAATGTGTATATTTATGATAATGTGAACCCTCATCTCGTTGCTGCCCGCCCGTGGAAAATTGTCACAGGAAGGGAGAGCCTGCATTGCCTGAGGAAAGCAGAGGATTCCAGAGACTTTCTTTCTCCTTCGTCACCCTTGACCTCGCGGTACCCGCTTCGCGGGTCCCGCAGCGCCTCGCGCATAGGAGGCAGCAGACCCTGGACTTCGAACAGCTGAGGACAGGAGGCGCGGGCAGGTGAGCTAGCCGGCGGGGCTGCGAGCACGCAGGCAGGGACTCCGATGACCAGGAGCCCCTGCGCGCCCATCTGACACACCTGGGCTGCTCTCCCCGCTGGCCACGCCCCCCACCCTCAGTCCTGAAAAAGCGGCAGTTTGCTTTGTTAATTGGAACCCTCATCTCGTTGCTGCCCGCCCGTGGAAAATTGTCGCAGGAAGGGAGAGCCTGCATTGCCTGAGGAAAGCAGAGGATTCCAGAGACTTTCTTTCTCCTTCGTCACCCTTGACCTCGCGGTACCCGCTTCGCGGGTCCCGCAGCGCCTCGCGCATAGGAGGCAGCAGACCCTGGACTTCGAACAGCTGAGGACAGGAGGCGCGGGCAGGTGAGCTAGCCGGCGGGGCTGCGAGCACGCAGGCAGGGACTCCGATGACCAGGAGCCCCTGCGCGCCCATCTGACACACCTGGGCTGCTCTCCCCGCTGGCCACGCCCCCCGCCCTCAGTCCTGAAAAAGCGGCAGTTTGCTTTGTTAATTGGAACCCTCATCTCGTTGCTGCCCGCCCGTGGAAAATTGTCGCAGGAAGGGAGAGCCTGCATTGCCTGAGGAAAGCAGAGGATTCCAGAGACTTTCTTTCTCCTTCGTCACCCTTGACCTCGCGGTACCCGCTTCGCGGGTCCCGCAGCGCCTCGCGCATAGGAGGCAGCAGACCCTGGACTTCGAACAGCTGAGGACAGGAGGCGCGGGCAGGTGAGCTAGCCGGCGGGGCTGCGAGCACGCAGGCAGGGACTCCGATGACCAGGAGCCCCTGCGCGCCCATCTGACACACCTGGGCTGCTCTCCCCGCTGGCCACGCCCCCCGCCCTCAGTCCTGAAAAAGCGGCAGTTTGCTTTGTTAATTGGAACCCTCATCTCGTTGCTGCCCGCCCGTGGAAAATTGTCGCAGGAAGGGAGAGCCTGCATTGCCTGAGGAAAGCAGAGGATTCCAGAGACTTTCTTTCTCCTTCGTCACCCTTGACCTCGCGGTACCCGCTTCGCGGGTCCCGCAGCGCCTCGCGCATAGGAGGCAGCAGACCCTGGACTTCGAACAGCTGAGGACAGGAGGCGCGGGCAGGTGAGCTAGCCGGCGGGGCTGCGAGCACGCAGGCAGGGACTCCGATGACCAGGAGCCCCTGCGCGCCCATCTGACACACCTGGGCTGCTCTCCCCGCTGGCCACGCCCCCCGCCCTCAGTCCTGAAAAAGCGGCAGTTTGCTTTGTTAATTGGAACCCTCATCTCGTTGCTGCCCGCCCGTGGAAAATTGTCGCAGGAAGGGAGAGCCTGCATTGCCTGAGGAAAGCAGAGGATTCCAGAGACTTTCTTTCTCCTTCGTCACCCTTGACCTCGCGGTACCCGCTTCGCGGGTCCCGCAGCGCCTCGCGCATAGGAGGCAGCAGACCCTGGACTTCGAACAGCTGAGGACAGGAGGCGCGGGCAGGTGAGCTAGCCGGCGGGGCTGCGAGCACGCAGGCAGGGACTCCGATGACCAGGAGCCCCTGCGCGCCCATCTGACACACCTGGGCTGCTCTCCCCGCTGGCCACGCCCCCCGCCCTCAGTCCTGAAAAAGCGGCAGTTTGCTTTGTTAATTGGAACCCTCATCTCGTTGCTGCCCGCCCGTGGAAAATTGTCGCAGGAAGGGAGAGCCTGCATTGCCTGAGGAAAGCAGAGGATTCCAGAGACTTTCTTTCTCCTTCGTCACCCTTGACCTCGCGGTACCCGCTTCGCGGGTCCCGCAGCGCCTCGCGCATAGGAGGCAGCAGACCCTGGACTTCGAACAGCTGAGGACAGGAGGCGCGGGCAGGTGAGCTAGCCGGCGGGGCTGCGAGCACGCAGGCAGGGACTCCGATGACCAGGAGCCCCTGCGCGCCCATCTGACACACCTGGGCTGCTCTCCCCGCTGGCCACACCCCCCTGTACGCCAACCAATCAGCAAGTGCCCGTAGAGTATACCTTGAACTACAGTTCCCGCTAAGCGGGAGCGTGCGGGAGCGTCCCGGGAGAAGCCCGGGACAAGGGCGGGACCGTCTGTGGCCGTCCGGGGCCGAGGGAGGCCGGGCTGGGCCACCCCACTAACATCTAGATCCCAGGTATTGTTCCACCGTTTGATATACTAGTCGATACGTGACTTGTAGATTCATTTGTAGGGGGGCTCATCATACTATGGCTGGCACAACAAGTACTTCTACATTACTGCCATCAATGTCAGAATCAGAACCGGCTGTCATGGGCCCTCTTGACTCTTATTTCAAACGCTTGCCACAGGATATTGACAAAGAGATTGCCCTGGCGGAAAGACGAGCTGGGCGTAGGCTCTCGATTGAGCTCTTGAAAAACCCGCCTGAAAAAAACCAAGGTCTAAACTTTCCTGCACTGGTTACACCACTGTCATCTATTGTTCTACCAGTCACCCAGGACTTACTATTTGATATACCCCCCCCGATTGAGCTAGTTGATACTTCTTCATTAGTCACTATAGGAACTGGTTTATCTGTTGAGCATTCTGATGCACTTAGTCATTCACCTAAAGAAAATGGAGTTCTAGAAAAATCCTGTTTGCATTTGGATACGCTTAAACCCAAGCCTGGTGTTAAAAGGAAATGGGGAGTTACTGCTAAAAAAGCGCAACCACAAAAACCTGTGAGAAAGCATAGGAAGCTGGGTTCTAAATCATCCCTAAGCCATGTCCCTGCAAAGAATGATGTAGTAATGCCGATGGGGGAGGATGTAGCAGTCCAACTAGAAGTGGACTCAATAATTTTGGTGCCTCCTTCAACATCGGCAGTTCCAGTCAATGATCCAATCCTTTCAGAACCCCCGGGGTTATCCTCTCCTAATCATGATTTCCTGGTAGAAGTGGGAAAAATAATGCGTTCCCTCCTACACCCTGTAGAGCTTAGACTACAAAAGCTAGCCGAACAACTTGACCATCTAGAACAAGCTAGCTTGGATAATTTCTTTTCTATTAAATCTTTAATCAAGTCTGGCAATAGATTGGGTGAGAATGGGAAACACTCACAGATAGCTAACAAAGACCAGGGAGTCGTGTTGTTGGACTTGCAATCCCCACCTGTAAGTGTTACTCCTGTACAGGAAACCAAAGGGGAGATCAGTAAGAATGTATCTAATACAATTCCCTCTAAAATTATTACTAACAGTGGGAACACTAAATCCCTTAACACCACTAATGGGGGTTGTAAGGCTAGTGTAAAAAATCCGCCCACCACATCTAGTAAAAATACCAAGCTTTTGCCGATCGGGCCGGGGAAAACCATGGCCAAAAGGCCAGGAAATGATAAATCCCCCTCTAGTATTGGCACTGGGAACAAGGTGGGGCCTACGACTAATATAGTAGTGGGTAGCGGTCCCACGAGGGATGCCCCTAGTATTGGGAACAGGACCAATACTGTTGCGGCAGTGGAAAACATCCTTACACATTGCCGTGTTCCTCCGGAGCAAGCATCCACAAAACCACATATAACTAAATTTTTGACTAGGATCCCTCCAGTACAGCTCACCCCGGACTCTTACCCATATGTGGCCATACTCACTAATGTCCCACCCCTAATGGAGGGCCAAAAATAAACTTTTGACATGCTAAAAAACAAAGCCATGCACTGGCTTCGTGTCAATAGACCTCTGCCAGGGGGAGTGGACGGCCTGATAATTGGGGTAAGA
The DNA here is from genome assembly GCF_964261635.1 of Lissotriton helveticus. Classification (NCBI taxonomy): domain Eukaryota; kingdom Metazoa; phylum Chordata; class Amphibia; order Caudata; family Salamandridae; genus Lissotriton; species Lissotriton helveticus. The sequence continues at coordinate 322,767,726 of NC_136065.1, read as the reverse complement.
AGAGTCAATTGGATAGGGAATACCCTAAAAAAGCAGGGGGGTGAGTGTATCATAATTAATTTTCAGGATCCAAGGGTTGTGGGGCTGATAACGGGACCAGGATGGAATATTAGTATTGGAGGGATTGGGGTTGTGGACCTGACTTTCTTCTACCCGAGACCTGTCACCCAGTTAGGGGGTTGTAGGGAGTACCCGAGATCTAGTATTTCCGTTGGGGTGGAGGCTGGTCCCATTGCTGTGCCCACTGCAAGAACGAATAATTATTATATACCGGCATGTATCCCGCAGAATGGGCAGGGACAGATGAGGTGGGGATATTGACAGAGCTCAGATGATCATTTGCATCCGGTGGGGGTAATGGGCGGGGGAAGTAACCTTGCCGGAAAAATGTTAAATAATGAAGATGAAACGAGTTTAACATCGGAAACAGAGAATATGGGTGATGGGAGTATTATTGCTAGCCCTGTGGGCTATGTGGGTGAACTAGCAATCCCAACCACTATTAGCATCAAGGAGGGAATAGTTGCTAATTGTATAAATACTGTCGTTGGAGAGGATTGTGATTGTAGGACGCTAGTTGATTTGTTGCCCATGGTATCTATTGAAAAGGGGACCTGTATTGAAAACACCCTGGAGAGCTTTTTGTCATGGAACATAGCGGGGCTGGGGGCTAGATTATTGTCACAGCAATGGATTGATTTTGTAAGTGGGTTCGAAATGTGCCTATTCCAAGAGACTTGGGCTTGTGACCCAATATATTTCCCAGGTTACTTAAATTTTTGTATACCAGCTACGAGAGGCCCCAGGGGCAGACCCATGGGCGGCCTCGCAATTTGGATCAAGCAAAATTCAAAGGTTAAAATAAAAGTGATTGATCTAGGGTGCAAGGACATACAATTATTAAGATTATCTGTAGGAAAGGGTGGCGTGATAGACATTTATAATATATATGCCAGGGGCATGAGTCTTGGTAATTCTGCCACCCTAGAGGTCTTATCCGCCTCCCTTGATTCCCAGTCACTTGGAAACAGAGTAATTTTGGCTGGTGATTTGAATAGGACATTTGAGCCTCTAGAAAATACTGCATACCCAATAGGAATGGAGGAAGATGCCCTCTGGGGCATCCCAAATCTAAACCTCGTACCTGTGAAGCGGTGGTCAAAAGACATTCTATTGTTGAACGCGCTATGTCTAGAGTATGGTTTGAGGGCTCTCAATGGCAGGACAAAAAGCGACCAAGGTGGCAATTGTACATTCGATAATGGACATAATAAAAGTAGGATTGACTACGTCATCTGTAGTTTTGAGTTATGGTGTGGTGTGGGTGACATGGAAATTGTGGGGAGGGTAGAAAGTGATCACAACCCCCTCTGTGTCTCCCACTCATGGTGGAGGTCCGCACGAACCAACCTAGTATCAGGTAGTGGGAACGTACCTGTTATGACTAATGACTTAAGACGGGTGAGATGGCCATATGTCCTGGCCAATTTGTCCACTTTGGAGTCCATCAAATTGGAGACAGACAATGCTATTGCTGCCATGACAAAAGTAGATCCTGTAATACCAGACTCGGTCGAATTAACTGATATACATGACACCTTCTTTTCTGTGATAAAACCGCACTTTACCAAGCCAGTAAAGTATAACAGAAAAGCGCCAATCACTATGGCGACCTGGTTTAACAAGCAGTGCAGGGTAGCCAGACTGGAGTTGGGTAGAGCACTCAAAAGCAGGGTCAAGGCCACGATTAGCGCCAGTAGGAAATACTATAATGACAGTATCCGTATGGCCAAGAAGTTGTGGGATGAGGAGTATTGGGAGGAGCTACTCGATGCTTCAGGGCAGAAGGATTCCAGACTTTTCTGGAAAATCGTGAAATGGGGAAGAGGGGGCGCCCCTAACAAACCCGACAACAATGTCGATGAGGCATTGTGGGTCGAGTATTTTAAACCCCAGTATGCTGAGAGTAGGGATCTAAGGGCCATAGAACCAATCCCTATGGTATTCTGCAAGGGTGATTTATTTTCATGCAAGGACGCGGAACACGTAATAGCAAGTTTGCAGGGGGGGAAAGCCCCTGGGCTAGATGGAATCCCCTCAGATATTTTTAAACACGACAAGGCCCAGTGGGCAAAATACGTGACCTTGTTGGGAAATGGCCTAGCGAAAGGGGCTAAAATCCCAAATATATGGAAGGGGGCAATAATAATACCGATCTTTAAGAAAGGCGATCGGTCACTCCCGGCAAATTATAGACCAATAAGTTTGTTGGCCACCATGCAAAAAGTGGTGGGGAAGATGTTGGTTGACAAACTTATGGCCTGGGTAGATGATAACAAGGCGTTATCCCCCTTCCAGGCAGGATTCAGACGTGCAACTAGTACGGTCGACCAAATTTTTCGCTTCACCATGCTGCGGTGGGGGACTGTACTCCTGGGCAAAGGCAGGCTCTATGTAGCATTTGTAGATCTCAGGGCCGCCTTTGATCTGGTGCCCAGGCGCACGCTGTGGGAGGTTCTGTTTAAAATAGGGGTCCCACCTGATTTGCTCACGCTGATAATGCGTCTGCATGAAAGTAACTATGCAAAGGTCCAGTGGGGGAGGAATGGGGAATCCACCGCTAACTTCCCAGTGGAGCGGGGGGTCTGGCAGGGATGTGCTATGGCACCCCTGCTGTTCTCCCTGTTCATTAATGGCATTGTAGACAGGATGTTGGACGCAATGGTCGATGCACCTTCGTTAGCGGGCATCAGAGTTCCTATTCTGATGTTCGCTGACGACACCTTGATCGTGTCTAAAACCCCGTCGGGCCTCCAGAGAGCTTTGAACATTTTCGACTCATTCTGCAAGGAACGGGGTCTTGAGGTTAATGTAAATAAAACTAAGTTGATGGCCTTTGGGCAAAAGTGCCATTCTCGACCCAATGTTTCTTTGAACAATATCAATCTTGAGTTGGTAAATGTTTTTACGTATCTTGGGGTCGAGATATCAAGTAAACCGGGTTGGTCACGACACATAGAGAAGGCGGTGTTGAAACACCAGCAGATTTCTGGTGCACTCAGGGTTGAGCAAATGAGATCTAAAACCAGGCCTATAAAACCTGTTCTCATGGTTTATGACGCAAAAGCCCTGGGTGCAGCCCTTTACGGGGCTGAAGTCTGGGGCTTTGAGAGTCTTACCACCCTTCAGAGATCTGAGAATAGGTTTCTGAGAGGGATAACTAGTCTCCCTCAAAGCACCCCACTCATACCGCTTGGTTTAGATTTAGGTAGAAGATCGCTTGGCGACCGTGCCCGATTGAGGCCTATCCTTTATTGGAGACGTTTATGGACAACCGTGGAAATAAGACACTACGCCGAGGGGTTCTTAGCATTAGCCAAACTTGATGTTTTTCATAAAATCACATGGCTAAAAATGTTAAGGGATGCTCTTTTTGAGCTTGGGCTCTCCAAACTGTGGGAAAACCCCTCTGGGGAAGTATTCCCTAGTAAATCCAGTATTAAAGAACTATATTGGAACCACATTGATCAAAAACTTTGGAGATGCGTAACCTCGGAATCCTTGGGGGGTAGATTCATGGAAATTAAACACAAGCCATCCTTAGAAAAGTATTGGGACACTATAACTGTCCCAACAGATAGGAAATTATTTTTCCAGTTAAGGGCAGGCTCTCTCCCCTTGAGGTGTATGACGTCCAGTTGGAAAACTGGAGGTAGCGCGTGTTGTCCGTCATGTGGGGCCCCCAATGAAAGCATCGCACATTTTCTTTTTTCATGTGTGGCTTATGTAAACCCAAGGAAATCGTGGTTGGCCCCAGTTTGTAGGAATCTCGGTGTCCGAAGTGGTGTTGAGGGGCTAAGAATCATTTGTTCCTCCACTGAAATGTTCATTGTAGTCGGAACTGCCAAATATTTGGGGTGGGCATGGTCCTTAAGGAGGAGGGCTCTAGCTGCCAGTGTCTTCTGAATTCTACATCTTCCCAATTTCCTGTGTACGATTTCTATTTGCAGATAGCAACTGGGAGACATATATGAATTTTAACTTTAAAATGCGGTTAACATGTATGGTACGAGTTTTATTGTGTAAACCCGGGAATGGTCCGTAACGCGGAGTTTTCTACATTGTAACATGCATTTAGTTTCCGCACATTATGAAAAAGCTTATATTAATCCCAATTGATAAATAATTTTTTATGTTTGTGTATTATGTATTTTTAACTATAAACTTAGTGTTATAGATTGATTGATGTTTTTAAGAAATGTATGTAATTTATATGTGTGTGCTTTTATGAGTGTATAACTCGAATAAAGCTTTTTCATCATCGTATATTATTGTGTATTTGTTATGTGTATTATGTGTTATGTGTATATGTATAAATGTGTATGTACATATGTTATGTGTATATCTTTGAGCATGCCCAGTATGATTTGCCACCAATGCCACTGATATGCTGGCACATCTTCAGCATATCTAATAACTTATACCCCTTTTATAGAATGATTTCATGAATATCGCTTGCTAAAATACCTATTCACATGTTATCTTACTCAGTGAACTTACAGACTTATTTAGAGCTTGCCGAGATGTAAACATGGTGTTCCCACGTTCCCACTGTCCCACCAAACCCTTATCTCAGTAGTCCTTCCGCCACACGACTGCTGGGTCACAATATGGGTCAGGCAGCTGTATTTAGAGCGGGATGATATTCACGTATTTGCCCTGGCCATGTCTGCCATATAATGGAAGGGAACATGATTAATTGCCCATGTCCAGGGCAAAAAGCCCCTGTGCCTCACAGCTGTTAGTTTTTTGTTTTCAAGAAACAAACTCCCACTTTTGGAGTTTGTTTCTTGAAACAAAATAGTTTACTGAGCTGGCACCAGCTCGGTATACTTCACTGCTGTGAAAGGAGCCGCAGAGGCGGCTAACTCTTTCAGCCGGCGGGGACCTTTAACAATGCAGGCGGCCCTTTGTCAGGGAGGTGGAGGTCTGTTGGGACAGTGGGATGCCAAAAAAGGCCTAAACAAGACCTTTGGGTGCATATTTACAATATTTTGGCATAGGGCAGCACCACAAGCCTTCTAGCTGGTCTGCCCTACATCAAAAGAAATGGGGAGGAATGTGGCGTATCTAAAAGATATGGCACATTTCTGTACTTTCTGCAGGCGCACAAACTGCAGCAGAGCGCCAATGCAAACACCCTTGCACCATGGTGCAAGGGTGTCTGTGTTGTAGCCATTATGTTTTTGTGCAGGAAGGGGCACCTTCCTGCACAAAAACAATCAAAGGAAGCATTTTCCTCATTCTAAGTATGTGTTGCAGAATGCAGCACACATGGAAAGAGGAATAAACAAGGAGAAATGTAAACATGTAAACATTTCTCCATGTTACACCTGCTCTGGGAAGGTGCTAGTTTTGGAGCTGCCCCAGATTTATACATGTTGTAAATCTGGGGCAGTGTCAAATACCGTGGGTGTTGCATGGGAACACAAACTGCAACACCCATAGAACACCCCTTCCACGCATAGTAAGGCATTGCCTTACTCCATATTTACAAGACTATGAAAAGCCACTTAGGGTGGCTTTGCATGGCCATGTATATATGGGCTGGCACACTGCACCTCTGGAGCGTCACAAAAGTGCTATAGCGGCATTGTACATATACCCCTTAGTCCAGTGGTTCTCAAACCTTTGACTTCTGAGGACCCCCATGGAGTCATACTGGAAGCAGGTGACCCCGAAGCAATTTGTGCAATTTAAATTTCAAACATTAAAATAGTAAGTCGAAAAAAAGAAACGTGTGCACACCAAACAAACACTCAAATTATTAAAGATTTTAGTATTTTACATTGCAAAAATATGCTAAAATGAAACATTTTAATGGGAAGGTTGGTGCTGCATCTCTGCGACTAACTCTTCAATGTTTGGTTTTATTTCGCAGTACAAGGCTCCTGCTCCTGCCAGGGCCGGACTGGAAACCCAATGCAGCCCAGGCAAATGTTGTAAGACCAGTCTCCGTACAGTGCACACCAAGTGTGGCGAGTGAGCCTGACCAATGCAAATGGGGTTTTGGGGGACTCTTCCCCCCACCAAAAAATGTTTGGGAACAAATGGTGCATTCTACACCACATTTTTCATTATACATTCAATTGCATCAAATTTAAACCATAGTAAGTGATGACCTTATGGTGCACCAGGAAACGGCAATCTTTATTGGGGCTCTTCAATGATTCCTTCACTACCGCCCTTCAACAGTGCCTGTCATCTATCAATAGCCCCTCTGGCACATATATTTCATTTGTCATGTGGAGTGTCAGAGCACTATTAAATCACAGACATACAGAGGCAATGAATCATACATGTGTTAATCTGAGTATAGAAAATGTTACATAAGGCAAAGGGGACTACAAGGTATAGGATTCACATGCCATCAATACCAGTAGGCATTTTTTGGAGGGCTTAGTCTGGAGAAGCACAAACACAGGATTCAGAACATAACACAGTGGCTAGCGTTGACTTTAATAATATTGTACCATGCAGTTTGCCTGCAGCTCTTTGATGGCAGTTCATAGTTTATGATTGTAATTTATGAACTGCACAGTTACACAATAATCTCTGTGACAAAAGCAGTAACCCACTGAGCTATGCACATAAACTACTGTTTTTTTGAAATGCATGGTGCATGTTCTTTACAGCAGGCATATTATTAATCATCTGCGGTCCCTTAGATGAGTCAAAGCTGTCGATGGACAAAACTCCCATCTCACTCCAGCAGGTACATTATTCACCGGAGTTATCTTGACACATTTATCGTTGTCCGAAAACTGCTGATTATACAGGGAACTTTGCAGTGCTTTAAAAACTGCTGCCTGCGGGCCCTCTGGGAATGTGTCAAGGACCCCTGGGGTTCTGTGGACAACAGTTTGAGAACCACTGCCTTTGTCAATCAATTATTCCAGCTCTTACTTGTAGAACCACTCAATCACTCTCTTGTACAGTACTTATTTCACACTTTATGACAGTAGAAATACAAGTGGCATCAGTATGTTAACTGGCAAGCCAGTGCCTGTTGGCAACCTAAAAAGTTTCCTTATCCAATGAGGTTCCACATACAGTTAAAAACTGGACTGGCGATCAATGCACATAGATGTACTCCATGTTTGTGAATTGCAAATTGGTTGCAAATTGCTTTGCGACTTAAAAATTGTCTATTTGCGATGTATGAAAGCCATCCACAATTGTTTTTTTGCTATGTGTCCATTTTGTGAACCACTATTTTTAATGCCCCAATTTTGCGCCTCACATTAATAGAATCTATAATGTGACTCGCAAACTATATGTTCAAGGCTGTCGCATTTATCAATTCATCGCAAAAAGGCCCATTTGCACAAGCAATTTACAATCATTTCATTTCAGCTGGCCCAGAATGCATCAAAGGTTTCCACAATGGCTGCATTGCATGTTGTTGCGAGAAGGATGCAAATACTGGCTGCTCTACAGGGAAGGAGGCAGAGGTAGGAGAGGATTTTCCAAGTCTGGCTGGCCATTTTCCAACAAACTGAGGATGAGATTTTAGACAAATACAGGATAAGTAGCGCTGTAATATTAGAGATAATTACACTTTTAAAGCCTAATTCTAGAAAGCAGTACTCTGCTCAGCAATTCTATCCCCACCCATGTTCAGGTGTTGTGCTTATCACACCTTTTGCCTCTGGCAGTTACCAGGGTGTGACTGCTGTTTCTGGTGAGCTTTGTGAAAGCGCACTTTTGTGTTTTTTCCACAGATTTATAGATGCCATGTTGCTCTATATCTACGGCTACATATACTTACCCAGAAATTCACAAGAAATTCCATCCACTAAAAGAAAATTTCACAGGGTTGCTAAATTTCCCTGTGTCTTAGAATGTATAGTTGGATCAAATGTGCCTACTTGTCCTCCATCTCGTCTAGAATATGTGTCTAGAAACAGGAACAAACACACATTCCCTACACATTCAAGTGGTGTGTGACACAAACTATTTAAGAACTGATATTGTGTCACTGTTTACAGGAAGCAACCACAACTCCTTCATGTTTAGGCTTAGTGGAATAAACAGATGGCAAGAAAGAGGGGAGTTTGATGATGACTATTTCTTAGGTAATTGTATTAACTATAATGATACACATGTAAGTGCTTATCAAATGTAAAATGAAAGAAAGCTCATAGTTATTTTTTGTTTTGGGTGATAGTGCATATGCCCTATGTCCATGGATGTTGACACCATACCTATCCTCCACAACACAAAATGAAAGATGATACAACACAGCACATCGTCACACAAGGGGGTGATTGAGAGGACATTTGGTGTGCTAAAAACATGTATCGAGGGGCCTGCATAAAAGTGGTAGTGCCTTTTAGTATACCCGGATACCGCATACAAAATAGTGGCAACGTGTGCCATTCTACATAGCATTGCAACCAGGAGAGGCATACCTATCACATATCACCGTATCAGACTGGGATTCAGAGGAAGAAGATTCTGAGCCACCTGTTCAGAAACCAACAGAGGAGAGTAGAACATTGGGAGAAAATGGCAATGGGACCACATTGCCAACAATTATTTTTCAAGTTAAGTCATATGTGAAAGTACAAATAAAATATAATTTACAACGCTTGTTTGATACTTCAAAGTAAAGCAACAATTATTGTGATGTTTTGTAAGCTGTCATATCAAATTGTTAATTTCAACATATAAATGGTAAGTAATGTCTACATCTGTTGTCAGTTAAGTCACCAAAACACAAGTATAAAGCACTATTGGTACTTCCCATACTGTGACATTTGCTGCTTTTTGCGGTTGCGTTCTGAATGGGTTGTGGCCACATGTTGTACAGCAGGAGTATGACTGCTTCTGCGTCACAATGGGCATACATCTGCAGTGGATATGCTATGGACTCTGGAGATTCCTTCACTATCTTGAGGTTCAGCAGCTTCCCAATAGCTATTTGGGCTGTTTGTAGTGCCTCAACTGCAGAGGTAACCTTCCCTAAACCCCTTTACAATCCCCACTAAAGCAGCCCATTTCAGCCGTCTTCAGCCCGGCTTGCTTGAATCCAGTGGCAAAGTGAGCAAGGGACTCACGTCTGAGCATACCCTGTCAACTTATGGCGAACAAAGCGGTACAAAAGAGGGTGGTGATGGACGGAGCATCTGAACCAATCAAACACTCACACCCAGTCAACAAATCTGGGTTTAATCCATCACCGTTCTTTAGCCCACTCTGCCACCCCAGTTCAGACATGGCCATATGCAAATCAGTGTGACCCTGTGCCTCATGGGAACAGTCCAGCCCGAACTGCCAAGCCATGCCTTCCCTGGACTGGAAACAAGCTTCCGAGGACCGGTGTCTGGCATTTCAGCCGTCTTCAGCCCGGCTTGCTTGAATCCAGTGGCAAAGTGAGCAAGGGACTCACGTCTGAGCATACCCTGGCATGGCTTGGCAGTTCGGGCTGGACTGTTCCCATGAGGCACAGGGTCAGATTGATTTGCATATGGCCATGTCTGAACTGGGGTGGCAGAGTGGGCTAAAGAACAGTGATGGATTAAACCCAGATCTGTTGACTGGGTGTGAGTGTTTGATTGGTTCATATGCTCCGTCCATCACCACCCCCTTTTGCACCACTTTTTTCGCCATAAGTTGGCAGGGTATGCTCAGACGTGAGTGCCTTGTTCACTTTGCCACTGGATTCAAGCAAGCCGGGCTGAAGACGGCTGAAATGCCAGAAACCGGTCATCGGAAGCTTGTTTCCGGTCCAGGGAAGGCATGGCTTGGCAGTTCGGGCTGGACTGTTCCCATGAGGCACAGGGTCAGACTGATTTGCATATGGCCATGTCTGAACTGGGGTGGCAGAGTGGGCTAAAGAACGGTGATGGATTAAACCCAGATCTGTTGACTGGGTGTGAGTGTTTGATTGGTTCATATGCTCCGTCCATCACCACCCCCTTTTGTACCACTTTTTTCGCCATAAGTTGGCAGGGTATGCTCAGACGTGAGTCCCTTGCTCACTTTGCCACTGGATTCAAGCAAGCCGGGCTGAAGACGGCTGAAATGCCAGAAACCGGTCCTCGGAAGCTTGTTTCCGGTCCAGGGAAAGCATGGCTTGGCAGTTCGGGCTGGACTGTTCCCATGAGGCACAGGGTCAGACTGATTTGCATATGGCCATGTCTGAACTGGGGTGGCAGAGTGGGCTAAAGAACGGTGATGGATTAAACCCAGATCTGTTGACTGGGTGTGAGTGTTTGATTGGTTCATATGCTCCGTCCATCACCACCCCCTTTTGTACCACTTTGTTCGCTATAAGTTGGCAGGGTATGCTCAGACGTGAGTCCCTTGCTCACTTTGCCACTGGATTCAAGCAAGCCGGGCTGAAGACTGCTGAAATGCCAGAAACCGGTCCTCGGAAGCTTGTTTCCGGTCCAGGGAAGGCATGGCATGGCAGTTCGGGCTGGACTGTTCCCATGAGGCACAGGGTCAGACTGATTTGCATATAACCATGTCTGAACTGGGGTGGCAGAGTGGGCTAAAGAACGGTGATGGATTAAACCCAGATCTGTTGCCTGGGTGTGAGTGTTTGATTGGTTCATATGCTCCGTTCATCACCACCCCCTTTTGTATCACTTTGTTAGCCATGCGAGCACCCACTGTGACACGTTGGTGTGGTGGCCTCACAACTGGCTGCAGGATTGTTCTAGGACGCTGTTGGTCATCATCCTCATCCAATGATTGTGGCTGTGTGGGAGCAGGAAGCATTGCTACAGTGGCCATGAGGGGTGGTTGAGTAACTCTATTTCAACTAGATCTTCCACCACCATGGGCAAGATGGCCGCTATGCTGATGTAGAGTGTAGTCGCACCTACTCCTTCTCCTGACCTATGGAACATGCAGCTGGGAACTGGACAAGGATATGCTGATTCTCCAAGGAACAACCAAGACCAGTAATACAAGGAGCAATGGGGTGATACAGAGGGCCCTGGCAGCTTTACTTTTCTATTTTGGAGAGCGCTGGAGGAAAGTATACATCCAAGGTATCAGCACAATTATAGAGATGGCACAGCGCACTGGAGCGATACCGAAAACAACAACGTATAAACGAGCCGCTGCGGCGAACACTGCGGCGAATACTGCCACCCAAAAGAATCAGCCCAAGAAAGGAGAGAAGCCAGACAAAGTTACCAAAGAGAAAGAAAAAACGGAAACTAAGGCATTGATGCAAGCGGGAACCCCTGGAATGAAAGGACAGCAGCAGCAGAGGCAGAGGCGCCTACAGTCAGACAGCGGGACGTTGAAACATGCGATCACTGTACCTGTACCCTGCTAAGATCTAAGGCAATCGACCGTCACGGAGGCTTTTGCGGGCAAAATTCAGCCGGTGATTTTGATCTCCGAGACCTCTGCAGACACAAAGACGGAGACAAACGCGGATACAGCCTTCACCGACCGCGAGGACGCATGCACGGCGGTTGCTAAGCAACAGGAGTCCCAATCAGGCAGGTCTCACGTCGGAGCCGCGCTGGGAGAGGAGAACACCGAGAAGGCAGGCAAAGACATAGACGCAGCCACAGCTTTGGAGAGCGATACCGGCAAGCTGAACAGCGGACAGCTGGAGGAGACAGAAGACCCGGTAAACTTCAACAATGCCCAAATGCTAGAGGCTTTGATGCAGATAAACCTCGCTCCCACCCCTGGGGACAGTAACACACTAATCCAATCTAACTGGGGGAGCATGAGAAGTATTGAAAGTCGCACATCAAGGGGGACTAAAGGGGACAAAGGAAGAGAGTATGCTCCCCTGAAGTGGAAAAATTTTACTCTGTGACTGAAGGGTCTGATTCCTCCATATTGGGCTCAGAGGAGGAGGGCACTACTACAGATCCTTCGCTAGGGTCAGGGTCAGAATCAGAGGGGTCCCACTCTACCGAACCCAGGAACAAAGAAACACAGAGGAAGAAAAGGAGAACCATGATAAGAAGAGATAGAGACATAGATAGATCAGCATCAAGCACGAACAGGAAACTGCTTTGGGACTATGGCAGCACTTCCAAAATATATCAGGAACATGGCCTAGGTGAAGCACCTGTTAACCAGCCAGACAATGCCTCTCAAGATACTACCGAATCATCGCCTCAAGCAACTCTAGATGGAATGTTTGCTATGGTAAAGCAAATGCACACAGAAGCTAGATCAGAAAGTAGGAGAGCCAGACAAGACACTAAAAAAATACAAGCAAGTATTAGGAAAATGAATAAAAAATACGATGAGGTGGAAGAAAGAGTGGTGCAGGTTGAAGAGAGAACTGGTAGATTGGAGGATGAAGTCACAGACTGGCAGTCTTCTAGAAATGAGCAAGGAAAGGTGATTGAAGACTTACAGTGGAAGATGGAGGATTTTGAGAATCGCCAGCGGCGCAACAACGTGAGACTTCTCGGTTTGGAGGAAGGAGTGGAAGGGAAGGACCCAAGGGGGTTTGTGATTAAACTGTTGAAAGGCGCATACACAGAGGCTCAGTGGCAATGAGAATTAGAAGTTCAGAGAGCGCACAGATTCCCACTGACGCAGAGGAAAAAAAGAGGCGCCGGTCAAGATGGCTTACCAAGGGCAATGCTAGTTTTTTTTGGTAACTTCTTGGCCAGGCAGGAAGTTATGGAAACTGCCAGACCAGATAGAAAGAAGATAGTTGAAGGGATTACATTCTTTGCTAGGCCAGACTTCTGCCATACGACCGTAGAAAGGAGATGGAAACTCAGGCAGTTAATTACTCCTTTTCAGCGCCAGGGCTCCGAAGCATACCTGATGTTTCCAGCAAAGCTGAAAGTTATTACAGGGGGTCGTATCAGAATGTTTTTCTCAGAAATAAAGGCAGGCGAGTATCTTGCAGAAATTACGGAGAATCAAAAGAGCAAGAAGAGCAGGGATACTGAACCAGCATAAGATCCATATTACAGTACTGAGGAAAGTATTGAATATGGTATTCATTGGGTAGGTTGGGTAGGAGAAGGAGGCGACACTACAGCAGTGAGCAGCCACATATAGGTCAAGATTGACCTATTTGCCTGTAGCAGGGGGGGGTAAGTAAGGGGGGTGGGGTTGACTGGGGGGTGGGGGGAAAGGGGGGGTGGGGTGGGGTGGGGGTGGAGAAGAATTAAGGTCATGTACAGCACAAGGCAAGAAGATGTGTAGGAGTAAACAAGTGGTAGTTAATTTTAAAAGGATGATGTCTGATAGCTCAACTTTTAAGTTTAGATGGCGTTAAGGTTTGCTACTATTAATATCTGCGGCTTAAACGATGGTGGGAAAAGACAGAAAGTTGCAGCTATTTGTAGATTACTGAAATTGGATATTATATGCCTCCAGGAGACGCATGTGAGGGGAAAGGAAAAATATCTTATGGATCAGCTTGGTTATGAAGTCTTAGCATGTACACAGCAAGATACAAAAACAAAAGGAGTGGCTATTTTTGCAAAAAAAGGAATTATGCAGGTAAAGAAAAAGAAGGAAGATGAGGGAGGGAGATGGGCTTTGGTAGAAGGGGAAACAGCTGGAGGACGATATACAATTGTATCTGTATACGGCTCTAATGAAGATGATCCCGAACTATTTGACTATTTAGATGTCGAGTTGGCATTGTGGACAGAACCGATAATTTTTTGCGGGGACTTTAACATTAATGGATTATCAGGGCTGGGTCTGTTGGGTGGGGGGATGCAGGGCGATCGCAAAAAGAGAACACGAAGGACTATCGCTAATTTAATGTCTAACAATGCTTTGGTTGATGTTTGGTCAGCATACAATCCCATTGGAACAGGTAGTACCTTTTATTCTGCTCCCCACAAGGTTATTGCTAGACTAGATTACTTTTTGGTCACTAGCTCCCTAGCACCAGACTTAAAAATAGAAAGGCTCCCTCGGGTCTTCTCAGACCATAACCCTCTAGTAATAACTATCCCTCAGAACCTCAGTCCTATCTATAAAGAATATAACTGGACATTCGAAAGAGGGTTACTTAGAGAAGAAGATTATGTAAATAGAATGAAGGTATGGATTAGACAATTTTGGGAAACAAATAGAGGTACGGCATCTGCAGGAGTGGTCTGGGATACCTTCAAGGCAGGGATAAGAGGGGAAACACTGGCCTATACCCTCCACAGGAGTAAAAATGAAAAACTCGAATTATCCAAGAGGTTACATGATTTAATGGAATTAGAACAACAGCTTATTCAAGCTGTCATCAATCAAGAATCTCTTGAGGGGATCCTATTAGAGATAGACCTGAAAAGAGCAGAGGCCAGCGAAAAATTGGCAAATAAAGCGGCAAGTAATTATTTAATGAAAAAAGAAAAATGTTATGAATTTAATGAGAGGGTAGGTCATATCCTAGCAGTCCGAATCAGACTAAATCTGGCAGCGGGAGAAATTAAAGAAATAAAGGATAAATGGGGGGAAATTGTGACTAAGGTAGAAGATGTGAGAGAGGTGTTTAGGGAGTTCTATTCTGATCTATATGACCAAGATCTGGGGAATGTTGATACTGAGATAGAGGCCTACTTAACAGGAATTCTTCACGAGGAATTGAGTGAGGAGAACAAGGAGGCCCTGGAACTACCATTGACATTGGGAGAAGTTTACAACGCAGTAACTAAACTTCCCTCAGGGAAGGCAGCGGGGCCTGACCAAAATCCGGCGGAATTTTATAAAATCTTTTGGGACGCCTTGGGGATTGACATGCTGGAAATCCTAAGTCAAGCACAGAAGGGGAAAAATGCACCACAATCATGGGCCGGAGCTAATATCATTGTAATTTTGAAAAAAACCAAATCACAGATCCCGGGTCATATAGGCCAATAACACTCATGAATGCCGACGCCAAAATCTACTCCAAGGCGCTCTCACAAAGATTAAGCAGGGTAATTGAAGGGCTGGTATGCACAACACAACATGGATTCATACCCGGAAAGGGGACTACACAACACACAAGGCAGATGGTTACTATACTGGATGCTGCAGGTGCCACAGGAGACCCTGCCTCGGCCATCTTCTTGGATGCAGAGAAGGCATTTGACAGGGTCTCCTTGGGATACCTGTGGAAGGTCTTGGAGTGGTTTGGGATAGGAGCAGGCTATATAAAGGCCATACAGGCACTGTATTTAGAACCCACGGCTAAGGTGAGGATAAACAGGGGGTATACTGCAGGAATACGTATAAGACGTGGCACACGACAGGGCTGCCCGGCCTCGCCATTGTTATTCGCTTTATATCTCGACCCCCTCTTGCGTAGACTGCAACGGAACCCTAACATTCTCCCTATAAAATTGCATTCCTACGAATATAAAACATTTGCTTACGCAGACGACGTGGCGGTGGTTACTCCAGAACCAGGATTGGCTATCCTAGAAATCGAACAAGAGGCGGTAGCTTTTGGGGCCGTGTCAGGTTACTCACTGAATAAAGGAAAAACACAAATTATACAAAATAACTGGGTGAACTTTCAGGACATAAGAGTAGCTACCGAAGTTACGTACCTAGGTGTGAAGATTACAGCCGACTTAGATAGGCTAGTCGAAATTAATATGAGTCCATTGTTGGCAAAAATAAAAGCAAATACGGAGAGAATTAATAATCTGCATCTGACCCTGATGGGTCGGATTAACGTAATAAAAATGGTAACATTCCCAAAAGTTTTGTATCTGTTTAGGGCTATCCCACTATTTTTTGACAACATATGGTTCAATAAGTTGGAGGCGATCCTGAACAAATTCATCTGGGTCAAAGGGAAGACAAGGAGAGCCTATAGACATCTAACAGTATCTAGAGAAAAAGGCGGCTGGGGGGCACCGGACTTCAGGCTCTATTATTGGGCTGCCGTAATGCAATATTGCCAGGGGTTACTAGGCGGGGGAGGCAGAGAACACACAACAGAAACCGAGATAGGGCTCACTAATGTATATACTACACTACTGGGGGAGGGGGCAGAGAACGGGTTTTTAAACACAACCGACTTCACTTATTTTAAACACACACGGTTTAAGACCCTAAAGGCGGCCTATAGGGTTTGGAAAGGAATGACAAAAAAATTTGGTTTAGGAAGGTATAATAATTATACGCGACTGTATACAAATTGCTCACTACCGAGGGACATTTTCAGGGATACTACCATGAGGGACTGGCATAACAAGGGTATAGTGAAAATAGGGAATTTGCTGGACAGCCAGGGGAATATGTTACAGTTTGGGGCGCTACAAACAAAATTCGGGTTAGCTCATAGTAGTTTTTACAAATATCTCCAAACCAGAAGCTTCTTAATGCAAAAACAAGGCGGTCCGGCAGGACTGGGACAATGTAAAGTCATGGAATATATAGAAACAGCTAATAAGTGTACGATAAGACAGCTATATGTGGAATTGAAAGACAGTAAAACTGATGAAAGGGCGAAATACTCACAAAAATGGTCAGAAAAACTGAGGTCAGGACTAGAAACCTTTCAGGTATCTTTGGATCTGGGCAGAACGGTGTTATGCTCTGCCACCCTGCAATCACAACATTTTAAGACAGTGTTCTCACTATATCACACCCCGGCCAGAATCGCCCAGTGGGGAGGTACAACCGGAACAACATGCCCTCGATGCGACTCAACCGAGGCAGATATTGTGCACATGTTTTCGCAGTGTCCACAATTGTTTACTTTGAAAATGGCCATTGAAGAGTTTTTTGATAAATCACTTAGGATCCAGATTAAACTTACAGATGAATTAATTATGATGGGGGTGGGGGATGTGGCTGATGTGGCAGATGCTATGCCAATAGAGTTTATTTTTGTTTCACTTGCAGTTTATCGCATATGTATAGCAAGAAATTGGTTGGACAAGGCTCCCCCCCCGTTCCAAGTTTGGATTGCAAACTTTCTTTCTTTGCATAATCTAGAAAAAGCAATCTATGAGAGGAAAGGTAGGAGAGCTAAGTTACTAGGTAATAGAATATGGCAACCTATCACAAGGTGGAAAAACAGCAGGCTTAATCTAGGATTGTGATTGGAAGGCCATCATAATATTTTATAAGACATTTTTTCTTTTCTTTATTTTTGCTGTATTGGAACGAGTAGTACATATTACATACATGTTTGGTGGAGCATGCATGTCATAATATAGCAGATCAATATTGTAATGTATACAAACACTTGGGAAACTGTTGTGTGCTGTAACATATACAGGAATATGCGGAAAAATGGAAATGAAATGTTTAATAAAAATATTTTTTAAAAAAAAGATCTTCCACCACCATGTGCGACTCATCCTGTCCCTCCACATTTGAGTCATCATTGTTTTCCTCAGATTGAACTTAAAAATGATTTCTGTATGTGTGAAAAGCACTTTGTATTATTTGCTATCATTTGTTAAATGAATTAGTAAGACTGACTATAGTGAGTGAATTATGGACTGCATGCACAAGTTGCACTATGATGGATATTAATGCATGTAGAAGAGAGTTTTAGGGTAACAGATATGTAAATAAAAAAATATTACAATTTGAGATGTTGCAGACGTATTAATCATTGCTAAACCCACAACTGCCTAAGGCATCAATGTAGTCTCAGCCATCGACTCCAGTGGGTGGGGGGACAGTAGAGGGGCCACCTCCTGTAGGTTGTGACTCACTTAGGCATGTTGGAAACGTCTACCTTGTGACTGACATGAGGTCGTACCACCTCTTCCTAATTTCATCAATGGAGTGCTATGTAACTCCAACAACATTTCGTTTTTGCTGCATCACCTGCCATATTTTCTTTTTCTGCACCTCTGGGACAGTCATGGAAGATCTACCAAACAGGAGGTCATTGTTGTTGTAGCACTCCACTGTTAATATCTCAAGTTCTTTTTCAGAGAACTTGAGATTTCTTTTTCAGTACCCTGACTCCTTCTCTGGTTCTCGGCTTGCCATTGCTGGTGTAGAAAGCTGTGGCTTGCTGTTCCAATTCCCAAACTGTACTGTAAGCTGTGCACCGCCTCCTCTCTGAATGCTTTCCAGAACTGAAACCCAGAAACAAGAAGTGCTTCTCTGTATTTGTGGTTGTGTTTGCAATTTATGACCAGGATCACAATTTTGGTAATCGCAAAATACGATCTCAAAAAAATAGAAGTGACTACATTGCGAGTTGCAATCTATGGCCACATCTCTTACGTACATTCTGTTTTGCGAATACATAATTGGGATTCGCAAAAAATCGTAATTAGGAAATCGCAATTCAGAACTGTTGAAAACTAAGAACCAAATACCATGAGCTCCAAATTCAGCAAAGCAAGTTTTCTACAGTGTGTACTTATTTTAGGAATAAAATAACCACAGTGGCAATTTTCTGACCAACAGGCTAAGAATACTGATACTGATGGCTCTAGTAATGTACACTCATTTATCGATTATTACAACGAAGTTGTGTTCACAAATGAAGAAAAAAAGGATTTGTTTCCGAAATACTTTGAAAGTGTGTATGCTTAAATATTAAATAGGGATAGTGGTGGCTTAAGATGTTAAGAGGCTGATCGATTGAGTAACCCGCTCTGTTTAATCCTTGCCTGAGGCTGAGTGACTGTGCTCACCAATGAGTTTGCAATAAGTGAAATATATCATTACCTTCCTAAAAACAGACAATCTACAGGGCAAGATAGTTTGACTGTGGTTATTCTGTGAATAATTTAATGAGGCACTCCCTTCTCTTCAGTGTAGAATTTTAAATTAAGTTCTAGTAGAGGGGTCCGAACCAAACAGGCATGTATGGATTTAGTGACTTTAATTTCTGAGCCTGGAAAAGATTTCATTAAATGTGACAACTATAGGCCCATATCTCTTGCCAATGTGGATTTGAAGATCTTTTCCCAGTTGTATAAGGGTAGGTATTAACTAGCCATGAATAAACACGTTGGGCAGTTTTAGAACTAGTTAATTAGTGGTCATTTTGGCACATAAAATATTAGAGAAATTGTTGACTTGGACGATATTAACATATAATTTCCTGATCCTTCATGTCATTAACATAGATGCAGAGAAAGTGTTCAATGAGGTTTGCTGATCATATTTATGAATATTTGTAGAAAAATGTGGCACAATCATTTTGGAGGAATATTTAATGCTGTATGTATGAATACAAAAGCTGCAGTAGTGCTAAATGGGAATATATCATATGAATTCAAGCTAGTTGGTAGCAAGACAAGATTGCCCACTTTCACCGTACTTATTTAGCTTGGTCATAGAACATTTGGCACTGTCATCCTGGAAAATTTTTGTCATCGAAGAAATTATAACTGTGGGTGTAGAAACCGATATATTATTATACAGTAATGATATGTTGCTGTTAATATGAGATCTTGGTATAACTATTAATTCTAGATTTCAGATTAGAGGTAAAAAAGACAGCTGCACTGTCCAAGCTTTTTTATTTGATGTGTTGCCTCTACTTTTTATTAGTTAAAAAGGATAAACCCATTTACAAACTTTTTCTAATTTTTTTATGAGTTAATTTATAGTAATCTCAAATATGTTTTGACGCATGAAAACAGAATTGGACACTTTTTGTTTCCAAAATATAAAACATATCACAGTTCTTATTTGTGAGCCTCCTTTCACTGGTTTCAAACTTCTTCAGGCTGTGATGGTGCAGCCTGAATCAATAGAATGTTAATGCTCTACCTATAGGCTTTTTATGCAAGTAGAAAGATATAGTATAGCATTAGACATAATTGAGATCTGGGGAGATTTGTTTCTTAAATGGGGGGTGATGCAAATAATTATTACAAGCACATATACGTCCTATTGAGAAACCCAGCTGTTAACTTTAGAAACACCTAGGGGGTCCATTAGGATGGCGGGCGGGCTTCAGATTAATGTCTCATACTCACTTCTCTTTGTGTTGTGTGAGAGTTCATTCCCAGAATTGCAGGCAAAGATACATTCTTTAGGCATTCCTTTCTCAATTTGATATTCCTAATAAATGACTCAGTTTTTACAGTATTGCATTTTAGGGGGGTGGGCACTTTTTTCCCCACTTTCAGCCAAATGATTTAACAATGTAATTGTGTCCAATTTACAACCCTTTTTTGGTTTTGCTGCAGCCATCAAATCATCAATGTATGCACCAGTACTGAGTCACACGGCAATTTTTAAGATTTTAGATCTTTATTGAGTATTTGGCAAACGATTGAGGGGCTCTTAGTACACTCCTGTGGTATCCTACACTAAACAAGAATTCTATTTTGGAACCTGAATGTAAAAAGAAAGTGACTATTCTTATGAAGAGCAACAGAGAAAACATCTGAACACAATCATTCACTGTGAACCACTCTGCCTCTGCTGGAATTTGAAATAAAATCACTACTGGATTCTGTACAACGGGTCAACTTGGGATCACTTTGTTATTTATTTTGCAAAGGTCTTGTAGTAATCTTCATTTCCCATTTGGTTTGTGCAAGCCAACTATAGGTCAGTTACATGGACTCCATAGGATTTCTTTCAAAATGCCCTGTTTAATCATCTTTTCAATTACATTATTTCTCTCAAAATGCTGTATTTAATCATCTTTTCAATGACAGGTGCAATTCCCTAAACTGCTTCATGAGTAAGTTTGTTTTGAGGAGTACGGCAATGCACTGCATTTTGTTCTGCTGCAATGTTCACTGGTTCTGCACTGTTAATCAACCGTACTTCTTTTCCTGTAAACTCCCAAACCTCTGTTTTTACAGTGAGACTTACATCTGGAGGTGATACCTCAGTTGTGAGACCCAGATGATGTCAGTTTTTGTTTCTTAAGATTTTAATTAAAAGTCAACGCCCTCATCTTTTACCTGAATGCAAATATCATCCAGTGTGCAATAAATTATGCAATTTAATTTACACAAAAGATCACGACCCAACAGATTTATGAATTTATGATTATTTGTAGTTGATCCAATTTTAATAGGACCATTTGCTGACAACCCACTAGTCATTTGCTTATTTGAAAAGGCCAGAACTTGGACTACTTTTCCTGAGAGGGATGGGCCTGGAATTTCCACGGGTCTAACCGTATATTAATCAAAATGATGTGGGATGGCCGTTAATCTCTCCTTTCATATATGGGCATCCTGGTCTACCTCTAGGACTGCCTTAAACATGCAATCCTCCCGCCAGGCACCATCATTGTGCCTGACTTGTTCCTGAAGGGACTCAAAGTGTACAAACAAATTGTGGAAAGTTGTGATTAATTACTGAATGTTTTTGCTGAAATTTTAATTTTTTTTGAAATCCTGATGTATTATTCTGCATACGTCGTCGTAGGACTGGGGGTGAATGCATATTCACATTGAACTGCCTGGTATTCTGCATTTGCTGCAAAAATGCTGGTAGGTTTGGGCCTATTGACGGCATCATCCCATTCTGTGCTATTGGTTTCCAATGCCTATTCTTATGCGTGGGTTAATTTGAGGGACCATTTGTGTTTCATTTTGAAATCTATCCATAAAAGTACAGTTCGCTTTCCCATTGCCCTTAGCTATTGCAAATGTGACTTCCTCTCAATTTCATTTGAATATTGTTGTTGCTACCATTTTCATTATTAATAAAACCTCCACCTCTTCCTTGAGAATTATTTCCACCTAAACACCAATCTGAAAAGCACCATGATCCTTTCAGAAAGAATTGAGTCTGTGCCAGCATCAACTTTTCCTATGTCATTTTATTTTTTAGAATCACAATAATCAGTACAATACTTTGAGTAGGGAAAGATGTTATCTAATGATTTCACCTGCCAGCTCATCATACTTTACTGAAGATGTGTATTGACCTCCGTAAGCAAATTCTGCACGTAAGAAGAAACAAATCCAAACACACCTTCCTTTGTTGGGTCATCAATTCCACTGTGTTCCCTGCAAACTTGCAATAGTCTCTCACAATATGCATTAGCTCGCTCTTCTGCATTTTACTTCACTCTCATTATTTCTGACTAAATATCTTGTTTCTGTAGAACCTTCCTTTAGGCACAATAATTGAAAACTGCATCTTTCCAAAGCACCTCTGAAATAGTCACAATTCTCTATACCTCACTATACCACTTTTCTGGTTCCTCTCTAAGCTTTGGAAAATTCTTTGTAAAGGCCCACAAATCGTGGCAGGTCCAAGGGACATGCACATAAGCTTCTTCATGCTCTTCTTGCAAAGGAACTCTTTTCGACTTAATCTTTTCTGGTTACTCAGAATTCTGAGCCCAATAATCTTTGTGCTTGTTCATATTCTCCCAGTCTCTGATTAAATCAATGGTTCTCAATAGTACAATGTTTTATTTTTGCAATTCAAGTTCTGTCAGTCTCATTTCATATGTTTGACTAATTCATTCTTTCTGCAATTTTACATAAAAATCCTCACCCTATCTATTAGGTTTTTCATATGCATGAGTAACATGCTTCACAGCTTCTAAAGTAAAAAACATTAATTATTTTTTATGAATTCATTTACTTTTATCCTTATAAATATCCAAATACGCAATTTGGTATACATCTTCTCTAAGTTTTAATGTGTTTATTTCTACAACATTTGTTTTGCATGTCTGTTCAGCCTCCACGATTGATTCAGAATGACATTCCATCGAATCACTCATTCTTGCTGCTTGTGCTTCTGCATGAGACTCACAATATGGAGGTAGTCAGATTGTGGTTATCATATCATCCATAAATAATTCTCTTCCTCCGATTCCCTCTTATTCTCACTCTTTCTCATCCTTCTTCTCATTTTCCCCCCCATATTGCTCTCTTTTCTTTTGTTTTTGCCTGAGCCATAAGCATTCTCAGGAAACAAGCCCCCAGTTTCTAACATGTTCTCATGCCAGTTTTTCCCGTAAATGCAATCTTGTGTCTACCCAATTATTCATGGTCTTACCAACATGACCCTTTAGCATTTGTTGATGTCTTTTCTCAATGGCTGTATAATGCAATTCAATCAATGCCTCAAACTACGTAGATCTCGGTTGCCCTCTCATATAAAACATTACAAGTCTCAAATACTGATGTTTCTACAGATCAAATGTACCATTCTCAGCAAACTGCAACGCTTTATCACCCACAACTCATTATAACAATGCACATCACATTACAATATTGATTGAAAATGGCCCTTTGTGACATGGTTGCCCGCATTTTTTACCACTGGGACTGATGTTTTTCTACTGATGTGCACTGGGTTCCTGCTGACCAGGCCCCAGTGACCGTGCTCTTTCCTTAAAAGAAACTACATGTTCAATTGTTAAACCAATTGGCAAGGACTTTAGCACCCCTGTAAGTCCCTAGTAAATGGTACCCCTGGTACCTAGGGCATGGGTACTAAAGAGGTTCCCCAAGAGCTGTAGCATGTATTCTGCCACCCTAAGGGACTCACACCCAAATGCATGCAGACTGCCATTGCAGGCTGTGTGAAATTGTGCAAATCATGGTGAAAACACGACATATCACTCTCCCTTTGTGCCACGCCCACAGGCACTGCATGCAATATATGTAAGTCTCCTCTACAGCAGGCCCTAAAGTCCTAAGGCAATGTGCATTATATTACGGGTGCGGGGCCACCTGCACGAGCAGATATGCCCCTGTGATTTATGATTCCATTGCTGGATATTACAAGTGATTAGGCAGCCACTGTAAGTATATGTACTGGACACTGGTAATTACGAGTTGCCCAGCTACAGAATAGCTTCACTGAGAATAATGGTGTTTGGTATCAAACACCTCCAATCGACAAATCCATACTGATGCCAGTATCAGATCTGTCCTGACATGCACCCAGAGGGCGCCTTAGAGCTGCCACCTGAATCCTACTAGTCTGTTAGTATGCTGGCTGACTGGTAGCATCCAGCTTGCCACTACAGACAAGTTTCTGAACCCCTGCAGGTGCTAGCCAATGCTATCTGGGGTCAGAAACAGTGCCTGCTCCAGAGGAAGGTCATTACAGAAAGCAAAAAGGAATTAATCAGTCATTTAGGAATTAGCAGGAGAAAAATATGAATGTAGAATTTTACAAGAGGACTAAAATAAGGTCAATCTCTGAAGAGACTGAAGGAAAAACTAAGGGCCTGATATGGAATCTTGCGGAGGGGTATCACTGTCACAATGGTGATGGATATCCCGTCAGCTGAAATATAAATCCCATAGGATATTGTGATGGAGTAACCTGTCTTCCGAGATCTAAATCAGGCCCTAAATTGAGTTCGGTAAACATATTACCACAGAGTCTGCCTTGTAAAGAATCTCAGAAAAGACTAAAAGTGAAAATGTATAAACAGACTGAATAGAGTCTGTTTCCAAAGAAAGTCTACAAAGAACTGGTTCATCTCCAAAATAAAGCAGCTTTTATAATGCTTCAAGAAGCCACTCGCATTTCATGGTATGATATGGCAGGGTTGGACTAGCAATGTTGCAAAAACAAAAAACAATCAATAATCTGGTAAACAAGATGCTTCTAGAGACACCTACTTCCTAATGCGCTGAATCGGTTACGCTATATATAACTAATTAAGGAAATACATTGTCATTTTATGTAACACAGCAATGAAATGGTTGGTATAGCTAATGAAAAACATACACACAACAAGGGCAGGAAACCTCAGGAAGAGAGCACACACATTACCTTACAGACACCACAGTTGAGGCCTCTTTTTTAATACATTTTCTGAAAAGGACAAACACACAAGCACACAGAGAGAAAGGCTTGCTCACATAAAATAAATTTACACTATTATTCTTCAAATATGAATAGCTTTCAATTCATGCTCATTCCGGACTAGTAAGGGTAAGTGAACCACATTTAAATTAGGTATTATTTCTAATTAGTTAAAACTCACCTACATATGGAAGAGCAATTGTGGACTCCCTATTTTCAGTTAATTTTCTTTCTACGTATTTTTAGCAAGATATAGACAAAGCTTGACTTAATTAAAATCCAGGCCTGGATGAATAACAAAGAATATAATTCCGTTAATCGAAGCTGGCTTTAAGAGAATCTCTTCTTTTCTCATGAAACATAGTTGCAAAGTATTTCTCGGCCTGGGTGGGCACCTTATTTGGGCACCACATTTTTGGTGTTCCTTGATCTAAAAAATGAATTGGACTGAGTTTCTAGGGTAACCCTCTCGAAAACATTAAGGCGCCTGATTTAGAATTGGATGGAGCAGGAGCCATGCTTCCTCATTTAAAGTTAAGTGAAGTACCTCGTCAACCTTCGCCCAGTTTATTTGTGTTAGAAGGACTGCCATATTTATAACAAGAATTTGCAATGCAATAGGTCGCGCATTAGGAAAGTTTGAGCTATTGGTATTGTAAATGACAAATATTTTATTTATGTGTTGGTTTTAAAAATAGCGAAATTAATAGCTTTGTCATTTACAATGCCAATAGTTTTAACTTTCGCAAACGTAACACCTATAGCATTTGTAATGCAATATGTGTTGTATTTACATGACTTCGATGTATTAATATTACAAATAACAATGGCTTTTAATAATTAATACTTAAATAAAAGTTATTGTAATTTATAAGTTGGTGGACGTCAGTAGTTTTTAGGTTTTTAAATGTAATTAGATTACAGTGCCTGGCCTCTGTGTCACTCCCATATCATTGCTGAGGCCAGGAGATGGTCTCCCTACCTCTCACAACCACACACAACTTGTTTCAGCCCCTTGTATTGCGTACTGGTGAACACAACAAAACATTTCAGTTGCAGCAAGCCAGATGGCTCATTTTCATGGACACACTCCAGTCAGCAAATCTGCATTTGATCAAGGACAAACATCCCTCATCGAATAAGATTTCTCGAATTTTCAATTTTCGATTTTACAAACTATGGCAAATCCAAGTTGGTTGACCAACTTTCAAGATATCTATTATTGTTATGCCCCATTTTACCCTTAGAGCATTGGCTTTTTTGTTGTTGCAAATACCACTATATAGATTTTTGCCAAACCAAAAAATTATTGTGATTTAGATGAAGCCACTTCACCTTATGCAAGTTTGGAAAAAATTTGTCCAGCAATTTTTGTTGTAGCTGCAACAAAAATGTCCCTGTGCAAATCAACAGGGGATTTTTAATAAATATTAAGAGGAGTACTCACTGTAGAGTTAGCTCTCTTCGTTTTAAACACATGAAAGACCGAGTTGATCTGTCATTGTTAAGGGAGTGCAAGATGAATTACTGATATCCCCAATTTTCTTGTAACACTAAAAGGTAGTACAATCAGAGATAGCTCTCTTGTTTTTTTAAATACACGAAAGACTGAGTGGATGTGTCAGTGTGAAGAATGACCGCTATGCCAACTTCCCTGACACTCTAAAGGGGGAATTTTGCATGGGAACCAGGTTAAGTAAGATGCCTACGGGCCAGGCAAAACCTTTCCCTTTTCTTGTATGAAAGCATTGTACTCCTGTGGCACTTATATTAAGCTGTAGCCTGCAGGAGTAAAGGTTAGCTGCCTTTTAGATGATTGTGATATGTTGCAGGAGATCTATATGAGAAGGGATGGGCAGCTGTGAATGTGGCAGGCTACATTTGTGGATGAAACCCAGATGACCGATAGAAGGGTGATCGTTTTGCAGGAGTTAACCAGAGGGTTTGAAATGGTGTTTATCTACTCAGTTCAATACAAAAGAGGGATGTGGACTGTGCTCCTCTGTCTGCGATAATAACAACTTAACCCACTTGGATGCTAATGACAAGGGTAACTCGTCATGGAGTGCCCATTCATTTCAATGGAAATTACATGCAATCGTTGGACATTCTCTAGCATCCAAGTGGTTAAAAACCATGTAACCAAGAGACATGCACCAGAAATATTCCTGCTAATTCCACAGATGTGAGAAATTTCTTGAGCAGAAGGAAATTATCTATTTTAGTGAAATTTCCCACTACAACTAACAATGTTGTCTGCCCATTGGAAGGGGGTTGTAGTAATCCGTCTGATTGAGTGTGCACTGCCTTTGCTTGGACAAATACAGCACGCTGATGGACATCTCAATACATGTACTGCTTTAAAAGAGGTCCCAAAAATACCTGACTATGAGATCATGTTTTCCCTTGTCCTGGATGCCCTGCCACTGGCGTATCTTGACACAACATATTGAAAAGTGTGGCTTGTCATGTACACTGACACATGTCGATGTAGCAATTGATCATGGTTGGCCCTCTCACCTCGCACTTTCTGCACTCACTACTGAATATTGACAAGATGTGTCACTTTTTCAATGAGTTCTAGACAACTGGTGAGGTCATCTGGTTCCCTGATTGAAAGGGAAAAGATAAAAGGAGTTGAAGATGGGATTTGAGGGTCTTGAGTTTGCTGAGAGAATGCATTGGCCTCTCCCATAGGTGGTATAGACGTTCTCAGTTTCTCAATGATTAAAAGAAAAGGCTCTGGTTTGGCTTTCAGATTGTGATAAAACTTCTCTAAAGGCAAAGGAAGATGCATCTGTGTCTACCACAAAAGATAATACATCCCGCTGTCTGAATATTAGGGATGATTTAAATGCCATTTTCATTTTCTGAAAAGCTTGTTCTTGTTAATCTGTATACCAAAAAGTAAAGCCCATCTTGTTTACCTGGATAACAGAATGGCTAATGGTGAAACATTTTGTAACAATAATCAGTAGAAATTGGTGAATCCTATAAACTTTGGCACTTCTTTTACTTGATGAGAAGAACGGCATTCTAATGCTGATTTTAAAGTAGGAACGCCCGTTCCACACTAATGCCGTTTTCAGAAATGTCAATCCTAAAATACAATATTGGAAACATCCAAAGCATATTTCTCTTCTTTGGCATATAAAGAGTAGTTCCTTAAAATGATTGAGGAAATGTATATTCCGGACACGAATGTAGTGCTATTCTTGAGTATATTAAAATATGATTGAGATAAACAACCATGCAGATGAATAATCATGAAAGATGTCATTAACAAGATGTCGAAAAGCTGCTTGAGTGTTGCATAGTTCAAAGGCGTTAACCCAATACCCACGGTATACCATATATTGAATGTGCTTTTCCAGTCTTCGCCCGCCTTTACTCATACCAGGTAGTATGCCCTTCTCAAGACCAGTTTAGTAAAAATCTTGGCTGTCTTGGTCTGGTCAGATAATACTGAGAAGAAGTAGAGAGGATGCAGCTTTCTGATGGTGATAGCATTAAGATCTTGGTAGGATAGAATATAGTTTTTTAAAGTGCTCGAATGTCGAGGCATCTTGGCGCTGAGAGGTGAGATAGAGGGTCTGCAACAGCTATATTGGACCTTAGATCGTATCGAACAGCCAAGATTTTAGCAACTTCCTAAAAAGTTGCCTATTCGATAATAGTCTGATGGGGATAGACAGCTAGTTCCATAGTTTGGCTGCACAATGTGATAGGCTCCTACCTCCCCATTTGGCTCTGCGAATTTTAGAGATAGAAATGAGACCCATGTTAGCGGACTTAAGGTTTCTCATCGGTGTATACCAAGAGACAAAATTCCGAAATCCACTGCCCTTCTGCCATAGCCTTATGGACCAGGCATAGGGCTTTGAATTCCATTTGTTGCTGAATCAGGAGCCAATGTAGTGACCTGATGGCCGCAAAGGTAGAATGGCCTTTAGGAATTTTTATAATAAACGAGTAGCAGCATTTTGTATTGATTGTAATTTTGCCATCTGCACATTATCAATGCCTATAAAAAGTGCATTGCAATAATCTAACCTCGAGAGAATAAGAGCCACTACCACTGTTTTCCTTAATTCCTGAGCGATGAAGGGAAAGATCTTCCGAAGAAGCTTCAATAAAAAGAAGCAGGAAGAGGTTACACGGTTAATGTGGGCTGCAAAATTAAGCCGGTCATCAAAGATGACCCCCAGATTCTTGACCTTATCGGACGGAACGGGGCATTCACCTGCCTCAGTCGGCCACCAGGTTTGATTACACAGAGATGGACCGTTTTCAAACTTCGTCACCTCCGTATTGATCTTAAGATAATTAAGACTCATCCAGCTTGTGATGTGAGTCAGACATGCATGGAAGCTAGCGGCTGCGGACTCAGCCAATACATAGTGGAACTCTCTATTCGGTTTGGGGATAAAGAAGATAGTAGTGTCAACAATTGTTATAGAGTTGAAAATAAAGCCCTTCCCCAATGTTCCTTCAAATATTGGTGCAAGACTTCATCCTTTATGATTAATGGATAGATTCTGCCTTGGGGTCCGGGTTCCCTTAGTATGAAATCAATGACACAATTATTTTCCCAGCGGAGGGGAAGAGTATCTGCCCCTTTTTTTGCTAAAGAAGTGGGGAAAGTCTCTGTAGGCCTCCCTGCTAGGGCATGGTAGGGATGCAAACAAAGTGAATCAGGGTATACCTGAATCTTTTGTACTTCTGGAGATAGGACACAAAGAATTTTTCTTCGCAGGTTGTATCTAGGTATTTTGTAGCATGGTAAAGGTGCCATTATCTGAAGGGTGGTTTCAGATGAGTTCATGGGTCTGGCAAACCGTCATGTACTGGGTGGGGGCCCCACTGAAAGCCCTTGCCATCTGTGAATCCTTACATGGATGTATAAGTGTAACAACAAGCATGCAGGAGCAACTGGGGGGAGAAGGGTAAGAGAGAAACACTTAACTGGAATTCCTCTATGATGTTTTGTCTCTGGCATGGGTAAGTAACTGAACTCCATGGACCACATGACCAGTTATTAGGAAGTAGTGCACGTAGACTGATTACTGTGTACCCACGGGAGTAATAAAAATATTTTAGGATAGGTTCAAGCAGGCTTATCAGTCTTACCAGCATAGGTCCCTATCATGAACATCATACATACCTAGATAACAGTCGGGGACTCCCACAGGCCAAGAAGATCAGCCAAACAGAATTTGAGAAGGCAAAAGGTAAGGAGATACCTGGAAGTGCCTTGCCACAACAAACACAGATTAAATGCGGATAATAGGGGAGATCATGACTCTAAGGGAACCATAACCGGAAAAGGCAGCAAAAGCGGCGAGACTGCAATGATCAGCTGCTGCAGGATTAAATATATGAAGCAGAGAGGCACAGAATCGGCCAGGTGTGTGCTCCTTGTTGCTTTGGCCATGAATACTCACTCTGCTTTCCCTGACCTGGGAACGCACCCGTAATGTAGCAGGGCAAAACTCAGTTTTGAGATGTAGCATTCATGTATGTTAATCTCCACAGTCATAATTTCTAAATTTTTCATGGGTTTCCAGCTCTACTCAGAATGCTATACTTGTTCCATGTGTGGCTCCTGGGAACAAGTTGTGCCATAATCTATTAGTAATCATGATTCATTACAGGAATTTGTTATAAACAGCAGAATATATAGGAATTTTGTCTGAAGCAGTGAGGATCAAGGTTTACTAGGGTTCCCAGGAATAGGCACAAATTCCTGGGATAGGTATAAATCTAGAGGAAGAGTGTTAAGAAGTGAAGACACTGGTAGAGGTAAGAAGAGTCTTTATTAACGTTAATACACCACCACAAGTTCCAGTCAGCTGGAGTCAGCTGTAGAACCTTCAGGTGATAATGCTTTGGGCACATTCCAACAAGACCTGGACAGAAGGGGAAAAGGAATGTACCAACTAGATAAATTATTACTAAGACCTTTTTCTGTAGAGAGTCTCACCTGATGGAACTCACTCCCACAACAACTGCAGCTTTGAAAACATACATGTTTTAGATCTGGGGCCTCTAGGAGATCTGTGCTCAGTGCCATTATCCACTGCCTTTCTCAGCTACTCCTTTCTTGTTAACAACCATATAATGTAAATAAATGGTAATCCTTTGCTCATTATGAGCAGCCCACTAGGTTGGTGGAGGGACTCGACTCTGCCTGGCAGAGTTACGTCCGCCCTATAGAGCAATCCCTTGAATGCCTGGTGGGGGGTCTCTATGGCAAAATGCACCCCCTGCCTTAAATCTAGTGGTCATCTGCCACTATGACCTGGAATCCCTGTGGTGGATGGATGTCTACGTCTTTGGTTTCCGATAGTAGAGCAACTAAGACAGTGGCATAACATTAGCCCCTGTGATGTGGGGGCCCCCCGAACCCCAGGGGGCCACCTCCAGCACTGTGCATGGGCAGCAGGGCCCTGGCCTGAGAGATCCTAACTGGATGGGGGGGAGGCTCCATGTACTTAGAAAGGGGGACCCTTCAACTTTTATTACACCACTGAGCTAAGACTTTCCTGTTGGAAATTCAGCAGTTCCAAAATATAAATGAAATGGGGAATCACAAACTTGGTTCAGTGGGATCCATGCCATACTTGACCCCTTCTAATTGAAGAGTTTGCTAAGTAAATAACGACGTGCAAACATATTGCTTTGTCTTAAATTAGTGATTGCGTGATGTTGGTCAATTTGTTAATAGTAAAACTAGGGAAAACATGACCTGGCTCCCAACTACACACTTTCCTGTCCCCAAATCGGCTAAAAAAGCCTTCTCAACTCCTTAGGTGGCATGTACCGCAATAGCGGGAAGGAAATTATTCCTTTTGTTATTTAACCCTCACACACCTTATTGGTGTCAGGCTTCATCATCGGGTTCACCCTAGCTCCTAAAGGTCAGGGTTGGCTCAACCATATTTCAGGGAGCGTTTAGGAGATGTAGGCCAGGAGATAAACATCCGACTATACCACCCAGGTATCCCTTTATTAGTGGTGATGTAGTGGATATTAAAAAGATAATAAAAGCGGGTCTTTATCGGAAGTTATGGTCCTAAGACCCTAAGAGACTGCCAACATGTTTCAGCCCGAAGATGCGGGGCCAAAAATAGTCCTTGGCTTTCGTCATGGCACAATGAAATTCCCTCCCAGGTTCAGATCAAAAAGCAATGTTGGATGACCTATATATTAGTTTTTAAGGGGCAGAGAGCCACATTTTTCATTATATATTCAATTGTATCCGTTTTTACAGCATAGTAAGTGATGACCTTATGGTGCACCAGGATACAACAATCTTCATTGGGGCTCTTCAATGATTCCCTCACTATCGCCCTCGAACAGTGCCTGTCATCTATCCATAGCCCCTCTGTCACATGTATTTCATTTGTTGTGTGGGGTGTCAGAGCACTATTCCATCACAGACATACAGAGGCAATGAATCATACATGTGTAAATCGGAGTATAGAAAATGTTACATAAGGCAGAGGGGACTACAAGGTGTAGGATTCGCATACCATCCATACCAGTAGGCATCTTGTAGGAGGGATTAGTCTGGATAAGCACAAACTCAGGATTCAGAAAATAACACAGTGGCTAGCGTTGACCTTAACAATATTGTACCATGCAGTTTGCCTGCAGCTCTTTGATGGCAGTTCATAGCTTATGATTGTAACTTATGAACTGCACAGTTGCAAAAGAATCTATGTGACAAAATCAGTAATCCACTGAGCTATGCACATAAAATACTGTTTTTTGAAATGCATGCTACATGTTTTTTACTGTCAACAGGCATATTAATCATCTGCACTCCCTTAGATGAGTCAAAGCTGCCACTGGACAAAACTCCCATCTCACTCCAGCAGGTACATTAATCACCGGAGTTATCGTGACACTTTTATTGTTGTCCGAAAGCTGCTGATTATACAGGGAACTTTTCAGTGCTTTAAAAACTGCTGCCTGCGGGCCCTCTGGGAAGGTGTCAAGGACCCCTGGGGTTCAGCGGACCACAGTTTGAGAACCACTGCCTTAGTCAATCAATTATTCCAGCTCTTACTTTTAGAACCACTCAATCACTCTCTTGTACAGTCCTTCTTTCACACTTTATGACAGTAGGAATACAAGTGGCATCAGTGTGTTAACTGGCAAACCAGAGCCTGTTGGCAACCTAAAAAGTTTCCTTATCCAATGAGGTTCCACATATGATTAAAAACTGGACTGGCCATCAATGCGCATAGATGTACTCCATGTTTGTGAATTGCAAATTGGTTTCAAATTGATTGGCAATTTAAAAATTTGCTATTTGCGATGTATGAAAGCCATTCACAATTGTTTTCTTGCTATATGTCTGTTTTGCGAACCGCTATTTTTAATGACTCAATTTTGCGACGCACATTAATAGAATCTACAATGCGACTCGCAATCCATATGTTCAAGGCTGTCACATTTATCACTTCTTCGCAAAAAGGCCCATTTGCACATGCAATTTACCATCATTTCATTTCAGCTGGCCCAGAATGCATCAAAGGTTTCCACAATGGCTGCATTGCATGTTGTTGCGAGAAGGATGCAAATACTGGCTGCACTGCAGGGAAGGAGGCACAGGCAGGAGAGGATTTTCAGAGTCTGTCTGGCCATTTTCCAACAAACTGAGGAGGACATTTTTGACAAATACAGGCTAAGTAGCGCTGTAATATTAGAGATAATTGTACTTTTAAAGCCTACTTCTAGAAAGCAGTACTCTGCTCAGCAATTCTATCACCACCCATGTTCAGGTGTTGTGCTTATTACACCTTTTGCCTCTGGCAGTTACCAGGGTGTGACTGCTGTTTCTGGTGAGATTTCTGAAAGTGCGCTTTCGTATTTTTTTCCACAGATTTCTAGATGCCATGTTGCTCTATATCTACAGCTACATATACTTACCCAGAAATTCGCAAGAAATTCCATCCACTAAATTAAAATTTCACAGGGTTGCTAAATTTCCCCGTGTCCTAGAATGTATAGATGGATCTAATGTGCCTACTTGTCCTCCATCTCGTCTAGAATATTTATTTAGAAACAGGAAAAACACCCATTCCCTACACATTCAAGTGGTGTGTGACACAAACTATTTAAGAACTGATAGTGTGTCACTGTTCACAGGAAGCAACCACAACTCCTTCATGTTTAGGCTTAGTGGAATAAACAGATGGCAAGAAAGAGGGGAGTTTGATGATGACTATTTCTTAGGTAATGGTATTAACTATAATGATACACATGTAAGTGCTTATCAAATGTAAAATGAAAGAAAGCTCATAGTTATATTTTGTTTTAGGTGATAGTGCATATGCCCTATGTCAATGGATTTTGACACCATACCTATCCTCCACAACACAAAATGAAAGATGATACAACACAGCACATCGTCACACAAGGGGGTGATTGATAGGACATTGCGTGCTAAAAACATGTATCGAGGGGCCTGCATAAAAGTGGTAGTGCCTTTTAGTATGCCCTGGATACCGCATACAAAATAGTGGCAACGTGTGGCATTCTACATAGCATTGCAACCAGGAGAGGCATACCTATCACATATCACCGTATCAGACTGGGATTCAGAGGAGAAGATTCTGAGCCACCTGTTCAGCAACCAACAGAGGGGAGTAGAACATTGGGAGAAAATGGCAATGGGACCACATTGCCAACAATTATTTTTCAAGGTAAGTCATATGTGAAAGTACAAATAAAATATAATTTACAACACTTGTTTGATGCTTCAAAGTAAAGCAACCATTATAGTCAGGTTTTGTAAACTGTCATATCAAATTGTTATTTTCAACATATAAATGGTAAGTAATGTCTACATCCGTTGTCAGTTAAGTCACCAAAAACACAAGTATAAAGCGCTATTGGTACTTCCCATACTGTGACATTCGCTGCTTTTTGCGGTTGTATCCTGAATGGGCTGTGGCCACATGCTGTACAGCAGGAGTACAACAGCTGCTGCGTCACAATGAACGTACATCTGCAGTGGAGATGCTACTGACTCTGGAGATTTCTTCACTATCTTGAGATTCAGCAGCTTCCCACTAGCTATTTGGGCTGTTTGTAGTGTCTCGACTGCATAGGTAACCTTCCCTAAGCCCCTTGACAATCCCCACTAAAGTGGCCCATTTCTACTTGGAGATTGAGTGTCCACCTCAATGAGGTTGAAGAGGCATGTGCCAATCTCCCAATGGAACTGTTTTACCCATCCATCTGTGCTGCTATCCTTTCTCTATGCCGTTGATTGATGTTATCCTCTTCCAGATGTAGATATAATTTCTCAAGTGCTTTTATGAGGCTGTCCATTTCAGTGTCCATCTCTTCTTGGTTTTCCACCAATTGTTAGGCCACATTATTAAAGCCAAATGAAATGCATTGCTGCATGGGTTGCAGTTTTTGGTTCCTTATGTTGCAGATGCTGAATGCAGCATGGAGATCTCAAGCCCACCAAACAACTGGGTATTTTCAGCTGTATTGTCTGCCAATGATGCTTGTTTGCCATGCGAGCACCCACTGTGACAAGTTGGTGTGGTAACCTCACAACTGGCTGCAGGGTTGGGCTAGGACTCTGTTGGTCATCATCCTCATCCAATGATGGCAGCTGTGGGGAGTAGGAAGCATTACTAGTGTGGCCATGAGGGGTGGTTGAGTAACTCTATTTCAACTAGATCTTCCACCACCATGTGAGTCATCCTGTCCCTCCACATTTGAGTCATCATTGTTTTCCTCAGATTGATCTTAAAAATAATTTCTGTATGTGTGAAAAGCACTTTTTATTATTTGCTATCATGTGTTAAGTAAATTAGTAAGACTGACTGTAGTGAGTAAATTATTAACTAGATGCCCCATGATGCACTATGTTGGAATTTAATGCATGTAGAAGACAGTTTTACGGAAACAGATTTGTAAATAAAACATTATTACACTTTGAGCTGTTGCAGATGTATTAATCGCTGCTAAACCCACCACTGCCTCAGGCATCAATGTAGTCTCAGCCATCAACTCCAGTGGGTGGGGGGACGGTCCAGTGGGACGGGGGACTCCTTTTGGTTGTGGCTCACTTAGCCATGTTGGAAACTTCTACCCTGTGCGCAACCTGAGGTAGTAATGCCTCTTCCTAATTTTATCAATGGAGTGCTATGTTACTCCAACAACATTTAGTTTTTGCTGCATCACCTGTCCTATTTTTTTTTCTGCACCTCGGGGACAGTCATGGAAGATCTACCAAACAGGAGGTCATTGTTGTAGCACTCCACTGTTAATATCTCAAGTTCTTTTTCAGAGAACCTGAGATTTATTTTTCAGTCCCCTGACTCCTTCTCTGCTCTCGGCTTGCCACTGCTGGTGTAGAAAGCTGTGGCTTGCTGTTCCAATTCCCAAACTGTACTGTAAGCTGTGCGCCACCTCCTCTCTGAAATCTTTCCAGAACTGAAAGCCAGAAACAAGAAGTGCTTCTCTGTATTTGTGGTTGTTTTCGCAATTTACAGGATCACAATGTTGGTAATAGCAAAATACGATCTAAAAAAGATAGAAGTGACTACATTGCGAGTTGCAATCTATGGCCACAACTCTTACGTACATTCTGTTTTGCGATTACCTAATTGGGATTCGCAAAAAATCATAATTAGGAAATCGCAATTCAGAACTGTTGAAAACTAAGAACCAAATCCCATGAGCTCCACATTCAGCAAAGCAAGTTTTCTGCAGTGTGTACCTATTTTAGGAATAAAATAACTACAGTGGCAATTTTCTGACCAACAGGCTAAGAATACAGATACTGATGGCTCTAGTAATGTACACTCATTTATTGATTATTACAACGAAGTTGTGTTCACAAATGAAGACAAAAAGAATTTGTTTCCGAAATACTTTGAAAGTGTGTATGCTTAAATATTAAATGGGGATAGTGGTGGCTTAAGATGTTAAGAGGCTGTTCCATTGAGTAACCCTCTCTGTTTATGACTTGCATAAGGCTGAGTGACTGTGCTCACCAATGAGTTTGCAATAAGTGAAATACACCATTGCCTTCTTAAAAACAGAAAATCTACAGGGCAAGATAGTTTGACTGTGGTTATTCTGTGAAGAATGTAATGATTCACTTCCTTCTCTTCAGTGTAGAATTTTAAATTAAGTTCTGGTAGGGGGATCGGAACCAAACAGGCAGGTATGGATTTAGTGACTTTAATTTCTGAGCCTGGAAATTCATTAAATGTGACAACTATAGGCCAATATCTCTTGCCAATGTGGATCTGAAGATCTTTTCCCAGTTGTATGAGGCAAGGTATTAACTAGCCATGAGAAAACACATTGGCCAGTTTTAGAACTAGTTAATTAGTGGTCATTTTGGCACATAAAATATTAGAGAAATGGTTGACTTGGACGATATTACCATATCATTTCCTAATGTATTTGAGCTTGTGTAAATGTAAATGTATTTGAGCTTGTAAAGCGCACTCCTACCCGTCCGTAGGTTTCCTGGCGCTGTATAACTCTGGGGAACCCGTCCTGGCTTTCCCTGTGGGATGGTCCCTGCTGGGAGTCCCCAAGGTGGAGCCAGGCATCCCCGTAATTGATGGGGCCGTTGTGGAGATTAGGCAAGATAATGCCCAGAGTTGCCGAGTGGAACCCCTGATTAGAGTAAGCACCGAAGCGAGAATTATTGAGTCCGCTGACCCAAGTCCACGACCCTGCCGCGTCGGGAATTGAACCTTGGTCCCGGGCTGACTTCTGCTCCCGGGTCTGCCGCCTCTAACCAGTGAGCCACACCACTCCACTGATCCTTCCTGGCATTAACATAGATGCATAGAAAGTGTTCAATGAGGTTTGCTCATCATATATATGAATAGTGGTAGAAAAGTTTGGCACACTCATTTTGGAGGATTATTTAATACTGTATGTATGAATACAAAAGCTGCAGTAGTGCTAAATGGAAATATATCATATGAATTAAAGTTAGTTTGTGTGGCAAGACAAGATTGCCCACTTTCACCGTACTTATTTAGCCTGGTCATAAAACATTTGGCACTGCAATTCTGGAAATTTTTTGTCATTGAAGAAATTATAACTGTGGGTGTAGAAACCGATATATTATTATACAGTAATGATATGTTACTGTTAATATGAGATCCTGTTATAACTATTCATTCTAGATGTCAGATTGGAGGGAAAAAAGACAGCTGCACTATCCAAGCTTTTTTATTTGATGTGTTGCCACTACTTTTTATTAGTTAAAAAGGCTAAACCCATTTACAAACTTTTTCTAATTTTTTTATGATTTAAGTTATAGTAATCTCAAATATGTTTTTACACAGGAAAACAGAATTTAAAACATATCACAGTTCTTATTTGTGAGCCATACACCACCTTCTTTCGCTAAAAGCATATCTAAAGCAATACAGTTGTGAATAACCATTGAGTATATTGCAATTGTCTCCATATTAATTTTAGTTAGTGCACCAGCAGTGTTATCAGCCAAATGTTCTACCAAAGTAGACAGTTTGTTAATATTAGCATAATTCAAAGCTACACCGATGGAGGAATCAATACACCAATCATATCTAGTAACTTCTGGCCAACATTTTCTCTTTTCACCCTTCTATAATTCACTTTACTCACACTAATCGCTTAACGAACTTTCAGGAAAACTAATCCTAAATATCAAGAACCTATCTAACCCACATGGGTGTCAAATAAGTAGTCCTTTGCAGACATAAAAGATGCCCATAAACTTAACGAAAATCATACCCTATATGTTAACTCTGTCAATAAATCACTAAAAGCACACTAACTATTCTGAATGTCAACTGGCCTATCATACTCATTTCATCTCATTTGTCTCACACACACATTTCCTTCTTTTTCTCTACAAATTCTAAGCCTAGATGTATCTGTGAATTTTAGTTCACTATCTCTTCTCTCAAATTAGATTTCATTTTGTCAGCTCTTTCCAGTCTTTCTTTGGATTTCTTACTGTTATATTCTCTAATAAATGTACGCTCAACTTCACTCAGCTTACATACACCCTTTGCATCATTACCTCTATTCTTAGAACTATAAAATGATATAGCACATCTGAAAAAAATAGCTGCTTTAAACTTTTTAAACACAGGTATCAATGGGAAGATTATAATCTATGCCAGTTTTTTTTATAAATAATCTTGATGATTTATAACAGACTATACAGCAGAGCAAGGCAAACCATATGTAGAGGTAACTGAATGTGCCACACTTTCAGAAGCAGATATGGGTAAGTGCACACAAACATACCAGTTAGACAAATTCAATTTCGCCCTGTAATATTTTAGGAGGTTTATACAAGAATTTTCTCCAAACTCTTCACTATAACTATTTCTATGATCTACCCCATAACTCTTGGTATTACTAATATATGTTCAACTGATATTACAAAGTAGGTCGTATCTATCAGGGAAATATAGATGTAGCAAGATACCAACTAGGGTTACGAAAATGAAAATCATAAAAATTGCTTGGCTTTCCAAGCAACATTTTTTCTCTATTTAAAGCCTTCTTTTTAAGTTCAACATATAGTCTCTCAATAGATCTCAATCTCCAAAGCAAGGTACAAAATTAAAAAGATTTCTTCAAAGGTCACATTGCGTAGCCTGCTGCCATTTTGTATTTCTTCAACTATGTAAGTATGAAACATTTTCAAAAATCAAACCATTCAAAATACAAATGATATGGGCATATTGAGAAAACATAAAAAATAGACTTCGAAACATGTTAAATGTGGGCAGATCTTGGACAATTAATGTAATCAGTTAAAAAGGAGAGACCTAATACCAGCAGAATTTAAAAAAAAAACTCTTAAAAACTATGCATGCATAAAAATTGTTCTAAAAATCATTTAAGCCTTTTCAAAAGACAAAATCAGAAATTTAAACTACTGAGTTCACTACTTCATCGGGACATTTTTTAGCATTAGTTATTTCTTTTTTCAGTTCATGTGCCACTGCATGGGGTTTCCTCAAGCAAAAAGTGATAAGGTTTCAGATTAATGTCTCAGACTCACTTCTCTTTGTGTTGTGTGAGAGTTCATTCCCAGAATTGCAGGCAGAGATACATTCTTTAGGCATTCCTTTCTCAATTTGATATCCCTAATAAATGACTCAGTATTTACAGTATTGCATTTCAGGGGGGTGGGCACTTTTTTCCCACTTTCAGCCAAATGATTTAACAATGTAATTGTGTCCAATTTACAACCCTTTTTTGTTTTTGCTGCAGCCATCAAATCATCAATGTATGCACCAGTTCTGAGTCACATGGCAATTTTCAAGATTCTAGATCTTTATTGAGTATTTGGCAAAAGTTTGAGGGGCTCTTAGTACACTCGTGTGGTGTCCTATACTAAACAAGAATTCTATTTTGGAATCTGAATGTAGTCACTATTCTTATGAAGAGCAACAGAGAAAACATCTGAACACAATCATTCACTGTGAAGCACTCTGCCTCTGTTGGAATTTGAAATAAAATCACTACTGGATTCTGTACAACGGGTCAACTTGGGATCACTTTGTCATTTATTTTGCAAAGGTCTTGTAGTAATCTTCATTTACCATTTGGTTGGTGCAAGCCAACTATTGGTCAGTTACATGGACTCCATAGGATTTCTTTCAAAATGCCCTGTTTAATTATCTTTTCAATTACATGATTTCTATCAAAATGCTGTATTTAATCATCTTTTCAATGACAGGTGCAATTCCCTAAACTGCTTCATGAGTAAGTTTGTTTTGAGGAGTACGGCAATACACTGCATTTGGTTCTGCTGAAATGTTCACTGGTTCTGCACTGTTAATCAACCGTACTTCTTTTCCTGTAAACTCCCAAACCTCTGTATTTACAGTGAGACTTACATCTGGAGGTGATACCTCAGTTGTGAGACCCAGATGAATGGCAGTTTTTGTTTCTTAAGATTTTAATTAAAAGTCAACACCCTCATCTTTTACCTGAATGCAAACATCATCCAGTGTGCAATAAATTATGCAATTTAATTTCCACAAAAGATCACAACCCAACAGATTTATACATTCATGATTATTTGTAGTTGATCCAATTTTAATAGGACCATTTGCTGACAACCCACTAGTCATTTGCTTATTTGAAAAGGCCAGAACTTGGACTACTGTTCCTGAGAGTGATAGGCCTGGAATTTCCTCGGTCTAACCGTGTATTAATCAAAATGATGTGGGATGGCCGTTAATCTCTCCTTTCATATATGGGCATTCTGGTCTACCTCTAGGACTGACTTAAACGTGAAATCCTCCCGCCAGGCACCATCATTGTGCCTGACTTGTTCCTGAAGGGACTCAAAGGGGGTTATTACGCCACCCTATCGGCTATCGGGACAGCCCGCCTGAAGGGCGGGGGTCCCGACATTGGTATTAGGATGCGCCCGCCACAGTGGCGGGCGCATTCCTCAATTTAACATTGTGGCGGGCGGTGCTCACTGCACCGCCTGCCACAAAAAAATGCACGCATTTAAATAATCGAAGCGGCAGGCACCGCACGGTGCCTGCCGCTTCGATCATGTAAATGCAGGGGGGTGCCACAGGTACCCCCCCGTGTGCCACCCCCATTTGCCTTCACTCTGGGGGCCCACAGGGGGCCCCCAGAGTGAACACCGCATACCTTTCTGTTGCGGCATTGCCGCCACGGAAAGGCAGTGAAAAATGCACATAGTAATATGGCGGGCGGTGTCTAACAGACGCCGCCACCATATTACTCGTTTTTCGCCCCGGCCGCAAGGCGACCAGGGTGGAAAACAGGCGGGCGGTGTTTTTCACCGCCCCATCCCCCCTGCCATCCTAATATGGCGGGGGGATTTGGGCTTGCGATGACGGGCGGATTGCCTCTGCCAGGCCGGCGGTGGCCACCGCCAGCCTGGCGGAGGCAATCCGCCCGACATCGTAATGAACCCCATATTGTACAAACAAATTGTGGAAAGTTGTGATTAATTACTGAATGTTTTTGCTGATATTTTAAATTTTGTTGAAATCCTGATGTATTATTCTGCATACGTCGTCATGGGACTGGGGGTGAATGCATATTCACATTGAACTGCCTGGTATTCTGCATGTGCTGCAAAAATGCCGGTAGGTTTGGGCCTATTGACTGCATCATCCCATTCTGTGCTATTGGTTTCCAATGCCTATTCTTATGCGTGGGTTAATTTGAGGGACCATTTGTGTTTCATTTTGAAATCTATCCATAAAAGTACAGTTCCCCTTCCCATTGCCCTTAGCTATTGCAAATGTGACTTCCTCCCAATTTTTATTTGAATATTGTTGTTGCTACCATTATCATTGTTAATAAAACCTCCACCTCTTCCTTGAGAATTATTTCCACCTAAACACCAATCTGAAAAGCACCATGATCCTTTCAGAAAGAATTGAGTCTGTGCCAGCATCAACTTTTCCTATGTCATTTTCTTTTTTAGAATCACAATAATCAGTACAATACTTTGAGTAGGGAAAGATGTTATCTAATGATTTCACCTGCCAGCTCATCATACTTTACTGAAGATGTGTATTGACCTCCTTAAGCAAATTCTGCACGTAAGAAGAAACAAATCCAAACACACCTTCCTTTGTTGGGTCATCAATTCCACTGTGTTCCCTGCAAACTTGCAATAGTCTCTCACATTATTCATTAGCTCGCTCTTCTGCATTTTACTTCACTCTCATTATTTCTGACTAAATATCTTGTGTCTGTGGAGCCTTTCTTTAGGCACAATAATTGAAAACACTGCATCCGGATCTTCCCAAAGCACCTCTGAAATAGTCACAATTCTCTATACCTCTCTATACCACTTTTCTGGTTCCTCTCTAAGCTTTGGAAAATTCTTTGTAAAGGTCCACAAATCGTGGCAGGTCCAAGGGACATGCACATACGCTTCTCCATGCTCTTCTGGCAAATGGAACTCTTTTCGACTTAATCTTTTCTGGTTTCTCAGGATTCTGAGCCCAATAATCTTTGTACATATTCTCCCAGTCTCTGATTAAATCAGTGGTTCTCAATAGTACAATGTTTTATTTTTGCAATTCAAGTTCTGTCAGTCTCATTTCATATGTTTGACTAATTGGTTCTTTCTGCAATTTTACATAAAATTCCTCACCCTATCTATTAGGTTTTTCATGTGCATGAGTAACATGCTTCACAGCTTCTAAAGTCAAAAACATTAATTATTTTTTATGAATGTATTTACTTTTATCCTTATAAATATCCAAATACGCAATTTGGTATACATCTTCTCTAAGTTTTATTGTGTTTATTTCTACAACATTTGTTTTGCATGTCTGTTCAGCCTCCACAACTGATTCAGAATGACATGCCATCAAATCACTCATTCTTGCTTCTTGTGCTTCTGCATGAGACTCACAATATGGAGGTAGTCAGATTGTGGTTATCATATCATCCATAAATAATTCCCTTCCTCCGTTTCCCTCTTATTCTCACTCTTTCTCATCCTTCTTCTCATTTTTCCCCCCATATTACTCTCTTTTCTTTTATTTTTGCCTGAGCCATAAGCATTCTCATGAAACGAGCCCCTAGTTTCTAACATGTTCTCATGCCAGTTTTTCCCGTAAATGCAATTTTGCTTCTACCCAATTATTCATGGCCTTACCAACCTGACCCTTTAGCAATTGTTGATGTCTTTTCTCATTGGCCGTATAATGCAATTCAATCAATGCCTCAAACTACGTAGATCTCGGTTGCCTCTCATATAAAACATGAAAAGTCTCAAATACTGATGTTTCTACAGATCAAATGTACCATTCTCAGCAAACTGCAACGCCTTATCACCCACAACTCATTATAACAATGCACACCACATTACAATATTGAAGGAAAATGCCCCTTTGTGACATGGTTGCCCGCACTTTTTACCACTGGGACTGATGTTTTTCTACTGATGTGCACTGGGTTCCTGCTGACCAGGCCCCAGTGACAGTGCTCTTTCCCTAAAACAAACTACATGTTCAATTGTTAAACCAATTGGCAAGAACTTTAGCACCCCTTTAAGTCCCTAGTAAATGGTACCCCTGGTACCTAGGGCATGGGTACTAAAGAGGTTCCCCAAGAGCTGCAGCATGTATTGTGCCACCCTAAGGGACTCACACCCAAATGCATGCAGACTGCCATTGCAGGCTGTGTGAAATTGTGCAAACCATGGTGAAAACACGAAATGTCACTCTCCCTTTGTGCCACGCCCACAGGCACTGCATGCAATATATGTAAGTCTCCCCTACAGCAGGCCCTAAAGCCCTAAGGCAAGGTGCATTATATTACGGGTGCGGGACCACCTGCACAAGCAGATATGCCCCTGTGATTTATGATTCCATTGCTGGATATTACAAGTGATTAGGCAGCCACTGTAAGTATATGTACTGGACACTGGTAATTACGAGTTGCCCAGCTACAGAATAGCTTCACTGAGAATAATGGTGTTTGGTATCAAACACCTCCAATCGACAAATCCATACTGATGCCAGTATCAGATCTGTCCTGACATGCACATAGAGGGCACCATAGAGGTGCCCCCTGAATCCTACTAGTCTGTTAGTATGCTGGCTGACTGGTAGCATCCAGCCTGCCACTACAGACACGTTTCTGAACCCCTGCAGGTGCGAGCCAATGCTATCTGGGGTCAGAAACAGTGCCTGCTCCAGAGGAAGGTCATTACAGAAAGCAAAAAGGAATTAATCAGTCATTTAGGAATTAGCAGGAGTAAAAATATTAATGTAGAATTTTACAAGAGGACTAAAATAAGGTCAATCTCTGAAGAGACTGAAGGAAAAACTAAGGGTCTGATATGGATCTTTGCGGAGGGGTAACACTGTCACAATGGTGATGGATATACCGTCAGCTGAAATATAAATCCCATAG
The DNA here is from genome assembly GCF_964261635.1 of Lissotriton helveticus. NCBI lineage: Eukaryota > Metazoa > Chordata > Amphibia > Caudata > Salamandridae > Lissotriton > Lissotriton helveticus. Next base: position 322,723,080 of record NC_136065.1, on the reverse strand, counting down.
GATATTTCGGCGGGCGGGATATCCATCACCATTGTGATGGAGTAACCTATCTTCCGAGATCTAAAGCAGGCCCTAAATTGAGATCGGTAAACATATTACCACAGAGTCTGCCTTGTAAAGAATCTCAGAAAAGACTAAAAGTGAAAATGTATAAACAGACTGAACAGAGTCTGTTTCCAAAGAAAGTCTACAAAGAACTGGTTCATCTCCAAAGTAAAGCAGCTTTTATAATGCTTCAAGAAGCCACTCGCATTTCATGGTATGATATGACATGGCAGGGTTGGACTAGCTATGTTGCAAAAACAAAAAACAATCAATAATCTGGTAAACAAGATGCTTCTAGAGACACCTACTTCCTAATGCGCTGAATCGGTTACGCTATATATAACTAATTAAGAAAATAAATTGCCATTTTATGTAACACAACAATGAAATGGTTAGTATAGCTAATGAAAAACATACACACAACAAGGGCAGGAAACCTCAGGAGGAGAGCACACACATTACCTTACAGACACCACAGTTGAGGCCCATTTTTCAATTAATTTTCTGAAATGGACAAACACGCAAGCACACAGAGAGAAAGGTTTGCTCACATAAAATAAATTTACACTATTATTCTTCAAATATGAATAGCTGTCAATTCATGCTCATTCCGGACTAGTAAGGCTAAGTGAACCACGTTTAAATTAGGTATTATTTCTAATTAGTAAAAACTCACCTACATATGGAAGAGCAATTGTGGACTCCCTGCAATATTTTCAGTTAATTTTCTTTGTACGTATTTTTAGCAAGATATAGACAAAGCTTGACTTAATTAAAATCCAGGCCTGGATGAATAACAAAGAATATAATTTCGTTAATCGAAGCTGGCTTTAAGAGAATCTCTTCTTTTCTCATGAAACATAGTTGCAAAGTATTTCTCTGCCTGGGTGGGCACCTTATTTGGGCACCGCATTTTTGGTGTTCCTTGATCTAAAAAAACTGAGTTTCTAGGGTAACCCACTCGAAAACATTAAAGCGCCTGATTTAGAATTGGATGGAGCAGGAGCCATGCTTCCTCATTTAACGTTAAGTGAAGTACCTCGTCAACCTTTCCCAGTTTATATGTGTTAGAAGGACTGCCATATTTAGAAAAAGCATGCAGTCCCAAACAAGAAAAAAGAACAAATAACCCCCACCTGCTGGGAGAAAGGTCCTAGGGCAGCAGGGCTCTTTCTATTGTGTTTGTCAGAAACAAAACCCCTGCTTTTCCCGGTAGGGCCAAAAGAACATTGCACCCATTTGATAATCTTATGTACTGTCTGCGCCACCCATACACTGCCAGATGCATAGACTCCTGGTCCCCGCAGACAGGCAGTCAATACTATTGAAATGAGTCCTTTGAAGTATCACCTATCACCTTCTGTATGCGAATCATGCAACCATTATTTGCTCAGAATGAAAGAGGACTCCAGATGCAGTTAAATTCCTTATTTGATTGTTGTGAATTATTCACTGTCTACCAATAAAAGCAAAACAAGGATCATGATCTTCTGTAATAAAAGACGAAGATTGACGTATACATGGTCTAAAGCCTCAAAGTTACCACTTGTAAATACCTTAGATACCATCTGGGCCCATGCCTGAAGAAAAACCTGCACCTTGAAAGGTTAAGCAGGGATGTTCTGTCAAGAATACAATTACTAAAAAAGGTTGAGCATGGGGTGAGGGTGGGATTTAGAAGTCCATTCCTTAAAGCATATAAGGAGAACGTTTGTGCCACTCATCAAATTTTGATCTGAGATATAGAGGGGTAGCAGCTCCAATGATACTCAATATTACTAGATGTAAAATTTAAAGAACAGCCTTGGTAGTCACTACTAGGACTCCTTTATGTGCCATTCAGAGGGTTGGCAATAACCCCTTTTCTTACATAGGGTGTTTATTGTTCACTGTTGAGCCTTTTGTAAAGAGGGTATAAACTCTCATAGGGAGTGCTTGGTTGGAATAAAGAAAAGCAGTTTTTTCCCCACATAAATTGGAGAAATTGTTTTGTCAACACATTATTATTTCAAAGAATTGCAATGATTCATTAAATTATAACTATATTATAAATATGTGTATAGAGTGTTCAATGAATGAATAATTACAAAATGCTTTATGGGGTTATAAATATATTATAAGTATGTGTATATATTGTCGCACTTAAGAGCCTCAGCCAAGACGAAGGGATCATCTTTAAGCCCGCGGATAAGGGCGGAAATATCGTCTTACAGAGTAAACAAAGCTACAACCAGGAGGCTCTTCGCCAATTGACGAACATAGATACCTATCTGCCTATTACCAACAAGGAATATTCATCAAGTATTGAAGAGTATCATTTGATGATAACCAAATGGCATACCAAAGGTTTATTGGAGATGGATGAGTTTTTGTTTCTCAGACGTTTAAATCCAACCATCCCCACGTTTTATCACCTACCCAAGGTGCATAAAAACAAAGAAGTACCACCTGGGAGACCTATCGTGGCATCTCAAGGAAGCCTAACTGAACATTTGTCGAATTATGTCGATTTTTTTCTGTTGCCTTTTGTACAAACATTGAAGTCCTATATACGGGACACCACAGGCTTTTTGGAGAAACTGACATCCCTTAAATGGAAGGAGGGGTACACAATGATGGTACTAGACATTACAACTCTCTACACATCGATAAAGCATGTCGATGGCTTGGAAGCCATAAAATTCTTTTTGGACCAACGGTCTTTGAAATTTGCTCTGCACAGTTTCATGGTACTGGAATTTGCACATTTCTGTTTATCTAACCACATTTTTCTTTTTGAGTCCCAATTTTACAAGCAATTGTCGGGCACGGCAATGGGCACCTGCTTCGCCCCCAGCTATACGAACTTGTTCGTTGGCTGGTGGGAGGAGCAGGTGGCCTGGGGGGCTAATAATGCTTCCTGGTCTGAGAAAGTGATAAGTTGGCATCGTTTTATCGATGACTTATTTATCATCTGGAATGGTACCCCCGAATCAGCCAGAGAATATATCAAGGTATTAAATCGTAATGAGGTCAACCTTGAATTCTCAGGTGAGGTCAGTGAGACATCTGTGAATTATCTAGATGTAAATATTTACATCGAGTCTGGAGAACTGAAAAGCAGGTTATTCCGTAAGGCGACTGCTGGCAATTCTGTACTAGTAGCTAACAGCAGTCATCCCTTTAATCTTATTCGGAGTATCCTCTATGGGGAGCTCCTAAGGATTAAACGGAATTGTACCGATGATAAGGAATTCCAAATTGCAGCTGAACAGAGCATAGAACGCTTTAAGGTCAGGGGGTACATCACAGGCATTCTTGCAAATGCCTATGAAAGAGCTAATACCATTAAGCGTGAGAACCTGTTTAAGAAAAAGGACAAGAAAGCCAATAAGAATTCTAGCAATAGATTTCGCCTGATTACCACCTATTCTAGGAATGCCTCTTTTCTCAAAAAAACTCTGAGGAAAAGTTGGCATATCCTACGTACTGATGAGTTGTTGGCTGCGGATCTTCCATCCAACCCATTAATAACGTTTAGGAAGGCCAGATCCATACAAAATGAGTTGGTTCACAGCCATTTGACAGACATTCCTAAATCCCCATTTGGTCCTATGCAAGGTTTTTTCCCTTGCGGGAAATGTAAGGCCTGCAAATCTAGTAAGAGGGTCCTCACCTTTGATATTCCTAGGGTGGGACTCCGTAGGAAGATCAATAAGTTTCTCACCTGCACCACACCTTATAGTGTCTATTGTCTTTACTGTCCCTGCGGCCTTCGATATGTAGGGAGTACGGTTCACCCTATGAAGATAAGGATATTGGAACATATGCGAGCTATCACAAAATTTGATGAGACATACCCAGTAGCTCGTCATTTTGACCAAGTACATCACCGCAACAGGGATCTCCTAGGCTATTTTGGCCTGGACCATGTTCCGAATAATCCTAGAGGGGGAGACAGACTGACTAGGCTCCGTAGACTGGAGTCAAGGTACATCATCGACTTACAAACAAAGGTGCCTTGGGGATTAAACATGCATGAAGAACTTGCAGTCCATTTAGGCGAATAATCTTTGTCTGTTATATAATGAAACTTCAATTAGGGATCTGTATGCTGTTCGTTTCTAGTAATGAAGCATATCTCTTGACTATGAGGAGAGAACTGATTATGATTTTTATGTTACTGTGATTTTTTGCACTGCTCGATTCCTTGTATATTCCTTCCCTCAGGATGACTGAAACTTAATTGTATATAATGATGATATATTTGTTTGGACCGCTTCGATGATTTTTGTTTTATTGCCAGGACTGTGCACTTGGAAGTTTAGAACATTGATGTTCTTGTGGTCATGCCCATTTGTGGGCTAGATTGGTTATGTCACTAGTGAGTGATTTACAATGGTTGACTTGTGTATGCTTTGTATATATTGAGCACAACACGGGATTCTACTATTATAGTAGTATGATGTATTAGGCATGTCAATATGGCGCCCATGCTTTTCATTAGAGTAACCGATTGTCCTTTTTTGATTTCCAAGCACTCTGGATAAAATGATGGTCTGTGTGACGCTTCGGTAAACATAGAAAAAGGTTACGACCGAAACGCGTCTGTTTGCTGTTTGCTGTGTTTGTCTCGCAATAAATTGATTCAAACGGCCCCCGCGAGTGCTTTTTTCCTGTGGATGGAAATCTACTTTGGATCTTGGAGCAGCAATTGTTATGCGAGTGCACCCTCGCATTGTGAGCACCCGCCTGAGAGTGCCGCGCACTGGTGTGTGGTGAGCGGCATATTGTTAAATGTATTAACAATTACAAAATGCTATATTGGGTTAATTTTATTAAAAACAAATAAAATCTAATATAGTTATTGTTTTATATTTTATAATTATGAATATTAAAAAAATGTGGTCGTAATCCATATTGTGAGGTTAAATATTCTTGTGCTGAAATTGATATATTTTAAGTTAAGTGCATTTTTTTCCTATTCTTTTAAAATATAATATGTATATTTATTGTTTGGTTATAATTACACTTATACTTAATTTATATTTGTTTTATAGAAAAAGTTATACTATATTTCCCACATTTAAAAAAAATTTAAGACTTTTATTTATAGTTTAGATAATATTATTTAGAAATATTTTTAATATTAAGTTTGCAATACTTGAGTAACTTTATTTTTCCACTGGATATTCAATTTAAATGTAATGTTGTTTTATTTGGTAAAATAATAGATGTTTGTGTTAGATATTTGGTACTAATACTTTGGGCCTGATTACAATCTTGGCATATGGGATACTCCATCACAAACGTGACTGCTGTATTGCAGATTCCATAGGATTTAATAGAATTGTAATATGACGGATGGGATATATGTCAATCAATCAATCAGGAGTTTGTTAAAGCGCGACTACTCACCCGTAAGGGTCTCAAGGCGCTAGGGGTGGGGGGGGTTGGGGGGTGCAGGTTCCATTCCATCAAGGAGGGGGTCTGTCGAAGAGCCAGGTTTTGAGGTTTCTTGCGAAGATGGGGAGCGATGTTGTCTGTCTGAGGTGGAGCGGAAGGGCGTTCCATGCTTTGGCCGCGAGGAAGGAGAAGGAGCGGCCTCCCGATCTGGTCTTTCTGGTGCGGGGGACCACAGCGTAGGAAAGCTGGGCTGATCGTAGGGTCCTTTGGGGTGCGTGGAATTTGAGTCGGCTGTTCAGGTATGCTGGTCCGGTGCCGTGGAGGGCCTTGTGTGCGTGGGTGAGCATCTTAAAGGTGATTCTCGCCTCGACGGGGAGCCAGTGGAGTGTGCGCAGGTGCTGGGAGATGTGGCAGTGTTTTGGCAGGTTGAGGACCAGTCTTGCGGCGGCGTTCTGGATGTTCTGTAGCTTGCGGATGAGGTTTTTGTTTATTCCGGCGTAGAGTGCGTTGCCGTAGTCGAGTCTGCTGGTGACCAGGGCGTGAGTGACTGTCTTTCGGTGTTCGAGGGGGATCCATTTGAAGGTCTTACGAAGGAGGCGGAGGGTGTGGAAGCAGGAAGATGAGACAGAGTTGATCTGGCGGTCCATTTTGAGCTCGGAGTCCAGGATGATTCCCAGGTTGCGTGCGTGGTCTGTGGGGGTTGGCGGGTTTCCGAGGGCAGTGGGCCACCAGGTGTCACTCCAGGCGTCGGGGTTTGGGCCCATGATGAGTACTTCTGTTTTGTTGGTGTTTAGTTGTAGGCAGCTGTTTTTCATCCATTTGGCGACGGCTTCCATGCCTTCTCGAAAGTTGCGTCTGGCGGTGTTGGGCTCGTTGGATAGGGAGAGGATGAGCTGGGTGTCGTCTGCATATGACACGATGTTGAGTCCGTAGGTTCTGATGATGGGGGCAAGTGGAGCCATGTAGACGTTGAAGAGCGTCGGGCTGAGGGAGGAGCCCTGGGGGACTCCGCAGGTGATAGGTGTGGGGTCCGAGAGGAAAGGGGGGAGTCTGACCCGCTGCGTCCTGCTGGAGAGGAAGGAGCAGATCCAGTCGAGGGCCTTGTCCTGGATTCCTGCATCGTAGAGTCTGCGTATTAGGGTGCGGTGGGAGACTGTGTCGAACGCCGCTGATAGGTCGAGGAGGATGAGGGCTACTGTTTCTCCTTTGTCCAGTAAGGTGCGGATGTTGTCTGTTGCGGCGAGGAGGGCGGTTTCCGTACTGTGGTTTTTTCTGAAGCCGGATTGGGAGGAGTCGAGGATGTTGTGTTCTTCAATGAATGTGGCGAGTTGGCTGTTGATGGCTTTCTCGATGACTTTCGCTGGGAACGGGAGCAGGGAGATGGGTCTGTAGTTTTTGAGGTCGGTGGGGTCCGCTGAGGGTTTCTTTAGGAGGGGGTTGACCTCGGCGTGTTTCCAGTCGTCGGGGAATGAGGCGGTCGCCAGGGAGCGGTTGATGGTTTGGCGGAGCATGGGTGCGATGGTGTTGGTGGCTCTGTTGAAGATGTGGTGGGGGCAGGGGTCCGTGGGGGCCCCTGAGTGGATTGACTTCATTATCTTCAGTGTGTCTTCGGTGGTGAGTGCTGTCCAGTCATCAATCGCTGGTTTCCGGGTGTCGGGGGTGGTTGGTGAGGGTTCAGTGTGTTGGTTGTCTTCGTCGAAGTTGTCGTAGATGCTCTTGATTTTGTGGTGGAAAAAGATGCTGAGTTTGTCGCAGAGGTCTTGTGAGGGAGGGATGTCGGTAGACTCGCTGGTGGGTTGGGCGAACTCCTTGATGATGCTGAAGAGTTCTTTGCTGTTGTGTGCGTGGGTGGAGATTCTGTCTTCAATCGCTTTTTTCCTCGTTTCTCTGATGAGTTGATGGTGGGCGTTGGTGGCGGCTCTGAAGTTGTTGTGGGCTTCTGTGGATTTGGTGTTTCTCCAGGCCTTTTCGAGGCGGCGGCATGTGCGCCTGGACTCTCGAAGTTCGGTGGTAAACCATCTGGCTTTCTTGGCACGGGTATTGTTGTTTTTCTTGAGGGGGGCTATGGTGTTGGTGCTGTCCGAGATCCATCTATGCAGGGTTCGGGCTGCGGTGTTGGGGTCGTCGTTTTCCGCGATGGTTGGGGTGGAGTTGTTGAGTGAGGAGGTGAGCTGGTCATCGGTGATTTTGGTCCAGTTTCTTTGTGGAAGCAGGTGCTGGTGTTTGTGGATGGTGGGTGTTCTGAAGGTGAAGTGGACGCAACGATGGTCGGTCCATGGGAGTTCGGTGGTGTGGCTGAAGGTGATGGAGTTTCCTGTAGTGAAGAGGGGGTCGAGGGTGTGTCCTGCTGAGTGCGTGGGCTCGGTCACGATCTGGCGGAGTCCAATGTTGTGGAGGTTGTCCAGGAGGGATGTGGTGTTGGGGTCCAGTTGATTGTCGAGGTGGAAGTTGAGGTCTCCCAGCAGGGTGTAGTTGGTGGATGCGATGGCCTGAAGGGAGATAATGTCCGTAATGGAGTTGGCGAAGGGTCCGCGGGGTCCAGGAGGTCGGTAGATGAGGGTTCCTCGGAGGGCGGCGGTGGGGCTGGCCAGTATCTTGAAGTGAAGGTGTTCCATCAGTTCTGTGGACTCGTCAGAGAGTGTGCTCAGGCGGAGGCTGGATTTGTGGATGATGGCGATTCCTCCTCCTGGGTGGATGGGGCGGTCCTTCCTGGAGATCTTGTATCCTTGGGGGATGGCGATGGCGATGTCCGGTCCCGAGGTGGTGTTGGTCCAGGTTTCGGTGAAGAATGCTACGTCTGGGGTTGTGCTGTCGAGGAGGTCCCAGATTTCTGTGGCGTGTTTGTGGAGGGATCGGACGTTGAGGAGGATGCATTGCAGGGTCTTCGGTTTGGTTGTGTTCTTGTGGGCGGGTTGTGCTGGATCCGTGTTCTTGGCGGTGCTGCAGGTGTGCCGGCAGCGGTGACAGCTGAAGGGTCCATGGGTGTCGGCTGGTGATGCTAGCTTGCAGTTGTTGTTGCAGCCTGGGTTGAGTGCGTGGAGTGCTGCTGGGTCGTAGCGTTGGCGGGGCGGAGGTCCAGGGTTCCTGGTGCTGGTCGCGGACGGGTCGCAGACGAGCGCAGACATGCTTGCCTTTGACGCACCTTCGGTGCACCAACGGCGCGCAGTGGCCGCCATTAAGTAGGGGTCGGGGAGGGCTGGACAGTTGGGAGGCGGGAGCGGGGAGGGGAGCTGGATTGGGCCGGTCGTGCTGGGGGGGGAGGGGCCGCGGGGGCAGCAGCGGCGGGGAAAGGTAAAGGGAGGAAAGAAGGGATAAAGAAAAAAGGGAGAATAAGCAGAAATAAGGCCCAAAAGAGCAGAGATGCAGAAAAGAGCAGAAAGGAGAAAGATAGAAAGGGTAAAAAAACGAGTGAAAACGGGTGAAGGAGCAGAGGGAGAGAAAGGGAAAATGGGCAAAAATAAGGCACAAAAGAGCAGAGGTGCAGAAAGGTGAAAGATAGAAAGGGAAAAAAAACGAGTGAAGGAGCAGAGGGAGAGAAAGGGAAATGGGCAGAAATAAGGCGCAAAAGAGCAGAGGTGCAGAAAGGTGAAAGATAGAAAGGGGAGAAAAAGGAGTGAGGGAGCAGAAAGAAAGAAAGGAGACAGAGGTCCACTGGACCACCAGGGATGAGGCGCAGGGAAACCTGCGGGTGGAGGAGGGCCTCGATCACCAACACTCAAGGGTGCAGGGGCAGGGGCACCTCACTTAATGGTGGAGCTGCGAGGGTGGGAGAGCAATTTCACTGACAATGAGTCAGTGGTCTTGCTCGCCTGTCCCCGCAGTGGCCGCCATTAAGTAGGGGTCGGGGAGGGCTGGACAGCTGGGAGGCGGGAGCGGGGAGGGGAGCTGGATTGGGCCGGTCGTGCTGGGGGGGGAGGGGCCGCGGGGGCAGCAGCGGCGGGGAAAGGTAAAGGGAGGAAAGAAGGGATAAAGAAAAAAGGGAGAATAAGCAGAAATAAGGCACAAAAGAGCAGAGATGCAGAAAAGAGCAGAAAGGAGAAAGATAGAAAGGGTAAAAAAACGAGTGAAAACGGGTGAAGGAGCAGAGGGAGAGAAAGGGAAAATGGGCAAAAATAAGGCACAAAAGAGCAGAGGTGCAGAAAGGTGAAAGATAGAAAGGGACAAAAAACGAGTGAAGGAGCAGAGGGAGAGAAAGGGAAATGGAAAGAAATAAGGCGCAAAAGAGCAGAGGTGCAGAAAGGTGAAAGATAGAAAGGGGAGAAAAAGGAGTGAGGGAGCAGAAAGAAAGAAAGGAGACAGAGGTCCACTGGACCACCAGGGATGAGGCGCAGGGAAACCTGCGGGTGGAGGAGGGCCTCGATCACCAACACTCAAGGGTGCAGGGGCAGGGGCACCTCACTTAATGGTGGAGCTGCGAGGGTGGGAGAGCAATTTCACTGACAATGAGTCAGTGGTCTTGCTCATTTGTGACAGAGTATCCCATCCGCCAAGATTGTAACCAGGCCTTTAGATACTATGGGGTCATTAGTATGGCGGCGGACTTTGTCCGCCCGCCATACCCCCGGGAAACGGGACCGCCCGCTGAGGGTGCGGCGGTCCCGCACTCCGAATTTAGGATGTGCTTGCCACACTGGTGGGCGCATGACACATTTGCGACATTGCGGTGGGCGGTGCTGAAAGCACCTCCCGCCGCAATGCCACAAAGGCAGGTTGTGCCTTTCAATGCACAATGTGACAGGCACCGCGTGGTGCCTGCCACGTTGTTCATTGAAATACAGGGGGTACCATAGGTACCCCCCATGTGCAACCCCAGAGTCCCTGGGAGCCCGCAACGGGCCCCCGCAAGCAGACTCCGCATGACTTGTTCCCGCCCACATTGTAATATGGCTGTCGGTGTCTAACAGACACCGCCACCATATTGAACCCTTTTCTGCCCGGTCGACTTGTCGACCGGGCGGAAAAGCGGCGGACGGTCTTTCCATCCGCCGCAGACCCCCCAGCCATTGTATTATGGCGGGGGGGGTCTTTGCTGCAAGGATGGCGGGTGGATCGCCCCCACCGGGTCGGCGGTGACTACCGCCGGCCCGACGGGGACGATCCGCACGCCATCCTAATGGGGCCCTATATATTTTCATGTCGATATTTTTGTAGTCAATATTTTGGAGCTTTTCACTATAGGTATATAAAGCCAATATCTTTAATATTGACAGTTTGATATTGATATGTATATACCACAATGCTTTAGTGGCTGAAATTCTGACATACAGCCAATGCAAAGAAGCCACTAAAATAGACAACAAATTAATCTAAAACTGAAGGCTGGTTCTGAAATTCAACTGGGATACGCAGAATAAAACAAGGAACACCTTTTATTACAACAAGTGTGCACATGTAGTATTGTTTTCTGCTATGTGTAAGGTTCTATGCTCTACACGACTATTTTACTCTGGGAGTTAGAAGGGACAGTTTTAACAAAATAGCATTCAAGTACATCTGTGCAGGGCAAAATCAGTATTTACTGCTGAATAGGATTTTCAATAGGATCTAGTGAGTGTGCACTTTTCTTATGAAATCTTCACATGCGTGTTTCTCATTGTGCTGGAATGCCTTTTATATCAATGTATTTCATAAAGACAAAACCAGAAAATAATATTGACACAAAATGTGCAGCATAAATTGCCTTTTCTTTTTGCATAATTAAGCTAACGTGTTGGCGCAATTTGGTACTTTGTTGCTGCATAATTCCTCTTCCAAGAGCCAACTTTTAAAATAGTGGCCTGACATGAGACCCACCAAACCCATAGAAGAAGAGACCACTCCTAATAACCAGGTACATTTATGTCCTTCATCTTTACTACTTAATTTAGCTAAGATTCTGGAGAAATCATTAACGTTTAACATGTGGAGCATTTGAAGTTGTGATGCGATTCTGATCCTGCTCCGTCAGGCATCAGTTCAGTTCAGGACACAACAGAATCCTCATGGCTGCTAGGAGTGGGTGGAACTTGTGGAACTGTACTCCACTGAAATCTGCAGAGTTATATAAAAACTTTGCAAGATTACACGGAAATCAGCCAATGGGTGGAAAAAATGCATTTTACACTACTCGTGCTGCGATTTAGCATCAGCAGTGAGATGCGCGCTGAAAAATCAGAGTGAACAGAAACACGTAGGGGCTTATTTATGAGCCCCTGTGTCACTTTTGCACCACTGGTGCGTCACTTTTTGTGACGCACCAGCAGTGTAAACAATGTGCCTTGTTGCGCCATATTTACAAAGTGACGCATCTAGGTAGATGCATAACTTTGTAAACCCCAGCGCTACATTATACCTGCGCCAGGTATAATATATGCAGAGGGGGTGTTCCCACGCAAGAAAGGGTTGTATAAGTGACGCAGTGAAATCTACCAGATTTCACTGCGCCACTTCTAGGACGTAAATGCGTCAAAATCTTATGCCTGCCTCACAGCAGGCGTAAGACTGACGCAAGCCCTTTCACATGGGGTTGCCCCATGTGAAAGGACACATTGCTGGAGTTGCGTCACTTTTGTGACACACTCCAGCAATACGTCACTTTTGCGCCATACAGATACGTCAGAAATACTGACGTATTTGTAACTCCTTGCGACATGATGTGTCATACAGTAAATATGACGCATCAATCATGTCCCAAGGAGGGCGCACTGAGACGTGACGCATCGCTGCTTTCACGCAGCGATGCGTCACTTCTCATAAATAAGGCCCGTAGTGCGTGCGCAAGAGCGCATGGCCATTCGAATGGATTGTGCTTCTACTCCAGTAAAAAACCTGCTTGAGAAACAGCCCTCTGACTGCATCTGCTCGTGTTAGAAAATCATGCCGGAAGTCTTCCTAGCGACTGGAAATCTTGCTAGGGGCTAACAAACCTCGCTCGTGCTTGTCACTTCGTTTGCTGGAGCCTCGCGTTGTTCCCATTGTCACTGCATTGCTCAAACATAAAAAGGAACTAACAAAAAAAATCTGCGACATGGAGATTGGCAGAATTTGGCTGGAACTCCGCATTAAAGAAGTAACACGGATCCTCCGATTTTGTGAGCGCAATTAAAAATTCCGCCCAGGCCTAATTGCAGATCTATGTGACATGCGAATGCCCTTGATGGCACTGATTCCTTTAGACATGTTGGCTGCCTTAAACTAGGTGTGGGAGTAATCTTCATTAAATTGATGTAATCTGGTGTAATTTCAGGAATTTTGCATTATGTAAATAACTCGTAATTCCTGAGATTACATAAAAGTCCCAAACCGGAGAAGAGAGCTTCCTCATAGAGTCGAAGCCAAATAACTTGTTGTGATCGAGCTAGACATATGTTTTTCTTTCCCTAGAGCGGGCTGCGGCTGTGTTGAACATGGTGGTTGCTTCAAGAAGGAGTAGTTTACAACATACTGGTCAACTGTCGCAGGATTTGTGCTAATTTCAGTCATTCCTTCAGAGTCCCGCTCCCATGCAGATGATTTCAAACCATTGGAATACCATGTTCTACATACTGCATTGTCTGCTTGAGCACTACAGGTCTATCAATGAATACATGCAACAAACGAGAGGAGATGCAAATTCCATAGAAATGATAATTGAGATTGACAAATCAGGACTAGTGGAGGGCCTGATCCAATTGCTACAACTTATTGAGAGTTTGACACAAGAAATCACCAAGGAGGATTGTGCATTGAGCCAGGCCATTCAATTATTGTACAAGCTGCAGGGACATTTGCATAAGGTGGAAAAGATATGCACAAATGTCAATGGTGATATTATTATTATTATTATTATTATTATTATTTATTTTTGTAGAGCGCGTAGTCACCCGGGGGTATCCCAGCGCTAAAAAAATCTTATCTCCTGAGTACAGTGGGCCAAGGGAGGGGAAGAGGGAAGGAGGGCCAAGGGGGAGGGCAGGGAGGGCGGAACAAAGGAACAAGATCAGGGTGAGTGATTCACTGTGGGAAGAGGTGGGTTTTGAGCTGTTTCCTAAACCGGAGGTATTGAGGTTCAAGGCGCAGGGCTCGGGGGAGGGCGTTCCAAAGTCGTGCAGTCTGGACTGAGAAACGTCTTCCTCCCGATCGGGCTCTCTTGAATTTGGGGGCGGCAATGAGGTTTTCGGTGTCAGAACGGAGAGGTCTTGAAGATTTGTAAGGGGCGATGAATTTCTTGAGAGCAGGGGGGCCTTGATTACGTCGTAGTTTGTGAGCCAGACACAGGGCCTTGAATTTGACCCGCTCTCTTATGGGGAGCCAGTGGAGGAGTTTTAAGGCCGGTTTGGCCGACGCTCTGGCAGGGGTATTCGTGAGGATACGGGCCGCGGTATTCTGAATTCTTTGAAGTTTATTCAGGGTCATCTCTGGGGCGCCCAGGTATATCACGTTGCTATAGTCAAGCCTCGAGATTATTAGGCCTTGAAAAAGCAACTTTTGGGAGTTGGGGGGCAGGATGGGCAGGACTTTCCTCAGTGACTTCAAAAGTCCGAAGCAGGTCCCGGCCACTTTCTTTGCCTGCACCTTGAACGAGAGGTCGGTGTCAAGCCACACTCCCAGGCTCTTTACTTCCCCTCTGGGTTCTGGAGGAGGGCCCAGACATGCTGGCCAGATGTTTGCGGACAGTGTGAGTCCTTTTGGGCCCAAGAGCAGAACCTCCTGATAGACAATCATAGCTCAGAAAACAAATCAAAGGCTGTAAAGAGAGATTGTGTCCTTCCAAGAGTACATCTGCACCATAATACAGCATTACTTTTTCACCATTTACAAGAATTGGATCATCAGAAAAGCGAGTGATCTTGAAGATGAATGATAGCAACTTTGAGGCCATCTCAGAACTGAAGTGCTGCCTTCTTGACAGCACAGTGGTGGATGCAAATCCAGAATCCTGCTGCAACTGCAGCAGCAGCACCCACCAGTGGTAACACAATCGCCTGTAACTACACCGACAACACCAATAGCTTCACTTTCACATCCAACATCTGCAATGGGCTTGTTTATACATTTCCCAGGCCTTAAATCCAGCACACTGGCACAGGCAACTCCAAAACAGACAATGTCCCCAAGTATCACAATGGAGAAGATGTTACAATACTACTTGAATGACCAGACAGAAGTCTGCTTGGGTCAAGAGCAGTTGACCTATTGGCATGGGAAAAAGAAAGTTTTCAAAACTCTGCAGACTGTCAATAAAGTATCTTCCACGTCCTGTAGCCAGCTAGGAGCAGGTGTTCAGTGCATCTGGGGCAATTTTCAAGGTCAGAAAACCCGGGCTCTCTCTTCAAAACGGGACTGACAATGAAAATTATTGAGTAAACATTTCATACCCAAAAATGATTGGGCTCTCCAAGACGCAAACATGGATGAGGGCATTTTCTCGAACAGTACAAGTGTGGCGAGTGATCATCCTCCAAATGACTCCCCTGAATAGGAGGATGAGCTCTACTTCCTGGATGTAAAAAAATGTCTGCTGTTTAAAAATCTGTTTTATTTTTATATTTGGTATGCTGCTAGTTTAATTACACTAGATTAAGGTTTAGAGGGAAACAACCTTTACAACGCAACTTTTACAACTCACTACCATTACAACAAAACTTTTACAACGCAACATCCATTACATCGCATGCCATTACAACACAACCATTACAACGCATGACACTACAACGAATACGACTACAACGCATGTCATTACAACCATACCATTACAACGCATTACATTACAACGCATAGTATCCTTACACTTTCCAACACTTACCCTACTGTTGCACCCCCTGGAGTTAGAATAGTAATTCGTACCCCTACACTATCCAACACGTACCCTACTGTTGCACCCCCCCTGGAGTTAGAATAGTAATTTTTACCCCTACACTATCCAACACTTACCCTACTGTTGCACCCCCCTGGAGTTAGAATAGTAATTTTTACCCCTACACTATCCAATGCTTAGCATACATGCAATGCAATGTTATGTGTTGTAATGGTATGCGTTGTAAAGGTAGTATGCGTTGTAATGGAATGCGTTGTAAAGGTAGTTTTTAAAAATTTGCTGTAACGGCATGCGTTGTAATGGAATGCATTGTAATGGATGTTGCGTTGTAAAAAATGCGTTGTAAAGGTATGCGTTGTACCGTCTACATCCGATTTAGATCTTGATGGATGGGTCGATGGATGGGTTACTCCATCACAACGGTGAAGGATATCCTGACCGCCAAAATATAAATCCTATTATATCCGTTTGTCTGCCAAGATCTAAATCAGGCCCTGAGTATTTAGAGGTGTCAACGAAAGAAACATATTTCTATCACAGGGTCAAATATAGACTTTGTAATGAGCGATCAGTTGGACCTAAGTATGCACCTGACGTCTACAGACCATTTCCTGAAAAAACAACATGCTTGCTTCCCAGGGCCATTCTTGTATGTCCATGCTCAGCTATAAGTGAAGATGCAAAGGGCTGCACAGATTGTATCGGTTGCTTCCATGGGAAAGGAGATGCATAGAAAGGTAGCAGAACACCACACTTGGAACAGGTAACTTGCATCCATGAATCCCAAATGATGATTCATGTCATGGATGTGACGGGCTTAGCCTAGATACACTTAGTAGTTCATGTTTTGGTGATCATTTGATTCAGGATAACCTGGAGTGTTACTTGATTGGCATTTTGGTAATTGCACTCAAGTGTCTCTTGTTCTTCTGAAACATCTCATTTTACCTAGACTAGACTAAGACTAAAATGTGTCTTTTTTGGAAGAAATAAAATCTGCAAGTCTCAACAACAACATGCTTAGAAGGTTATCTACCTCTGTGAGTAACAAGAGGCTTCAAGAGTCCTACCCATGTGGAAACACAAGAACGATTCATAATAATGCAGACTAGTGGCTCAAGTAGTAAATCCTAAGTGCTTGTGGTAGACACGATGATGGGCACAGCTAAACTTGTTATTGCTTCGATGATCAATCATTAAGAGTACTTAGAGCTAGTTGTCTGGAATCAGTGGTACTAGATTGGCCCTCAGTTAATTGTATCCCAGCTGATGCTGCATACTCTAACCCCTCGCGTACCATGTTCACCTTGATTCTGGAATGTTTTCATTTCTTTTTTTATTCTACAGAACTTCTCTTTTCTGCAAGGAAGTGGAACCTTCAGGGTGTTCCTGCTGTACAATTGAGCCTTGCTCCAAAGACAGACAATCCCAGAAGAATGCAGTTTGACCATTTGTATAAAGTATACTTTTTCTTAACAATTATTATAAATATGTATATTTGTATATTTTTTTAATAAACCAAATTTTATTGATTTTACAACAAAGATCAAAAACATTACACAGTAGCTACATACTGATGTCACAATTGTGACACCAGACAATAAAAGCGTCGGAGGCTCGCATGTCAATTGCCATCAAGGCCGTAGTATTCCCTCCACTTTCCCCTGATCCTCCCATGTTTCCGGTGGCACCCCCGGGCAGAATAAATGGGTCCTTCAGCTGAAGCGCACCAGTCCATCACACAATACCACTCCTTAATAGTAGGAAATGTGGGGGCTATCCAGTGGTGAGCGATGTCACGCTTAGCCACGTCAATGCCCACCAGTGAATGCTCATCCCTGCGTCCTTTAACCATCTTAACCATCCTCCAGAATACCCAACAAGGC
The DNA here is from genome assembly GCF_964261635.1 of Lissotriton helveticus. Lineage (NCBI taxonomy): Eukaryota > Metazoa > Chordata > Amphibia > Caudata > Salamandridae > Lissotriton > Lissotriton helveticus. The sequence continues at coordinate 322,705,989 of NC_136065.1, read as the reverse complement.
CACATGAGGGGAACACTCAACGGGTCTCCCCAGAATCACAAATAGTTTCATCAAGATGGAGGAACAGTATTTAACATGATTGGACATGCCTATGCCATATCCAAGAAGTCATCATCCTCGGCTGCACAACGAGGGGAGGCATCGGGAGAGTGCATATCCTCAAAGCTGTCTTGGGATATAGTATGCAATGTGAAGGTATTTGAGTTGGATTAGGCGTAAATGAGAGGGGATGACCATTACACTTTGGCAGTGGCATAGCCAGGCCTTTTGGTCTTCATTTGCTGCCTGCGGTGGCCCAATGTAAGAGCAGGGATGTTGAAGCCGCACCGCCCCCAAAACTCGTGCCGCCCAGGGCAGATAGCACCCCCGCCACCTCTTGCTATGTCACTGCCCTTTGGACTATCTTGGCATCCTGCCAGTCTCGTTCAACGAAGTCTCCAATCCAGTGCTGCCACTTGGCCCATAGGGCTCCAAAGGTTTCAGGGGAGTTCACAATTTAGGAGCTGTTTATTCCCGAGATGCCGCCCTGGCCCAGTGGTAATGAGAGGATTTGAACTTCCAGGGGACTATATTCTGTCCGGTCTCACAGAATGAGTGATATTTGGCCGGTGGGTGGCGGAGCTGCAGGTACATGTAGAATTGGGTGTTATGAAAGGTGAATTTCTCCAGGAGGTAACAGAATTATTTTATATGGGAACCCCTCCAGACATCCCCAAGATGGGAGATGCCTATAAGGTCCCAGCCTGTGAATCCCTTCAAGGTGGAACCTGGGGTATCCCAGCAGCCCAACCACAATTGGGTCACCTATGTCAACCATCGGTCCCACCCAGTATGGCAGAGGGCTCTTCGCTAACACAGGTCAGTGGTTCTCGTGGTCTTGGGCAAGGAACAGGAAGGCAGGGTGTCATATAAGTATTGCAGGATACGCCGTCGGCCCAGAAGGGAGATTTCTAGGTGGAATGGAGGGTCATCAGGATCTCAAAACAGCCAGTCATTGACTATAAGAAGCTTTGCGGCCCAGTAGTATAGCCGACCGTCGGAGCGCATCCCCAAGCCGCCATCATAGGGCAATTAGAAACAGTTTGAGAGGGCCAGTGTACCAGGTTTGTGGGCCAAAGAGAGAAACATTTTGCTATGTAAAGTAACTGTGGAAGTGCAATTGTTTTGAAAAGCGCCACTCTTCCCAGGACATTAAGTGGGAGGGTGGCCCATTAAACCAAGTCCGATGGGTCTGATCCAACAACATTGACAAGTTCATGCTGCAAGTGAGCTCGGGCTCTAAAGCAATGGTCACTCCAGTTAATTACATCCCAATTCCCCCAAACAGGGATGAGGAGAGATGTATTTCTTTTTACCACCAGTCTGAGGCATCACCATAGAAGCAGAGCATCTGGGGAAGCTGGGGTCCCGTAATATGAGGCTGGCATAGGAAGAGCAGAACATCATCACCATACAATGCAATGCGGTCTTTTAGACAGTCCAGCTATTGGAAGCCCCAAATTTTGAGCATCACAGCGAACCCAGACTGCCAGTGGCTCAATTGCTAGGCAAATAGTAATAGTGAGAGCAGGCAGCCCTACCTGGTACTCCTGCAGGTCTTGAAGGGAGAAGATACTATGCCATTAACTCTGACTCGTGCCTGGGGATAAGCACCCTAATGAAGAACTGGAAACATGGTCCAAATCCCAGAAAGGAGAGAACCTGGGCCACGCAGCACCAGTCCAACCGAGGGGCATATTATCAAGCAGGGTGTTAAAAATGATTACCGTTTTAGAGGCAGTAAACTGTCGCTAACGCAGCGATAATGGGCTTGATAATATGCCCTGGAGAATTCCAATAGAAGCCCATGTAAACACCAGAACATGGACGTCTATTGGAATTCACAAGGCCATATTATCAAGCCCATTATCGCCGTTTTAGCGGCAGTTTTCTGCCGCTAAAACAGCGATAATTTTTAACGCCCTGCTTGATAATATGCCCCCAAATGCTTTCTCAAAAACCAGAAGCATAAGTGTGGCTATATAACTGAAATGCTGTTGATGCTCCAAAGCGATATGTATCCAGCGGATGAAATTTCTATTGCCTTGGTGAGGCCAATGGCAGGAGTCGATTTATCAATATTTTTAACTGTTTGTGTTGTTGCCATTTTGGATCCCAGCATCGATAACTATAACTAACTTAGGAGTCTGTTGGCTGCTATAAACTGTTTCAGTAGGGCAACTTCTGTGACAAATGCTCTGCACTCGTCAACTTGATGAATATTATGTTTGTCTCCTGCTACAGTTTTCCATAATGTCCCCTACCCAGCCAATCATTGGTTTGCAAGTTTGTCCACGCTATACCCCTTATCCAGGCCAGAAAGGACATTATTGTGCAGAGAGTAAATTAAAATAGTGGTAGACCTAGGATAGCTACTGTGCACTTTTCCCCCCCACAGTCTACGCTCTATAGAAAGCTAACCGCCTCCTGAGAATTGAATGAACACCAATTTATGGCCCTTTTTGACTTTGAATTCAGTTTTAAAAAGTGTACTTTTTATGTTACAGACATTCATTCATTTTGTCTTTCACGTCGTCTATAAAGGTACCATTTATGTACACCACGTGGAGTAGGGTGTTCGTAATGATATTTAGGTAATTTATGTTTTCTTTAGATGCAAGCCTGTTGAGGGGTAGTAAGTACACTGTTGTGATATGAGCACTTCCTTAATTCCCGCCTGATACATCTCACGGCTACTAATGATAATGGTTTAGCTCTAAATACCATCTCGCAATGACTTGCATGTAACTGGTAATAAAAAATCTTACGCTACAAAAACGTGTAACCACTGCATGCCTTGCAGTAAATTCCACTTTTGTTAAATTTCAGCTTTGGTCTAACCACTCTGGTAGAGTAGTTTACAGCTGTATCATCATTACCTTTTATTTTTTTCATTTTAGATTTACCCCTGAAGAAGGGACCCATGTCCCGAAATGCATTGGGCACAATGATCTCAATTTTAGATGAAGATTTATGGAAAGCAAAACACCTTGGATTGCTATGAAGAATAATTGAATTTGTCACTTGTGTTGTAATCATTACTCTTGTTGATTGCATGTTTTATTTCTGATTATATTTCTTGAACAATATAACTTTGTAACAAGATAAATGATTTTACAATAGCAATGGTTGTCAATTGATTAATTTATTGTATATATAATGTCATCATGTGTCTATAATCATTCCATCTTAGCCATACCTGTGGTTTGGTGCTAGAAGTATGCATACATATATCACCAATAAAGTCCTCACAGAAAGTGACCTCATCCACTCTGGTGATGCCAGCGCCTGAATCGGGCTGCAAGACATGTTATAAATCTATGTCTTTTGAATCTTTCACCAAATTACATGAGAAAAGTGGAAAAGAATCCTTGTATTTGTATTTTGGGATCATTTTGTTTAATAACTGAAATCATTGATATTTCAAAGTCAATTACTATTTTCTCAGGCCTTTTGTTATTGCTTTTTTAGGTCGAGCCTAGCGCTGCAGCACATGCGCTGCTTGCTCTGCAAGGCATGCTGTAGTAGGGTTAGATGTGGAAGTGCCGTGGAAGCCACCCATATTTTTCATTGGCTGGCGGCATTGTCTTTGGTAAAGGCTGGCTTCCGATTCAATATGAGGTTTCTTAGCCCCTCCTTGTTACCTCCCTATCTCCTCTGTGTGTGTGCATGTAAATGTGTGTGGCTCTAGGACTCTTTACTACTCACTCTCACACTATACACTACTCACTCTTTCACTTTGTTCTACTCGCTCTCTAATAACTCTCTCCTACTCACTATCAACTACTCACTCTACTACTCTCCTACTTACTCTGTGTGTGGGTGCTAATGCAATAGGTCTCGCATATGCAAACTATTAAGCTATTGGCAATGTAAATGACAATGGCATTTATTTATGATGTAAAAAAAAAAAAGTAATCAACAATGCCAATAGCTCTACCTTTAATAATTCCGAGACCATTGCATTGTAAATGCTTGTTAGTATGTGTTGTAAAAATAAAAATGTGTTGTAAAAATATGCGATGGAAGGTAAATTACATAGCTGTATATTACTACACATCGAAAAAGCATGCGTGGTATAAATCACAGTTTAAACACCTTGGCTGCTCAAGATATTCCTCTGCTGTGCTGGGCCATAATGTAAATGGGTGTGGTCATGGCGAGCTCAGCTCGTCATGAGCACCCTAGAGGTATAGCTCATGACGAGCTGAGCTCGTCATGAGCATCAAAGAGGATTTTATAGTATCACGGTGTAATGTCATGTGTGGTAACAACTGATATTTACTGGTGAGGGTTACAAGACAATCTGAGGGTACTCGAGGCTCTCCTTTTAATGACTGGTGTGTTACCACCCACAAATATGCACACTCAGGCACAACAGCAGAATGGAATTGGGCATCTTTCGCTTGGCTTCACCCCATGTTTGCGACCTGAGCAACACACAAACCTGGTGTTCCGGAAAGCACCCATCACATGCCCACGCAGGTCCTTGTTTGAGGCACAACACCTTTAAAGTGCAATATTTATTCCGTTTCCGGTGGAGATGGATGGGACTACCTCCAACTAGGTCATGAGCGTATTTGAACCTTCTGGTGCCCAGCCACTCCGCAGAAAAGGTGGATTCACTGACTTTTTAGAGGAGACATGTTGCCACAATCTCAAACAGGAAAATAACGTAATAAAATCCCTTACCCCGAACTAAGGCAATGAAGCCCAGCGTAAGTCCAGAAATGCCCAATCCATTTCAGATTATCATGATATCCCTATGAGACAAATTCATGAACAATTAAGTGGAACTAAATGTTCATAGTTGGTGGTTGTCCCAAACGTATTGCATGGAGCCTGCTTTCCTGGTTCCATTTGGGACACCACAGTGCTACGGGGATTATTTAGAGCTTTGCTGACAGGTTACTCCCCCAAACTCTAGGTCCACTTCTCTATATAGAGCCGGGTGAACCATCATGTTTCTATCGGCAGAGCCTCCTCTGACACTGGCAGCAGAAACCTTAGGCCAACTCATCCACGGACAATGGATCATCGGTCTACATATCTTAGACCATCTATCCTATTTTGGGTGGGCATTTTGATGTATTTGTTTCCTGTTCAGAGGCACCAGAAAAAGCCTGGTTGTCCCAGACAAGAGGCGCATTAAATACGCAGCCACTCAGGAAAGTCACAGTGCCTTCATAAGACATGCGTGGTGGCTGCTCCTTTGAAGCCACAGAGATCCCTGACAAGAAGGTGGAGATTTCTAAATATGGAAGACAGTGAACTATCAACAAGGCGGCGGAGGTATAGCCTCGGCCAACCTGGAGTGACAACTGTCAAGCAGTAAATAAGCCCATATGTTGCAAAAAGACTAATAAATGCCTATAATTTCTATGCCTCTTGCTGTAATGTATTAAATGGTGTTAGCATTACATGTGAGGATTAAGACACAGATGCCCCTATATGGCAGTGTAGAGTATGTGCCCCTGCTTTGTGTTAGACTGCAAGGAATATCCCTGTACATATCTGCAGTTTTGCTTTTGTGAGCATGACAATCCTGTAGGTTCACTGAAGGCCTCCCATGTAAAGATCCCAGAACGTGGCTCTAAGCTCAGGAGGAAAACACAAAGAGAGTGACGACTGTCCTCCCAAGGGACTGAGAATGACTGGCAGTAGTGGCAGCAATAATTTTGAAACAGCAGGTCTTTTTGCCTGGGACCAATAAGGAAATTTGCCTAACGGCCTCTCCAGTTAAAAGGTCTGTTTGGCGTCCTCAATCAGGTCCTTCACTCCATCCATGAGGGATGCGTATGAAAAAAGCTGACAGTGAATTGCATGTTTTTGCCTTTTTATAAGCACAGGAATCCCTTTGGGCTCTCGTGTGTGTGTCAATAGCTATACAAAAATGTAGGGCTCAGGGAAGGTTGCAAGGTCCCTTTGTTTGAACCTGCAGGAATACCTAATAGTTCACCTGCCTGGTGGCTGATGGATGGTGGAGGAATATCTCCTTTATTGTTTGACTTGGGAGTGAACGCTGAAAGATCACTGTATCTTCCTCCTGGATGTCACTGTAGTCAACTTAGAGCTGCTGGGTGTTGGGGATGCCTTTTCCTTTGCTTTGTAGCTCAGCCTCCTGTGTCCTTTCAGGGCATTCACAGCTCCTCCCACTGTTCCTGCTGCATTTGTGGGACAAATTATGTGGCTGTACAGGCTGGAGCCAGTACACAACAGTCCAGGAACTGCCTAAAACGAGTTTGAGATGTGCTTCTGTGGAACTCCTCCCCTTACATGCCCTGATCAGGCACTCATCAAGCAGGGCCCATCCAGGGTTTGGTCGACGGAGTCTACCAAAACTTCCACAGACGACTAATTTGTCAAACCAAGAATAAATACTGCTTAGATGCCCTCTGGTGAGCAAAGGATGCCCACTGACCAGTGCTAGGAGCCACTCCAGACTCTGTGTGTCAGGGCTGGGAATCCTCTGCTGTCAGCCTACATTTCAGGTTGAGGTCACAACTTGGGACAAGGCCCTGCAATGAGGACTGTGAACGACCTAAAGATGAAACTGCATGCTCGATGGAGGTGATTGATGGGCTGCTTCCACTCGAGGAGTGAATGCACAGGGGAGACATCATTCTGGCTACCTGGTGATTAGGAGATGTGCATATGACCTGAATCATGGGCCTGGAAGTAATGCATCTGCATTGAGGCAAGATGTCAACTTCCTTTGAGTGTGCCCCTGCGGGAGAATGCTATCTAAAAGAGGAGACCTTGGCTACGACAAAGAAGTCGTAATAAATGATTGGTGGAGGGTCTAAGGGGAGAAATATATTTAAAGACCAGGGAGACAGACTAAACCCCCATTCACAATATGACAAAACAAATGAAGACTGTCACTGGTCTATAAAACTAATGTGGAGGAAGAAAAATGTGAAACGCTCTGTGTCTACCTGTAGAGTGTGTACGACAAAAAGGAAATGAATCCCATCAGCCCACCCAAATGGCAGAGCATCATCATCTGGGATAACTCCAAAGATGGTCCGGCTAAGGAGCCACACACCTGTTGGTATTGTGTGCTTCTCCAAACCAAAGGAACCACCAGTGATGGATCATACCAAAAGAAAAGTGTATTCGTAATGGTGTGGGATGTCAATTGCAGTGAAAAGAAATCAAAAGTGCAATGTAAAATTGGCTACCATGACATAAAGGGAATTTTATTGGGGAGATATCATGGTGTCAATATTAAAAACAAGTGTATGACAGTTTGAAATTATAACTGTCTGCTAAAGATGGTGCTCGGTCAACATGTTTCAGCCATTGTAGGGAAAGATGACCTACCCGGCTTTCATCAGGACCTCTGAAACACTACTGCAATACGGCAAATAATAAGCTACTGTGAAAGAAGAAATTAGCACATAACAATGATACCAAAAATCATACTGTACGCTGAGGTATCCATACGGGGGATGTCTGTTTCACAAAAAATATATAGGATTCTTTCCTGAAAAGGGGAGATACACATATACATAAAAACAAAAAATAGGTAGAACACAGACACATTTTTTATAATAGCGACACATATTTCTTTTTGCCTAACGGTCATTCTTCAAAGCGATAGGTTTTATTTATTTGTCGTTTTTACTCACCCAAATATGCTTGGGAGAAACCCTCACCTCTCCTGGCCACTGCTCAGGGATGGAGGCCCGCTCTATTTGTGAAATAAAAATAATAATGGATGCCCAGTTAGGTCAAACCCATAGGATCATTTCACTGGCATAAGAAACCTAGGCATTGGTTCTGAGCATGTAAGAGGCAGTAACCAACAGGGCCGCCATGAGACTAAGACAGGATCGATAATATTCTCCAATTCTATCAGTATTTCACTTAAATTGCAGTAAAAGAGACTCTTCAAAACTGGTAGAAAGCTCCATGTTCATTTAGTAAATAAGTAAAGAGCAAAATCAAATTGGGCTCAGCATCTGAATCGTGGTCCTTGAAGGAAAAGCAAGAAGAGCTTCGCTGGGTCTATGGTAGAAAAAGAGCTTAGCTGAAAAATGCTGTGGTGAAGAGGGATCTTCGCTGAGAATGCTTCCTCACCTGTCCGTCGGTACCCCTGGACTGATCCTGAGCCGAGGGGGAGGTACCGACCGGGACCAGGGAGGAAGTTAATATATGCCACATTAACCAATGAACAGCAAAGATCCGGGCGGACTGCAGTGGAAACTGCAGTTCCAGCCAATGGAAAGCCTTCCTGAATCGGAAAATAGTGAAAATGGTGGACTAATTAGCAGCATGCCGCCCCTGTGCAAGTTCAGTTATAACTTTGTCTCAGTTTTGCCGCTTTAACATCCCTAGCGGACCTAAGAGAGCGCTGCAGCTGGGCCCAAGTCAAAGACGTGCATGTGCGGCTCCGAGATGTATGGAGATACTACGTTAAAGAGGGTTTTGTCTGAAGCTGAAATACGCCTGCGCGGATCATCAGTGGCAAAGGGTGTTAGAGGCGGCTGCCTTGGCGAACCAGAAAGGTCGCGGCTGTATAATCTTAATGCGCCTGCGCTCCTCCTGGATTTGCAAAAAGTGTGCTAAGTGTCAAAAGAAAGTTAACCACTGGAGAGCTTCGCGCCTGCGTGGAACCAAATGATATTTCCCTACGGCATCTCCCAATTTCGAGTGTTACTACCATATGGGAAAAATTGTAAAGAAGTATAACGTTGGCACGCTGTCAACGCTATAGTTAAAACAAAAAGCAGAGCTCAAATTATCATATACCACACGCACACTAAGTGTTATAAAGTGTGTTGATTGGTTACTATAAGATCACATGTCTAAAAAAAGGACACAGTATATTTACCAAGAGCTAATGGCATAACTGTCCGTAACCCTGCCCAGGTGTAAATTGACACGGGACTGGGCCGCCTCCTTTTGGTGTAGTATGGAAGACTGGGGGCTCAGTCCATTTACCACCTAGAGGGTACTCGAAGGGAGCATATGTCCCAGAACTCAATGTGGGATGATCTAATATCACAAAAAGGAATACAAAGAGTCGGTAGAGGAGGTGATTTAACCGATTACAGGAAATAAGGCTGTAAAACGGTACTCATGTCTACGGGGGTAAAAAAGGTGGTGGAGGGTGGGTTGGTTTTACCCATTCTGATTTTAATACCAGGACAGTGTTGATAATTACACACCGGTAAAGTCAGTAAAACTGCAAGAAAGGGGCTAAGCCATATGTTGTGTGTTGGTAGAAGTATGGCAGAACCCATTAGAGATGGAAATTAGTGATATATATCCAAATCTGTGAGTCCAATCAAAGGTAGACTTAAATGGTCACCCACGGATTGTCATCATTGAGACCTTCTGTATCACTCCTCAATTTAAAAATCCACTTTTGCTCTTTGAGAAAGAGATACCTGGTCACATCCCTCACATGTTGGGGCACAAAAGTCTTATCTAAAACTGTCCAGCTCATTTCTTCTGCTCTATGTTTCATCTGTAAGAAATGATTGGTCAGTCGGGTAGCTTGTTTATTGCACCGAATAGTGCTTTTGTGCTCATTTATTCTTACTTTGACTTTTCTTGTAATCATACCAACATAGCGTAGGGAGCAAGGACACGTGATGAGGTAAATAACTTTTTCGCTGTTGCAGTTGGTGTGATTCTTGAGTACCCAAGGTCTACTGGTCCCAATGTCAATAGTCAAAGTCTTCTTTGTCTGTGGACAAGCAGTACATGAACCGCAAGGATAATGTCCCTGTACAGCCGGCAAGTTCCACAAAGTATTGGTGGATTCTTTTCTTTCTTGTCTGGGTCTGGTGTGTACCAGACTGTCCCTTAGGCTGGATCCTCTCTTAAATGAAAATAAAGGAGTAGGAATATTTGATCCTGCAACATTCAGGATCTTCCAGTTGTTTCGCACAATTTTCTGTACTCTATTACATAAAGTACTGAAAGTAGTGACGAAGGTCAATCTATCCAAGGGTAGTTTCTCAAAAGGAGGGCACAACCGAGCGTTGCGAATATTGTTAAATGCGCGTTTATGTGCTCTCCTGATCATGCGCCTGGGATAATCACGTTCTCGTAATTTCGAGGCAAGGTCTCTAGCATAGAAATTGAAGTCTGAGTTATCAGAACAGTTTTTACGGACCCTCAGAAACTGCCCAACTGGTAAATTCTCACAAAGAGATTTGGGATGATGGCTGTTGAAGGTCAGGAGGGAATTCCTGGCCATCGGTTTGCGATACAGTCTACTCCCTAGTCTGCCATCCATAGGAAAAATGGTGATGTCCAGAAAGGGGAGTTCTTCTTTATTGATATCAACTGTGAATCTCAAATACGGGTTCTTGCTGTTAAGCCAGATATGAAAATCCATAATATACTGTTTTTCCCCACGCCAAATGACCAAAATATCGTCAATGTAGCGTTTCCACAGCAACACCTGATGGAAAAATGAGTTGCTGTGGTTGAGGACACACCCTTCTTCGAAAAGGTGGACATAAAGATTAGCCAGCGATGGTGCAAACACGCGACCCATCGAGGTCCCTGATGTCTGCAGGTAGATCTTATCTTCAAAACCAAAGAAATTCTCAGTCATAGCAAGTCGAGCACAGTCCATTATAAAATTCACAGGAGTGATGCTGTTTAACTCGCTAGCTTCAAGTGTACCCCTGACTGCTTGTAGAGTCTCACCTTGGGGTATGCACGTGTACAAAGATTCAACATCGAAACTGACCAAAAAATCTGTCTCAATGTTGAATGCAGTCTCAGGAAGCAGACGCAAAACGTCCTTGGTATCCTGCAAAAAGGTAGGCATTTTCCTAACAAGAGGCCTCAGAAAAAAGTCCACAAAGGTGGACAAGGGTTCCAGTAGTGAACCAATGCCCGAAATAATATGGCGTCCAGGGGGGGACTCTGTGCCTTATGTATTGCAGGCAAAATATAGAAATAGGGGGTGACCGGATGGATGGTAATCAGATATTTCGCCTCAGCCGCCGTGATCGAACCCTCGGTACTCGCCTCCTCGACCATATGACCTATCTCTGTCATAAGTCTAGTTGTTGGATCTTGTGTGAGGAGTCGATAGGATCTTGAGTCCCTGAGTTGTCTGAGACATTCGTCTCGATAGGTAGTCACATCCATGATGACTATGGCACCCCCTATATCCGCTGGTTTGATTATAATTGGTCGTGTCTTTAGCCAAGGTGTCTACTGCCTGTTTTTCCTTTATTCAAAGATTTTTGAACGGCTGTTGTTCACACGTGCACAATGCCATGATATCGTGGGTAACTGCCTTTTCAAATGCTCCCACCTGTGGGGGTACTTGCTGAAGTAATGGTGTGAAAGTTGAGGTTTTTTTGAGACCGGTGTTAAGATCAGTGACTTCTCCCTCGTTAGTCCTGTCTTTGAAGAAAAAATGGAGTCTCACTTTGCTAAAGAATTTTTCAACTTCACAGCGCAACTGAAAAGGATCCCCCGTGTTAGTTGGTACAAATCCAAGTCCTTTATTAAGAACTTGTTCTTCCAGATCAGTTAGAGCTCTAGAGCTAAGGTTCACTATGAGACTCTCCCCTCTGTGCTTGGCCCTGCTTGTTGTTGTTTTTGTTGTTGTTGCTGCAGTTGGCCCTTCCTGCTGCGAGTATTGGGGAAGGACGGCTCGTCTTCCCAATGCACCTGGGGCTGGCCTCTCCTTCTGCCTCTGCTCCATCCACGGCCCTGTCCTAAAAAAGCCTGGTCATTGAACCACTGTGGTGGAGGCTGGAAATTAGGCATAGGTTGCGTAAATTGTGACTGGTGATATCCCCAGGGAGCCGGAGGCCACCATGGACCTTGTTGGTAGAAGTTACCACCTTGACTAGCCCCCCTCCTATTGGGCCTGTTGTATCGACCCCTACCCTGTCCCATGGGTGTACTACTATTCGATGACTCTGAGTCACTAGAACTAGGGTCTGATGAAGATGTGGAATAGTTGGACCCATACCGTCTACCCTTCTTGTTGTAATCTGGAGGGTTATAGGTGTTGCTCGTGTAGGGGTAGATTTTCTCTTAGGATACCAAGGACGTTTTGCGTCTGCTTCCTGAGACTGCATTCAACATTGAGACTGATTTTTTGGTCAGTTTCGATGTTGAATCTTTGTGCACGTGCATACCCCAAGGTGAGACTCTACAAGCAGACAGGGGTCTACTTGAAGCTAGCGAGTTAAACAGCATCACTCCTGTGAATTTTATAATGGACTGTGATCGACTGCCTATGACTGAGAACTTCTTTGGTTTTGAAGATAAGATTTACCTGCAGACATCAGGGACCTCGATGGGTAGAGTGTTTGCACCATCGCTGGCTAATCTTTATGTCCACCTTTTCGAAGAAGAGTGTGTCCTCAACCACAGCAACCCATTTTTCCATCAGGTGTTGCTGTGGAAACGCTACATTGACGATATTTTGGTCATTTGGCGTGGGGAACAACAGTCTATTATGGATTTTCAAATCTGGCTTAACAGCAAGAACCTGTATTTGAGATTCACAGTTGATCTCAATAAAGAAGAACTCCCCTTTCTGGACATCACCATATTTAGGTCTCTCTCTCGAGACCTATTGTTGTGGAAATGCCTCTCAAGGGAGACAGACCGGGGCATGCGCGGCGATTCGGGACCGTGGACGCGCACATATAGGCACACGCGCGCACACATCTACTGTCCCGCTGGCAAACCAGCATTCAGTTTCACTGCTTACAGTGAGACAAGAGATGGCCACGCGCATGCTGTTCACACACACACAGAAGCACGCGCACACACACACAGGCACACACGCACACACACACACACAGGCACGCACACACACAGGCACACACGCACACACACACACACAGTCACACATATACATACACTCGCACAGCTACACACGTGCACACACACAGCTACACCCACACACGCGCACACACCCCCCACTTTCCTGCTGCCACCCCTACTACAACTAAGCCCCACTTACCGCATCGGTGCAACTCCGGACTTCAGCCGCCACCGCGGGGCTCTCCCTCGGGCATGGGAGCCCCGCGTCACCACTGCTCCTCTCCTGGCCAGTCACTCCGTGGGCGCAAGCTTCCAGCAGGAAACGGAAGTCCCGCCCCACCGCAGTTTTCGTCACGCGCACGTCTTGTTTGAGACTTGCTTTTGCCATGTAATGAATGTATTGGAGTCGCACGCGCGGTTCTGGAAGTCGTTCTCCATTCATGTTAATGGTATGTGCTCATGTTCTCACCTGCTTTCACAAATCCAATGCATAGACAAGGTCCAGCTGTCATGCCTTTACGTCGCTCTTTATGACTTCTTAAAACATAAAGCCATCTCACTCGAATTCTACAGGAAGCTGTGGACCTGGCTTTGTGTGGAATTAACACATGGATTTTTCATATGCCGTAAATGTTCTGTGACGACTCCCGATTAACTTGCAGCAGCTGACCAATGTGTATTGCCGATGCTCTTAAACTCTGCGACCCCAAGGCAATGTAAGGTCACCCCACGTGCTGCGCTGCAAGTACATTCTTCCACGCTTTTAGTTGTGCTGTAGTTGACGGTGCCCGTCATTGCAGTTTAAGGCGTTTTAGCTACATATTGGCATTGCACGGGGAGGTCCTACAAAATGTGATCTAGTATTGCAGTCTGGCTAGATCTATTCAGTAGTACTTAATATCGAGATTTCTATATAAATCTGCAGGTAAAGAGGTGATATCTAGATTTCCAAAATAGAATGCTCAGTGGTACCACTGTTGGGTATTGACAATCCAGCTGGCTATTTGTCCTGTGCATTATGTTCAGTCTGTTGGCCGGTACCACCCAGGCACAATTTGATTAGTGCTTTTCTGTTTTTGACAGACTACCACACGTGCTCTTTCTGCTACCATCCCACTAGCCCAAACGAAATGCGGTATTATGGTGCTGTCTTTGCCTGTGTTTCTTGTTGCAAAAGTGCTTCTGTTTAAGGCAGGTGTTTTTGAGCTTGCTGTATCAGGATGGTTTTGGTGATGCTGTATTGCACTTAAATGTATATGGTGCGTCATACCAGGACTATTGGGAGTTATGCGTCAAGAAAAGGCACACCAGCGTAATGTAGCACATTGAAAATGAGAACTAAAACACCGGGCATAGGTTTCACCTCATTAGTACCGGTTTAATATCCCATTACATTACTGATCGATGATTCATTAATAAGGTCCTTCAACTGCAAAAACAGGTGGGGGAAGGGTGGTTTGGGGGTCCATGGCAGTGGTTCTGCAAATCCCCATTAAATTAAAGCCAGATACCCCTAGCCTTAAGTTTTAAACCAGTACAATAGTAGCCACTATTGGCTCCGTGCATCTACTTATCTTTGATGCACATTTAAATGAGCAACTAAGCATTGCTATAAGACACGGGTCTTTGCAAATTAAGTTAGGTGTAGTCTGCACAGCAGAAAGTGATTAGTGTTTGCTTCAAAGTGGCTTCGCTATTAAGCCATCTGCATGATTGGAAGGCTCAAAGCAAATAACCTTCACTCTTATGCTATTCAGAATCCGCAGAGCTAAACATTTGAGGCATATTTACAAGCCCCTATCGCTCACTTTTTAGGTCTCGTCCTATTTCTATCCCGCATTATCGCCCTCTATCTATCGCCCTCTATCTATCGCCCTCTGTCTATCGCCCTCCCTCTCTTCCACCCAACTCCTTCAGCTCCCTGTTCTCTTCTCTTCTCCTGTGCTGATCTGCTGCTCTCTTCCACCCGCCTCCTTCTTTAACTCTCTGGTCTCGTCTCCTGTGCTGATCTGCTGCTCTCTTCCACCGCCTCCTTCTTTAACTCCCTGGTCTCTTCTCCTGTGCTGATTTGCTGCTCTCTTCCACCCCGACTCCTTCTTTAACTCGCTGTTCGCTTCTCTTCTCCTGTGCTGAACTGCTGTTCTCTTCCGCCCGCCTCCTTCGTTATCTCTCTGTTCTCTTCTCCTGTGCTGATCTTCTGCTCTCTTCCACCCGCCCCCTTCTCTAACTCCCTGTTATCTTCTCCTGTGCTGATCTGCTGCTCTCGTCCACCCCAACTCCTTCTTTAACTCCCTGTTTGCTTCTCTTCTCCTGTGCTGATCTGCTGTTCTCTTTCACCCTGCCTCCTTCTCTAACTCCCTGTTCTCTTCTCCTGTGCTGAACTGCTGCTCTCTTCCACCCCACCTCCTTCTTTATATCCATGTTCTCTTCACCTGTGCTGATCTGCTGCTCTCTTCCACCCCGCCTCCTTCTTTAACTCCCTGTTCTCTTTTGCTGTGCTGATCTGCTGCTCTCATCCACCCCACCTCCTTATCTAACTCCCTGTTCTATTCTCTTCTCCTGTGCTGATCTACTGCTCTCTTCCACCCCACCTCCTTCTTTAACTCCCTGTTCTATTCTGCTGTGCTGATCTGTACCTCTCTTCCACCCACCTCCTTCTCTAACTCCCTGTTCTCTTCTCTTCTCTCGTGCTGAAATGCTGCTCTCTTCCACTGTGCCTCCTTCTCTAACTCCCTGTTCTCTTCTCTTCTCCTGTGCTGATCTGCTGCTCTCTTCCACCCACCTCCTTCTTTAACTCCCTGTTCTCTTTTGCTGTGCTGATCTGCTGCTCTCATCCACCCCACCTCCTTATCTAACTCCCTGTTCTATTCTCTTCTCCTGTGCTGATCTACTGCTCTCTTCCACCCCACCTCCTTCTTTAACTCCCTGTTCTCTTCTGCTGTGCTGATATGTACCTCTCTTCCACCCACCTCCTTCTCTAACTCCCTGTTCTCTTCTCTTCTCTCGTGCTGAAATGCTGCTCTCTTCCACTGTGCCTCCTTCTCTAACTCCCTGTTCTCTTCTCTTCTCCTGTGCTTATCTGCTGCTCTCTTCCACCCGCCTCCTTCTTTAACTCCCTGTTCTCTTCTCCTGTGCTGATCTGTTGCTCTCTTCCACCCGCCTCCTGCTTTAACTCCCTGTTCTCTTTTGCTGTGCTAATCTGCTGCTCTCTTCCACCCACCTCCTTCTATAATTCCCTGTTCTCTTCTATTCTCCCGTACTGATCTGCTGCTCTCTTCCACCACCTCCCTCTCTAGCTCCATGTTCTCTTCTCTTCTCCTGTGCCGATCTGATGTTCTCTTCCACCCGCCTCCTTCTTTAACTCCCTGTTCTCTTCTGCTGTGCTGATCTGCTGCTCTCCTCCACAATAATTTACAAAAAGGGGGTGGTGATGGACAGAGTATCTGAGTTAATCAGAACACTCCTACCCAGTCAACAGATCAGGGCTTGATCTATCACCGTTTTTTAGCTCACTGCACCATCCCAGTTCAGAACCTGGCTATATGCAAATTAGTCTGTCCCTGGCCCAGTGCATCATGGGAACAGGGCAGACCAAACTAGCAAGCCAATTCTTCACTGGAAAGGAAACAAGCTTCCGGGGACCGGTTTCTGGCATTACAGCCGTCTTCGGCCCGGCTTGCTTGAATCCTGATGGTGCAATGAGCAAGGGACTCATGTCTGAGCATACCCTTCCACACTCATGGTGGCCAAAATAATTTACAAAAAGGGGGTGGTGATGGACAGAGTATCTGAGTTAATCAGAACACTCCTACCCAGTCAACAGATCAGGGCTTGATCCATCACCGTTTTTTAGTTCACTGCACCATCCCAGTTCAGAACCTGGCTATATGCAAATTAGTCTGTCCCTGGCCCAGTGCATCATGGGAACAGGGCAGACCAAACTACCAAGCCAATTCTTCATTGGAAAGGAAACAAGCTTCCGGGGACCGGTTTCTGGCATTACAGCCGTCTTCGGCCCGGCTTGCTTGAATCCTGATGGTGCAATGAGCAAGGGACTCGTGTCTGAGCATACCCTTCCACACTCATGGTGGCCAAAATAATTTACAAAAAGGGGGTGGTGATGGACAGAGTATCTGAGTTAATCAGAACACTCCTACCCAGTCAACAGATCAGGGCTTGATCCATCACCGTTTTTTAGCTCACTGCACCATCCCAGTTCAGAACCTGGCTATATGCAAATTAGTCTGTCCCTGGCCCAGTGCATCATGGGAACAGGGCAGACCAAACTACCAAGCCAATTCTTCACTGGAAAGGAAACAAGCTTCCGGGGACCGGTTTCTGGCATTACAGCCGTCTTCGGCCCGGCTTGCTTGAATCCTGATGGTGCAATGAGGAAGGGACTCGTGTCTGAGCATACCCTTCCACACTCATGGTGGCCAAAATAATTTACAAAAAGGGGGTGGTGATGGACAGAGTATCTGAGTTAATCAGAACACTCCTACCCAGTCAACAGATCAGGGCTTGATCCATCACCGTTTTTTAGCTCACTGCACCATCCCAGTTCAGAACCTGGCTATATGCAAATTAGTCTGTCCCTGGCCCAGTGCATCATGGGAACAGGGCAGACCAAACTACCAAGCCAATTCTTCACTGGAAAGGAAACAAGCTTCCGGGGACCGGTTTCTGGCATTACAGCCGTCTTCGGCCCGGCTTGCTTGAATCCTGATGGTGCAATGAGCAAGGGACTCATGTCTGAGCATACCCTTCCACACTCATGGTGGCCAAAATAATTTACAAAAAGGGGGTGGTGATGGACAGAGTATCTGAGTTAATCAGAACACTCCTACCCAGTCAACAGATCAGGGCTTGATCCATCACCGTTTTTTAGCTCACTGCACCATCCCAGTTCAGAACCTGGCTATATGCAAATTAGTCTGTCCCTGGCCCAGTGCATCATGGGAACAGGGCAGACCAAACTACCAAGCCAATTCTTCACTGGAAAGGAAACAAGCTTCCGGGGACCGGTTTCTGGCATTACAGCCGTCTTCGGCCCGCCTTGCTTGAATCCTGATGGTGCAATGAGCAAGGGACTCATGTCTGAGCATACCCTTCCACACTCATGGTGGCCAAAATAATTTACAAAAAGGGGGTGGTGATGGACAGAGTATATGAGTTAATCAGAACACTCCTACCCAGTCAACAGATCAGGGCTTGATCCATCACCGTTTTTTAGCTCACTGCACCATCCCAGTTCAGAACCTGGCTATATGCAAATTAGTCTGTCCCTGGCCCAGTGCATCATGGGAACAGGGCAGACCAAACTACCAAGCCAATTCTTCACTGGAAAGGAAACAAGCTTCCGGGGACCGGTTTCTGGCATTACAGCCGTCTTCGGCCCGGCTTGCTTGAATCCTGATGGTGCAATGAGCAAGGGACTCATGTCTGAGCATACCCTTCCACACTCATGGTGGCCAAAATAATTTACAAAAAGGGGGTGGTGATGGACAGAGTATCTGAGTTAATCAGAACACTCCTACCCAGTCAACAGATCAGGGCTTGATCCATCACCGTTTTTTAGCTCACTGCACCATCCCAGTTCAGAACCTGGCTATATGCAAATTAGTCTGTCCCTGGCCCAGTGCATCATGGGAACAGGGCAGACCAAACTACCAAGCCAATTCTTCACTGGAAAGGAAACAAGCTTCCGGGGACAAGCTGCCAGAAACCGGTCCGGCATATAGCCAGGTTCTGAACTGGGATGGTGCAGTGAGCTAAAAAACGGTGATGGATCAAGCCCTGATCTGTTGACTGGGTAGGAGTGTTCTGATTAACTCAGATACTCTGTCCATCACCACCCCCTTTTTGAATCGTTTTAGCCACCACAAGCGTGGAAGGGTATGCTCAGATGTGAGTCCCTTGCTCACTGCACCATCAGGATTCAAGCAAGCCGGGCCGAAGACGGCTGTAATGCCAGAAACCGGTCCCCGGAAGCTTGTTTCCTTTCCAGTAAAGAATTGGCTTGGTAGTTTGGTCTGCCCTGTTCCCATGATGCACTGGGCCAGGGACAGACTAATTTGCATATAGCCAGGTTCTGAACTGGGATGGTGCAGTGAGCTAAAAAACGGTGATGGATCAAGCCCTGATCTGTTGACTGGGTAGGAGTGTTCTGATTAACTCAGATACTCTGTCCATCACCACCCCCTTTTTGAATCGTTTTAGCCACCACAAGCGTGGAAGGGTATGCACAGATGTGATTCCCTTGCTCACTGCACCATCAGGATTCAAGCAAGCCGGGCCGAAGACGGCTGTACTGCCAGAAACCGGTCCCCGGAAGCTTGTTTCCTTTCCAGTAAAGAATTGGCTTGGTAGTTTGGTCTGCCCTGTTCCCATGATGCACTTGGCCAGGGACAGACTAATTTGCATATAGCCAGGTTCTGAACTGGGATGGTGCAGTGAGCTAAAAAACGGTGATGGATCAAGCCCTGATCTGTTGACTGGGTAGGAGTGTTCTGATTAACTCAGATACTCTGTCCATCACCACCCCCTTTTTGAATCGTTTTAGCCACCACAAGCGTGGAAGGGTATGCTCAGATGTGAGTCCCTTGCTCACTGCACCATCAGGATTCAAGCAAGCCGGGCCGAAGACGGCTGTAATGCAAGAAACCGGTCCCCGGAAGCTTGTTTCCTTTCCAGTAAAGAATTGGCTTGGTAGTTTGGTCTGCCCTGTTCCCATGATGCACTGGGCCAGGGACAGACTAATTTGCATATAGCCAGGTTCTGAACTGGGATGGTGCAGTGAGCTAAAAAACGGTGATGGATCAAGCCCTGATCTGTTGACTGGGTAGGAGGGTTCTGATTAACTCAGATACTCTGTCCATCACCACCCCCTTTTTGAATCGTTTTAGCCACCACAAGCGTGGAAGGGTATGCTCAGATGTGAGTCCCTTGCTCACTGCACCATCAGGATTCAAGCAAGCCGGGCCGAAGACGGCTGTAATGCCAGAAACCGGTCCCCGGAAGCTTGTTTCCTTTCCAGTAAAGAATTGGCTTGGTAGTTTGGTCTGCCCTGTTCCCATGATGCACTGGGCCAGGGACAGACTAATTTGCATATAGCCAGGTTCTGAACTGGGATGGTGCAGTGAGCTAAAAAACGGTGATGGATCAAGCCCTGATCTGTTGACTGGGTAGGAGTGTTCTAATTAACTCAGATACTCTGTCCATCACCACCCCCTTTTTGAATCGCTCTCCTCCACATACATCCTTCTGTAACCGCAGATACATACATACACGCACACACATACAACCACACACACAACCACACACACATCACCCCACACACAAACATCATCCCACACACAAACACGCATCACCCCACGCATCACCCCATGCATCACCCCACGCATCACCCCACGCATCACCCCACGCATCACCCCACGCATCACCCCACGCATCACCCCACGCATCACCCTACGCATCACCCCACGCATCACCCCATGCATCACCCCGCACACAACCACACGCACAACCACATGCCTATCTTTCGCCCTCACTCTATCTTTCGCCCTCACTCTATCTTTTGCCCTCATTCCAACTTTCGCCCTCACTTTATCTTTCGTCCTCACTCTATCTTTCGCCCTCACTCTATCTTTCGCCCTCACTCTATCTATCGCAATACCACAGCATCACTCAGGGGTACCACAGCATCACTCAGGGGCACCACAACATCACTATGCGCTACCACAGCATCACTGAACGCCACAGCATCACTCGTCACCACCACAACATCACTCAGCGCCACCACAGTATCAATCTGTGCAACCATTCAACAATAACTGCTTCAAATATTTTCTCTCAATGTTTCAAGCTTTATTACAAATGTCACAAAGATGTTAATATTTCACTTCTGTTCTAGGATTTTCATCACAATAAAATACACTGAACATAATCACAAAAGTTATTTACAAAAGTATAAGCTATTGCCATTATAAATTGCAATAACTTTTATTTAAGTATTAATTATTTAAAAAGCCATTGTTATTTGTAATTTCAATACATCTAAGTCACGTAAATACAATACATGTTGCATTACAAATGCTATAGGTGTCACATTTGCAAAAGATAAAAGTATTGGCATTGTAAATGACAAAGCTATTATTTTCGCTATTTTCAAAACCAACACATAAATAAAAAATGTGTCATTTACAAGACCAATAGCTCAAACTTTCCTAATGCGAGACCTATTGCATTGCAAATGCTTGTTCCTATGGATGGCAGACTAGGGAGTAGACTGTATCGCAAACCTATGGCCAGGAATTCCCTCCTGACCTTCAACAGCCATCATCCCAAATCTCTTCATGAGAATTTACCAGTTGGGCAGTTTCTGAGGGTCCGTAGAAACTGTTCTGATAACTCAGACTTCAATTTCTATGCTAGAGACCTTGCCTCGAAAGTACGAGAACGTGATTATCCCAGTAGACCTTGGGTACTCAAGAATCACACCAACTGCAACAGCGAAAAAGTTATTTACCTCATCACGTGTCCTTGCTCCCTACGCTATGTAGGTATGACTACAAGAAAAGTCAAAGTAAGAATAAATGAGCACAAAAGCATTATTCGGTGCAATAAACAAGCTACCCGACTGACCAATCATTTCTTACAGATGAAACATAGAGCAGAAGAAATGAGCTGGACAGTTTTAGATAAGCCTTTTGTGCCCCAACATGTGAGGGATGTGACCAGGTATCTCTTTCTCAAAGAGCAAAAGTGGATTTTTAAATTGAGGAGTGATACAGAAGGTCTCAATGATGACATTCAATGGGTGACCATTTAAGTCTACCTTTGATTGGACTCACAGATTTGGATATATATCACTAATTTCCATCTCTAAAGGGTTCTGCCATACTTCTACCAACACACAACATATGGCTTAGCCCCTTTCTTGCAGTTTTACTGACTTTACCGGTGTGTAATTATCAACACTGTCCTGGTATTAAAATCAGAATGGGTAAACCCAACCCACCTCCCCACCACCTTTTTTAGCCCCGTAGGCATAAGTATCGTTTTACAGCCTTATTTCCAGTAATCGGTTGCATCACCTCATCTACCGACTCTTTGTATTCCTTTTTGTGATATTAGATCATCCCACATTGAGTTCTGGGACATATGCTCCCTTCGAGTACCCTCTAGGTGGTAAATGGACTGAGCCCCCAGTCTTCCATACTACACCAAAAGGAGGCGGCCCAGTCCTGTGTCAATTTACACCTGTGCAGGGTTACGGACAGTTATGCCATTGCCTCTTGGTAAATATACTGTGTCCTCTTTTTAGACATGTGATCTTATAGTAACCAATCAACACACTTTATAACACTTAGTGTGCATGTGGTATATGATAATTTGAGCTCTGCTTTTTGTTTTAACTATAGCGTTGACAGCGTGCAAACGTTATCCTTCTATTCAATATTTCCCATATGGTTGTAACACTCGAAATTGGGAGATGCCGTAGGGAAATATCATTTGTTTCCACGCAGGCGCGAAGCTCTCCAGTGAGTGGTTAACTTTCTTTTGACACTTAGCGCACTTTTTGCAAATCCAGGAGGTGCGCAGGCGCATTAAGATTATACAGCCGCGACCTTTCTGGTTCGCCAAGGCAGCCACCTGTAACACCCTTTGCCACTGATGATCCGCGCAGGCGTATTTCGGCTTCAGACAAAACCCTCTTTAACATAGTATCTCCATACATCTCGGAGCCGCACATGCGTGTCTTTGACTTGGGCCCAGCCGCAGCGCTCTCTTAGGTCCGCTAGGGATGTTAAAGCGGCAAAACTGAGACAAAGTTATAACTGAACTTGCACAGGGGCGGCATGCTGCTAATTAGTCCACCATTTTCACTATTTTCCGATTCAGGAAGACTTTCGATTGGCTGGAACTGCAGTTTTTACTGCAGTCCGCCCGGAGCCTTGCTGTTTATTTGACATTGTGACCATGTGATAACGAAGTGGAACTTGCAAATAAGCGGTATGTTGCTAATTGGTCCACTGTTTTCCGATTCAGGAAGGCTTTTTATTGGCTGGAACTGCAGTTTCCACTGCAGTCCGCCCGGAGCTTTGCTGTTCATTGGTTAATGTGGCATATATTAACTTCCTCCCTGATCCCGGTCGGTACCTCCTCCACGGCTCAGGATCAGTCCAGGGGTACCGACGGACAGGTGAGGAAGCATTCTCAGCGAAGATCCCTCTTCACCACAGCATTTTTCAGCGAAGATCTTTTTCTACCATAGACCCAGCGAAGCTCTTCTTGCTTTTTCTTCAAGGACCACGATTCGGATTCTGAGCCCAATTTGATTCTGCTCTTTACTTATTTACTAAATGAACATGGAGCTTTCTACCAGTTTTGAAGAGTCTCTTTTACTGCAATTTAAGTGAAATACTGATAGAATTGGAGAATATTATCGCTCTTGTCTTAGTCTCATGGCGGCCCTGTTGAGTACTGCCTCTTACATGCTCAGAACCAATGCCTAGCTTTCTTATGCCAGTGAAATGATCCTATGGGTTTGACCTAATTGGGCATCCATTATTATTTTTATTTCACAAATAGAGCGGGCCTCCATCCCTGAGAAGTGGCCAGGAGAGGTGAGGCTTTCTCCCAAGCATATTTGGGTGACTAAAAACGACAAATAAATAAAACCTATCACTTTGAAGAATGACCGTTAGGCAAAAAGAAATATGTGACGCTATTATAAAAAATGTGTCTGTGTTCTACCTATTTGTTGTTTTTATGTATATGTGTATCTCCCCTTTTCAGGAAAGAATCCTATATATTTTTTGTGAAACAGACATCCCCCGTATGGATACCTCAGCGTACGGTAGGTTTTTTTGTATCATTGTTATGTGCTAATTTCTTCTTTCACAGTAGCCTATTATTTGCCGTATTGCAGTAGTGTTTCAGAGGTCCTGATGAAAGCCGGGTAGGTCATCTTTCCCTACAATGGCTGAAACATGTTGACCGAGCACCATCTTTAGCAGACAGTTATAATTTCAAACTGTCATACACTTGGTTTTAATATTGACACCATGATATCTCCCCAATAAAATTCCCTTTATGTCATGGTAGCCAATTTTACATTGCACTTTTGATTTCTTTTCACATATTTTCACTGCAATTGACATCCCACACCATTACGAATACACTTTTCTAATGGTATGATCCATCACTGGTGGTTCCTTTGGTTTGGAGAAGCACACAATACCAACAGGTGTGTGGCTCCTTAGCCGGACCATCTTTGGAGTTATCCCAGATGATGATGCTCTGCCATTTGGGTGGGCTGATGGGATTCATTTCCTTTTTGTCGTACACACTCTACAGGTAGACACAGAGCGTTTCGCATTTTTCTTTCCCCACATTAGTTTTATAGACCAGTGACAGTCTTCATTTGTTTTGTCATATTACGACAAAGAAGTACCATCAACAATGTGAGGCCGGAGGTAGGTCAAGCTTCTTTGCGCTGAGAACCCGGTGTCCCTATTCTCCGTGAGTGTGCCGTTGGCTGCCCAGGGACGGGCCTTGAGCTCGCCTGGTTCTCTTGTGAGCCTGGTAGTGTTTGCTGGAGCTGCCAGTGACGTTACAAGCTTTCAACCCCTGCAGACCACGTCCAAACCTGGCCAGTGGTTATGGAAACATTTGGATTAGGAGCCCCACTTATGAGCAGCAGCTTAGAAAAGAAAACACTTAATGGATGGTTGGTGCCAGGCCACCAAGTTGGCAGAGGGTTTTGGCTCCACCTTCTCAGCAGCAGACGGCCCTTCATACTTAGAGATCGCCACCAACACTGGGGCTTGTTTTGCTGAAAGTATTTCCATCGGTGTGGCCGAAACCCTTTGGGTGGGACTAAAATGATGGCTGTCTGCCCAGTATGGGGGGCGGCTGGCATTGAGTTCTCGTTTTCTGGAAACAAAGTCCAATCGTGGACATTTCACATTGCAAAACAAAAAAATCAGTGACCCTGAAACACTGAAAGCTTCTGCTTGGGACTGGCAGAGGTTTTCTAGTGGTTCTGAACAGGAAAAATGTACTGCATAGGGACCGCCCTAAATAGAGAGCTCCTTCCACGTGCATTTACTGAGCGACCCATGTCAGTCAAAGATTTCAGCCTAGCGGAGCAAACTCAGGATCTGGTAATAGAAACCAGGCAAGTACGGCAGATGAAGCATCTGCCACTTATTTGCAGATGCCCCACATCTGGCAAACTCTATATGATCCCCTCACTCTTTACTTGCCCATTGTGCAACATATGCAGTTATCAATGCCCATTGGCATTGCGTGATTGATGTGAGGAACCCCTTATAAAAGTCAATAGGTGGAAGCTTGTTGAGGAAAAACAGATTTTATAGGCCTATAGACAACCGATTACTGACAACATGTTGTCAAAGCATTTAGACAGTGATATATTGCAGCGGTACTTAACTTGTGGTCAGGGGACCCATGGGGGTACCCAACACCGATTCAGGGGGTTCCTCGACTGCATAGAAAATGAAATGATATTAACAGTTTAATAAAGTGTACATAAATAAGATTAAAACGTTCCATAAATGTGAAGGATTTTAAAATTAGAGTCTAAAAATTAAGTTGTGTACTCGGATTGATTTGTGGGAGCGGTGCAAATGCATCGAACAAAATATGGTCAAAGAGTGGGCTGAATTTAGAAAACCGAGTCATAGATATAGGTTTAATCCATTGTTTTCTTGCCTACTACGCCACCCCAGTTTGGACCGGGCCATATACAAATCAGGCTTGACACTGATGCCCATGGGAACAGGCCAGCCTGAACTGCCAGGCCAGGTCCTCCCTGGATCAGAATCAAGGGTCCAGTTTAGGGGTATCACCCCTCATCAACAAGGCTAGCTTCAATCCACAGGCACAGTGAGCACAGGATCTACATCTGGGCATACCCTTCCCACTTAGGGCAACAAAAAGAAAAAAAATGATGGCTGGGAATGGATGTTGAGCAAATAAAACATTCACCCCAGTCATAGATCTGGGTTAAATCCATCGTTTTGTGCTCAACGCCACCCCAGTTTGGATCCAGCCATATGCAAATCAGTCTTAACCGTGCACCTCATGAGAACAGTCCAGCCCGAACTAACAGGCCAGGTCCTCCCTGGACTGGAAACTAAATTCCTGGGTCCAGTTTCAGGGTATCACCCCACATCACCAGCCAGGCTTGTTTGAATCCATCATTCAGTCCATCATCTTGTATGTTTGCTATGTTCGGCCTAAGTGGCCAAGGGTATGCCCAGACATGGGTCTCTTGCTCATTTTGCCACTAGATTTAAGCCAGCCTGGCTGATGAGGGGTGATACCTCGCAACTGGTCCCAGGATGCTTGTTTGTGGTCCAGGGAGGACCTGGACTGGCAGTTCGGGCTGGGCTGTTCCCATGGCGAGCAGGGTCAAGATTAATTTGCATATGGCTTGGTCCAAACTGGGATGGCACGGTGAGCAAAATAATGAAAGTTTCAGCACTGCGTCCATCATCTTAGTTGCTGCGTCATTCAATGTGGGGCTTTCCGTGACCAGAGTGAGATTGGCTTCTTATTAGTAGTCCAATACCAAGGACAGTCTTGTGGTTTTCTAGTTGTCCTTAGTAGTTAGTGTGGATTCATTGGTCTTCTAATCGTACAGTGTGTGTACCAACACCTTTCCTTAGATGTTGGGGCTGTGGTGAAGGGGTGCCCCAAGTGGTTAGATCGTTCTTGAGTTTATATAACACTGTTCGGGCGATGTTTAGTGGTGGTTTCTCTACAAACCACGGACAGAAGATTCAGTACAGACCCCAAGCACCCACCTGCTGGTGGTTCAATGCTCACCGCAGGCGCACGCCTCCTGGCGGTTTCTGTGCAGACCCCCAACACCCCTCCTGGTGGATTTTCTACCGACTCCAGGCACAGGCCTGGTAAATTCGGTACACATCCCAGGTGCACGCCTCTTGGTGGTTTCTGTACAGACCCCAGGCACACGCCTCCTGGCAGATTGGGTAAAGACCCCCAGCACAAGCCTTGTGGTGGTTTGTGTGCAGACCTCCGGCACACGCTTCCTGGTGGTGCATGTGCAGACGAGCCCAGGTACACAACTCCGAGTGGATTCTGAATAGACCCTAGGCGCGTGCCTCTGGTGGGATCAGTGCAGACTCCATACACACGCCTCCTGGTAGTTTGTGTATGAACCCATGCACATGTCTCTGCTGTGTTCAGTACTGACCCCATGCAAACGCTTTCGGGTGGTTTCTGAGGTGCTCACGGGCACCGCATCCTGGAGATTTCTTTACAGACCTCAGACAATCGCTTGCCAGGGAGAGATGGAGAAAGACATGGTCGAACCTTGCCAGTTCTGGGAGTGTCCTGGCAGGCGAACACCCCTCCCCAGCCAGCCCTCCTTGCTCACCCACCGTTCTCCATTGGGGCTGGAGAGATGTTTGGGAACCCCAGCCAGACCCCTCCCCTTCATTTCAAGAGAGAGGGGCGCCGCGCTCTGCAGACTGTCTGCACTTCATTCCAGGAGGCAGAGGCCGAGGGCAGACAGAGCTGAGCGAGCACCGCGTGCGCACGGAGCGAGCACGCCAGAGAGAGCCAGCGTGCACAACCTGCAGCGCCAGAGCGCGAGACTTCTCACAGTCTGCGGCGCGAGGAGCACCGCGCAAGAGGCGCGCGAGTCCCCAAGCTGCGCGCGAGGGAGCTCCAGCGAGCACAACCTGCTGCGCGAGGAGCACCGTGCAAGAGGCAGGCACATAGTGCCCGAGCTGCGCACGAGAGAGCACGAGAGAGACCCAGCGAGCCTAACCTGCAGCGTGGAGCGCGCAGAGAGAGAGCGGCCAGGGCACCGTCCGCCGCCGTCTCCACGCCACATTTTGACTGTCTGCCAAAGGTGACATTGATGCTGTCGTCTGGGGGACCCTCACAGGAGCCGGCTTCTTAGCACGGGGCGCCTCGGTGTCCATGCTTTTTAATGGTACTGAGCTCGCGGACCGGTGCCTTCACCCTGCGGTGGCGAACACGGGGGCCGTCTCTTCATACTGACAGCTGCTGAGACGCGCGTCTGTGCCGTCAAACAGAGCCCTGCTACTAAACACTGCCGACCCTCTCCGGTTACAAGTATACCAGCACTGGCGAGACATGCTGGTACTGTCCCAATAAAAGTATAGCAGCCCGAAGAGAAGTACTGGTACTGTCCCGTTGCAATATAGCAGGCTGGTGAGAAGTGATGACACTGTTCTAATAAAAGAACTGTGCTGATAGGAAGTGGTGATACTGTTGCATTCAATTTATAGGCGCCCTGAAAAAACAATTAGTTGGTACTGTCCTATTAAAATCAATACATGAGAAGTCCTGGCGCCGCCTCATTAAAGTATAGTCATCTGATGAGACGTACTAGCACTGTCCCATTACTGCCATGGTTAAAAGTATAGCAGGGCTGATGAGAAGTGCTGGCGCTGGCCCATTAAAATAAAGCAGCCTTATAAGAACTGATGGTATTGCCCCATTCTAAATATAACAACGCTGGCTTGCCCCATTATGTGGACAGCAGTTCTCGTTTGAAGTGCGAGTACCATCCATTTAAAAGTACAGCATCACTGCTGAGAAGTGCTACCGCTATTACATTAAAAGTAAAACCCCCGTAATTTGAAGTGCTTATACTGTCCCATTGAAAGGGCATCAGCCCTATTGAAGTGCTGGTGCTGTCATTTAAAGGTATAGCTGCTCGGATGAGAAGGCTGGTCCCATACAAGTGCAGCATCCCTTCCCTGAAGTGCTAATAACATCCCATTAAAAGAACAGCATCCAGACCGCTATTGCATTAAAATCATAGCAGACCCGATGAAAAGTGCCAGTGCTATCCGATTCAAGTACAGTAACTCTAGCACCGAGAAGTGCAAATACTGCGCTAATAAAAGTACAAAAGCCCTACTCCGAAGGGCAGTCACTGTCCAATTAAAAGGACAGCGTCCCGCTACAAGTGTTGGTAATGTTCCTAATAAACTATCTACTAAAAAGTAAAGATACTGAAAGATACTGTGCCATTAAAAATTCAGCAGCCCGGTATAGGGATTCTAGTGCTGACTCATTAACAGTGCTGAGAAGCGCGGACACTGTACTATTAAATATGCATCAGCCTTGCTGAGAAGTAGCAGCCGGTACTGTACCATTAAAAGTCCATCAGCCCTACTGAAGTTCCTGAACTGTCCTAATATATGTACAGCCGCCCGGCTGGCACTACTGCTTCCTGTAAAGGTCCTCTTCTGGAAAGCGGGCAGTGCCCGCCGATTTAAGCCCAGTTCGGAGTTGCTGAGGCTCTTATACCTAGGGTGACGTGCCCGCAGAGGAGGGGGTGTCCCCCACGCAGCCAGACTCTTCACCGGAGCAGGATCATTTGAGAGGGAGTCCCCTCCCCGTTCCAAGGACCACCCTCGCGCACAGCATGATCAGGAGGCAGGTGGGAGGGATGGAGCTGTCACACTGCCCTCCCGATGCTAGCCCCATGTAGTGTGCGCAGTGGCACTGTTGGCGCGGGACTCTCGGAGCTGGACTCTAGGCGCTCGACTCCTGGTGCACGCTCATTGTAACTTGACTCTCGAAGTTGAGCTCCTCGTAGTCAACTTTTGCCACATACCTCTTTGCACTCTGGGAGTTTGATTCGTCGTGCCCGACTCTCGGCGATCTACTAACGGGACATGGCTTTTGGCGCTTGACTCTTGGCGCTCGGCTTTAGTTGCGTCTCTCAACTGGTAGAACTTTACTCGCGTGGCACGCCTCTTGCAGCGCCGCCTGGCGCTCTCGTGTCTTGGCGCTTGACTTGCCGAAGCTGTTCTCTCTGGACGTGGTCCTTGGTGCTCCACCAACCGGTACGCTGCCATTGGTGCCCGACTATCAGCTTGACCTGGACGTTGTGGTGGCCCTGGGGGCTTATGGCTGATCAGGCGGATGAGTGGCCCCTTGAGCGGTCTGCCTGAGCTGTCCTCGTCCACTGACCCCCTGGCTTCCACCTCCCGGTGACGTGAGGACCCTTGTGTACAGGGAGGCGCTTTATGGGTGCAAAGGAAGTCTCCACAGGATCGCCCGTCGTCCCGCCAACTGGACACCAAGTCCAGATTCCTGGAATGATCCTGCAGGGTTTGGGGTCCTTCTCCCCGGAGGTTGGGGCTCCTGAGTCATCTCGATAGACCTTTGCGAACACAAAACTCCTTTATTCCCGTCTTCAGCCACTGTCTTGGGTGCCGCGTGCAGACACCCACCCCCTCTGGAGCCAGGACTCGGCTGGTGGTCCCCACGCCGTACCCCTCGCCCTGCACACAGCGCTCCAACGGCCGCTCTTGGACGGGTCCATCGAGGCGCTATGAGGGGCTGGGTGCTGGCCGTGGTGGCGGGGCTCGTGTGGCAGCATCTCGCCCTGGTCCGCGTGGCGGCCAAGAAGGAGCGAAAGAAAGGGAAAGAGCAGAACCAGTACCTGCTGCCGCAGCTCAACACCACCGTGTCCAACAGCGAGGAGTTTCACGGGCAGGACAAGGTAAGGGGCGAAGCCAGGCGCTGCTGGAGAGGCGTGCACGGAGGCCCGCGTGCACACAATCTATTCACACACACACACGTGCACACAAGCCATTCACACACATGTGCACAAATACTATTCACACACACACACACACACACAAGTGCACACATGCTATTCACACACACACGTGCACACAAGCCATTCACACAAACACGTGCACACAAGCCATTCACACAAACACGTGCACACAAACTATTCATACACACATACGTGCACACAAGACATTCACACACACGCGTGCACACGAGCCATTCACACAGACACGCGCACACATACTATTCACACACACACATACGTGCATACAAGCTATTCATACACACTCGTGCACACAAGTCATTCACACATGTGCACACAAGCTATTCACACACACACACACACACACACGTGCACACAAGCCATTCACACACACGTGCACACATACTATTCACACACACATACGTGCACACTATCTATTCACACACACGTGCACACAATCTACTCACACACCCACGTGCACACAAGCCACTCACACACACACACACACACACGTGCACACTTACTATTCACACACTGAATATTCTGCGAGGGCTGCAAGGTGGAGATTCACAGGAGTCCAACACACGTGCACATACAAAACATGCATGCCGCCAGGACGGCAGGGTGCATACTTTACATCCATTCCGTAATACAGAATATTCATGTCACGCGGGCTGCGTGGTGCGTCTTCACATTCGCATACAGAGCCAATTTAGCCCGTTGGTGCCCGGTGCGACAATCTTCTTTGGCGTCCACCCCCATGACCCCCTTCCCCACAGATTCGCTCTCAACCACCCTTCAACAGTGCCCCATTTCTCTCCGTAGCCCCTCTCTCACATGCATTACATTTGTTTTATAGCGCTGCTTACACTAGTGTAGGTTGTCAGAGCACTTCAGGTCACACACATACATAAAGAGACGACGAATCACAGTGTATAAATCAGTCTATAGGGAATGCTACATAAAACAACGAGGAAGTATATTTTAAGAGTGCTTGGTCTGGAGAAGCACACACTCATGATTTAAGACGTACCACAGTGGGTGGCTTTGCTATTAATGTATTTCTACCCAGGGCACAAGTCCTAAAAAAAAAGTGGGGGGACGCTGACGTCACGACAGGAAGTGACGTCACAAAAGGTAGCTTGCACCATCAGACTCATTGCCTTCCCTCGCTCACCCCTTAGCAAATGGAGCCACACATTCACTCTTTGGCCTCTCAGGGGAGAGATCTCGCCCCAGAGAGGCCACAGAGTGAATGTGTGGCTCCATTTGCTCCAGTTATCGAGCTCCCGGTTAAATAAGTGGGGGGACACCGTCCACCCGCATGGTACCCTGGCTCGAGCCCTGTTTCTACCCAAATGAACCCATTTAAACAACATTAGGACAATGTAAAACTTGGGAAAAACAACGTTCTAACCTATGCCTTGCAGTTTGCATGCAGCTCGGTGATGACATTTCATAGGTCACTGTGCTATATTAGGATTATAATTTATGAACTGCAAGTAACACAAGATTCACTGTGACACAAAAGCAGTAACCCACTGAGCTATCCACATAAAGTACAGTTCTGTGATCTGCATGGTACACGTTCTTCACAGGAGGCATATTAACCCTATGCGCTACTTTATGAGGAGTCAAAATCTCTCTTCAACAGGAACATTATTCACTAGAGTTATCTTGACATTTTTTATTGTTGACTGAAAACTACTGGAAACACCAGGAACTTTGCAGTAGGTGCTTTTAAAACAATAATTAAATTCTAAACATAATGCCCCTCACCCTCTCAGCCCTGGGGCAGGTGTGCAGCGGCAGCTCCTCCGCTATGGTGGGGCAATGTTGCCCCCCCCCCAACCCCCCACCCGCCAGCTGACTCAAAATGTCAGGAAAGGAAAAAGAAAACGATAAACACGCCTGGGGAGGGGGGAGGGGGTACAAAGGGGTTGACAGGCTGCAGGAGGAGTTGTGGGCACTGTTGTCAGTGCGCATGACGGTTTGGACGGCCGACTGACCAAACCGTCCTGTGCACCGATGCTGTCTCCCACCCCAGCTGTGTTGCCGGGTTGGAGACAGCAGGCTCCCAGTCTCACTGGGAGTGCACATTCAGAAGGTTCAGGCCAATCCTGACTCTGCTCTCATGACATGAGAGCTAAGTGAGGATTGGCCGCTGGGAGCTTGCGCCTGCCAGGAGAGGAGAAGAAGAGCACAACGCAGCCGGCTATAGGTACATAATTTTATTTTATTTTTTTTAATTTTGTTGTCCCTTGACCCTCTCCCCGCCCCATCCACTCTTCCAGAACACCAGCCGCTACTGCAGCTGTACTGTTTATACCGCCATTGAGCCGACCCTTGCACACAATATCTATTCACGCATACAGAACATACACTGAGGTCTGCAACATGTATACTCACATGTGCACAATATTAGTCACATGTATAGAACTTACAATGAGGGCTCTGTGGTGTGTGCTCATGTGTGTTCAATATCTGTTCGCATATTTAGAACATACACCAAGGGCTGTGTTGTGTGTAATTATGTACAATGTCCACCAATTGTATTGTAATTGATTGTGTCGAGTGCTAAGTACCCCTGAGGTGTTAAAGGGCTTTATGTGGGCAGCACACTTTCCCGAAACCCTCATAAGGAAACCATTACATGCATTTACTCGAGGTAGGTGTGATCTTTTGATGGGAAGGGGCTTGCTGTGAATGTATTCAAATGTTTGGGCATATTAATAGGTCAGCTACATGACATTGGGCTTTGTTAGGTCGCAGGGGTGTGACTTTTAAAGTAGCGTTGTGATCTTTGAAATGAGGTGACACAATAACAGGGATTAAGGCAAACATGCGTGTGATTTAGAGTAAGCTGTGCTCTGAGGGAGGAAGAATGCAGAGGATGGAATGTAAGTAGAGGGTCATTTGAAGGAAATGGAGAGACAACAATTGGATGTTTTAAGTCAAGATCAACATCATAGGAACACAGAGGAGACTTTTTAGAGATTTCATGCAATCTGAGGATGCAAAACTGTAAAAGAAACATCATTATTTGCATGAACTATCAAATCAGACAACCAATCTATCACCTGAAAGACTACCACTGGACCACCCCATAAGCAAGAACAACTGATCAGCTCAAGGGCTGGAAGCGTAAAGTAATGGCTGGACACAAACACAGTGAAATATCGAGAGGCTTACGCTGCACTGGAAGGTAGCAGTAACCCCATGATTATAGCAACTTGAGAGAATGCACTGGGTAAATAATGCAAACATTGAAATGAAGATTCTGCAAATGCTGGAGCGGATATCTTCTGATGTTTACCCTTAAAGTTTTCTCAAAGTAAAATATAAAGCGCACACAAAGTTCTGAGGCATGCATATGTACAGTATTTAGTTACATGTTTGGAGCATACACTCTCAGTTCTGGGCATAACTCACAGGTATAAAATAACATCATATCAATTCAACATCTGCTGTGGGCTCTATAACGTGCACTCACAAGCTTATATTCCTCCACCCATAGGAAACATACATCGGAGGCTGTGTGCTGTGTACTCGCATGACTACAATATCTTTTCACCTATTTAGAACATGCAACCAAAGATGATCACGTATAGCAAGCGTACACTGAGGGCTAGATTGTTCCTACTTTGAACTGTACACAATCTACATGAGTAGAATACATACTCAGGGGTGTATGGGGTATAAGTGCCTGTGCAAACGCTCTGTTCACATACAGAAAACATACACAGAATTTGTTCTTAAGTTTGTGCTCTCATGTGGAGGTCTGGTGGAGGGTATTCCTCCCAGACATCATATTACCCTGCATCTCCGTAAATTGCACTGGCTGCCCGTAAGTAAAAGATGTCAATTTAAAGCTATGACATTGGCCTACAGGGCTATGCAGGGCAAAGGCCCGGTTTATCTTAAAACTTGCTTACGTCCTTATCATAATGCCAGATCACTGCGCTCAAACTCCCAGTCTCTCCTAGTCACTCCTAGGTTTAAGAGAACCCGAAAGGGAGGGAAAACTTTTGAAGTCTGCGCCACTCAGCAATGGAATAAGCTCCCTTTGTCCCTCCGAGCCTGTCCATCTGAATCTCTATTCCGTAAGGCCCTCAAAACCCATCTTTTTGATCTATAATCTGTCTTGTATTTGCCCACTGCTTCCAGATTCATTAGCGCCGGGACGCCCCGTTGGGGCAGCTGCGCGCTTTACAAAATACACAAATAAATAAATAATAAATGTGAACACATTGTTCTTATATATAGAACATACACGGAATGCTTCACGCCTCACACATGTACATTATCTATTCATACCTCTTAAACATACACTGTGGTGTGTACTAACTTGTCAGTATCTAATCCCATATCTAGAACATAGATCCAGGGCTGTGTGAAGAATAACTGAGGGTCATGTGGTGTGTATGCACATGTGCACACTACATGCTCATTTATATAAAATATACTCTGTGTACAAAGTCTCTTTCATATATAACCAGGGGTGAGTGGTGTGTTGCCACAAGTACATATTATCTTCTCACATATATAAAACCTACACTGAATGTATTTGCCTGTTGTATCATCTCACATGAGCATAATATAGTCACATAAACAGTATACCATAAGAACTGTATGACGTGTACTCAAATTAGAGGCGGGCGAGCGGCTGAAAGCTCGAGCCAGAAGCCTGGCTCTTGGTCAGCTCCAGGTCCTGTTGGAACCTCAAGCCCATAACGAGCCGAGCTTTAATGTAGTATCTGCCTCCTGCCCTCCCTCTACCTAGAATGTGATGTTGAGTACATAGCTACCAACTATGGAACTGGGGAAACAAGTTCAAATCTCAGCGTTGGCCCAACATCGTGTGTTTCTGGGCAAATCACTTAGGGTCATATGTATGAACATATTTTCCCAAATGCACAGAATGGGTAAAACCCTTTGATACATCTGGCCCTTAATCTCCAAGTGACTTAATAAAAACATGAATGTGACCTTGTGTAATGTAACTGGTGTACATGTAAAGCGCTGCAATACCTTGAAACTAGAAAACCTGGACAAATCATGGCTTCCCCATTACATTGTGTGATCTCAGGCAAATATTTTATTCCACCAAAACTCCTTTTTTCATATTCGCATATGAAAGCGTTTTCAAATATGTGAGCTCAGAATACCAGCTATACAGAAACCCACTGTGTTTGATTTAATAGATAATAAGTTGCTCTGTAATAATCCGATCGACATAAAGAGTTCACATGACCATGTCTTGCGTCTTGGTTTTCTAATGCACTGTCTCCAGCGTAAGGATGGGGGTAGGAATGATTCTCTGTTCATATTTAAGAACTTTTAAGAAGTACTTTTCAGTGCAGCGCCATAACGTGACGTATTCATGTCAAAGGCTTCACATGTTACAGAAATACACCTTTGTTTATTTTTAAGGAGATTTTATCCTTGCTTGTTATATGATTTACATGGCAAACATTTTCATGGCTCGACTCATGCACTGACTCTAGGAGCCAAGGCAGACCCATGGCTCGGCTCTCCCTGTTAATTTCTTGGCTTGCCCATCTCTAAATCAAATGTGTAAATTACCTATGCGAAAACGTAGCAAATTTACTAGTACTCAATGCATATGTACTCATATTTGAGGCATATAGACATATCTACGTTGTGTGCACTCTTCTGCAGGCTTTTTTCATGTGTTTGTGGAAAGTTACACTGATACCAATGCAGAGTATACTCATGCATGGAATGTCTGTACATCCATCTCCTCCACTGGCGGCTGGCATGGGGGGTGAGGGACGGGGTGGGGTAAGTGGGTAAAGTAAAGAAAAAAAAATAAAACTTACCTTACCTCCTTGTCGCTCCTCGTCGTCCCTCTGCTCCACAGGAATCAGGAAGCACACCCAGGCTCCCCTGACCAAATACAGCGCTGCAATGCAGGGTTGTGAGTAGTAAGCACCCAGGCTTCCCTGACCAATCACAACGTTGCAATGCAGCGTTGTGATTGGTCTGAGCGCCATGTTTCGCTGTTCAGCCCGGGAGTGTGGGCTTTGGCATGTTCTCCACGCAGGCTGTAATGCAGCTTGCATGGAGAACATGCAACGTGCACTTGAATGTTTGGCCGGCCCGAGAGGGCATTGCACACTTAGGAGGGTGCCACTACTCCTCCCCTGCTCTGAGAGCAGAGCAGACCCGCCCGCCAAGCCGCAACACAAACAAATAAAACCGTAATAACAATGTTAATATCACTTTATTTTTCCTTTATTTCCAGTGCCGAAAGCAGTGGGGCAACACTCCTCCGCCTTAGCGGAGGAGCCGCCACTGTGCTACACTGAGATCAGTGGAGCTCTCGGTGTCATGTACAACTACACAGATATACACAGCATGTTCAGTGTTGTGAGGTGTACATAACGCATGAGTATGTGTATAACTTCCCTACACAGGAAAGTTGGTACATGCTTTATGCCTATAGATGTGTGCAGTACTAACTGTGATATGTGCAGCACACATAAAGGCACGCAACATATATCGAGATAGGCACAGCGTGCTTTATCCATGCTCTGTGTACAGCATGGATAAAGATGTGCATACATATGTACTGTGATGTACAGAGCATGTTTTTCGACATGGGGAGTTTGTAATGTGATCTGTGAAACAAGTTTAAGGATTTCTGTAAGCGCTTTTAAGTGTTCCTAATGTTTCTCAATGTATGCTTTATATCCACCGATGTCTACAGGGTATTCTCAGGTGTGTGCATTATATACTAGGATCTTTGATGGGAAATTGCAGCTATGTGATGTGTGTTCAGCCCAGGTCCAGATATATGCATGCATTGTGATGTATACAGGTTGGGAGCGTATAGCCAGGACTAATGGAATTATATGGCAGGAGAGGGCCATATTCTATCGCAGGTTTGAGTAAATTATGCGGCAAGAAAAGGCAAATTATGCAGCATAATGTGGCACATTTTGCAATAGTATTACCTCATTATTTAGTAATTTTTAGGTATCGCCTACGCAGCGTGCATGCGCTGCATAGGAGGGCCTTTTGCCGTCGCTCTGCTCTTTTTGGAAGCACATACTCGTGCTTGTGTTGGCATCCACCTTGCAGGAGCGAGCAGGGGCGAACCACAAGCATGAGTATGTGCTTCCAAAAAGAGCAGACTGCGCGCGCACGCACGCCCGCTCGCACCACTCCCGGGCATGTTTAGGTTGAGCCTCTCCGTCCCAGGCTTGCCATATCTCGCTCCAGCCGCCTCTTCTCCCCTTCCAGGGTGGCCTAGTCCCTCAGCAGGTCCCGGTAAGAAGCCTTGCCTCTTGCAGGCTGAGCTTCAGCCTTGGCCTTTTCCTTCCTCAGGGTCTCCAGCTCCCATTGCAACTCCGGCGGGGCTGGGGTAGCTGCCTTCTGCACTCGCTCTAGCAGTAGATCCGTGAGAGCCAAACGGGTGCTAAGGACCCCCGGATGTATGACGGTACCACGCGTACTTTTACAACGCGTACCGTTACAACGCTACTTTTACCACGCAAGTCGTTACAACGACTTGCGTGGAGGGGCGCTGGATAGTAAATTTTTAAATTTACTATTCCAACTCCAGTCCCCGTGGACTCTAGGGAAAGGAGTTGGATAGTAAATTAAACTATTTACTATCCTGGAGCGCCCCCCAGCGCAAGTCGTTGTAATGACTTACGTGGTAAAAGTAGTGTGGTAACGGTACCGCGTTGTAAAAAATGCGTGGTTACCGTTGTATACCAGGACCCCCAGCTCGGCGCTCCCTGCTCCAGCTCCTGGACAGAGAGTCCGCCTTGGCCCTGGTCAGGGCAGCTGGCCTCATGCGGGTTCGGCACGATGTAGGTGCAGCTCCCGATGCTGCGGTCGTTGTTTTACAGTGCCAAGCTGTAATGCATTACTGTTTTCCTCAAATTTTTGTTTACAGATGTTATGCAGTTATTTTGTAGACTGCATGACCATGTACCGGACCGGTTCAGATGTTTGAGTTTAGATGTTATAACATGATTTAGAGATTGCACACTAGCCACTGAACCGGTTCATATTTTTGAGGACAGATTCAATAAATATGTTTGGAGATTGCACGACCATGCACTGCACTGGTTAGCAAAATTACGAAGGCATTTACATAAAAATATCAGTACATATGAATTCTTTTGGCACTGCCGCGACACTGGTGGAATAGCATGATAAACGAAGCACCTT
This sequence comes from Lissotriton helveticus, assembly GCF_964261635.1. NCBI lineage: Eukaryota > Metazoa > Chordata > Amphibia > Caudata > Salamandridae > Lissotriton > Lissotriton helveticus. The sequence goes on along the minus strand of NC_136065.1, from coordinate 322,667,366 downwards.
CCAGTTTTAGAATGATTCATTTAATATAGCTCAAATGTAATTTGGCTTGGTTTCACAGTAGTTGACATAGTACACTTCTCTAATATGACGTCTCTGACCCCTCAGTTTGTATTGCATATCTTCAAACCAGTTTTAATCACTCCTAAAAACTAGGCCGAAAACACAAAGATTTATTTATTGAGTTGCAATTTATGAAGCTGTGAAATAGGTGTTGGCACACTTTCGAAAGAGCTTCTTGTAAGTAAGTATAACTGTTAATGGACTCTGAGTACTACTTAGAAATTAATAAAACTTAAAGTTAAGATTAATATTTGAAATTAATTATCCTAAAATTCGAAGGTTGCTCTGCTTGTTGTAAGCGCAGAAGTGAACTGAGATACAGTTTCCAGTTAAGACATTGTATGCTGCTGTCCTGTGAAGTGCAATCACCATGTATTTCGTGGAGCAAGCATGACCTCATATACTATTTTTTTTCTACCTATCAGAGACCAATCTCTTTCAATTTAAAATTGGAACACAACCTTTTTTGTTGTTGCCCCCTTTCAATTTGACATATATGTCTTCTTTTGGTTTCCTGCCCATAACTTTGTAAATTGCACTTAGTTCTAAGGTTAATTAGAATTTTCCTTGTGTGCCCTAGGGGTGCCCATGTTTTGCAAAGATTGTCTAAAGAATCTTCCCATTTGCTGGCCCAAGACGTGGTGGTGACTGCCCAAGGAGCAACATTTCTTCAAGGGAGGGAGTGGGCCCTTAAGTCACGGGAGGTTGCAATGATAAATATCAAACAAGCATTGGCATAGGCACTAGGTCTCGCCTTTGGGACCTTATAAGTATTTAGTTATGCAGCACAATATCCTTGGTGCAACAACATCAACTGTTGCCTGACTAAACACTAATAAGGCCCCAAAGGCGAGACCTATTGGCTATGCCACTGCTTGTTAAACTTGTTAACACTGTCTGGGCATTGGTTGCACCCCATGAGTACCAGTTTAACACCCAATTATAACAACAAGCAACAAAAAGGTGACCAGTCCAGTCTTGTAAAGGACCTTCAAGCATGCAGCAATACATGTGGCTGCATTTTAAGTAACCTTTGAACCGTTTGAGCTAGAATTCTTTTTTTTGTAAAAATTTTCAGATTATGCAGCAGATGGTGGATTATGTGGTAAATGCGGCAAATCTATAATTATGCGAAAATTGCTGCGTTCGCACAATCGCATAATTATGGTGGCCAAGAGTGTGTGTTTGTGGGCCCTGTGATGTGTACTGCATGTGTAAAGCCAGGTGTATGCACTGTGTTGTGTACAGCATGTGTACAGATAGGTGTATGTGCTGTGATAAGTACATAATACATACAGATATGTAATGTGATGAATAAAGTATGAGTACAGTTAGATGCATGTGCAGTGATGTGTACAGCATACGTGCACATAGGTATGCATAGCACTGACTGGCATAAAAAGAAATTGAACAAGGCAGCACAATATTGCAACTTGCAATAGCACATTGGAGCTATTTTGCTCAATCTCTTTTAGAGACAGCAACTGCTGTTATATGAAAGTAAAAGTCAGTACTTGCATTTTGTCTACCCTGTCAACAAATGGCCATTTTTTTTTGTTTTCGCTAAACAGCACTTATTGCTGCAAAGAGAAAGGGTGCAAAGTAGTAGGGGTGGTAGTAACTTGCATAATTTGTTGTAGCGTAATTACACAGAATTACTGCACACCTACATGAGATTCTGTGTATTTAGGCAAGAAGAGTAATTTGGCATTTAGCGCTACTTTCTTAGCACAAAAGTTACCCCTTGCATCCAAAATGGGCCAGAGGATGCGTTTTTCACTAGGAAATAGCGCTAAATGTAACATAACATGAATGCAGCACAATTTTTCCCCACCTTACTCACTGCATTCAGCACTATTTTCTTAGCACAAAATGCACCCTTGTTGCCAAAATGGAAACAAGGATGCATTTTGCACTAAGAAAATATCACTTAATGCAAAACAACATGAACACCGGTTACTAAATTAATTGTTTTTGTGCTTATTTTCCCGTCAAATTGGCCTTAATTTACGCAAGTGGGAGTAATTGCGTAATTCTGCATCAAAGAGTGATGCAGAATTACAGGAATTATTCTGATTGCTCTTGTGTAATGACAATTACTCTCAGGCCTACAAAATGCCACATCACTACAACATAAAACATGGTGCAAACTGCAAAGGTGTACCTGAGACCGAAAAGCATCTCCAATGCAGTTTAGGTAATTCCACTCTAGTAGTGCTTTTCCGCATGTGGAATCCCAGCGAGTACATTGGAAGCCTGGGGATGCAAATGTACTTGAAATGGAGGAGTACAAATGTACGACAGGGACCTAAATATAGGTAGGTCCTAGGCTTTGTAGCATTCTATTTTCACCAGGCTGCTGAAGGTCTGAATGGAAGTGACACAGCCACATGCTAGTCCATTGGTAACTCTGCTGTGGTGTTAGTGCCTGGTAACCCTTTCTCTGACCTTGGTATGATATACACCATACTGTAGTGTTAGTATATTATAAACCCTGCTGTGGTGTTAGTATATTATAAACTTTGCCTTGGTGTTAGTGTTTTAACCATTGCTCTCTCTGAACTTGGTATGTTGTAAACTTAACTGAGGCACTGGCATATTATAACCCTCTCTGTGGTGTTATTATATTCTAACCCCTGCTGTGGTGTTAGTATTTTGAAACCCTTGCTCTCTGACCATAGTATGTTGTAATAGCGAACCCTATTATGGTGTTAGTATATTATGAACCCCACTGTGTTGTTACTGTGTTATAAACACTTCTGTGGTGTTAGTATATTACAAACTCTGCTGTGGTGTTAGAGCGTTGTAACCCTTGCTATGCTGTAAACCCTAATGTGATGTAAGTATATTGTAAACCCTGCTGTGGTGTTAGCACATTAAGAACCCTGCTGTGGTGTTGGCGCTTTCTAACCATTGCTCTAATCTTGGTATGTTGTAAACTCTGCTCTACACAGCATATTATAAACCTTGCTGTGGTATTAGTAAATTATGAATCCTGCTGTGGTGTTAGTATATTCCAAACTCTGCTGTGGTGCTAGAGCTTTGTAACCCTTGCTATGCTGTAAACCCTAATGTGATGTTAGTATATTATAAACCTTGCTGTGGTGTTAGTAAATTATGAATCCTGCTGTGATGTTAGTATATTCCAAACTCTGCTGTGGTGCTAGAGCTTTGTAACCCTTGCTATGCTGTAAACCCTAATGTGATGTTAGTATATTATAAACCTTGCTGTGGTGTTAGTACATTACCAATCCTGACGTGGGGCCCGATTCACAGAACTAATCTGGGACAAAATCCTAAACGTACTACTTTTGGTATTCACAGAATGCATTTAGTAGTAGGAAAGTTAGGATTTTGTCTTAAGTCTGTCTTAAGTATGTTTTAAGTTTGTCTTAAGTCTATCTTAAGTTTGTCTTAAGTATGTCTTAAGTCAAATTTAAGAAAACATCCTAACTTTACTACTACTAAATGCTTTCTGTGAATACCAAAAGCCCTGCTATGGTGTTTGTACATTATACACTCTGTTGTAGTGTTGGCATATTGTATGTTCAGCTTCGTTGTTAGCTCACTGTAAACCGTAGCAGGCAGTCCATTCTAAGCCCAGCTGAGGTGTTAATTTACTGTAAACCTTCCTGTGATATTAGTACATTGTAGACTGTGTAGTAGAAATACTGCTTTAATGTTAGTTAACACCCCCAAAGAAAACATAAGCAAGAACATATCACATACATCTAACACTACCTACATATGCTTTTGGACAGCTGTCAGGTAGCTCCCAACAGCAATCACAACAGATCACATTTGACAAAACACCTTTCTTGCATCAAGCACAGCCCAGGTATGTCATACATATGCTACCACATGGCTTCAAACAGCCCATTCCACTGATATGGATGGGCTTCACAGAAAATGTCAAACATAATACACTAAATAGAACACCTCGAACCATTAAGCACAGCAAAATTGGCTATCACTGTGCACATAGCACTTTCAAAACTGCTGCTTCACCAAATAACAATAAACATAACACATTAGACAAAACGCACAACATACATCCAAGGCAGTCCAGTTAAGCGCAGTAGTTGATTTTGTTGGTACCCAACACCACTCACCATCAAGAAATGCCACGCATTCATCTCCATACAGCAGGTAATGTACATATCCACCAACCAAATAGATGTGTTCAAAATTGGTTAAGCTCTCCAACCTCAGCCATGAATTACAACACGAATAAAGCACAGACGCCTAACAGAGAAATGGAACAGAACACAATACCTGCAGCACTCATCACAAGTAAAATCTGATAAAAAAACTTAAGACCATGCTGAAAAGTATCTAAAATGCCGGGCACACAGGGTTGCATTCAATTGTCACTAACATACCATAGCACTGTCATACCGACTGTGGTTTTAGCATATTGTAAGCCCTTCTGTGATATTAATATATTTAAACCCTGCTGTGGTTAGTAGTTATTTGTAAACCCTGTTGTGGGGTTTCCATTGTTAACTTTCTGTGTAAACCCTCCTGTGGCGTTAACCTTCTATGTAAACCAAAATGTTGTGCTAGTCTAATGCAAACCCAATGTATTACTCCTATGGTGTAGGTCCTTTGTGAACTATGGTGCGGCGTGAGACCACTGTTACCCATACTGCAGTGTTAGTCCATTGTATTCCCTACTGTGTAACCACTGAGTTGCTGTTAGTTCTTTGCAAACCCTGTTATAGTTCTAGCACACTAGATAATCCTCTGTACTGTTAGCATACTTTAAAACTAGATGTGGTGTTCGCAGATTGCGAACCTTGACGTGGGATTAGCCCCTTATTAAACAAGTTGTTTTGTTAATACACTTTAAACCCTGCTGTGGTGTTATGTATCGCTGTATAGTACTGAGATCTCAAGTTGTCTTAATTCAGGCGAAAATAGTTCACGCAGTCCTCTTTTTTTCTATCGGTATTTTGGTTCTTGCAGTTCAACATGAGACCTCCATCAAGTGCGGCATGCTGCATTCTGGGTAATTGAGTCCCCATGAGCTCAACTTGACCCATATATGAGTAGCTTCTCACACTGAGTTCTTTAGTTTGCATTATACCAAGTGTGCCATGTGCCTTAATGCAAGCACGGAAAATGGATTCCTTGTCCCCAGTTGGATATTAAAATGGAGTCACCATTCTTGTGAGTGGGCCACTTGCAACCCTGGGGTCCCATACTGGAGACAATGAAAAAAGACAGAATGGCCAACTAGATATATTTGAAATTAGCAAAAACTGAGTTGAAGATGCCATGGTCTGTCCCTTTCCAGTGTCCCCTCAGACCCCAAACAATGGCCTGCATTGATTTAGCCCTGCCTGCCTTCACAAATATGATAACGCTTGCCCATGGAGTGTGCAGTGTTTCTTGAACCCAACTGTGTGCCCCTTTCAGGACGTTTCAAGTTGAATTGTGTGCGAATTGGTAATGACCAACTGGTGCCTGGAGGTATGGTATGGGCTGCAATGCACATCCTGGGAATAAGGATTAGGGTAGCCAAAGGAATTAAAAGTTTGGCCTTTTAAAGTACGAGAGGTGAAGACAGACCCCCGACCACTTCCCACCTTTGACTGCATGTCTTTTTCTCGAGAGTGTGAGAGAGCTCCCTCATTTGCAGCCTTCACTGACCCCTCTAATGAGAGGCCTTTGATCATGTGTGACCTTTGACGGCTTTAGACATGGGCCAGTTACAAGAATGTCTTGACAAGGAGAGGGGGCGGGTTGATGGATGTGGTTCTGAAGAGGGCACAGGCTCAGTGTAGTCAAGCAGTAAATACTTGGGGTTTCATAACAGGACGTTGTCTTTGAAGGACAGTGGGGCCGAGTCAGAGTCGGGAAAGTGTCGCGTGCACGAGCTCCTTGTCAAGCAGGCTTATATAGATGTTGCCCTGCTGCTGCCTGTGCTGTGCCTGTTCTGCATGAAGGAATCATGTACTGCTGCTGCGTGTGTCATACCTTTTGTGTGAGTGAGGGAGGCTGGCACTGGTGCTTTCTGGGCTAAGTACCTGTTCTATTGTATTGTATTGTAATTGCATTTATATCGCGCTTACTACCCCTGCCGAGGCATCGAAGCACTTTTTCGTCGAGTAGCACGCTACTCCGGAACCCATAAAGGAATAGTATAGTATTTTTTTTTTACTGAGTTTTATATAGTGCAAACTTGACGCGAAGGTATTGGGTATCAGATTGCTTTACATAGCACCAGTTACGTTACATGAGGACACATTCATTTTTGTTAGGCACGGGAAGATTAAGGGATTTGCCCAGAATCACAGGATGTTCAGCATCGTTGTTGAGGTCGACCACCCTAGCCGTTAGGCCAACTCCTCTACCTAGTGAAATATGAAAGTCATTTCTATTTGAAGGAAGGGTATACTGCTGCTTCCTATACTCTGCCTGTTCTGTCCCAGGGATGCCCACACTGTACATTGCTTCTCCCTATCCTGTATTTTCTGGTGAAGGAAACATATGATAGGGTGCCAGAGGCATACACTGATTCTGCTTGTGCATGGTGTTGTGGTTCTGTGTATCAGGAAATCTAGATATGTGACTGCTCCTGACCTTTTTGTGCCTGTTCCCTGTTTGTAAGTTAGCACAGGCACTGTCTCCGTGCTTTACACCTTCTATCACCTTCTATATTCACCTTCTATATTTTAAGGCAAGGGCAAAGTGGGCTCTGGCCCAGGGCCCCACCTTTTAAGGGGCTCCTCTTTAGGCTTTTGTGACAATCCTAGACTGTATGAGTTTATAAATACCCATTTTGTTTACTTACGGTTTTTTGCCAGACTGGGCAGCCATTCTGGGGCCTCATTTATGAAAAGTGACACATCGCTGCGAGAAAACAGCGATGCGTCACTTTTCATTGCGCCCTCCTTGCGACCCCAATGTTGCGTCATATTTACAATATGACGCATCATTGCGCAATGACTTACAGATACGTCAGTATTTCTGACGTATCTGTAAGCGCAACAGTGACGCATTGCTAGAGTGTGTCACAAAAGTGACGCAACTCCAGCAATGCGTCCTTTCACATGGGGAAAGCCCCATGTGAAATGGCTTGCGTCAGACTTACACCTGCTGTGAGGCAGGCACAAGATTTTGACGCAACAGCGTCCTAAAAGTGACGCAGTGAAATCTCATAGATTTCACTGCGTCACTATTACGAGGCTTTTTGCGGGGGAACACCCCCTCTGCATACATTATACCTGACGCAGGTATAATGTAGCGCAGGGGTTTACAAAGCAGGGGCGGCTCTAGGCTCATGGCGGCCCTGGGCAGGGAGCGTAGGTAGGGGGCCCCAGACGAGGAGGTCCGGTGAGATGGAGCGCGGTGGCCAGTGAAGAGTCAGGGTGTTTGGAAGTGGAACAGAGCCGGACGCCGCCAAATCCCTGCCAGGGGCCGCCACGCAAATATGTATCCATCCTCAGAGGATTATTATATTAAGGATATATATTGGCGTGGTGGCCCTGGGGTTTGATGGCCCTGTGCAGTTGCACAGCTTGCACATGCCTAAGGCCGCCCCTGTACAAATTGACGCATCTGCTTAGATGCGTCACTTTGTAAATAGTGCGCAACAGGAGGCATGTTTTACACCGCCGATGCGTCACGAAAAGTGACGCATCGGGGGCGCAAAACTGACGCAAGGCCTCATAAATGAGGCCCCTGGTCTTTACCTGAAAGATAGTGAGTGTTAAAGAAAAATGCACATTTAGGTGTGTTTAGATTCAGCAAGCATTTAACATTTTTAGGTGCATAGGTCCAGCCCAACTGCACAGGCCTTTGCCTTTATGCAATATATTCCAATTACTGTGCACTCCTTCTGTAAATGTATCATTCTTGTGGGGCTACTGCCGGACTGGCGTGATCACTGGCTAGTACCACTGGATTCCGATTACCAGTCCCACATAGCAGAGGCAGAGCAGTAAAACAAAAGCATCTATCAGCACCATATCCCTGAATGGTGGTGGTTGTATGACGTAACAACGCATTCCGTTGCAACGCATGCCTTTACCAGGCATGCGTTACAACGCAGACCTTTACAACGAATTTCATTTTAAAACCATGCATGGTAAAGGCATATTCATGCTAAAGGTTATCTCAGACCCCTGCCCCAAGTCCCATAACTGGACCCTTGCGCCCTCCTACGTCCAGCCCTAAGATTATTATTTTTTAAATATCCCTCCCGGTTCCCTCACAGAACCCCCCCCCACATACGGCCCAGAATCCTTTTAAGAAACACCCCTCCCCTACCCTGAACCCTAAAAATGGACCCCGGCCTTGAACCCTAAAAAAGGAGCACTGCGCGATTCCCCCTCCCTCAAACCCTTCTAACAAATAACCCCCTGCACGACCCAAATCCCCAGCCCTTTACTTTGTCAAATGTTAATTTATCTATAAAGTAAAATCCCTCTTACCTCTCCATGACGTCTCCTCTCCAAGTTCTTCTGAGGTGCGGTGCACGTCGTAAAGAGGAAGTGGAAGGGTCTTTCCGTTTTCTCTAACGACACAGATAGCCTCCACCACCCTAACCACACACATAACTTTATCACACATGCCTTTACTATGTATCTCGTTGCAATGGCATGCGTGATATAGGCTGTGATTGGTAACAGTGTTTACCCATCACACACATACATTTACCATACTTACCTTTACAACTTAATTCGTTGTAAAGGTATGCGTGGTAAAGGCTATGCGTGATAACCACACATGCGTTGTAACACATGGGTGGTTAAGGCTATTTGTGGAAACAGCCGCGTTGTAGTGGGCGTTTCCCATGGTGATGATAGAAACTACATCACACATTGTGGATAGAAGGCTTGGTAAGATTACTAGTATTTCTGCTTTGGAGGCTCAGTAGAGAGTGGTTACTCTGAGGTAGGGCCACAAAGGTACGCCACATGTCAATGTGCAGTGCAGAGCAGCATTGTATGCCTTCTTCTTCACTGCTGGGCCAGTACAACCACAGCATAGCCCCTACAGACTCAGAATCCCTGTTCTTCTCACTGCAGGGACTGGAGTGCAATAAACAAAAATGCATCCTTTGTATGCACAGGCCCAAAACATGAGACACCAACCCACTGCACCACATGCACAGGCTTGTTCATTTCACTAGTCTTTCTGCTTCTCCGGTGCTGGCCAGCCAGAGAAACTGTTGGTTGCTGGGTTGTGCCTGCATGGAGATTGTCTTAGGAAGAGGGTTACTAGCGATCCCACCACAGTTGCACAGGGCGGGAATGAGCTGGAATGTATTCCAAATTCAAAGTTGTAAGCAGGGGGCCCCTAAGTTTCTTTGGCCTGGAGCTCCCAAACCCCTTAAGATGTCCCTGCCTTTTATGGCCCGATTCAGAGTTATGAGAGGTTCTGGGCAGCTGCAAATACTGATACTGGCCTGAGTTTCTTCATAGAACTCCTACAATTATTAATTAGTCTCTCGGAATGGGGAATAACTGTGCAGACCTGAAAGTACTGGGTGGAAATCTGCACAGAATTTCCAATTCTGGTGAGGTTTAATACAGACATTTAACATCTGCTCTCTACAGGTGGTAAATGTCGACAAACACTCCTTTTTAGCTTGTGGTCAAGATTATGGGAGGATGTTGCCTTGCATGGGGAACATAATGCTCCCCACGCCTTGACAGAAAGGTCGGCGGGGCTGGTGAATGGGTCTGGGCTACAATGCAGCCTTTTCCCTTAGTGTGCTTGCAAATCCTGTATTTTACAGCAGGGGAAATCAGGTCTGATGTTCCTCCACCCAGAAAATCTGAGTCCCATAACCAGTTGCGGCCGGCATGGCTCGTGGGAGGGTCACGGGGGAAGGGTCGCATAGGGGATGGGGGTCGCGCAAGTGGTGGCAGTTGGAAGGAGCATAATTTTAAAAAATAATAAACAACTTACCTTGCCGCCTGGTCCTGCGTCTCCGTTCCTGCTCTCCTGCCTCTGACTTCAGGAACAGGAAGCAGTCAGCCAGGCCCCCTCGCCTAGGCCAATCACAATGCTGCAATTCAGTGCTGTGATTGGTCTGAGCGCTGTAACACGGCATTCAGCCAGGGGCTGGAGGGGTGGGCATGTTCTGCAGCCTTCATGGAGAAAAGGGAAAGTGCGCATGACTGGTTTGGGTGACTCGAGAGGACCGACCAATCAGTCATTGCTCACTTAGGAGTGGGCAAACCACTCTTCCCCACCTGCTACATTAGCAGTGCAGCTCCACCCACCCGCAAAGGAAACATACAATTATAACAACTGAAAGTTATTATCATTTTATGTTTTTAGGTCTCGCCTGTCGATGCGCATGCGCATCGAGCAAGCGAGACTATGGGGGCTTATCCACTCTTGATCCACTGCAAGGAATCGTGGCGATTCCTTGCAGTGCCCGTGACTTTTAAGCTCAATGCGCATGCGCATTGAGCTTAAAAGCGCGTGCACGTCCGTCTTGTTTTACCCGCTCCGCCCCCTCCCCTTCCCGCTGTGTACCATTTCTCCTCCCCCCTCCCCTCTCCTCCGTCCGTCTTGTTTGTTTAATTTAACCCGCTCCGCCCCCTCCCCTTCCCGCCGTGTCGCATTTCTCCTCCCCCCTCCCCTCTCTTCCCTCAGTCTCGTTTGTTTAATTTAACCCGCTCCGCCCCCTCCCCTTCCCGCCGTGTCGCATTTCTCCTCCCCCCTCCCCTCTCTTCCCTCCGTCTCGTTTGTTTATTTTACCCGCTCCGCCCCCTCCCGAGTTAGCCCACTGCTCTCTTCCCAGCTCTGAAGATCATCCTCGGCAAAAGAGCCGCCGACCCGCAGCCAGCATCAATGCGGTACAGACCTAGGACTATGCTGGTAAGTACTGGCCTCCGGTGCAAATGCTTGTTTCCTTTGTTGAAGGATGGGACATGTAATTTCCTGCCTGACTTTAACGTGGCCGCTGGATCAGTGAGCGAAGTGTGTATTTTGTCTGCCTTTCTGGCCTCTTACCAAGCCCGGTCATGTGGTTCTAGAGCGCAGATGCGTGCGAGGGCTGCAAAGAAGTAAACAAACGAGTGGGCGCTGTGGTGTGTCACCGACGAGTTGAATAAACAATTTCCCACGGCAAAAATCGTGAAATAAAGCTCTTATCTTTGATTTATGGTAGTTGCGCTGTTGAAATGAGATATACTTCTATCAGCCCCACCTCTTGACAGAATGTACACACATCATGACACCGTCCCAACTTTATTTCTTGGCAAGCAAGCGCAAATAATACAGAAATCTACCTGTTTAGCATGTACTGCAGTGCATTTCCTTAATTAGGATCCACACCACAGGGTATCCGGGTGACCCGAATGTGTAGGGACTGTCCCGGGTTTCAACATCATTCTAGCCAGTACATTTAGCAAGTAGACAAACGAGTGAACAAAGGTGATTTGTCATGCGCTCCAGTGCAGAATGAGTTAGAAGCCCTCTACGGAAAATAATTAACTGAGAAGATCTGATGTGTAAAAGTTTGCATTTATTTACTCCTTATGTTTGTTTTCTACATTGGTGTTCTGTGGCCCTCAATTGATGCAAACTTGTGGTCTTGCTTCTGTGTTTCAGCAATGTCTCGGTGTTTGGTTTTCAAAGTCTGATCGCCATGCCTTAAAAATAATGCATTTTGCAAGCTGCATGTGAACTTACACTACAGCTCGTTACAAATAAATGCATCTCTGTTGACACCACTCATTCCTTTGGACGTACCTCTTAGGCAATTGTGGGGAAGAATGACTTGTGTATTTTTAGTGTTTTGAGGGCCCAGAATGTGACAGAAAGCATTGTGAAAATGAAGTTGTTTTAAACTCACATTATACCAGAATACGGTAGGCTGTCACAAAATGTGTAAAAAAAAAATAGGTTTAAGAAAAAAGCGCTTTCAAATTATAGATTTTTTGTAATACACCATCAGACTGTAACTCGTGCAAACATTTTTATACGTGTCCATTACAATCACGCACTCCACAGCTCAGCAGCTGACACCCTTACAGTGCCTCTCAAGTAGCATAGATCTATGTCATCACAAGGTTTCAAAGGGCTCCATCAATTAAAGCCTCACCCTCACCAACCCTCACCCTCACTCACCCTCAACCCCTCACCCTCACTCACCCTCACCCTCACTCACCCTCACTCACCCTCACTCACCCTCACTCACCCTCACTCACCCTCACTCACCCTCACTCACCCTCAACCCCTCACCCACCCTCACTCACCCTCAACCCCTCACCCTCACTCACCCTCAACCCCTCCCTCACCCTCACCCTCACTCACCCTCACCCTCACTCACCCTCACTCAGCGCAACCACAGCATCTTCACTAAATATATTTAATAAACTTTAAGCTATTGGCAATATAAAATAAAATCCATTTTATTTACGTATTAATTATTAATTGTTTTTTTAAGCCATTGATTTTTTTTATATCAATACATATAAGTCACATATAAGTCCCGTTAATACAAAACATGTTGCTTTACAAATGCTAGAGGTGTCACATTTACAAAAATTATAACTATTGGCTTTGTAAAGAAGAAAGCTATTAATTTAGCTATTTAGAAAAAACAACACATAAATAAAAAACAAAAAAAAAAAATAACACCTATAGCTCAAACTTTACTACTGCGAGACCTATTGCATTTCCAATGCTTGTTGTTTCTGTCACTGCTTGCAAGCAGTGGGGCGACGCCATAGCGGAGGATCCGCCACTGCCCATATCATCAGACCTGCTAATTATGTGGAGTGGAATTCTACGCTGGAATTCCTCTCCACACAACTATGCCAGTTAGGCCTATCTTCTTGAGCAACACGTGCATGACTGCTCCCTGTGTTTAACTGTCGTACCTGTGTGAATGACTCAGGCACTGGTGCTGTCTGAGCTGTACTTGCTGTATGTGAGAGGTAGTCTTGCAGTGCTGCCTGTGCACTGCCTGTTCTGTGACTGCTGGTGCCTTGCACCACTGCTGCTAGCAACATACTGTTTCTGGGTTTGTGTGAACTGCGCTTGCTCTGTAGTGACTCAAACTGTATCCGTTCAATGTAACTGTGACAGACACTTGGACGGCGTGGGCTCTGATGTACCTGCCCTCTGTGCATGATGAAGGCTCACTGCTGCTGCCTAATGCGCATCTTATATCTGTGCAGGAAACTCCTGCACCCGTTATTTCTTTTATGCGTGTTCCTGTGTTGTGTGAGGGAATCTTGCACTACTGGTGCTCATGTGTGAAAGGAAGGCTTCCCAACCGCGGGCTATGCCATACATCCTCACAGCCGGCCGGTCGCCCTGGCAGGCTTGAATTGCATCTTGGTTTTCAACACAGCTGTGCTCTGCCAGATGCTCGCGTGGGCGCACGTGCGTGTGTTTGAAGGCTCGCGCGCACGCGCGCCGCTCCTAGCGTCGTGGTGGCAGCGGGGAGTTAACAACATTTTTGTGGTAAGTGGAGTTTCGGTTTCTCACGTCTCACCGACAGATTTACAGGCTGTGTTCAGAACTGTCTAGACAATTTTCACACCCAGCACTTGCCGTTTATAATGATTTTGGGAGAAAGTTGCTTGGGGCTGCTATTGTGCCCGTGGCACACTGCGCTGTTGAGAGAAGCAGGGGTGCCTCGTGGGACTCGGGCATCTGACTTAGGCGTTCACTTGCAAGGGAGTCCGTCATGAGTTCCAGTATTTTAATTCCACGCTGCAAAAAATCTTTGCTAGTGGTTGGGGGCTGGGGACGAGCTCTCATCCTTTTATTTGAACATAGGCACCACCTCCGTCTGTGTCCCGTGGCCTGCAGTATCTCACGAAATCCACGCGAGATTTGACAATGTTCACCAATCATGATTTGCAACACTGCCCTTGGTACCAGTATTGTGCGACGTTTTGGAATTTATATATCTTCCAGTGTTTCTGTGGACCTGCAAATACCAGGCCCAGGAACCCCGTACCTGAACCCGACAGAGGAGGTGCTGGGGCTCATGTAGTCCTTCTCCTGTAGTGATAGGTGGAACCGGCATGTGGGGAGCAGAAAATGCGTCTCCCTCCTCTCCCCTCTACTCCTGGAATAACCCTACCTCCTGCACAATGAAACAAAAAAAGTCGCCAGATCCATTTCCCATCGTCTCCTGCTGAATCCCTTTCAGTAGGAAATACATGTTGGCATCCTTGATACTTCTAGGTGGTCACTTCAACTTCATGATCTGGGAAAGAACGCGCATGTCCACAGATCCTGTCTGTCAGTCTTATAAGAGGCCACTGGCATGTGCTCATCACCAGGAGGACTATGAGCTCAGTTGGAAACCAGATACTGCTTGAAGATTAAATGTGAACATCTCGGGACAGTTGCCTTCTCTCTGCTCTTTGCCCACCCTGAATCAAATTACTTGGTGAGCTCAGACCTTTATGTATTCTCATCAACTTCAGCATACCCATCCCACACCTCCGCAGAAGCACCATCACCAGGTCTTCACAATGGGACTGGATAAAGATCCAGAAGAATCCTGGTCCTCCAAACTCCTACACCACCAGCCTGGACACAACAACAACCTTGCTGGATCCATCTCCAACGTCACTGCTTGGATCACCAACTGCAGAGATACCCAGGCTCATCTCAAAGCCAACAAAGCCACGAGAGCCAGACCGCAAGGCAACTGGTACACAGAAGAGATCAGAGGAGCTCAGGTTCACCAAACACCAGAGCCACCAAATGCTCTGCTCTCACTGACTGCATTAAATATAGCAGCAACAGCGTCAAGAAAATCTTTGTCATAGTGAAAAACTTTACCTTTCCTGCAGCAAGCTCCACCAGCATAACTAACACTAAGGACCTCTGTATTCAGCTGTTCCTATTCGTCAACAACAAGATCCCTAGTATGTACAAATACTTTAAGCCCTAACCGGACCCTTCTACCCTTGTAGCCCTCCTCCCAGCTCCACCAACACCCTAAGGACCATCCTGACCACCAGGCCCACCATCACCACTCAGGAAACCTCAACAACCATGCAGTCAATATGAACTCTGCCCTCACCATGTCTTCATCAAAGGATTAGACCCCATCGTACAGTCCTCACCCTACCCCTGAACAACTCAGTCATCTCATCCACCTTGGTAAAATGAATCCTCATGAAATATTCAAAAGACCTAATGATGCTAGCCATCTCCCTGCTACCTCACCCAGCAAAAATCTTGGAAAAGATAATAAACACCTGTTTAGCCACCTCACTGACAACCACCTCATAGACACCACTCAGTCCAGATTCAGGCCCATCCACAGTACCGAGACTGACCTCATTACTGTCACGGGTGACATCCTGATGACACGGACGACATTGGATTTGCTACTTTCTTACGGACTGCTCCCAGTCGGTCAGCCTGTCCCTCTTCACATCAGTGCTCTCAATCTCAGTTGTGGAGTTCCACAAGGATCCTCACTTAGCCCCACTTTGTTCAGTGCCTACATGACCCCACTCACCACTATCATCCACGGCCATGGAATCAATGCCGTACCCAATACTGATGACACCCAGCTCACACTTTCCCTTTCTGACAAGGCACAAAACACCCAGACCAATTTTTCTGCCTGCATGACTGAAGCCTCCAGATACATGAAAACCATCTCTGCCTCAAGCTCAACACGGAAGGAGGTAGTAAACTTTGGCAAAGGCACCTTAATCTGGCACTCCACTCAGTGGCATGCCGGACTAGGACACACACACCTCTCTCGGCAACCCACACAAAGAACCTAAGAATAGGAATTGACAAACAACTCACCATGACCGGCCAAGTGAACACAGCCTTTGTCTACTACTTCCACACTCTCAAGATGCTCAAGAAGATCTTCAAATGGCTACCCACCAACACTCGCTGAACTGTCAATCAAGCCCTCGTCACCACAAGCTGGTCTAAGACAACTCACTCTATGCTGGAAGCAACACTCAACTTACCACAAGACTCCAGCCCATACAAAACTCAGACACCAGACTCACCCTCAAACTCCACCCTGCACTCTCATAACCCTGCACCTCAAAGAGCTCCACTGGCTCCCAATCCACAATCAAATACTTTTCAAAACCCTCACACACATACAAATCATTACACAACATTGGCCCCACATACCTCAACAACTGCATAAACTTCCACAAACCAAAAAGAAGCCTCCGCTCAGCCAGACTCCTACTGGCACACACTCCACATACGCAGCACCATACAGCACTCTTACAGCCTAGAATGACCTGCCCCTGCACATTAGAACCTCTTCCTCCGTTCTTGAATTCTGTAAGGAATTGAAGCCCTGGCTCTTTATCTAGCCTTGACCCTGGCTTGGCCCATACCGCTCCTGGTTCAACGACAGTGCACCACCCAAGGTGAGTTGTGCTCTAAACAAATACACATAGCATACTATAGCATCCTGAGGAGCTAAACCAATAGAATCTAGGCGCTGCACTGAGTCCCATGGTTCTCAATCACTGATAGTTCTGGACAAGTGGGGTCTCTGAAGAAGCCTACATGGGAAGGTACTTAACAGGAGTCAAGCTCGAAGAGCGCTGCCCAGTTTTGTTTCTGGTAGGCTGCATGTTTTATGCAATGGAGAGAAATGTATTCCATTGGTGTAAAACGTCTTCTGATGGCCCGATGGGGTATGGGCCGTCAGAAGACAGTCATCCTATCATGTGCCCTATTAAGAGTGGACTGTTGGATGGCTTTTTTTGCTGTATGTCACAGTCAGGCATATCCTGGCGGTGAGATACAGAAAAAAGAGAAATAAAAATCACCATTCCATGGTGGAAGAATGCTCCCATTGTGTGTGTGTCATTAGTTTTTTATTCTTCTAAAATAAAATTCAGCTTATGTTTGCTTATGGAATATTACAAAAACTGTGGAAAAGTTTGATGGCCAGCTCTCATGTTTGACGGAGCCGCCTGTCAATCTTTTCTTACATCGATAGGCACTGCCACAATGGCATCTGTGGTCAATGTATAGAGATGTCCATGCAGCTGGCAAACATCTGTACATTTGGCAGGCAAAAGAAAGGCAGGGTGGTGAACAAAAAGCCCTCCGTTACCCTGTCTGTCTTTGCTCCATCCATCAAACCCTAAATCAGGCCCTGTGTCTACATTGGCGCACTGTATGAAAAGTAATGAGTTGGAATGCCACCCAAGCAATTGCTATTAGCTAGACTAATTGAAGGCATTCAGCCCTTCGCCTTTTGGGTGTTTGATTGCCAGCAGTAAGCTTGAAAACCTGAAACTGGCACAGCTTTCCATGCCTACTACTGCCAACATTTGTGAATTCTTAAAATTAGTACATTTGCATCTATTCAAGGAGCACTTCTGTGGGTGCAGATTTACTACTTTTTGGTAAACCAGACTCCATATGTATTTAAGTTGCTGATCAACAAGTTATAACCTCTAAGTGAAATCTGGATGGCAAGAAAAAACAACAGAGACAAAGCAGACCTGACTCAGAGTCCCCAGACCCAACTACCAAGCCAAGAATGCATTTATTTGGTGTGGTGTCACACCCCAAATGCCTCCTTGAAGCTATGCCCTTTCCAGTAGTGCCAGCTGCAGATGCCCTTCCCCAGGGGGTCCTTCAATTTTGGACCTCCTGCCCCACCCCTTCACAACTACCTGCTGGGCCACGAGTTAGAAAAGCTGGCTGAGAGAGAGGAGAAAAGCTTGTCGTGATAGAGTGGAGAGGGTGGGAGAAAGAAAGAGAGGCAGCAAGAGAGAGAATGAGACAGAGAGAGAGAACAATAGAGAAAAGAGAACATGTGAGATCAAGAAAGAAAGAGAGAGAAAGAACTAATGAGATTGGGAGAGAAAGAATGCGTGAGAAAAAGGAAGGGCAAGCGGGAGAGATGGAGAGGAGAAGAGAAAGACAAGAAATAGAAAGTGAATGAGACAGGTAATGTGGGAAAGAAAGACCAAATGAGAGGGAGAGAGAAACAATGAGAACGAGGAGGAAGAGGGAACAAGAGAAAAACAGAGGTACAGAGAAAGAGACAAAGGTAGTGGGACAGAGAAAGACAGAAAGAGAGAGAGAGAATGCGAGCACGAGAGATAGACTGAGAGGAAGATAGAGGGATATAGAAACAGATGGACAGAGATTGGGAAAGAGAAAGACAGGCAAGCAGTATGAAAGACAGGGAGAGAGAGTTACAGAGTGAGAAAGAGAGACAGAGTCAAATAGGAAAAAGCTAGAGAGAAGCAGAGATATATAGACAGAAAAAAAGTCAGAAATATAGAGAGACAGACACATATGTATTTATATAGAGAACAGAGAGAAACAAAGGAGAGAGAGCTAAACAGATATACATTCAATCTACCCATAAGCTTTGAAAGATGGTCCTGGAAATGTGCTAGCAGCAGATGCGAATGTCTTATGAGGAAAGGATTAATGAACTTATGATTTGTCACAGGGTCCAACTGGTCATCGTTTTGGTGTGCCTAGATTTGATTTGGGTGCACTCTTAGTAGAGGTAACTCCCCAATTCAGTTTCACTGATTCAGGGACCTGCAAACACAGAAATTCCACAAATCACAGATTTAGGGTAAACAGTCTGTTTATGGGCGTTCTTGAGTGAGTCAGTTTTTGAAGGAGATGAACAGCCACACAGCTGTAGGTTTGTGGATATTTACTTCGTCTCATCCACAGAATTCTCCACCCACTGGAAAAACCACTAGACAGTGGTGACTCCTCCGCTAAGGCAGAGGAGCGTCGTCCCACTGCTTTTTTGCAGTGACACAAAGGGAAAATAAAATGATAATAACTTGCTTTATTATCATTTTATTTTCTCCTACTTCCGCCTAGGGGGCAGAGGCAAGGAAGGAGTGGTAGCATCCTCCTAAAGTGTGCAGTGACTGCTTGGCCGGCCCACTCGGGCCGCCCAAAACATTCTTGCGCACTTCTCATTTTCTCCATGCAGGCTGCATTTCAGCCTACATGGAGTACATTCCCAGGCCCCCAGTCAGCGTCTGAGCACCGAAACACGGTGCTCAGACCAATCACAATGCTGCTAAGGCAGCGCTGTGATTGGCTGACTGGGAGCCTGGGTATGCTTCCGGTAACGCCGAGCAAAGGAGGACTACGCATGCGAGGAAGCCGCGAGAAGGTAAGTTAAAATAATTTTTATTTTCACATTCTCCCCCCTCTCTCCCCCATACCTCCGATCAGTGCCGGCCGCTACTGCCACAAGAGTAAGTTATCTGGATAGATTTCTCAAAGAAATCTGACTATCGTAGATTTGAATGAGTCCTCCTGAAGTCCTTTGTAAATATTATAAAATTTAGAAAAATGCTCCAAATTTAGGAATAGTCTTTCAGGCTTAATTTTTGTACTTCTAAAGCCCTAGCTTTGTGTGTTAGATAACCGGAAAGGTCACCACAGGGACCATAGAAAACTAAAAAAAGTTGGAGCGGGGCAATACGGTCCCAAGATGGCTGCCACACTTTGGCTCTCCTGCTTGAGCCCTTGGTTCTTTGGATGGTGTGTGGCCCTTCTTGTGTTGGTGAATGATAAAACCGGGGAAGAGTTGGAAGAAATTGGCATGCTCATCAAGGAGCAATTTCAAATGGATTGTCTGCACCTGGTTGGTTTTTACCTGGCGGGAACCATTGGCTGAGCCGAGAGGCTAGGACATGCAGCACCTGTATAGCTACTCAAGCAGGGTGACCACTCGGTATTGAGGCAAACTGTGGACAGTAACTGTTAAATTTGAGGACAAAGGGTCAACATTCAGGACAAATATTCATGACAAAAAAGCAATTTTACAGGCACATTCTTGAAGTCAATCAATACTAGTTCAGGTCACAATAATTGTTTGATTTGTATATTATGTAGCATAACTGAGCAAACATTCATATCTAAAAGGGCTTCTTTAAATGTTTTAAAGGCCTATTAGTGACTTAGAGCTTTGCCAGTGGACTAAGATCTGACCTCCAATCCTCCTATTTTTCTGTTACTTGCACCAACACATCTATTACAATGCAGTCAGACACTTGTGAGCCAAAGTGACAGTGCAGGCTTTATTGCATCTATGCAGGTGGCTTAACATTAAGAAAAGACGAGGGCTTAAGCTCCCAGAGAAGGAGGTAGCACTGGGGCATGGTCTGGAATAGTGCAGCAGACTAGAACAACTGAGGGAAAAGTGGAGGTTAACATTATAGTTGTAAGTGTGAGAAGCAGCACTTGTAGGACAAACATGACCATGTGTGACTGTAACAATTCAAACCTGGGGAAAGTTGCACTGGAACAGATGCCGCCTTCCAGTACAGCACTGTATAATGAAGCCATGCAGAACCATCATATTGACTTTCCAGTGGCCGAGTGGTCACCCTATCCCACCCACTCCCATCTTAAGGATTTTTGGAACCCTGACCAAACACGTATTTTGGGGCCTCCCTTTTGGAACAACTTTGAATAGATTTCCTATTATGGGCTACATCAAGCCTTCAAGATGCCATACAATATTGAAATATACACTAATCAGCATATTCACATAGGGAATGTAAACTTGTGAGTAATGTGCATGTGCAATTTACTTTTACAATTCGGAGAAACTTTACTACTTTTGGCTATTCACAAAATTCAAGTGTAAAATTAATCAAAAGCATGGACTTACATATCTTCACTCTCTGAAAAAGGAGGTGAAGCCAAACTTACAAGTGTAAGTTATTACTGCCAAAAGAGAAACATTACTAAGCCCAACACCACACATGGCTAACCAGTGATAGTACAACACTCTTCCATAGAACATAATGCAAGTATGGACTTAAAATAAACCCCCACAGGGAATAATATTAAATAAAATTAACATTAGGGGGCCGATTCCGATTCTGTAAACCAATCGTACGACCGAATCAAATCCGTAGTTCTTTCCGTACGACTCGTACAATTCCGTCCGAATTGCGTAGTACGATTCGTTTGAAAAATATACGACCGAATCGATGTGAACCGTACGAAAAGCAAGGGAAAATCCGTACGACGCGGACCCTCACAGTGAACCGTTTGAATCGTAAACATGCTGTACGACCCGACAAGTACGATCCGGACCGGGGAATGAGAACGCGATTCGTATGGAAAATGTCACGCATGAGCGATTCGTACGGAGAGCCACACAATCACATACGCACCGTACCCCTGCAATCATGGGGTGTACACACCGTACCCCTGCAATCATGGGGTGTACGCACCGTACCCGGGGGGGGGGGGGTACGTTTCGTACGCGGTTCGAGACGAAATCTGCTTTTCCGGACATTTTGTGCTCCCGTAGAAAAAGAGTTGTACAGAGTGTTGACGAGACGTATCGTACTTGCTGGGTCGGAAAATGCTGCTTCAATCCGTATGGACATCGCGTACTGCGTGTTCCGAATACGATTCGTACGGATTTTTAAGTCATATGGTCTTTCGTACGATTCGTACGGAGATCTGCTTTGGGTCCGAATCGTACTTCATCGTACGTAAGGGGACGTTTAAGGGTACGATTCGTACGGGAAATATGCTCCGTATGGCTATTTGTAAGGGATTTTACCGAATCGGAATTGCCCCCCAATTGTGTTAAATTAAATTACATTACTTAAAATATTAACAAATATTATTTAATGTTAAAAAATATAAAAATAGTAATATAATTATAATTTTTTTTTTTATTTTTTTTTTTTTAAACCTTTATTTGAGTAAGCAAAAAAGTACAAGGATGGGCCTACAACCACACGGGCCGGCCGCTAAAAGAGGAGTAGACACATATCATATATGCCCGCCGAGGTAAAAGTCAATCAACAATGCAATACTCAGCACTATTTACAGGACAAAAACAGATTTTATTGATATGAAAGAACAAACACACACAAAAGGCGAAAGTATAGTACCGAAGGTCAGCTCAATGGATGTAAGGGGGGGGACAGCAACAGAAGTACAGTAGCAAAACACTAAGCACTGAGGAGCTCGGAGGGGGGGGGGGGAGGGACACAGAAGTCAGTACAACAAAGGGGAGGGGGAGAGCCGGAGACACCAGCACAACCCCTATATGAAAGGTTCCAAGAACGCTTGCCTATGGAGACAGGGCAAGCTCAACAGTGCCCACAAGGGGAGGGGTACAAATGTCGCCACGGTAGTCGTTCCAGTGACCCCAAATCTTCACCCATGCCCTGGGTCTGCCCCTGGCCACATAGACAGTTTTCTCACGGAACATTGACCAATCCATGTTATCCTCCCATTTCGAGAGGTCAGGGGGCCTGGAGGCCCCCCAGAGTTGTGCAATGTCTCGCTTCGCAACCATATAGCCCAGGGTGGCCCATCTAGTCTGTGCCACCGAATAGTCCGTGGGCTCCCAAACATTCAAAAGACATCGACGAGGTTCCGGACACAAGGACACACCTGTCACCACAGCCATCACTTCAAGCACGGCCGCCCAATAAGCAGCCACCATCGGGCACTCCCAGAGAATATGCAGGAAAGTAGCACGCAAACCACACCCACGCTTACACAATCCATCGGAGGAAAAGCCCATCACCACCAGTCGCGGTCCCGTCACGTACACCCGATGAAGAATCTTCAATTGAACCAGACGGAGACGAGCCGGAATAGCCACCTCCTTCGGGGAGGAGAGGGCGGATTGCCAATCCTCATCATCAAGTTCTAACCCATCTCCCATCCACAATTCCCGAAGTCGGGCCAATAAGTCGGTCCGATTGTTAATCAACTTTTTATAGATCAGGGAGATAGTGCTATCAGGAAGATGTCCATCAAGGATACGGTCTTCAAGGGGGGAAGAGTCAGGTGGAATCTCACCAGGAGCAAACACCGAAGCCAGGGCGTGCCTGAGCTGTAAATAACGAAAGAATTCCCGACCACTCAGGCCATAGTCAGCCTGGAGGGCCTGAAACGAACGCACAGAACCCTTAGAGTACACATCCCCCACCTTGGAAATCCCAATCATGTCCCAACGGTCGAAACCCTTGGAAGACCAAAGACCGCCCAGACGTTCTGAAGCATAAAGCGGCGTCGCCAACGTCAAGCGATCCTCCCAGCCCAAGCTCACATTCGCGGCACGCCACACCGTCAAAGCAGTCAATGTAGGTCCCACAAGATGGCGCCCAGCGGAGCGAGAATAAAGCACTCTGTTAAAGTCACCACCCGGAAGCTGAAGTTTATCCATTTCAAACGCCGGATTACGACCTGGCGAAAACATAGCGTGATTGATAGCGGACAGATGGGAAGCCCAGTAATATCTCTTAACATCGGGGAGCGCCATGCCCCCATCATACCACGGGATGGAAAGTTTCGCGAGAGCAATGCGCGGACGCCCATCCCAAATAAGCTGCCTCTGAAGGCTCTCAATCTCCCGAAAATAGGACTTAGGGATAGGATCAAAATAATTCTGGAGAGCATAGAGAAACCGCGGCAATGACATCATCTTAAACAGGGCCGCCCGACCCAGGGGAGACAGGGGAAGTCTGCGCCAACGGGCAACGTCCAAACGTAGCCTAAGTAATGGGGGAAGGAGATTACGATCAAAACGAAGGGACGAGTCCAAGGTAACAAAAACCCCCAAGTATTTGAAGCCATCCCTGGCCACCTGAAGAGGAAGTCTGCTCGGCAACGGAGGCAAGACACCAGACAAAACATACACACAGGATTTAGTCCAATTGATGACGAGGCCTGAGTTAGCGCCAAAGGACACAAGAACGTCAAATAAAACAGATAAAGACTTGCGAGGGGAAGTAAGGTACAAAAGGATGTCGTCCGCATAAAGCGAGACGCGGTCTTCGAAGTCCGGGGACCAGCGAATCCCTTTAAGGGACGGTTCCCACCGGAGCCAGGCCGCCAATGGTTCAAGAGCGAGCGCAAACAACAACGGGGACAGGGGGCAACCCTGACGGGTACCCCTGCCCAAGGAGAAGGGAGCCGACACTCTACCGTTTACCACAACTTGTGCCAGAGGTTCCGCGTACAACAACTGAATCCAGCTAATAAACTCGCACCCGAATCCGAATTTCTCAAGAGTCGCCCATAGATAGGGCCACTCCACAGTATCAAAGGCCATAGAGGCATCCAGGGACGCCAAAATGGCCGGCTCAGTCAGAAGCCCCGCCCTCGCCATCACGCCGTGAAGGCGTCGCAGATTCAAAGCAGTATTACGATGCGGGATAAAGCCAGACTGATCCGGATGGACCAAATCCCCGAGAACCGAAAGGAGACGAGTCGCCAAAAGTTTTGCCAAAACCTTGGGTTCAACATTTAACAGGGATATGGGTCTATATGAGGAACAGAGGTCACGCGGTTTACCATCTTTAGGGATGACGACAATTGTCGCCAGGCGCTGATCATAGGGAAGGATGTTACGTTCACGAGATTCTAGAAACATGGCGCGAAGATACGGCGCCATCTTATCGGGGCGTAGCTTGTACAACTCAATGGGCAACCCGTTCGGGCCCAACGCTTTGCCCGAACGGAGCGAACGGATAGCAGTCGCTATCTCATCATTCGTAAAAGGGGAGTCCAAAGCAATACGGTCCAGGTCGGTGACACAGGGCAAAGTGATATCGCGCAAGAGTAAGCGGGAGTCAGCCACGTCCCTCTCAGATACGGGAGCATATACAACACGGAAATATTCCGCAAAACGATCAACAATGGCAGTCGGATCAGTCACATTCTCACCATTCGCAGACTGAATCACAGGCACCACACGATTAACTCTCTCCTTCTTGTCCAACCACGCTAGGAGTTTACCCGCCTTATCACCCACATCGTACAATCTGCCTTGTTGCTCACGAAACATCACCTTAGCAGCGTCTGTGACCAGGGATTTATATGCAAACTGTTTTAGACCCAGGGCATGGAGCTTCTCAGGCGTGACACCAGATTCCAACTCATCCTCCAAAGCAGAGATCTCCCCCTCAAGGTCCACCACCTCCCTCCTCCCGGCTTTCTTGGCTTCAACAATCAAGGAGAGGGCCTGTCCACGAATCACAGTTTTAAAGGCTTCCCACAGGGACACAGCCGAAGGGACCGACCCCTCGTTCTCCAGGAAATATGCATCTATGGACTTGAGCAAGAGGGTACGAGTCTCAGGAGAGGAAAGATACCATGGGTTAATTGGAGCCACTCGGCCCGCTGTCTCCACCCCAACCTCGAAACGAAGCCAGAGCGGCGAGTGGTCAGAAATACCCCTTGGCAAATGCAAAATCTCGCGAACCGCTGACGACTGGGCCGCGGGCATCAGGAAATAATCCAGCCGAGACAGACTGCCATGAGCCCCAGAATGGAAAGTGTATTGGAGCTGAGTGGGGTGCAAGAGTCGCCAGCAGTCCACAAGGCCAAAGGTATCTAGAAACCCACCCAACCACTGCTGAGCCTGCGGAGTATCCCTAGGGGGATGGCGATCGTGAAGGCCGGAAAGCACCGAATTAAAATCACCGGCCAGGAAGAGAGTACTCTCAGGGAGATCTAACAAAACACGGCTCAAATCAGTGAAAGTAGAAGTCTGTAAACCCGGGGGAACATAAACATTAAAGAGAGATAGGGTGCGGCCCTCATATCTACCCACCAAGACAGTATACCTCCCACGGTCATCCTGAATCACCTCGTCTATCGCTAGGGGGAGGGAGGTTCGAACAAGGATACCCACACCCCTAGATCCGGAGGTAAACCCCGAGTGCGCCACAAGGCGGTAGCCCCATCTATTCATCGCATTACAAACATTACCAATCAAATGGGTTTCCTGCATGAAAACAATATCTGGCGACAAACGTCGTATACAATTCAAGACCACACTGCGCTTAATACGATCTCCCAGGCCATTAACGTTCCAGGAAACAAATTTCAACCCTCTACCCCCCATCCCAACCACCCGAGCCAAGACCCCTCATCCACGAGCAAGACACCAGAAACAGCAGCAGACACAGGAGCAATTCGCCTTGAAAACAACACACAAAAAAGAAAGAACTTCCCAGCCCCCCTCCCCCAAACTGAAGGGAAACACCCCCCACCCTGCACCCCTGCAAAAAGCTAAAGAGCCACCCCAACCTGCAGTGTGCCTGTCGCCCCATAACCCCTAGTCTACACAAAGACCCCGGAGGAGGAAAGGTCTCCGTTCCACCCGCCCCTGACAAACATCAAGAACGAAAAGTAATAAATGAAAGATAAAATAATCACAATGCAGAGGAACGCCGGCCAACAATCCTGAAAATGTATTCAAAATAAAACATGTGAGCCAAACAGTCAGATCTCCACACCACCTTCGGCACCACCAGGGTGAGCGGCGGATTCAGTCTCAGGAGCACGGTCAGGCAAGGAGTCTAGCCAGTCATTAACAGCATCTGGGCGATCAAAGAAAAGGGTACGCTCATTATACTCGATCCGAAGTCTGGTGGGATAGAGCATAGCATAACGTAAGCCCCGATCCCGAAGACGTTTCTTGGCCCCACGAAACTCCATCCGTTGTTTCTGAACTTGTTGGGAAAAGTCCGGGTAAAAGTTCACCGTAGCATTCTCAAAGGCCACCGGGCCCTTCACCCGTGAGGCCTGCAGGATAGCGTCCCGGTCTCTATAGTGAAAAAGCTTCGCTACAATGGGTCTCGGCGGGGCTCCCGGCCGAACCTTGCCCCCTGGAACACGATGTGCGCGTTCCACCGTGAAGAACTTCGTAAGGCCGGAAGGGGCAAGATGGTTCAAGACCAGATCCTCAACCAGGAGATCCACCGAGTGGGGTTCAGGGTTCTCCGGTACACCAACCAGGCGAACATTGCAGCGACGTGCCCTATTTTCAAAATCCTCCAGACGTCGGGTCATGAAGTCGTGCACCCGACGGAGATTTCCGACTTCTGTCTGGAGCTCCGAGACGTCCTTCGTGAGGCTGGACGATTTAATGTCCAACGATTGCACCCTCTCATTCGTCTTGCCGAGATCAGCACGAATAAGATTAACCTCAATAGCCACGGTGTCAAGTTTATGGGCCAAGGCCTCGTACTGTAGGCCGGTGGATTCCCTCACGCCCGAGATGGCGCCCATGATGTCCTGTAGGGAGGGCTCCGCCGACTCTTCCAAAACTCGTTCGGACGCTGTACTAGAACCAGGCAGGGCAGCTCCGGGGGACCCCTTAGAATGAGTATAGCGGTCCATGACATTTGATTGAACCGGGGCTCCGCGCAGAGGTGCTTTTGTCTTGCGCGTCTCTCTGTCCCCTCTGCCCGCCATTTTGAAGATGCGTCACAGGACAAGCCACCAGGGTCGACAGGCCCGACACCCAAAGCACAGGATCAAAAGCACACAAAAATGAGGGGCACAACTCGGGTAGAGGTCGCCAAGCCAGCAAATAGTCCGCAGGAAAACCCAACAGCCGATCCGCCTACAGGTCTCAGCCGCAACTCGATAGTCACACCCGTGGCCCAAGTCGGAACAGAATCGAAACCGAAACTTAGGAAGGGGGACCCACAAGGCCAGATCTCCTGCCGTTGTTGTTCAATTCCAGGACGGCTACAGAACCGCACCCCGTCCCGGGCGCACTTCGAGGGCGGAGTCCAAAAGTTCAGACCCTCATATCTCAGGAATAAGAGATCCAAATCAATTTCTGAAAGGTGCCAGGCTGATCAGCCAAACGTCCTCCACACAAATTCTTGCAAGAAATCAGGATTCAGTCAGGATAAAATGCCGGGGGCGGCGAGGGTCCGGAGAGCGCTGTGCTCAAGCGGCCATCTCGGATGCCCGCCAAGCTCCTCCTCAATATAATTATAATTAAATATTTTTAAAACTTTTCTGATTCAAAAAATGAATGTAACATTATTTTTTATTAAAATCTAATTACATTACTTTTAATTCTACTCATCACTTTTAGTGATTATTCATGCATAATAAAAACATGGTTTCTTACTTCTGGTGGTAATTTATTTTAAAGTAAACTTCAGAAAAATATTTTTAAATGTAAGATATTTGAATTAGTTAAAAATCAAATTCAAGATTACATCAATGGCGCTCTAGCATTTTTATTTTGTTATATATTTAAAATAAGTATATAAAATTAATTTGCAATTATATTTAACATGAAATACTTTAACTAATTTACTGTAAATTGCAATAAACTTTTTAAAATGTCCCATACTTTATCATAGGAAGATCTCCTGCCAACTATGGAGTGTCCATAACTTGGAGCACGGCGACCGGGAAACACAGGAGGAGGGATGCCACAGATCTGACCGCAAACTTCGGATTCGGGGTTGTGGATCCCCTCCCGGTACCAGCTTGATACGTACACGTATTAAGCGTTACTATTAGAATACCCACATACCCGGGTTATTCTGTGTCGAGAATTTCTACATTGACTTCTGGAGTATACACTGACCTCATGAACCATAATAGGTTCTGTTGACGCCTTATGATTCTACACTTTTGGACCTTGAAACCGGTAGATTGTGCCACAGCCCTGAAGAGTCGTGTTGATTACACCCACACGACGAAACACGTGTCGGCTGATTGTGGACTCAATTAAACTACCCTCGTTTAAAGATACACTTGGACATCTGCATCTGCTTTCATTGACTTACTGTTTTTGCTTACAATTTATGTTACCTATGTTATACCTTGTTTGCGTGCGAGAGTATTGCTGTTTCCTATTGTGAGAGCCGGTTGACTCTCCTTTTGGACGGTTAAGGGTTTCTCCGTCCACTCTTACGCACCATCCTCATCTTTAGATCCAAATACCCAAACGGTTACACCGGATAGCGCGCCTACCCCTTCTAAGATTCTCTTGAAAACCTTGGCTGCTGTTCAACTATGGAGTGTCCCTATATTGAAGTGTAGTGAAAAATAAATAAAAGTTAATTTAACTAAAAAAAAATCAACATATTTTTATGTTAAATTAATTTCATATATTTATTTATAACGTAGGACAAACTAAAAAAGGCTACTATATCACAATTAACTTTATTTTGAATTAAATCTTTAATTTAAAGATATTAAATCACATAGAAATTATTTTTCTGAAGTGTAAATTCCCACCTAAGATAAAAAAAATGTATTATGCATTAATAATTATTAAAAATAATATATAGAATTCATAAAAATGCATTTAATTGTATTTTAATCAAAGTTAAGGTTACATTCATTTGTATTTGAACAAATGTTGCGGCCTCCGATTGGTCGAAGGGCTCCTGGAGCCCGTCAGAAGCCAGTAGGTTCGACCGGGCAGTTTATATTCCAACCGCCTTCATTGTAGGTGGTGGGAGTTTAAACCAAGCATGTCAGTCGGAAAGCCACCGACATGCACTAGCAGGCTTTCCGACCGACATCCTAATGAGTCCCTAAGCAGTAAACTTACATATGTGAGGCTCTCCCCATAGAAAAGAGACAAGTAGGTAGAGATTTACACTCATAGGTTTGTGAATAGCATTTTACAGTATTTTAACTGTACTACTACTAGACCTACTCCAAAATTCAGTTTGTGTATTGGTTCCTCGCTTTTCAGTTCAAAGCACAAGCTGTCTACTGCCCGTCAGCCAAACCTTTAGTGAGACCCACAAGACCCACAATACTGTGAATGCACTTTGTATTCCCCTAGTTATTTTGTTTCCCATTGACTTACATTATGTTATGTTACGTTATGTGATGCTACGTTATGTGTACTCATGATAAACTTATTAACATAGCATGCAATATGCTAGTGGCCTTGTAACATCATTTGAATGCTTGAGATCACTGATGACCCCATTCAATTTTTTTGATTCACTGCCCTGCAGAGTACCCTGCTTTAACTGATAAGGGGTTTAACCCCGCATTTACCCACACCAATATATGAGGAGGGTGTTATGTCTCTACTGGATTCTGTAGGGACTGATGGTACCAGTGAGAATCTGTCTGGGGCAGGGCACCTTTTACCTATATCTTGGCTATTCTGTCTTAGGTTTACACTATAATAAATTATAAAAGTCTAACGAAAGGGAAACTGTCCTCCTCAGTGGAAACATATAAACACTGATAAACCCCTGCACAACTACAAACTAAAATGCTGCTCACAGAAACAAAAGTGAGAGAGAATGAGACATTTCTATTTCTTTCTGATTAGGCCAACTCAATGTAACGTTGTTATACAAGGTAGCAGCAAGAAAGACTGGTCAAAGCTTATAATGCTTAAGTATTGTTGTTTAGGGATGTCACTAAAATATTGTTTATTTCCTCCATTTTTGTGTGTTTGGATTAAAGGTGCATGGTTTAGAAGCGTGTTTTAAGTCTGATCTAATTGTTTTATACACTGTAAGGAATCTAAGAATATTAAAATCTTAGTTGATCTTTGGCAGTGCTTAATTAATTCACTGATTAGTGAAATTGCTAGCTCGTACGATTCTTGGCCAATATGCAGTGGCACGTTTAACCACAGACACAGAATGGGTACAACCATTTAAAACATCAGCCCTCTTTTCTAACAAGTCAGCATTGATGACAGGTCAACTGTCAATCACCCCAGGCTTTGCACATTCAATGCAAGGTGTAGCAACAGGTGCCTGTGAAAAGAGTGCTGCCACCATGCCATGGGATAGTATGTAGTGAAAAGATGACACAATACTTTCCACATACTAACAACATTAATTGCCTCTTGTTCTGTGTGATAATACCTTAAGATAATCCTGACTTTTTACCTAACAACACTTTACTGCTATGGTTTTGAGCCCATTGTTACAATTTTTAACAGCAATGTTTCAAGTCCTAGAATGCAATGTGATGTCCGTTAGAAGAGCAGGAGTGCAAACATTTGTCATGGGTACACTTAAAAGCTATGAATGTCCACACAATAGCAGCAACACCTTAATATAGTCCGTCAAAGAGTGCAGAAAAGCAGTGGTGAGCATGCTTAAATGAACAGGTTTCTGGTGCCTTAGAATCCAAGCCCACAGACTCATCTGATGTAATTAAACTTTGAAAGTATCATATGATATTATGCTGTTGGCAGGGTTGAGCACCCCTATAATGTTGGAATATTCAATAAAGAGTAGGTGAACAATCCTCAACTGTATCGAGAAATGCATTTATTATGACATTTGAATACAGGACTCTTAACCCATTAATAGTCTTGTAAGCCAGAGTCCTTACAGAATGAAGGGCTGTTTCACAAAGACAAAGGGCCTCATGGCAGAGGCCCCGCATTAATGGCGGGGTGCCCTCACTCGTGACGGAAGCCGCGCAATGGGTAACTGCAGACCGGGTTCCACCATGACTGCGGGGCCTCCGCCATGAGCTCAGAAGTCCTTTGTGAATTGGACCCTGAGTGTGTGTAAGAGACTGGGATGTGAAAGAGGTTAATGAGATGTGAGTGCGAATGGGTGCTATAAACAGATTTTCTATGATTAAAACAGTTTAACATAAGTCCATTGGACACTGCCAATGGGGAGATATTAGATATCTTTAATTACCTCCCCTTTAAATTAAATATTTGCTTTAAAACAATCAATGCAAAAAACGTTTTGTAGACACTGAAAAACACAATATAACACAATAATCGTTATTCGATCTCAATAGCAGATTATAAAAGACAGAAAATTACATGAGACAGTTCTAAAAATCAGTGAAAGAACCACAAGTTCAAAGGGTTTCAAGCTTTGGAGGTTCAAAGAGAGAAGCCTTTTTGTGATTTCAGTGCATTTTATAAACAGAGACCTGTTTCAAAATTACATATGATAGAGGGTCCCAAAAAATACAAAAGAAAGCTCTCATCAGCTAAAAACCACATATATAAATAAAAAAATGTTTTCTCGGTCAAAATATAGTTTTAAAAAGTTATTAAACATTGTGTATAAAATATGTTCAGCAATAAAAGGAAGACATACCCACTGGAACCATAAGCAAGTAAACTGGCAATAATAGGTGTCTTCCCCAAATCATCATAGATTTTCTCAGGCCTAATATACTTTTCAATAAAAAGCCAACTGCTTAGCATGTATTGGGATCTTCTGCTGTAAGAAAACCAGGGCCACTCTACATTTACTAAACTAATTTCTCTATAGCAGGGACAATAAATATCTCCGGGTGAGGGGAAGATAATACTTGCAGAAGAATACGAAGTGCAAAAGAGTCTGGGAGGACTGCTCCTCACGTGGGCAAATACAGACGTCAGAAGGAGCAAATTGCCCCTGCGTGAAACATAACAACCACTTGTTGGACCCAAATCTAAATCGGGTCAGTAACATTCATTCCCATGTGTTCTGTACAAAAGTCAGATAGGGAGCAACCCCAGCAGACACCTGAAGGAGACATAATTTTCTGACAGTTTGTTTCATTACTTCAATGCCCTTCCTTTGGGCCTATCTATACTTGAGACAGCAATCCATGACCCAATCTTTATACTTCTTGGTAATGCTCTCGGGGTTTTCGTATAAATAGGGCCACCCAAAGCAAGGGCTTCCTCTCATATATTTCAGCCATGGAATTGTTGACCCAAAATTACAGGAGAGACAATCACAAATAATTGCCTGATTTACTTCAGCCTCCTTATGCAACCATATTGAATACCAGAGAACCAGTGTAGCAAGGTTAATTAGATCGTCTACATATTCCAGGCCTAGTCCTAAATGTGTTGTAAAATGTGAAGTGGATGGAGGGACCCCCAATAGACACTTGCAAAATCTGTTTCCCTTCACTTGAATGATACATCTATGCACCCCCATACACCTCTGTCATATGTAAGAGTGGGGAGGCACTTCTTCATGTATATTTCTGAAATGGGTGCAATAGGTTTTTTGCCTATAGGGGCAGCAAATGAGAAAGTGGCTTCCACTGCATGCAGGAAACGATCTAGTATGTTCCTGACAAAGGGGGACCAAGCTCAGACCTCATCAAACACTAGTCAGAGATACGGGAAGTGATTCACCCCTTCAATCAACCTTCCCTCTATATACAAGGTACAGGTTTTAGGGTTCTTCACGCCACAAACCATAATAAATGTTTTAGAAAAATTCTTTTCTAATTCAAGCCCTTTCATGAACACCACAAAACTAGTGATCAACTTGTTGAGGCCATTTGCTCTCCTGGCCAAGAGCACTGCACCATCCACGTAAAGTGATGCAAGCATAGCTTTATTATCGACCTGCGGCACATTAATATTTATTATTATTATTATTTTTTTAATGTATATGGCGCACAGCTACCCGGAGGTTTCCCGGCGCCTACGGACACAAACTATAAGAAAAAATGTCCAAACCTCTAATTATTAAAAAGCCATGTTTTTAAGTCTTTACGGAATTTGTGGTACTCGTTTCGTGACCTAATTGAAACAGGAGTGAGTTCCACAGGGAAGGAGCTGAATAGGCAAAAGAACAGCCCCCCATTCGAACACCTTTGATCCTGGGAACTTGGAATTTTAGCTGATTAGAGGATCGTAGAAGGCGTGAGGGAAGGTAAGGATGCACCAAAGCACCCAGATAGTGAGGAAAGAGAAAGAAAAAGATGGAAAACAATGACAAAGGGAGAAAGCAGAAATAACAAGCATTGGAAATGCAATAGGTCTCGGATTTATTTGAGTTAGAGCTAATGGCATTGTAAATGGCAATGTCTTTTAGTAATGTGTTATGGAGTGTATGCATGTGGTGTGTAGTAGAATTATGTGGGTTGGATTGGAATTGTAGCAATGGTGGCATGCTGCGCTTTAGATGAATATGTTTAAAAATAAAGTGCACCATACTGCGATTGCTACAATACTTAATTGTGGATGCGTTAACAATTGATGTGTGCACTGATGTCTGGTGGTGTGTGTGCCTGTAGAAATTGTGCACTGATGGCTGGTGGTGTGTGTGCCAGGAGGAAGCGTGCACTGCCAGCTGGAGGTGTGTGTGCCTGGTGGAAGTGTGCACTGACGGCTGGTGGTGTGTGTGCCTGGTGAAAGCATGCACTGACGTCTGGTGGTGTGTATGTTATGTTATGTTATGTTATAATCTATTTATAAAGCGCGCTTCGACCAAGGTTTCATGGCGCTGTTTCGAGCTGTTCTGAGTTGACTGCAATAGGACTAGTTTACTCATGTGCCTGTATGAACAGCCATGTCTTGAGCTGCTTTCTAAATTGAAGCAGATCGGGACAGGAATGGATCTCCCATGGGAGTGAGTTCCAAAGTTGGAGCGCCAGATAACCGAAGCGACACCCGCCATGCCGCTTACGTTTAAACTTTGCGCTTACCAACAGATTTTGGTGTTTAGAACAGAGGTCACGAGTTGGAATGTATTTCAAGATCAAATTGTTAATAAAAATAGGACTATAACAATTTAGGGACTTAAATGTGAGACAAGCGGTTTTGAAAGTGGCCCGTTGAAGCAGTGGGAGCCAGTGTAGCTTTTTTATCAGGGGTCTAGCCGATTGCCACTTAGGCTGCTGATAAATCAGTCGTGCCGCCTGGTTCTGTACAAGCTGGAGCCTCTTGATCTGATAAGAGGGAAGGCCGAGATAGATTGAATTAGCGTAGTCTAGATGGGACAGGACTAGGCCAATCACGACTTGTATCAGTGCTGCCTGGGTGAGCAAGTGATGTATCTTCTGGATCCTTCGCAGTTGAAAGAAACATTTAGAAACCACTGTGCCCACTTGGCCGTTTAGGGACAGATCTCTATCAATAGTCACCCCCAGACTTTTTACGGAAGAGGAGGGTTTGGGGAAGGGCCCTAGTTCTGCCGGCCAATAGTGAGGGCCCCAGGAGATACGACTGTCTCCTATCAGCAGTATCTCCGTCTTTCCGGGGTTCAGCTTCAGATGGTTATGATCCATTCAATGGCGGATGAACACCATAGTATCCTGAAAGTTGGTAACAGATTCAGTGGAATTGTCTATGGTGAAGGAAAGCTGCAGATCATCTGCGTAGTTAAATGTTGTTACTTTCCTCTGTTTTAAAGCTTTGATCAGGGGGAGTAGATAGATGTTGAACAGGTGTGGGGACAAGGAGGAGCCCTGGGGAACCCCACATGTGATATTCAGTCCCGACGCTGTGAAGTTAGCCAGGCGAACGGCCTGTGTTCGGTCTTCCAGAAAGGAGGTGACCCAACTCAGGACTTTGCCCTGAAAGCCTGCGCGTCCGACACGGTCCACCAAGATCTTTGGTCCACCGTGTCGAACGCGGCTGACAGATCCAAAAGCACCAAGGCCTGAGGAGTTCCAATGTCAGCCTTCCTACGGAGCTCATCCAGAACTGCCAAGATGACCATCTCAGTTGAATGGCCTGGACGGAAGCCGGCTTGATGGGAATCGAAATGTCCAGACTGTTCTATGAAGGTGGACATGGATTTTGCGACATGTGCCTCCAAGACCTTAGCTAAATATGGAAGCAAGGAGATGGGGCGATAATTAGATGGTTCTGAAATGTCGGCGCCAACCTTTTTTATCAAAGGGACCACTGTGGCGTCCTTAAATGATTTTGGGACGCAACCTTGAGTAAGTGATGAGTTTAATAAAGATAGAGCAGGTCAAGGAATAATGGAGAAGACTTCCCTCATTATGTGCGGGGGACAGCAATCCCGGGGAGATCCAGATTTGACTTTGGACAGCAAGGAGATGAACAATTCATCATCGATCGTAGGAAAACTATCCATAGTACAGGTATTCCTGAAGGAGTCAGGTGGAATCACGACTGATGGAGAGCAGACAATGCTAGCTTTAATTGCTGCAATCTTTTCTAGGAAGAATGTGTTCAATTTATCACATAATTCCTGTGTGGGAGTTGGTTTAGATGACACTCTATCAGGGTTGGATAATTCATCCACAATCGAGAAAATCTCTCTCGATTTATTGGTGGACGTTAAGATCTTGGAGGAGAAATATTCTACCTTGGCTGCCTTAATAGCTTTATTGTATTTTACCTGCTCTTGTTTATAGAGGAGCTTGTCTCCTGGGTCATAGCGGGCTCTCCATTTCCTCTCCTTCTAGCGGAGTAATAATTTCATCTCCTTTAGTTCGGTCGATAACCATTTATGAGCTTCCGCCTTTCGGTTTATCTTAATTTTTTTGTGAGGGGCAAAGTGATCGCTTGCTGATTTTAACCAGCAGGAGATTAGAGTGTCTGAAAAATCCTGGTGAAAGTGTGCACTGATAGCTGGTGGTGTGTGTGTGTTTGGTGAAAGCGTGCACTGATGTCTGGTGGTGTGTGTGTTTGGTGAAAGCGTGCACTGATGTCTGGTGGTGTCTGTGCCTGGTGAAAGTGTGCACTGATGGTGTGGTTGTGTTTGTGTGTGTGGTTGTGGGTGTTGTGGTGAGTGTGTGGTGGTGAGTGTGTGGTGGTGAGTGTGTGTTTGTGTGTGTGTGTGGTGTTGTGTGTGTGGTGTTGTGTGTGTGGTGGTGTGTGTGTGTGTGTGTGTGTGTGTGTGGTGTTGTGTGTGTGGTGTTGTGTGTGTGTGGTGTGTGTGTGTGGTGTGTGTTTTTTGTGTGTGTGTGGTCTTATGTGTGTGGTGTTATGTGAGTGGTGTTATGTGTGTGGTGTTATGTGTGTGTGTGGTGGACTTAGTTCGAGTTTTCGTACCCTGCACACTCACACACTGCTAACCCTACAGCATCAAAGCACTCCACACCCTGCACACTTACACACTGCTAGCCCTGAAAACCCACACACTGCTCACCCTGCACACTTACACACTGATAGCCTTGCACACCCACACACTGCTCACCCTCACCCTACACACTGCTCACCCTGCACACTTACACACTGCTACCCCTGCACACTCACACACTGCTCACCCTGCACACTTACACACTGCTAGCCCTGCACACTCACACACTGCTCACCCTACATACTCACACACTGCTAACCCTACACACTCACACACTGCTAACCCTACACACTCACACACTGCTAACCCTACACACTCACACACTGCTCACCCTACACGCTCACACAATGTTCACCCTGCACGCTCACACAATGTTCACCCTGCACACTCACACACTGCTCACCCTGCACACTCACACACTGCTCACCCTGCACACTCACACACTGCTCACCCTGCACACTCACCAGCATCAAAGCACTCCACACCCTGCACACTTACACACTGCTAGCCCTGCACACTCACACACTGTTCACCCTGCGCACTTACACACTGCAAGCCCTGGACACCCAGACACTGCTCACCCTGCACACTTACACACTGCTGGCCTCCGAGAGAATTGCATTAGCCCCACAATGTAAAATCATTAACCTCCCGTAACGATCAGCGTTGCAGTACATGCCTAGGGCCAGTGTGCCTGTCCCACTTCCAGCTCGAACACTTCAGTTAAAGGGCTGGGGTGTCGCGTAGCCACCCCCCACCAGCTGGGCATAGTCCACTGCCAGGTGACACCACCAGTTACCACCGGGCAAACAATCTTATTAACTTGTAACCTTACACAGTGGGGCTTAGAAGATAGTATACACAGCTCAAGGAGCGCTCCGTTTCTAGTAATTGTAATAAATATAGCTGTAGTTGGGGGTTATTGGGTCCAAAACATAGGCTAGGGAACCACCAGAACAGAGTTCTGGCCACAGTATCACACAAGGGCAACGATGTGTGATCTTGTACAGATCTTCTTATGGTCTCTTTTCCCTTAGGTCCACTAACTGGAAAGCACTTACAAACATGTTAACGCTCAGGACATGGCGATACATTAAAAATTTGTTTATACGAACAAGTGATGTTCTTAGAAAGCAGAAATGTACAACGTTCACAAGTACTGGGGCTCCGTTCTCCCATTGTGTTATGCTTATTTGTAACGGACATCCCTGATCTCATTGCCCCCAGAGAATAGCGCTGCCTCACCACGCCCACAGACACTTGGAGGGTGGGCAGTGCCTCGTATGTGCCCTCCGAGCGACCACACTGACCTGGAAAGATGTTTCAGAATCTGCTTCTTGATTATGTCGGCCATGGTGTGTCTGCCTGTTGCAGAAGGGCGGTCCGGGAAGAATCAGTATGGGCAGCGGCGGGACCCGTGTCATCTCCGTCGGGGAAGCCTGCTGCCCCCTTCGGACGCGGTGCCCGCAGTCGCCCCCGCTGCCCTGCTCCGCCAGTCAGACACTCGCCATCTTGGCTGCAGCATCACCTAGAGACGCCAGGCTTGAGGTGTTGTCATCGGCGCGGGGCGACCCCCAGCCCGACGGCTCTGCATCGATGACAGCACTGGGAGGAGCGGGAAAGGAGGAAGAGGCGGAGTGTACCGGCTAGACAAACAAGCGATCGCGAAAGCGATCCAATTGTAAAAAAAAACGCCCGCGAGTAGTGCGCGCGCGCCACTGCGAGCATATGTCTTCAATTATCGTGGCCGAACACGATAATTGAAGACATATGGCCTTTGGTGCATTGAAAATGGGCTTAGGACATAACACGCACGTGCTGCGTGGAATTCCTAGGTCCATTTTTAAAACCCCGCAGTGTACCCTAGGCCCGAGACCTAAAAAGGAACCTAAAAGAGTGAGATAAAAGGGTAGGAAGTGTGCGGTGGTAGATGAAAGAGACCTGAGGTAGAAACAAGACAAGTCGGATTGCCCTTAGCAATCAGGCCCGATAAAAGCTGGTCTGAGAGGTCAGGTTGTTTTTTTTTGTCTGTTTGCGGGTCTATTTTATCGTCTGGTGGACCGGATTTTACTGTTGATTTCCCTCATATTAGAACAAACATTGCCACAAGCAAGCAAAAATGCATGCACATTTCCATACTTTGTAAAACAATTATACAGCGTGTCTTAACAAGTCTTTACACCTCAATGGAAGAGAGGCTCTTACTAAAGATTCTTTGACATCACAAACATGCTTAAAATGCTGCAAATTATTTAATTTCAAAAGAGATCTTTGCATTTGTAATTTAAAAACAGCAGCCAAGCCACCCAGCCTTAATAGGCTATTTCTTAGCAGAAAAGGCTAGTTATGCTCTTTTTTCCGCCTCAAACAGAAGGCATTAGACTTACCATGGGCTATTATTACAAAATATGCAGTTTTTATAACTTTGCACAATAAGGGCTGAATTCTTAGCGCAGGCTTTACGGGCATCCCGCGGGAAGGGCCAGTTTCTGGTCCGCGCCCTGCCAGTTAATGGCCATACCACACTTTTCAGGCCAGTGTTAGCTGAGTGTGGGGCCCAGGCTCTTTCAACGTTTGGAGTCCGAGCCAGCCTTTTCCCGCCTGCTCAGCTGTTTCGGTGACACGTCTGGGTTCCAGGAACGGGTTCTGCTTTTGTTCACCTCTGCTTTTTACACCTCATTATTGCTGGGGCATTGGTACTGGCTCCCAGCTCTGATGGCTTGGCAGGTGGCAGGCGGGGGCTGGGTACCAGCTTTCATCGGCATTCCCTAACATACCAATGTATGTGAAAGACCTGCATGGCTCGAGTCACTAACATCCACTCAATCACCTCCTTTTTGGACCTTCTCTCTATGGTTAGCTCTAGTGTTGTGACTGCCTGTTCTCTGTGTGGTTAGCTCCAGGTGTATGTGACTGAGTGCGTTCTTTGTGTGGGTTTTGCATGACTCTGTCACATAGGACTGGCCTTTTATTGTATCGGCATTTCCTGGTGGGCTGCAGCATTAGAGTTTTGAAAGCCCAGGGTCGCTCCTGGGGCCTCTGTCACTTTCCCCAGTCCCCCAATTTCAGCAAGCACATGGGGGGGCTTCCAGCGGGAGAGATAGAGAGGGTGAGAAATCAGAGACGCAGAAGAGCGAGAGGAGAGAAGGTGGGAGAGAGAGAGCGATGGGTGGAAAGCGAAAAATAGAGCCAAGAGAGGAGGGATACCGGGGTGTGAGCATTTTTGCCAGGTTTGCTTTTGGTTCCCCAGTCACTGGACTCTTTAATAGGGCCTGGTTTATGTGTCACTGCCCCTAGTCTCTGTAAAGAATCTGGTCTTTGTGTGTCTGATTTTAGTGTTTAGTGTTCGTGGTTGTGCCTCGTCTCTGTGGAGCTAGCTGTATTGTCTCTAACTGAGCCAAATCCTTCTCTCTGGTTCTTTTCTCCATGCCTCGTCTTGGCCTGTTTTGCTGGCCTTGTTTCTCTTTAAATAAATCTCTTTGGGCCAGATGTAAGTCACCAAATACCGTTACCGACCGGTATTTGGTGGTTGAGATGTAGGGGGCCTATATTTTACAGAATCGGTAAATTTACCGATTCGGTAAATTTACTGATTCTGTAAAATACCGAATCGGTATATTTACCGAATGGGTCAATCCATATGTAGGTGGCACTGGAAACAGTGACACAGGCCCCTAAGAATTCGTTATTTACCATGTAATACTATTGCATGGTAAATAACGAATTTCTGTGTGTGCATGTACACCTGTGCCATGTGGCACACATACATGCCCTCAGGGCATGTATGTGTGCCACATGGCACAGGTGTACATGCACACACAGAAATTCGTTATTTACCATGCAATAGTATTACATGGTAAATGCCCTCAGGGCATGTATGTGTGCCACATGGCACACAAGCCTGAATCAGGGGTGTAACAGGGTGTCAAAGTGACACCCTGTCCCCCTTGTAAATTCGGTACTTTTACCGAATCGGTATTTACCAGTTCGGTAATTGACATTGGTTCCT
Organism: Lissotriton helveticus; assembly: GCF_964261635.1. Lineage (NCBI taxonomy): Eukaryota > Metazoa > Chordata > Amphibia > Caudata > Salamandridae > Lissotriton > Lissotriton helveticus. The sequence continues at coordinate 322,626,794 of NC_136065.1, read as the reverse complement.
ATGGGCCTCATGGCCCATAGGAATCAATGGCAATTACCGAATTGGTAAATACCGATTCGGTAATTACCGAATGTTACAGATTCGGTAAAATATTCGGTAAATATACCTACATTGCATTTACCGATTTGTAAATACCGAATCGGTAAAATTCGGTATTTACGAATCGGTAAATGCCATTTACCTACATCGGGCCCTTGGTTGGGCCAGATGTGGCATATCTAACTGGGTCTGTATTTTTCTAGACTGGCTGTAGCCTGTGTGACTGTTCGTGTGTTTTTTTCAGACTGGAGCTGGTTTCTGTGTGGCTGTCTGTAGTCCCTGTAATTTTTGGTCTCTGCACGACTGGTTTAGTCTCTGACTGGGCCTGCTTTCGGTGAAGCTGGCTCTAGTCTCTGTGACTGGGCCTGATCTCTGAGTGTCTGTTCTCTGAGTGTCTGGTCTCTATGTGCCGGTCTCTGTGGCTGCTTGTGACTGGAGCTGGTGTCTGCGTTTCTGGCTCTGGTCTTTGTGACTGTTTCTAATCTATGTGTCAGATTATAGTGCCTGTGGCTGGGCCTAGTCATTTTGAAGTTGTGTCTGTGCTCTGTGACTATGCCTGGTCACAGTGTGACTTACTCTAGTGTCTGTAATTGGGGCTGGTATCTGTGTTGCTGACTTAGGCCTCTCGACTGGGCCTGGCCTCTGTGTGGCTGCGCCTAATCTCTGTGTGGCAAGCTCTAAAGACCTTAGCTTCACATATCTGCCCCTAGTTTCTACGTTGCTTTCCTAGACTCTTTGCATCTGGGTCTAGTCTCAATGTGGCTGGCTAGATCCTCGCCGTGCTTTGCCCTAGTTTCTGTCTTTGAGTTCTGTAGAAGAGCTTCTCTCATTTGCTGTGTGTCTAGGCCTTCCATGTATTTATCTGAACCTAGTCAATGTGTGGTCCTAGTGTCTCACCCTAGTGGTTGACCCCACACTGCGGCTGAGCCTCTTTTCTGTGTTCCTGAGATACTTCTCAATCCTTAGTCTAGTCTTTAAGTGCCTTAGCCTGATCTCTGCGGTTGGGTTTAATCTCTGCAGTAGAGTACCAGTCTCCAGCGCATAAAGGCCACGGAATTTCTAAGACCATTCACGCTCTCTCTTTCCCTAAAACATGTAAGAACCTAATATGGCTGTACATTCATTTACATTCCCTTTTCTACTGGTGATGTTTTAGAAAGAAATATTAAACAGTAACATTCCAACACAGTCTATTTATAAATATCCAAAATAGTTGTGTTTCACTTTCTCCTTGTAAAGTCATATCAATTGAGAAGCCTACATTTTTAGAATGCAAGATTGTTTCTAAACATTAATTATCGCTTTGCTTGCATTCCACCTTTTCTAAGTGGCGCCATATAGTGAGCTATTTTATTACAACTCAAGGCTGTCTAAATCACAAGAAATGAGTGGAATATAAATGAATTGCTCAATTTGATTAGATAAGATAGTGTGAAATCATTGCTTACATACACACACATCCACAAATCCTTTTATTTAATAACTAAAGAAAGAATGAGCAAAACACATGTTAACGATAAACTACATCTCCCACAATACATTCCACAAACACTGATCATCGTCATGAGTCACATGTTCTGCAAAACTTGTTTTTATTGGTTGAATTGAACACACCTAATCCTAACCGTGATCTCAGTGATAACGAAACGCGTCGGTTGTTTCTTCAACCCTGATATGTTTGAAAATTTAAAAGTCTTGGGGAATTCAAGAATCCTGCGAGTGCGTCATTTATCCGTAAGGATTTGTGGTATATATATATATATATATATATATATATATATATATATTACCTACTGGCGGTCGCCAGTAGGTATATATAGTTAGGATTTTTTCTCTATGGGATTTTTGAAAATTCTATGTCTAATAACTTTGGCGTTTGTGGACGGAATTGGCTGAAATTTTCAGGAAAATGGAACATTTTGTTTCTGAGCAGCCCCTGAAAATTTGGGGGGGGGGGGTTCGTCAAGGGGGGGCCAAGAAAAAAGGGGGGTCCCAAAACGCGTTTTTCCCATGTTAATTTCCATAGGGCGGTTGGCCTCACTTTTAGCCCGAACGGCTGAATGGATTTGCACGAAACTTGGCAAAATTGTAGGGACTGTTAGCCCGATGTGCCTTTGCTAGGTCTCAATATATGTGCTCCAGTGAGTTTTGAGAAATTAACGTTCAAAAAAATATATATATCTGTAAGCGCGCTCCGGGCAGCGCCCCGGTTCGCGTACCTGACGCGTAACGGAACTTCGCGAAGCGAAGCTGATTGGCTCTCCGGTGTCTGTCAACATTCTAAACAGTCCGGAGCGGCCGCCATCTTGTCTCTCGGTAGGATCGAGAGACAAGAGGAGGCCAAAACAAAGAGGGAAATGACCATAAGGGGGCATAGTAGATCCTCCCTGACCCCCTAGGTTTGATGTGGAGGCTTTAAAAGGGCCCCGCGGGGCAAAAAAAAAAAAAAATTTTTTTTTTGCGTGGGGAGCGCCGGTACGCGCACCGGGAAGCGGTCTGGGGAGCGTACTATAAGGAAAAAAGAATGCTAGACTATGATATTTTGAAATATTGTATGTTTATTGATTGTTCTTTTTGTTGTTTTTTTTTGTTTTTTTTATTTAAGTAGCAGTATTTATGATTATTAAATATAAATTTATTTTTGGGATTGTGCACAGTATACTATAAGTCTGACTTTACATTATAATCAATTTGGTACTAGTTTATGAATTACATATAAAAATGATTAAAGTCTCAAACAATTTTTTAATATTAAATATAATTTTATTTTTCTGATTCTTTTTCAAAATTTAATAGAACGTCTAACATTTGACTGTCCGATATGTCTTCTTTTTGACTGAACATAACTTCCCACATTTGACCGTCCTCATATTGAAGTAAGAAATCCACAGATTCTACACATTGTAGAAGTTCATGGTCTCGTGATTCATCCATGAATTCCAAGTCAATGGGTTCAATGATTTCCTCATTGTTCATGTCTAGGACAATTTCAAAGGAAACGTTCTGTTCTCCTTCCATTTTTGTGCTGAAATTTGCATAAAAAATAAATATATCAGTAGAGATAGGGCACTGTTGGGTTTAAGTTCAGACGGGTACTTTTTTCTGGCGTGAAGTAGTACTATTAAAAAGTGCTTGTGAAAAAGCTTAAGTAAATTCATAATTATACCACAGAAACCTAAATCAATCCATAATTATAATAAAGAAGCCTTTCTCAATGTCTAACTCTTACAGAGGGATAGTATATAACTATCTGAAAATGTTTTCAAATTTATAAAATAACATCTTACCTTTTAAAAACAAGTTTAAGTTGTGAGTGAAAATGATCTTGCAATGTAGTTCAGGAAGTAGTAGTCAAAATGGCTGTGTTTCTCTCTCTTTTTTTTTATATATATTCAGGTACATAACCAATCAAATGTCAGGTAAAAAAAGTAGAAATGAAAGTAACATTTTAATTGGTTGTCAATTCCAACACTTCAGATGTGTTTTGTGAAGTAATTTACCTCAGGGTATTTAGAGAGGTCTACAGGCTAAATGGCTAAATGGAATTTCAATCAAATTTGTGAAAATGGTAGGGATTGGTATATAGTATGAGCTAATCTATATTTGGTGAAAGTGTCTCCAGTCGTTTTTCTGTAAATTACTTTCCCACCTTTTTTAATGGAGCGCTTCCCGGTGAGCGCCCCGATACGCGAACCGGCAGCGTTACGGGAGTCCTCCATTTTGTATTACGGTAGAATTGAGATACAAGATGGAGGGCAAAAAATGTTCAGAATGGGTAGAAGGGGGCACGGTAGACGTATCCTGACCCCCTAGGTTTTCTGAGGGTGGCTGAGGAGGTCCATATGTGCGAAAAAAACACATTTTTTTTAAATTTTCGCGCGGTGAGCGTCCGGTGCGCGTACCGGGTAGCGCTCCGGGGAGCGTACTTTGGTGAAAATTTGTAAAAAAAAGTTACATTTAAAATTTGTTTATGGTGATCATAGTTAGGGTAGCTCTGAGAAGAGCTTTTGGGTTTATGGTAGATTTAGGTACTTATAAGTAGGTACCAATGCACAGTCTTAAATTCAGAATGAAAACTCTGTTCCCCTCATCTGAGAAGTGAACTCCATCTCCTCTGTGGATATCTTGCATGTAGTAACGCAAGTTATTGTTGTAGATGCAGCCCATTCCATGGTCTCTCATGTAAGCTGAAACAGACTTATTTACATGCTTCCTCAATTTCTCAATTTGTGGACAAAATTGGTTTGACCATCTCCATTTCTGTCTTTGGCATATATTTGAATATACCAAGGCAGTTTGAGGAAAAAGTGCCATCAATTGCTCAAAGGTGTCCTTTAAAAGCATTTCCAGACCTACCCCAGTCAAAGTGCCCAAGTCATTACCTCCACAGTGCACAATTAATAGGTCAGGTTTTGGCAAATGCAAAAAGGTTTTCACCAATGGTATCAATTGGTGACATTTTAATCCTCTGTGGCCAATCCACTTAATTTCCACATTTTGTAAATTGAGGTTAGGTAAAATTTTGTTATCAGCATACCTTTGAGCCCAGTAGATGTAACTATGTCCAACAATCCAGACAGAAAACATGGTGAGAGAAGGTTCTGCTGCAGTCAGATGAAGTCTGGCAATGAAATGGCAGTTGAAAAAATAAGAGTTTAAAATGAAAAAAACTGTGGAGTTTCTGTGTTAATGAAGCAGTAGCAGTGATTGGTGGATTTTGATTGCTGAAAACAGAAAGTTAGGGTGCATGGATGAGTTCTTTGAAAGATGTAATTTGAATGGTCAAGAAAAAATCATTTAATGAAACATTGCACTGGATATGCAGGTGTACTGAGAGTTCAGAGTTCAATTGAAACATTGTTGTGTGAACTTGCAAACATCAGAGGTCTTTCATGAGGTGGTTGCTATGCAAAAAAGGCAGAAAGGGCAGAGGGGGGAAGGGTGTTGATTTGAAAAAAGTGAGGGAAGAGTTTTGATTGGGTGACATGAGAGATATGTGTGATGAATTACAGCATTTCTGTGCTTTTTATGGCTGCAGCCTCTGGAGTGCATACCTTTTGCTCTGCTAAAGACAAATTGGTGTGTGTTTGAGACTGTTTTGAAAATCATAAAGTATTTGCTAAGGTGAGAAAAGATTCATTTAATTTAGATAGAGAATAGTATGCTTTAGGGAGAAAATTATGAAGAAAGTTGTGTATTTAAAATGTTGCTTTTAGTCAAGTGTTTTACAAATAGATTTTGTTTCTTTGAGTTACATAGCCATGTTAAAAGTGATGCAAAAATAGTGCAAGGGTCTTACAAAAATACTTTCATGTGTCTTAGGGCATTTTAACTCAGTTCCCTATGAATGTAGGAATATAATTGCTTTATAAGATGTGTTTAAAAACGTTTTTTGAAATCAATTAGGTTTCTTGATATGTACTGCTAGAGTTTCATAGGTTGCTTGGGGCATATTTACAAGGCTTTTGAGTTCTTTTGATGTAAATTATTCTCATTTTATTTTAAGACATTTCCCTTGTGGTGCAAGGTCCTTGTAAATACGTCCCCATGTGTGCTTGGCAAATTTAGATTTTGATTCTTTGAGTTACATAGCCATGTTAAAAGTAACGCAAAAATGATGCAAGGGCCTTAAAAAAACGATTTCATGTGTCATAGGGCATTTTAAGTCATTTCCCGATGAATGTAGGTATATAATTGATTTAGATGATGTGTTTAAAAACGTTTTTTGAAATCAATTAGGTTTCTGGATATGTAGTGCTAGAGTTTCATAGGTTGCTTGGGGCATATTTATAAGGCCTTTGAGTGTCTCTGATGTTATTTTTCCCATTTAAATTTAAGACCTTTCCCCGTGGTGCAAGGTCCTTGTAAATACGCCCCCATCTGTGCTTCGCAAATTTAGATTTTGATTCTTTGAGTTACATAGCCATGTTAAAAGTGACCCAAAAATGGTGCAAGGGCCTTAAAAAAACGCTTTCATGTGTCTTAGGGCATTTTAAGTCATTTCCCCTTGAATGTAGGTATATGATTGATTTAAATGATGTGTTTAAAAACGTTTTTTGAAATCAATTAGGTTTCTGTAGTGATAGAGTTTCATATGTTGCTTGGGGTATATTTAAAAAGCATTTGAGTCCCTTTGATGTTATTTTTCCCATTTTAATTTAAGACATTTCCCCGTGGTGGAAGGTCCTTGTAAATACACCCCCATGTGTGCTTGGCAAATTTAGATTTTGATTCTTTGAGTTATATAGCCATGTTCCATACAGTGCTCACCTTCTGCGTAGTCTTTGATATGCTAGACTCCATCTGCACAATGAGATACCTAAGCAAAGGAAACAAAGGTGATGTGATTGTGAAATGAGGAAAAGAATTCCACATTTTTCAATTACATCACCTGTGTTTCCTAACTTTACGAATAACATTGTGCAGATGAGGTTTAGGCCTGTACACAGACACAGAAGAGGTCTGGCCTTTGTTCAAGAGTGAAGTGGACATGACTTGCTTCAATGGTAGGCCTGCACATGTATTATCTCCTCTGTACTCTTCAACAAGCTTAAATTTCATCTGCAACCCTGAGTAGGCCTCACCTCAAACAAACCTCTGAATAGGCCACACCTTATCGTCATCCTGAATCAATCATTTAAAATGTTAGGGACAGATTTATGATAGCCGTGTGCCTCTTTTGCGCCACTGTGCGTCACTTTTGTGACGCAGAGGCGGTGCAAAAGATTTGCTATGTGGCGACATATTTACAACTTGATGCATCTAGGCAGATGTGTCATGCTGTAAAAAAACGCTTTCATGTGTCTTAGGGCATTTTAAGTCATTTCCCCATGAATGTAGGTATATGATTGATTTAAATGATGTGTTTAAAAACGTTTTTTGAAATCAATTAGGTTTCTTGATATGTAGTGATAGAGTTTCATAGGTTGCTTGGGGTATATTTAAAAAGCATTTGAGTCCCTTTGATGTTATTTTTCCCATTTTAATTTAAGACATTTCCCCGTGGTGGAAGGTCCTTGTAAATACACCCCCATGTGTGCTTGGCAAATTTAGATTTTGATTCTTTGAGTTATATAGCCATGTTCCATACAGTGCTCACCTTCTGCGTAGTCTTTGATATGCTAGACTCCATCTGCACAATGAGATACCTAAGCAAAGGAAACACAGGTGATGTGATTGTGAAATGAGGAAAAGAAATTCCACATTTTTCAATTACATCACCTGTGTTTCCTAACTTTACGAATAACATTGTGCAGATGAGGTTTAGGTCTGTACACAGACACAGAAGAGGTCTGGCCTTTGTTCAAGAGTGAAGTGGACATGACTTGCTTCAATGGTAGGCCTGCACATGTATTATCTCCTCTGTACTCTTCAACAAGCTTAAATTTCATCTGCAACCCTGAGTAGGCCTCACCTCAAACAAACCTCTGAATAGGCCACACCTTATCGTCATCCTGAATCAATCATTTAAAATGTTAGGGACAGATTTATGATAGCCGTGTGCCTCTTTTGCGCCACTGTGCGTCACTTTTGTGACGCAGCGGCGGTGCAAAAGATTTGCTATGTGGCGACATATTTACAACTTGATGCATCTAGGCAGATGTGTCATGCTGTAAAAAAACGCGTTCATGTGTCTTAGGGCATTTTAAGTCATTTCCCCTTGAATATAGGTATATGATTGATTTAAATGATGTGTTTAAAAATGTTTTTTGAAATCAATTAGGTTTCTTGATATGTAGTGGTAGAGTTTCATAGGTTGCTTGGGGTATATTTAAAAAGCATTTGAGTCCCTTTGATGTTATTTTTCCCATTTTAATTTAAGACATTTCCCCGTGGTGGAAGGTCCTTGTAAATACACCCACATGTGTGCTTGGCAAATTTAGATTTTGATTCTTTGAGTTATATAGCCATGTTCCATACAGTGCTCACCTTCTGCGTAGTCTTTGATATGCTAGACTCCATCTGCACAATGAGATACCTAAGCAAAAGAAACACAGGTGATGTGATTGTGAAATGAGGAAAAGAAATTCCACATTTTTCAATTACATCACCTGTGTTTCCTAACTTTACGAATAACATTGTGCAGATGAGGTTTAGGCCTGTACACAGACACAGAAGAGGTCTGGCCTTTGTTCAAGAGTGAAGTGGACATGACTTGCTTCAATGGTAGGCCTGCACATGTATTATCTCCTCTGTACTCTTCAACAAGCTTAAATTTCATCTGCAACCCTGAGTAGGCCTCACCTCAAACAAACCTCTGAATAGGCCACACCTTATCGTCATCCTGAATCAATCATTTAAAATGTTAGGGACAGATTTATGATAGTCGTGTGCCTCTTTTGCGCCACTGTGCGTCACTTTTGTGACGCAGCGGCGGTGCAAAAGATTTGCTATGTGGCGACATATTTACAACTTGATGCATCTAGGCAGATGTGTCATGCTGTAAAAAAACGCTTTCATGTGTCTTAGGGCATTTTAAGTCATTTCCCCTTGAATATAGGTATATGATTGATTTAAATGATGTGTTTAAAAATGTTTTTTGAAATCAATTAGGTTTCTTGATATGTACTGGTAGAGTTTCATAGGTTGCTTGGGGTATATTTAAAAAGCATTTGAGTCCCTTTGATGTTATTTTTCCCATTTTAATTTAAGACATTTCCCCGTGGTGGAAGGTCCTTGTAAATACACCCCCATGTGTGCTTGGCAAATTTAGATTTTGATTCTCTGAGTTATATAGCCATGTTCCATACAGTGCTCACCTTCTGCGTAGTCTTTGATATGCTAGACTCCATCTGCACAATGAGATACCTAAGCAAAGGAAACACAGGTGATGTGATTGTGAAATGAGGAAAAGAAATTCCACATTTTTCAATTACATCACCTGTGTTTCCTAACTTTACGAATAACATTGTGCAGATGAGGTTTAGGTCTGTACACAGACACAGAAGAGGTCTGGCCTTTGTTCAAGAGTGAAGTGGACATGACTTGCTTCAATGGTAGGCCTGCACATGTATTATCTCCTCTGTACTCTTCAACAAGCTTAAATTTCATCTGCAACCCGGAGTAGGCCTCACCTCAAACAAACCTCTGAATAGGCCACACCTTATCGTCATCCTGAATCAATCATTTAAAATGTTAGGGACAGATTTATGATAGCCGTGTGCCTCTTTTGCGCCACTGTGCGTCACTTTTGTGACGCAGCGGCGGTGCAAAAGATTTGCTATGTGGCGACATATTTACAACTTGATGCATCTAGGCAGATGTGTCATGCTGTAAAAAAACGCTTTCATGTGTCTTAGGGCATTTTAAGTCATTTCCCCTTGAATATAGGTATATGATTGATTTAAATGATGTGTTTAAAATTTTTTTTTGAAATCAATTAGGTTTCTTGATATGTAGTGGTAGAGTTTCATAGGTTGCTTGGGGTATATTTAAAAAGCATTTGAGTCCCTTTGATGTTATTTTTCCCATTTTAATTTAAGACATTTCCCCGTGGTGGAAGGTCCTTGTAAATACACCCACATGTGTGCTTGGCAAATTTAGATTTTGATTCTTTGAGTTATATAGCCATGTTCCATACAGTGCTCACCTTCTGCGTAGTCTTTGATATGCTAGACTCCATCTGCACAATGAGATACCTAAGCAAAGGAAACACAGGTGATGTGATTGTGAAATGAGGAAAAGAAATTCCACATTTTTCAATTACATCACCTGTGTTTCCTAACTTTACGAATAACATTGTGCAGATGAGGTTTAGGCCTGTACACAGACACAGAAGAGGTCTGGCCTTTGTTCAAGAGTGAAGTGGACATGACTTGCTTCAATGGTAGGCCTGCACATGTATTATCTCCTCTGTACTCTTCAACAAGCTTAAATTTCATCTGCAACTCTGAGTAGGCCTCACCTCAAACAAACCTCTGAATAGGCCACACCTTATCGTCATCCTGAATCAATCATTTAAAATGTTAGGGACAGATTTATGATAGCCGTGTGCCTCTTTTGCGCCACTGTGCGTCACTTTTGTGACGCAGCGGCGGTGCAAAAGATTTGCTATGTGGAGACATATTTACAACTTGATGCATCTAGGCAGATGTGTCATGCTGTAAAAAAACGCTTTCATGTGTCTTAGGGCATTTTAAGTCATTTCCCCTCGAATGTAGGTATATGATTGATTTAAATGATGTGTTTAAAAACGTTTTTTGAAATCAATTAGGTTTCTTGATATGTAGTGCTAGAGTTTCATAGGTTGCTTGGGGTATATTTAAAAAGCATTTGAGTCCCTTTGATGTTATTTTTCCCATTTTAATTTAAGACATTTCCCCGTGGTGGAAGGTCCTTGTAAATACACCCCCATGTGTGCTTGGCAAATTTAGATTTTGATTCTTTGAGTTATATAGCCATGTTCCATACAGTGCTCACCTTCTGCGTAGTCTTTGATATGCTAGACTCCATCTGCACAATGAGATACCTAAGCAAAAGAAACACAGGTGATGTGATTGTGAAATGAGGAAAAGAAATTCCACATTTTTCAATTACATCACCTGTGTTTCCTAACTTTACGAATAACATTGTGCAGATGAGGTTTAGACCTGTACACAGACACAGAAGAGGTCTGGCCTTTGTTCAAGAGTGAAGTGGACATGACTTGCTTCAATGGTAGGCCTGCACATGTATTATCTCCTCTGTACTCTTCAACAAGCTTAAATTTCATCTGCAACCCTGAGTAGGCCTCACCTCAAACAAACCTCTGAATAGGCCACACCTTATCGTCATCCTGAATCAATCATTTAAAATGTTAGAGACAGATTAATGATAGCCGTGTGCCTCTTTTGCGCCACTGTGCGTCGCTTTTGTGACGCAGCGGCGGTGCAAAAGATTTGCTATGTGGCGACATATTTACAACTTGATGCATCTAGGCAGATGTGTCATGCTGTAAAAAAACGCTTTCATGTGTCTTAGGGCATTTTAAGTCATTTCCCCTTGAATGTAGGTATATGATTGATTTAAATGATGTGTTTAAAAACGTTTTTTGAAATCAATTAGGTTTCTTGATATGTAGTGCTAGAGTTTCATAGGTTGCTTGGGGTATATTTAAAAAGCATTTGAGTCCCTTTGATGTTATTTTTCCCATTTTAATTTAAGACATTTCCCCGTGGTGGAAGGTCCTTGTAAATACACCCCCATGTGTGCTTGGCAAATTTAGATTTTGATTCTTTGAGTGATATAGCCATGTTCCATACAGTGCTCACCTTCTGCGTAGTCTTTGATATGCTAGACTCCATCTGCACAATGAGATACCTAAGCAAAGGAAACACAGGTGATGTGATTGTGAAATGAGGAAAAGAAATTCCACATTTTTCAATTACATCACCTGTGTTTCCTAACTTTACGAATAACATTGTGCAAATGAGGTTTAGGCCTGTACACAGACACAGAAGAGGTCTGGCCTTTGTTCAAGAGTGAAGTGGACATGACTTGCTTCAATGGTAGGCCTGCACATGTATTATCTCCTCTGTACTCTTCAACAAGCTTAAATTTCATCTGCAACCCTGAGTAGGCCTCACCTCAAACAAACCTCTGAATAGGCCACACCTTATCGTCATCCTGAATCAATCATTTAAAATGTTAGGGACAGATTTATGATAGCCGTGTGCCTCTTTTGCGCCACTGTGCGTCCCTTTGGTGACGCAGCGGCGGTGCAAAAGATTTACTATGTGGCGACATATTTACAACTTGATGCATCTAGGCAGATGTGTCATGCTGTAAAGTCCTGTGCCACATGAAACCGATGCAGCAGTGATGCAAAAGATGCACCATGTTGCAAGGCAGGCCTCACTTCATCTCCAACAAGATACCGTCAGTTTAAACTGTAAACATTTAGGACTGTGTAGGGGGCATGGAGAAGCTGAATCTTCTGTAAATGTCATAATTGTTGTATACAGTGCTCAACTTCTGTGTACTCTTTAATATGCTAGACTCCATCAGCACAATGAGATAACTAAGCAAAGGAAACACAGGTGATGTGATTGTGAAATGAGGAAAAGAAATTCCACATTTTTCAATTAAATCACCTGTGTTTCGTAACTTTACGAATCACATTGTGCAGATGAGGTTTAGGCCTGTTCACGGACACAGAAGAGGTCTGACCTTTGTTCAAGAGTGCAGTGGACATGACTCACTTCATTGGTAGGCCTGCACATGTATTATCTCCTCTGTACTCTTCAACAAGCCTAAATTTCATCTGCAACCCTGAGTAGGCCTCACCTCAAACAAACCTCTGGATAGGCCACACCTTATTCCATCCTGAATCAATCATTTAAAATGTTAGGGACAGATTTATGATAGCCGTGTGCCTCTTTTGCGCCGCTGTGAGTCACTTTTGTGACGTAGCGGCGGCGCAAAAGATGAGCTACGTTGCGACATATTTACAACTTGATGCATCTAGGCAGATGTGTAATGCTGTAAAGTCCTGTGCCACATGAAACCTGCGTCTGGTTTCATATAGGCGTTTTGTTGCAGGGTGGGCATTTATTTGCATGAAAGCCCTGTAAAACTAACACAGTGAAATTTAGAAGATTTCACTGAGTCAGCTTTATGGCATTGCTGAATCAAATCCTTACGCCTGTTTGAAACAGGCATAAGGAATGATTCACCATGCAATGTGTGGCTTGCTCCTGTGCATTGCAGTAGACATGTCGCGCTTACGACGTGATTCCTGCAATGTGCTGCTTTTGCGGCACAGATGCGTGACGCATCTGTACTGTTTTTACTCAATGGTGCTCCACATTGTAAATGCGGCACACCATGGGTGGCAGAGCAGCGGTGCACATTAACTGGTGCATCCCTGGGGATGCGCCAGTTAACATAAATCTGCCCCTTTACATTTAAGTATGAGCAGGGGACACAGAGTCGGTGAGGCTTATCCAAGGTTAAGAAGAGATGAGTCCTGTGCACTGAAAAATTGGACATAGGCCTCACCTCCTCAGCATCACTGGACATGGCTAAATAATAGCTGTAAAATGTTACTCTTGTTAAACAATTTTACTATTATAGTCTCTGAGATTTGTCTCTTACTCTGCAACATCTCATTGTTGTTCTCTTTCTTTAAACGACAACATCACCCATGAGTGATAATGAGCAATCCGTTGATCTCAATCTTATCGTTGAACTTGTCATTGAAAAGTCAGTGGAAGTAGATCCCTTAGATGATTTAAATCCTGAGGATGATGAAGAACATGATGAGGATGCCGATTTGTCAGAATTGTATGACATAGGGTGGGAAGCTGACCTGCTTGAGCCTATGGAACTATAAACATTTATTTTTAAAATTTACTGGAAATAAAAAGTAAAAATGTAAACCGTTTCATTTAAAATTAAACACAACTTCAAAAACAGGTTATGTGTAGTGTCTTTAATAAAATAGTATAATATGCTCATAAAATTAGATCAGATTCACATATAAAACAGCACAGGTAAAATGTAGAAGCATTCCATTTCTTTCCTACTATTTGTGAATACTAAATTTGCCAATGCACTAAAAATTATTCTATGTAAAAATGACAAGTAGTGTGTTAAATTTTTGACGACTGTTATTGATTTACTGTTTGGTAATAGTGGTTAATAACATTTTTTATTATATTTTACCACAGATTCAACTGCAGATCATTTCGAAATTAGAGAATGCCGTCTAAGGATAGAATCCGAAAGGCTACAAAACGTCAAAGACAGCAGCTTCATAGATTGTTGCAGCAGTCCTCTACAAAAAAAACTTGTCAAGTCACCAAGAAAGCTCCGGGTAAGACAACGAAATCATTCATAAGAAACATTTGTAGAAAAAAAAGTAGTACTACAGAAAATGTTTTAGTCCAGAAAAAGAGAAGCAATTTAAACGGAAAGGAAAGGCCAATCAAAAATGTTACTGCTAGAGCAGGAGATAACTCTGTGCATGATAGTAGAAGGAAACAACAGTTTAGGGACATTCGTAGACGAATGTTCCGCAACAGGATAATTGGCAATTTGTTAAAAAATATTAAGAAAGGTCAACAGAAAGTGTTTTTTTATAAGAGAAAAAAAAAGTTGAGAAAGTTATTGATCAGGCATTTGAAATTAAGCGAAAGTTATTTATTTTGATAATCAATAGAATTAGGAAGCTAAACAAGGCAATTTATGATTTCAAAAGAAATAGTAGATGGAAGAGAATAGTTAATCGTAGTAATTTTTGTGAAGTTTTTTCAAGAGAATGGATGCATAGTTCAAGTTGTGAGGCATTTTTTAATGAGGAGAGTTATTTCCAGGATAATGATTTGGTGCATGCAGTTGACACCAGTGGTCGAGCTTATGAGGTGAAAGATGGTTGTCCAGTTGAAAAAGAAAAACTTGTGACAACAGAGGCAGAAGAGGTGTTAGGTAATGAGGTTTTAGGAAGACGTCCTAAGGGACCTGTGTACACCTGGAAGTGTAGTAGTATTTGCAGTGTGCGACAGGATTCCATCAATTTGCTTTGTGATTTTGTACGGACATTTAATAAGAAAAGTTTGAAGCAGAAAATGATGTTGTTGCAAGAATTAGATCCTTGCAGAGTGAGAGAAGTGACAGGTTTGCATGGTCATTCACTGGCTTGTCTTTCCAAGAGAGTATGCCAGAGTGTTTTTCATCATTTCAGGATGCTAGCAGTGCATCATAATAAAGTGAGGAAATTAGTTAGAATGTTGTATTATGCTAAGAGTCCAGCCATTATGCTTAAACAATTATGCACTGCTCTTTTGCATGGTTCTGAAATAGATGTGAAGAATATTTGTGAAGAAATTGAGTTTTGTTACTTTGGAAGTAAAGAGGAGAATGTTGAAATTGACCCAGAAGAAGAGGGTAATGTGGAAGATAGTGTACAGGTTTCCAGTACAGATAATTTTCAGAAGGAAATTGCCACGTTTCAGGTGAAATCAAGTGAGAGGCCTAATTTCACTTGTGTGTGTTGTCGACGCACTTATTATAAGAATCAGACTAAGTTAGTGGATTTATATGCAAAAAGTGAAAGGGAAAATAATAGTGAATGGAAGGATTTCGCAACATACTTGATGGTAGAAAATTGTTTTGATTTGGGATCGGATCAACGTGTGTGTACTTATTGTTGTAACAAATTAAATCAAAACCAGATGCCTGCTAGAGCGGTTCATAATAATCTGGAATTGGTTGAGATTCCTTCTGAATTGAAGGATTTAAATACTTATGAATCTATTTTGATTCAAAGTATCCATCCCTTTCAGGCTATTGTAAGAATGGAGCCAAAGACAGGGAAATTGCCTCCATCAGATTTACAGAGAGGATTAAAGGGAAGAGTTGTTTATTTGCCTCTAGATTTGAAGAAAAACATTAATACAATTGGAGTAGAAAAAGTGGAAGAGGAACCTCTGGTTATCTTAGTTAATGGGGTTCCGACAAAGAGTAAGAAAATATGGCAAGATTTAGTGGATGTTAGGAAAGTCAAAAAGGCAACATTGTATTTGAAAAAAAATAATAAGTACTATAAGAATGTATATGTTGTAGAAGAGGAAGTAAGTGAAGAAGAGGATAGCGATTTGTGTGCTGGTCAAATTGAGAAAGTAGAACCCTCTAAAAGTGAAGAAATATATGAACATTATAGTGTTCATCCTTTGCATTCCAAGGAAGTCATGGGGAATGCTATTGAGTTGTTTCAAATGAAACAAGCCAAAGGGAGTCCCATTAGTGTTTGGGAGGAAAGTTTGGAAGCTCGGTGTTTCCCACAGCTATTTCCAACAGGTCAAGGAGGAAGATATGATGAGCGACCTCATCAAATTCCTGCTTCTGAATACCGGACTTTACGATTGTATGCAGAAGATCCTAGGTTTCGACAATGCATTCCCTATTTGTTTCATCTCCTGTTTGAAAGCGATCTGTCTGGACTGTCATATGCAGTGAACCACATCTTGAAAAGTGGTATACAGATGCAAAACATCTCGGCAAGTGACTTTATGGATAAAGTCAATGTGCAAGACAGTATTTTGGATTCTCACCTGATTAATCTCATGGCGTGTCAGCGTGGTACTATTGAGTACTGGTACCGTCGTCATGGTGATTTAAAATGTATGCTGACGAACTTAGGAACTCCCACATGGTTCCTCACTCTCAGCTGTGCCGAGTATGGCTGGGAAGACTTACTTGAATTTCTACGAGAGGCAAATGGAAACATTGAAAATATCGAATTCAAGACACCCGGAGAACTGTGCTCTTTGGATCCAATGAATGTATGCAGGTACTTTAATCATAGATTTGAAGCTATGATGTCTTTCATCATGAATAAGAAGAATCCACCTCTTGGAGAGGTGTTGGATTTCTTCTGGAGAAAGGAGTACCAAGCAAGAGGCGCTCCTCATATACATATGCTGCTGTGGATCAAGGATGCACCTAAATTTGGAACAGATCCAGAAGACTTAGTGATGAGTTTCATAGAACAGTATTCTACATGTGCTGTTCCAAACGCAAAGGAGAACAAAAGCCTAAGAGAACAAGTTCTACGCTTCCAAAGCCATCGTTGTGGAAAGTACTGTCGTCGTAAATTCAGAAACAAGGACAAGTTCTACACCAAATGTCGTTTCGCCTTTCCACGACCGGTGATTTCTAAAGAAAGAGTAAACAGTTTGATGTCTTCGCTGCGACATAATGTGATGAAGAAATCACCTAAAAACACATACAATTTGAAAAGGAACGAAGAGTCCAAGTACATCAACGACTACAACCCAGTGATTTTGTCCATGTGGAATGCTAACATGGATATACAGTTTGTGGCTGATAACTGTATGGCTGTGGCTCGGTATGTGACATCTTACATCACCAAAAAAGAAAAGACAGAATTGAAGGATATGTGGGAGGACATTTCCCATGAAAAGAGCCTCAGTAAGAAGTTGTACAGTTTCAGTCTGAAGATGTTGTCACATCGAGAAATCGGAGCTTACGAATGTTCTGACCGGTTGTCTTCAGCAAGTCTCTATGCCAAATCCAGGAGTATCGTTTGGGCGAGTCTTGGTCTTGCTGCAACGCGTAATCGAGTTCTGAAACCTGTGCGGGAAATTGAGTATTTGGCGGAAAAGGAGCCAAACAGTACCGATATTTTGAAGACCAACATGTTGGATACATATTATCCAAATAGAAGCAGTCACCTCGAGAATGTTTGTCTGTATGAGGTTCTACAAAATTACATATTCAAGAGGAACATCAAAGAAGATATTGATAAAGGAGTGTATGCTGTAATTGGAAGTGAGGGATGTCTGGTCAAGCAAAGAAAATGCCACTTGGTAAACCATCGAAAATTGAGTGGCGAATCTCCTGAAAAAAAGGAGTTTTTCTATTTAGCACTTTTGCAACTTTTCAAGCCTTGGCGTGCAGAAGAGGAACTGCTTGGAGATTTCCTCTGTTACGAAGACTCTTTCACTGCCGCCAAGGAGACCATAGAATGTCCTGTTTTTCCCAAATATCTAGAAATGTTGAATGCGGAAATCGAGCAGGAAGCAACGATTGCAGCCGAGATTGCTAGAGACAGTTCTCAGGACAGTCAGAGTTCTGTTTCATTGAGTCAGGATCCACTAGGAGGACCAGTTATCGAAAATGAAGCTGCCACTGCCATGAATGAAGTGGAAAGAGCCATGGCACATGCTCAGGAGGATGCGGTTAACTTAGAAGACTTGGAAAGACAACTCAACGTTGAGCAGAGGAAAATATATGACGAAGTTACCAACCAAATTGATCATGGATTAAGTCATGAGAAGAAAGAGTGCTCATGTACATCGTTGAAGCCTGTCCGACTGTACGTGAGTGGAGAAGAGGACTGAGTCATCGCTGTCTTGTGTTGTCACCGCTCCAACTGGACTGGCAGCACATAACATTAAAGGTATTACTTTGCATCGTCTACTGATGCTGCCAGTGGAGCATGATAACAAATTACAATACCACAAGTTATCTGGAGATGCTTGTTGTGAAGTTTCAAGAGTCTTGAAGAAAATGAAACTTCTTATCATTGACGAAGTAAGTATGATTTCCAATCTCATGCTTGCCTTTGTGCATTTGAGAATGCAAGAAGTTCTCAAAACAGAGTATGATGTGTTATTTGGTGGCAAACACATCATTGTTTTCGGTGATCTTCTGCAGCTGACACCAGTAAAAGGACAACCTGTGTTCAAAATGCTCACGCATGAAGATACCAGGAAGTGCCTAGGGAGCATTGGCAACGTTAATATATGGTTAAACTTCAATTATGCTGAACTGCGTGAAAATATGCGTCAGGCGAAGGATGAAGATTACAAGAATATTCTACAAGATGTTAGAATCGGAAAAGTCACCGAGCATGGGAAAGAAGCTTTACATGCACGATTACTGTCAAATTTGTATCCAGAACAAGACGTTGTGCCTGAGAATATTTTTCAGAAAATTACTGAGAAGAAATCTGGAATATGTTTGATGCCAACTCTTGCAGAATGTGCCATCTTCAACAACAAAATGTTGCATTTAGAAAACCAAGAGATTGTGAAACTGGAAGCTATTGACAGAGTAGAGCATATGGGATCACAATTATTTTGTCTGAGAATTTGAAATCAAAATTGGATTCATTAGAGAAGACTATATCTAAAACTGCAGGTTTTGAAAAGACTCTGAATGTGTGCTTAAATTGCCGTATAATTTTAAGAAGGAATTTACATGTTGAAAAAGGTCTGGTAAATGGATCAATGGGTAATGTTGTTGATTTTGTGAAATACAGAAATAGAGATGGAATTGAATTTTTAAAAATTAAATTTGATGGCATTGAGGAAGTACAGCTAATTGGTCGTTGTTCTGCTAGGTTTTTGCTTGTAAAAGACTTATATGTTCGCCGTAAGCAGTTTCCTGTTTGCTTGGCATATGCGGTGACAATCCATAAATCGCAAGGTTTAAGTGTAGGCAGTGCATTGGTGAATATTGGCAGTTCTGTGTTCAAGGAGGGTATGGCATATGTGGCATTGTCACAAGTTAGAACTTTATCGGGATTGTACTTGATTGAGTGTGATGTCACAAACATTTGTGCGGATCTAGATTGTGTTAAGGAATACAATAGGTTAAGAAGAGAGTATGCGCCACATTTGCCTCAATATCCTTTGTTTGAGAAACGTGTGGTAGACCGGAAACGAAGAAATGTGACCAATAGTAGGGAGGTTGTAGCAAAAAGACGAAAAGTCGATGAACCTGAAATTATAAGCAGAAAGAAAAAGGATTCTGTTGAAGATGTTGTTGGTTTTCAATTTGAAAACAGTTCTGGTGTCAACTGCTATGCTAATGTAGTGGTTAATGTTTTGTTTTCTCTAGAAAATGTAAAAGAAGAGATTGTGGTCAATTCGGATCAAAGATTTTGCAGTTTGTTAAATTCTGTGTTAGAGAAATGTAGCACTGATAGAACAAAAATAGAAAGTGTGTCTGAAATTCGAAATCTGTTAGACAGATGTTCAGGTCAAACACAATTCTCTCAAAATATTCAGCAAGATTGTCAGGAGTTTTTAATGTATATGCTTGATGTATTGCATGCTGAAGGTGTAGATGTAGATCACCTGTTTGGGCTTTCTTATCAATGGCAGCATGACTGCGAGAACTGTAGGGTATCAAGTACTACTAGTGTAGACTCAGAAAGATTTATATATTTAACTTTGCCAGACAGTAAATCAGTGTCCTTTAATAAGCTAGTAAAAGCAGCTGATCACAACATGGAGTGTAGCCAATGTAAATCTGAAATGTTGTCAACATTATTTATACGAACATATGGCCAGTATGTCATTTTAATGTTCCAACGATGTAGGCCTGATGGAACAAAATTGACAACTTTAATTAAAAATTTTGTGGCTTCGCAGTTGTCAATATCAGGAAGGACTTTTGTAACTGCAGCAATTATATATCATGATGGTCCTTCAATGACATCAGGACATTACACAGATTATTTAAAGTCTAGAAATGGCTGGTCATTCTGCAATGATTCTGTTTTAACTTTCAAAAACAAATTGCCTTTTGACCTTAAAAATTCTTACCTGGTGTTTTTAAAACCAAAATTTAGGGAAGGAATCTCGGGATTTGCTCTGAGGAATTTCAAGAGGTTCTAATGGCTCCTACATAATTTGGCCTTGAGGATAAGTGTAGTACAGAGTCAAAAGTTATTTTTGAGTTTTAAATAGTTCCTGGAAAAAAAGAAGGTTTTCTCACAGAAAGTGGTGGGCATGGATTAGTTAAAGGACAACAGAGTATTTCCCAAAGCAAACGGTGTTCTTACCATAACACTTGACGTCATGGAAAAATAACTGCACTTTGAATGAGTTCAGAAAAACTGTTTCTTTTAATAAGCTAATTCAAGCAGCCAATCAAAACATGGAGTAGTGGTAATGTAAGTCTGCAATGCTGTCTAGATTATTTGTCCAAACTTTTGGTTATAATGTCATTTTAAAATTCCAACTATATAAACCTGATGAAAGTAAGTCTTCAACTTTAATTACAAATGTTGTGGCTACACAGTCGTTGATTTTAGGAAGAACATTTGTAACTGCAGCTATTATATGACATGATGGTCCTTTGACAAGATCCGCTTATTACACAGCTTATTGAAAATGTAAAAAAAGCTGCTGTTTCGGAAATGATTCCCATTTGACTACGATACAATGTTGCCTTTTTACTTAAAAATATTCTTACTTTCTGTTTTCAGAAAAGAGAATTTAGGGTAGGTAACTAGCCTATAATGATTCTAGGGGTTGATATAATTTTATCTACTGTTTTAAATTGCTTTGTGATTAAAAGTGATGTAGAGAATTAAATAATTGTAGTAGTCATAGAGGTAGTGTAAGTCTGCTTCATAGTAAGCAGTATCAGTGTCATAGGAAATGTAGAACATGAGTCAGCAAGAAGGGTAAGATATTACTAGTACATGATTGTGAAAGTGATCTTGAACGTTTTCTTTCTGAAAGTTGAGGAAATACAAAATGACGGGATTTGCTTAGAAGAATTCCAAGAGTTATAAATGGCTCTTACACGATTTGGCCTTGTGGAAAAGTGCGGTAGAGAGCGAGAAGTAATTTATTGTATGTAACATATTTGTCAAAACGATGGAGCTTTTTTTTCAGAAAGTGGCGGGCTGAAAATAATAACAGCACAACAGAGTGTAAGCTGTTCATAGGATATTCTTCGACGTCATGGAAAGTAAGTTACTTTTGAGGAGTTCTGATTTCTGATTGGTTATGTTATATGGGTTTTTTAAACACAATCATTTTGATTGTGTTTTTTTTCCCCCGCTGTTATATGATGAATACCTTCAAGTCACTGTTTTTAGTGAAATTTGATAAATTCTGAGAACAGCAAAAATAAACCATTTAACATGTATAATTAATTCTGTACTTTTTGTATTTATGATATACATTTAGAACTGTGTAGTAGGCATGGAGAAGCTGAGGCTTCTGTAAGTGTCAAAGTTGTTGCATACAGTGCTCACATTCTACGTAGTCTTTCATATGATAGACTACATCTGCACAATGAGATACCTAAGCAAAGGAAACACAGGTGATGTGATTGTGGAATGAGCTAAAAAAATTGCACGTTTTTCAAATACATTACCTGTGTTTCCTAAAATTACACATCACATTGTGTAGATAAGGTTTAGGCCTGTTCCAGGAGACAGAAGAGGTCTGACATTTGTTCAAGAGTGCAGTGCACACGACTCACTTCGTTGGTAGGCCTGCACATGTATTATCTCCTCTGTAGTCTTCAACAAGCCGAAATTTCATCTGCAACCCTGAGTAAGCCTCACCTCAAACAAACCTCTGGATAGGACACACCTTATTGGCATCCTGAAACAATCATTTAAAATGTTAGGGACAGTTTTATGATGGCTGTGCACCTCTTTTGCGCTGCCATTGCGTCACTTTTGTGAGACAGCAGCAGTGCAAAAGATGCACCATGTTGCAAGATAGGCCTCACTTCATCTCCAGCAAGATACTGTCAGTTTAAAATGTATATAATTAGGACTGTGTAGGGGCATGCAGAAGCTGAGGCTTCTGTAAGTGTCAAAGTTGTTGAAAAACTGTTTGTCCTTCAATCTTTTCCCTTGTCTTTTCTAATTTTTAAATACATGTTTTAATATTTTTCAAATGTTTGTTCTCTCTTTCACAGATTGAAAGTATAAAAATAACAAGTGACTAAGTTAACGGCAATTATAAGGTAAATGTTTTGTACTCTTTTCGTTACATTTCTATCACATTTAACTTCTATTAGTTCCACTGTTTCATTTCTTTAACCCTCACTTTCCTGCCTTTGCTACTTCCCTCATTCCTTTCTCTATTACTTACTTACTCTACTGCTTCCACTCTTTTTCTCAGTCCCTCTCTTCTCATAGTTCCTCACTCTTGTTCACTCATTCCGTCTCTATTACTCTCACTGTCTCTGACTGATCACTCTTTCACTACTTGTTCATTATGCTTTCTCTGTGTAGTTGAAGCACACTAAGGGGCATATTATCAACACAGCCAATAAAATTATCGCTGCTTTTATCGGCAGAAAACTGCTGCAAAAGCGGCTTTAGCGGCACATTTCTGCCGATAAAAGCTGCAAAACTTTTATCGCCTATGTTGATAATATGCCCCTATGTTATTTACATTTCTTTGCTGTTTCAATTATTCCTTTTCTGTTACTTCTTCTTTTCTGCTTTCAGTTTTTTCTCTGTGTTATTCCACATGTTTTAATCTTATTTTGAACATTCACTCACATTCTCTAAGAAACTCTTCTTTGTTATTCTTCTACTCTCCTTTTTAGGTCTCGCCTGTCAATGCGCATGCGCATTGAGCAGAACGAGACTATAGGGCTTTAAACAAAGTTTACCTAACTGCGGCGATTTGGTGCTGTGCCCGTGGCTTTTAGGTCAATGCGCTTGCGCATTGACCTAAAATGCGCGTGCACATCACCAAATCGCCGTCTGTTCCCTCAGCCGCATTCCTCCCACACCTTTGAAGTGAAGCTTAGCTTCACTTCAAAGGCCCCTGCTGCTTAACACCCTCTCCCCACTCCGCCCCCTCCCCTGCCCGCCATGTCGCATTTCTCCTCCCCCCCCTTCTCTGCCTTCAATCCGTCTTGTTTTATAAGTGATGTAGGCGAATACATCACCAACAAGCACGTGTGTAAATTCCATTGTTTATAACAGCCTGTCTCTTTTTTCTTTTTTTTTAATTAGGTTTTATGCGGTTTTGTAGGTTTTGTTGCAGTAACTACTATATGCGCACTATTCACGTTCACTAGCCACGTACACCACGGGTCCCACGCTGCACTCCTTCACAGAGCGTCACCCTCCCTGCATCTGTTGATGTCAAAAATAAACAGCAAGTAGACAAACATTCCACCCGCGTGCAATGACAGACTTGCACGATGGATTAAATGCATATGTAAATGCTTCTAAATATTTGTACTTTTTTTTTTTTTTTTACTAAATGCTGCCCAGACGCGAAGGCCGCTGGACTTCCTTGAAATAAACATCCTCTGTCTCCAGGGCTGTCTCTCAGGAAAGGGTCGCTTTAGACACCATAAATTGTGCTTGCTGCCCCCTCCCCGTACACTTAGCAGGCCCCCACACGGCGGCCTGCAACAATGGCAGGGGGGCGCCTCTCAACACATCATTAAGGCTGTTTTACCAAATGCAAATACAGCAGAGGCGCCTCATCTCTCACCCTCACCCTCACTCACCCTCAACCCCTCACCCTCAACCCCTCACCCTCACTCACCCTCACCCTCACTCACCCTCAACCCCTCACCCTCACTCACCCTCACTCACCCTCACTCACCCTCACTCACCCTCACTCACCCTCACTCACCCTCACTCACCCTCACCCTCACTCACCCTCACTCACCCTCACTCACCCTCACTCACCCTCACTCACCCTCACTCACCTTCACCCACCCTCACCCACCCTCAACCCCTCACCCTCACTCACCCTCAACCCCTCACTCACCCTCAACCCCTCACTCACCCTCAACCCCTCACTCACCCTCACTCTCACTCACCCTCAACCCCTCACCCTCACTCACCCTCACCCTCACTCACCCTCACTCACCCTCAACCCCTCACCCTCAACCCCTCACCCTCACTCACCCTCAACCCCTCACCCTCACTCACCCTCAACCCTCACCCTCACTCACCCTCACCCTCACTCACCCTCACTCACCCTCACCCTCACTCACCCTCACTCACCCTCACCCTCACTCACCCTCACCCTCACTCACCCTCAACCCCTCACCCTCACTCACCCTCACTCACCCTCAACCCCTCACCCTCACTCACCCTCAACCCCTCACCCTCACTCACACTCACTCACCCTCAACCCCTCACCCTCACTCACCCTCAACCCCTCACCCTCACTCACCCTCAACCCCTCACCCTCACTCACCCTCAACCCCTCACCCTCAACCCCTCACCCTCAACCCCTCACCCTCACTCACCCTCACCCTCACTCACCCTCACCCTCACTCACCCTCAACCCCTCACCCTCACTCACCCTCACCCACCCTCACTCACCCTCACCCACCCTCACCCTCACTCACCCTCACCCTCACTCACCCTCACCCTCACCCTCACTCACCCTCAACCCCTCACCCTCACTCACCCTCAACCCCTCACCCTCACTCACCCTCAACCCCTCACTCACCCTCACTCACCCTCACTCACCCTCAACCCCTCACCCTCACTCACCCTCAACCCCTCACCCTCACTCACCCTCAACCCCTCACCCTCACTCACCCTCAACCCCTCACCCTCACTCACCCTCAACCCCTCACCCTCACTCACCCTCAACCCCTCACCCTCAACCCCTCACCCTCACTCACACTCACCCTCACTCACCCTCACCCTCACTCACCCTCACCCTCACTCACCCTCAACCCCTCACCCTCACTCACCCTCACCCTCACTCACCCTCAACCCCTCACCCTCACTCACCCTCAACCCCTCACCCTCACTCACCCTCACCCTCACTCACCCTCAACCCCTCACTCACCCTCACCCTCACTCACCCTCACACACCCTCACACACCCTCACCCTCACTCACCCTCACACACCCTCACCCTCACCCTCACTCACCCTCACCCTCACTCACCCTCGCTCACCCTCACCCTCACTCACCCTCACTCACCCTCAACCCCTCACCCTCACTCACCCTCAACCCCTCACCCTCACTCACCCTCAACCCCTCACCCTCACTCACCCTCAACCCCTCACCCTCAACCCCTCACCCTCAACCCCTCACCCTCAACCCATCACCCTCAACCCCTCACTCACCCTCACTCTCACTCACCCTCACTCACCCTCACTCACCCTCAACCCCTCACCCTCACCCTCACTCACCCTCACCCTCACTCACCCTCAACCCCTCACCCTCACTCACCCTCAACCCCTCACCCTCACTCACCCTCACCCTCACTCACCCTCAACCCCTCACTCACCCTCACCCACCCTCACCCACCCTCACACACCCTCACCCTCACTCACCCTCACACACCCTCACCCTCACTCACCCTCACCCTCACTCACCCTCACTCACCCTCAACCCCTCACCCTCACTCACCCTCACCCTCACTCACCCTCACCCTCACCCTCACTCACCCTCACTCACCCTCACCCTCACTCACCCTCACCCTCACCCACCCTCACCCTCACTCACCCTCACTCACCCTCAACCCCTCACCCTCACTCACCCTCACCCTCACCCTCACTCACCCTCACTCACCCTCAACCCCTCACCCTCACTCACCCTCAACCCCTCACCCTCAACCCCTCACCCTCACTCACCCTCACTCACCCTCAACCCCTCACCCTCACTCACCCTCAACCCCTCACCCTCACTCACCCTCACCCTCACTCACCCTCACTCACCCTCAACCCCTCACCCTCAACCCCTCACCCTCAACCCCTCACTCACCCTCACTCTCACTCACCCTCACTCACCCTCAACCCCTCACCCTCAACCCCTCACCCTCACTCACCCTCACTCACCCTCCCTCACCCTCAACCCCTCACCCTCACTCACCCTCAACCCCTCACCCTCACTCACCCTCACCCTCACTCACCCTCACTCACCCTCACTCACCCTCACCCTCACTCACCCTCACCCACCCTCACCCACCCTCACCCACCCTCACCCTCACTCACCCTCACCCACCCTCACCCACCCTCACCCTCACTCACCCTCAACCCCTCACCCTCACTCACCCTCAACCCCTCACCCTCACTCACCCTCACTCACCCTCACTCACCCTCAACCCCTCACCCTCACTCACCCTCAACCCCTCACCCTCAACCCCTCACTCACCCTCACTCACCGTCACCCTCACTCACCCGCAACCCCTCACTCACCCTCACTCACCCTCACCCTCACTCACCCGCAACCCCTCACCCTCACTCACCCGCAACCCCTCACCCTCACTCACCCTCACCCTCACTCACCCTCAACCCCTCACCCTCACTCACCCTCACCCACCCTCACTCACCCTCACCCACCCTCACTCACCCTCACCCACCCTCACCCTCACTCACCCTCACCCTCACTCACCCTCACTCACCCTCACCCTCACTCACCCTCAACCCCTCACCCTCACTCACCCTCACTCACCCTCAACCCCTCACTCACCCTCACTCCCTCACCCTCACTCACCCTCAACCCCTCACCCTCACTCACCCTCAACCCCTCACCCTCACTCACCCTCAACCCCTCACCCTCAACCCCTCACCCTCAACCCCTCACCCTCAACCCCTCACCCTCAACCCCTCACTCACCCTCACTCTCCCTCACTCCCCCTCAACCCCTCACCCTCACTCACCCTCACTCACCCTCAACCCCTCACCCTCACTCACCCTCACTCACCCTCAACCCCTCACCCTCACTCACCCTCAACCCCTCACCCTCACTCACCCTCAACCCCTCACCCTCACCCTCACTCACCCTCACTCACCCTCAACCCCTCACCCTCACTCACCCTCAACCCCTCACCCTCAACCCCTCACTCACCCTCACTCACCCTCACCCTCACTCACCCGCAACCCCTCACTCACCCTCACTCACCCTCACTCACCCGCAACCCCTCACCCTCACTCACCCGCAACCCCTCACCCTCACTCACCCTCACCCTCACCCTCACTCACCCTCAACCCCTCACCCTCACTCACCCTCACCCACCCTCACCCACCCTCACCCACCCTCACCCACCCTCACTCACCCTCACCCACCCTCACTCACCCTCACCCACCCTCACCCTCACTCACCCTCACCCTCACCCTCACTCACCCTCACTCACCCTCACCCTCACTCACCCTCACTCACCCTCACCCTCACTCACCCTCAACCCCTCACCCTCACTCACCCTCAACCCCTCACTCCCTCACCCTCACTCACCCTCAACCCCTCACCCTCACTCACCCTCAACCCCTCACCCTCACTCACCCTCAACCCCTCACCCTCACTCACCCTCAACCCCTCACCCCCTCACCCTCAACCCCTCACCCTCAACCCCTCACCCTCAACCCCTCACCCTCAACCCCTCACCCTCAACCCCTCACCCTCAACCCCTCACTCACCCTCACTCTCCCTCACTCACCCTCAACCCCTCACCCTCACTCACCCTCACTCACCCTCAACCCCTCACCCTCACTCACCCTCACCCTCACTCACCCTCAACCCCTCACCCTCACTCACCCTCAACCCCTCACCCTCACTCACCCTCAACCCCTCACCCTCACCCTCACTCACCCTCACTCACCCTCAACCCCTCACCCTCACTCACCCTCACCCTCACTCACCCTCACTCACCCTCACACACCCTCACTCACCCTCACCCACCCTCACCCTCACTCACCCTCACCCTCACCCTCACTCACCCTCACCCTCACTCACCCTCACTCACCCTCACCCTAACTCACCCTCACCCTCACTCACCCTCAACCCCTCACCCTCACCCTCACTCACCCTCACTCACCCTCAACCCCTCACCCTCACTCACCCTCAACCCCTCACCCTCACTCACCCTCAACCCCTCACCCTCACTCACCCTCAACCCCTCACTCACCCTCACTCTCACTCACCCTCACTCACCCTCACTCACCCTCAACCCCTCACTCACCCTCACTCACCCTCAACCCCTCACCCTCACTCTCACTCACCCTCAACCCCTCACCCTCACTCACCCTCAACCCCTCACCCTCACCCCCTCACCCTCACTCTCACCCACCCTCACTCACCCTCACTCACCCTCAACCCCTCACCCTCAACCCCTCACCCTCACTCACCCTCACTCACCCTCAACCCCTCACCCTCACTTACCCTCAAGCCCTCACCCTCACTCACCCTCACAACACATATTGTGTTACAATAGGTGTCACATTTGCGAAAGATAAAACTATTGGCATTGTAAATAACAGCTATTAATTTCGCTATTTTCAAAACAAGCACATAAATAAAAAATGTGTCCTTTACAATACCAATAGCTCAAACTTTCCTAATGCGAGACCTATTGCATTGCTGTGCTTCTCTCCCCTGCTGCACTCTCCTGCTCTCTATAGATGTGGCCTAACGACCAGAGCTGCCATCTAAGTGACGTAAATACAAAATATGTTGCATTCCAAATGCTATAGGTGTCACATTCGCGAAAGTTATAACTATTGGCATTGTAAATGACAAAGCCATCAATTTAGCAATTTTAAAAACAAACAAATAAATAAAAAATGTCATTTACAAGACCAATAACTACAACTTTTCTAATGCGAGACCTATTGCATTTCCAATGCTTGTTTTCTTTCACTTCCTTATCTATTTTGTTTTTCACAATTATACCCTCTTCCATCTTTTCTTCGGTAAATAGATCTATTAAACAGTATCTCTGTGTTACTCCCTATAGCTGTCTTTCTTTTAACATTACTCTCTGTTTACTTCCCTTATACTTACTCTTCTTTTTTTTTTTTTAAATGTTGGTTCGCTCCCGGTTCGCGTACCGGCGAGCGAACCGGGAAGCGAACCAAAAGAAATAGAGGTTGCCAGAGTGCTAAACATTCTAGCAATTTTTTTATAAAGGGGAGGTAGTTCTGAAAAGAACTTTTTTTTATTATTTTTGTTGTTTTATATTTTTTTTATTATTTTTCTGAACAATTTTTTACGTTTTTTGTATTTTTTGAACGGTTTTATATATTTTTTGGGTTTTTTTTAGGGGGAACAACGAAAAACAGGCATTAGAAAGGGCTCAACAGGAGCAAAAATTTTTTTTATTTTTAGGGGCGTTTTGAGCACTTGTGGTTTTCAAATGCTCTGTTTATCAAATTGATACTCATATTTGCACATGAGAGTAGGTTACCACAATAAAGGCACACTATCTTCATGTGCACAAAATTCTGTTGAATGTTTGGCACTGTTTCCCGTGCCTCTGGCCCCGACAGAGTTACCTGTGCCGATGTACTGGCCACAGGAGTTGGTGGGTTGTCTTGGAGGTGACGCATCTCTGCAACACTGTAATTCAGTGGATGCCACCTCTGCATATGACGGTGCATAGTATAGTTGCCGTACCAATACTTTTTATCTGTGCCTCTAGATAAAACATCTTTACATATGAGGCATGTCACGTGGCGAGCATTCACTTTTTTTTTGCCTTGAGGAAAAGAAAAAAACTGCCAAATAAAACTATCTTTGCGGTGAGATATCCGGGGCTCCTCACGTAAAAACTGTCTTGGCTGTACTTCCTCTTCCTCTTCTTCGTCCTCTTCCTCCTCTGGGTTGGGAAGGAACTGTGGAGGTGGTCCTTCCTTCCTAGGTGGTTGTGGTGGTGGTGGGGGTCCACCAGCTGCAGCTACTACTGAAGCCATTTTTTAGTAAGCAAAATAGGTCTTCCTCTCACAAGGTTGAAAGTCAGAGTGAGAAAAAAGGTGGGGGCTTTCATCATTTTGGAAAAAAAATAGTTCTAAACCAATGAAAAGTGTTATTTTTAGGTCACATGACCTAGCCTTACATCATTAGGAAACCAAAAGTGAAATGAACCAATGAAA
The DNA here is from genome assembly GCF_964261635.1 of Lissotriton helveticus. Lineage (NCBI taxonomy): Eukaryota > Metazoa > Chordata > Amphibia > Caudata > Salamandridae > Lissotriton > Lissotriton helveticus. Next base: position 322,596,684 of record NC_136065.1, on the reverse strand, counting down.
AGTTTTATTTACAGGTCACATGACCTGTTACGCTTACGTTACGCGCTGCGGGCCGCGCCCCGGATCGCTTCCGGGGAGCTGCGCTTCGCGCCTCGGTTCGCGCTCCGGAGCACTTCCGGGTGCACTAACGCGGCGCGTCATAAGACGCATTACGCGGCAACGCGATAGGTCGTGCTGACGCGACGCGTCACGATGTTGTTTTCTAACGCGGCAGTTGCGCTAACGGAACGTTTACCAGTTCGCGGACCGGGTCGCGGCACCAAACTGAGCTAACGCGGCGCGTCATAAGACGCATTACGCGGCAACGCGATACGTCGCGCTTACGCGACGCGCCCCGGATCGCTTCCGGGGAGCTGCGCTTCGCGCCTCGGTTCGCGCTCCGGAATACTTCCGGGTGCGCTAACGCGGCGCGTCATAAGACGCATTACGCGGCAAACGCGATAGGTCGCGCTGACGCGACGCGTCACGATGTTGTTTTCTAACGCGGCAGTTGCGATAACGGAACGTTTACCGGTTCGCGGACCGGGTCGCGGCACCAAACTGAGCTAACGGGAAGCTGCCCGGTTCGTGGACCGGGAGCGAATCAAAAAAAATTATTAAAAAAAATTGTATTAAAAACATATAAAATATATTTTTCGATTTAAAGAAGAATACATTTTAAAGCTTTTGATATTTGCTATTAAAAAACCATTTACATTCACTCAAAAAACCATAGGTTATAGACCATATATAGTTAGGAATTAGCATTTACAAAACCTTGAAAATTCACTGAAAAAACCATAGGTTATACACCATATATAGTTAGGAATTAGCATTTACAAAACCTTATTTTACTCACACAAAACCATTGAAATTCCATATATAGTTAGTTGCACTAACTATATATCGCGCACCCGCAATCCACTGCTGATGATGTCACATATTACATCATTCATGACATGGTCAGTGACATCACTGATGACATCACTGATGACATCTCAAATGACATCACTGATGACATCACTGATGACATCTCAAATGACATCACTGATAACATCTCAAATGACATCACTGATGACATCACTGATGACATCTCAAATGACATCACTGATGACATCACTGATGACATCTCATTTGACATCAATGGTCACATCACTGATGATATCATACATGTGACAATACAATGCATCTCCTCACACTTTAATATAAACTCTGTTACACCCAGCGTTAAATACAGAATATAATTTTTTAAACCATTGACACACCAATACTAGTTACTACATACGCACTCACTGATTCCTACGTCTACACACACATTCACTCATTCACCCATACAATCATTCATACATACAATCACTCATCTTTACAACACTATCATATGCACTCATACACCTATACGGACACTCACACTCTGCCACTCATCCATGGAGTTACTCACACACCTAGTCAGTCATGTAAAGAATCAATCACACTTCCATTTTCTAATCTATACAGTTAAACATAGAGCACCTTACATTTTCAAACATATACTAACACATACTTACTCTCTTATACAATCATTGATACAAGTACACATTGATCTGCACAGAGTCACACACCTCCCAGCCAGCCACACACACACTCAGTCTCCCATACAAATACTTGGGCAATCAATCAATAACCCATATAGTTACTCATATAGCTACTGATCAACACATGCAGCAGTTTACAGAACAACAGACATAATGATGCACAAATTAAGACAGTTTAGTCACTAACCCATGCACTCAGTGAGACACATTTAATCACTCACTCATACATTCAGTCACGCACCTACTAAATCCTTCGTCCAGACACTTATACATCCACTCATTCTTCAATATGTAAGACATATTTGAACATTGTTGCAAATGATGCAACCGTCGCGGAAGTGCGCACTTGCGGTTGCCGATGTGCGTCCGTGACGGCACGTGCACAGGCAGCCAATGGGAAGAGGGAACGCGGGGCGCGTATGCGCCATCGACAATGGCGGAAACAGTGCCCCGCCACACCAGGGCCTGTCATTGGGCCTTTTCGAATGAGGCTTCCAGGGGGAACCAATAGCTGGCCACGTGTGCCACTGACATGGGCTCTGGGCCCTATATATGTGTGACTTTCACAAGCACACATCCACTGCTTTGATCCAGTGCTGCCTGTGACCATCACCTCGACCTGCTGCTGCTGAGCTGACCAACGGCTGCTGCCTGTGACCATCACCTCGACCTGCTGCTGCTGAGCTGACCAACGGCTGCTGCTGTTGTGCCACTGTCCAGGACCTTGCCATGCAGGGAGTGCGAGAGACCCGGTCGCGTCCCTTCACCACAGCGGAGCTGAATGTCCTTGTGGACAGCTTGCTCAGCCACTACCAACGGCTCTACGGTGCACCCGGACAGGTGGTAAGTACAGTGGTGTACATGTTGTTGGTCATGAGGTGTTCAGTGACTCCTGTCTTCTGCAGGCCTGGCGGTGTGCTGTGGGACCTTTACATGTGTAGTGCTGAGCATGGCTGCATGTTGAATCGTGTTACTGTGATGTTTGTGCATGTCATACTGTCCACTTACGTTACCCTCTTGTCTCCCATCATGGCAGGTAAAGCTGCACGTTCGCAAGGCCGTGTGGAGGATGATAGCACGTGATGTACGGGCAGTGGAGGGGTTCAATAGACGACACACACACTGCCACAAGCGCTGGGACGACATCTCCAGGCTTAGCAAGAATGTGGCGGAGATGACACTGGGGATGATTACAAGATCTACACATCTGGCCCGCCGCACCATGACCCCTCTTATGCACCGTATCATTGCTGAGACGCATCCTGACCTGTCCGCCCAGTTGAGTGGGGAACAACAGCACACTAGCGGTAAGCAGATTGTTTGTGTATGTTACTTGGGCCTTCAATGCATGTATTGCTGCTCGGACACAGTAGTGGCTTCCGTGGTGCGTATGTTTATCTGAAATACCATGCTGGTGCCATTAGCGGAGTAGGCGTTGGCATCCATGTCCGCCAGGTGGACAGCCCACTTGCTCGGAAGTTGAGGGTTCCAGGACATGCCGTAGAGGTCTGTGGTCCCATGGCATGACATGTGTGCAGATAGTAGGGGTGGGACGTGTGCAGGATGTGTGCTACATGTACAATGTATGTAATGGAATCCTAGATCTGTTGTCCTTCAGTACGTGAGTGTGGCACTTACTCACAACGCGTTTCTCTCTATTTCAGCTTTGGCAGAGGGCACTGACCCACAGACGACGGAGATGAGTGGTGGCAATGCTTCCGAATCAGAGGTCACGCACACGCATACTGACACTGAAGGGGGCAGCCCCGGAGAGGGGGACAGGACCGTCCCTGAGGACTCGCATGTGGAAACACCATCGCCCTCATCCTCAGAAAGTGTTGGTGAGTCCGCACTGTTGGCACACACAGGGAGTGGGCAATTGACACCTTCAGTCGGGACACAGCACACAGGGCCCACACAGACACCCACTGCAACATGTACTGCTCGTGCTCGCCAGAGGAGGGGGAGCAGAGTTGCCTTCGGTGCAGGAACCGCCGCCCCTGCCCCAGTGACACAAAGTGCACTTTGTGCAGAGGCTGTTGATCTGCTGCGACAGCTGTGTGTAGGGCAGACCAACATGATCAATGCATTCCAAGACCACGATAGGAAGTTGGGGCAGGTGGTGGCATTCATGGAGGGGATGCATGGCGATGTTGCTGGTCTCCACCGAACAGTTCAGTCATTGGCAAACACTGTGTCCTCAGCCATTGTACAGTCGCATAGACAGGGTGCTACTTCTGTACAACCATCCACACCACTTGATGTTACAGGGGAGAGTGAGTCTTCAGACCAGGCCTCTTATTCTGGTTATTACACTAGGAGCAGCCACAGGCAGCAAGGCAGGGCACGGAGGGCACAGACACCCTCCCCTAAGCCTGTGATCTCTTTATCTGAAGACGACGTGTCCAACACTGGAGTTGACAGACAGGATCATGTAGGGGTGTGTATGGAAATGGATTCACATGCTACACTGCCATCCCCCACCAACGTGACTCCCAAGCCAAGGCCACCTCCCAAGAGCAGGGACACTCCCAAGAGCAGGGACACTCCCAAGGACAAGGACAGTACCAAGGACAGTACCAAGAAAAAGGGCACCTCCCAAGAGCAGGGACACTCCCAAGAGCAGGGACACTCCCAAGGACAGTACCAAGGAAAGGGCACCTCCCAAGAGCAGGGACACTCCCAAGGACAAGGACAGTACCAAGGCAAGGGCACCTCCCAAGAGCAGGGACACTCCCAAGGACAAGGACAGTACCAAGGAAAGGGCACCTCCCAAGAGCAGGGACACTCCCAAGGACAAGGACAGTACCAAGGAAAGGGCACCTCCCAAGAGCAGGGACACTCCCAAGGACAAGGACAGTACCAAGGTAAGGGCACCTCCCAAGAGCAGGGTAGCTTCAAAGGAGAGGGACACTACAATGGACATGTCTGCACCCAGGGACAGGGCACCGGAAAGGGATCAGGGCCATTCCAGGGATAGGACACCTCCGATGTCCAAGGCACATCCCATGGCCAAGGGTTCTCCCATGGACACGAGCACCATCAAGGACAGGCATATTTCACCCCTGGCTGCACTCAGGATGATGTTTAACCCCTTCAGTGCTGCGCGAATTTCGCTGCAGTGCTGAAGGGTTTAAAAGCGTATTGGCTCATGCCGGAAAAGTTCCGTCATCAGCACCGGAGCACCGACGCTGATGACGGAACCGTTCCATCATGAGCATGGAAGGGGTTAAGGAACGTACAACACATGTATCAGCGGTGGAGTCCCCCCATACCTCTACTCCCATCCACGGCCCGCTAAAGCAGAGGAAGGAGTACACTGTTGTTGCATCCCCCATTACACATGATGCAGAGGGCAGAAGGCAGGCCCACAGCAAACGGCAGGCAGGGTCCAGCACGTCCCCAGAGAGCAGACCACCACAAGCACACTTACCAGTCCAGGCACCTGCGTCGTCGTCGATGATGGTCCATGACTTGCTGGTGGAGGATCGCGAAGAGTATCGGAAAAGCGTGTAGCGCTGGGTCCATGTGGGCGAGCTGCTTGTGGTGGGTATCTTCGCAATGTGTGGTTTGTTAGCTGTGGGGAATCCGCCGTGTTCAGGCAGGTTGTTTTTCCGCAGCGGTTTTATGTGTGTTTTCCGCCATCGTGATTTGGGGCACGGTCGGAGACGTCATTCCGTACAGCGGTGTCTCTGGGTTGTTTACGTCCGCCGCGGGGTCGGGTGTAATTCCGCGGCGGTGCGCTCTCTACCGCCGCGTACGGAGTTTTGACAGTTTTTTCCATCCTAATATGGCGGTCGGACTGTCCGCGGCAGGCGGACGGAAAAGGGCTTTTTCCGCCTACTCCAGGACGGCGGACGTCCTTCCGTCCGCCATCGTAATGAGCCCCTATTAGTGTGGAGTAATGTACAATAGATTGGTATTGGTGTGATGCACACTAGAGTGACATGAAGTGGAGTGTACTGGCATAGTGTAGGTAGTACACTATTATAAATTGGAATTGGGTCTCGTAAAAACGAGTGGAGTGCACAGTCATATAGAAAAGTTTTGTATAGTGGAACAGAGTGTTGTACATTGAAGGTATAGAGTAGAGTATAGAGTTGGACAGTGGAGTGCACAGGGATAGAGTAGAGTAGAATGTAGTAAAGTGCCATGAAGTGTGGTAGACTTTTATAAAGTGGAGTTGTATAGAGTGGAGGAGAGTGTCATACAATGGAGTGGCGTGGAGTGGAGTGGCGTGGCATGCACTGTAGTGGCTTAGAGTAAATTACCGTATAGTGCAGTAGCATATAGTGGAATACTGTGCAGTGGAGTATAGAAGAGTGAGTGGCATAGAGTGGAATAGCATGGTGTGCAGTGGTGTACAGTGGAGTGGCATAGAGAGGAGTTGGGTACAGTGGATTAGCATAGAGAGGGGTGGCATACATTGAAGTGGTGCAGTTTAGAGTTGAGGAAACTTATATATTGGAGCAGCATCTTATACAGTCGAGAGGAGTGCTGTTTCATACAGTGTTGGAAACTGTCGTAGAGCAGAGCAGAGTGTTGTACAATAGAGTGTACAGGGATGTAGTGGGTTACAGTCTAGTAAAGTCGCATAGAGTGTAGTAGATTTTGTAGAGTGTAGTTATATAGAGTAGAGGAGAATACACTAGAGTGGTGTAGAGAGGAGTAGCATACAGTGGAGTGGAATAAAGTGGAATAGTGTAGAGTGGAGTAGCGTAGACTGGAGTTGCATACAGTAGAGTGGCATAGAGTGTAATAGCATATGGTGTAGTGGCGTACACTATAGCGGTGCAAAATGTAATAGTGGATAGTGTAGTAGCATACAGTGAAGTGGTTCAGACTAGAGTGGTGTTTTGTAGGGTGGGGTAGATTGTAATAGCATACAGTGGAGTGGCATACAGTGGAGTGCAATAGAGTCGAATACCATACGGTAGGGGGGAAAAATTGAAGTTGCATACAGTGTAATAGTGTAGAATGGAGTGGCGTACAGTTAAATAACATAGAGTAGAGAATAGTGGAAGAGCGTAGAGTAGAATAGCGCAGCGCGGAATAGCGTAGAGTAGAATAGTGTAGAGTGGAGTAGCGTACAGTGGAGTGGTGTAGACTGGAGCAGTGTACAGGGGAGTGGGGTAGAGTGAAACAGCATATATTGGAGTGGCGTAGAGTGGAGTGGCGTCCGATGGACTAGCGTAAAATGGATTGGTGTACACTGGAGTGGCATAGATGTGAGTAGCAAATAGTGGAGTGGCATACAGTGGAATAGCATAGAGTGGAGTGGTGAATAGTAGAGTGGCGTAAACTGGAATAGCATTTAGTGATGTAGCGTACAGTGCCGCGGGGTACAGTGCAGTGGTGTACAGTGAAGTGGTGTAGACTGGAGTGGTGTACAGTGTAATAGCATACAGTGGAGTGGCGTCCAGTGGAATAGCATTGAATGTAGTGGGGTAGAGTGGAGTGGCATACAGTGGAATAGCATAGAGTTGAGTGGCATGCAGTGGAAGGGCATAGAGTGAAATAGCATATTGTGGAATGGAGTTGTGTACAATATAGTAGCATAGAGTGGGGTAACATAGAGCAGAGTGCTGTGCAGTGGAGTGGTGCAGAGTGTAATAGTGTATAATGGAGTACCATACAGTTGAGAGGCATATAACGGAGTGGTGTACAGTAGCGTGGGGTAGGTTCTAATAGCATACAGTGGAGTGGTGTCCAATTGAATAGCATAGAATGGAGTGCCATACGCTGGAGTTGCGTAGATTGGAATAGCATACAGTGGAGTGGCATACAGTGAGACAGCATACAGTGGAGTATTGTAGTGGTGAGTGGCATACAGTTGAATAGAGTAGAGTGGAGTGGCGTACAGTGGAATATCGTATAGTGGAGTAGTGTCCAGTGGAGTGGTGTACACTGCTGTGATGTATACTGTAGTGGCGTATAGTGGAGTTGCATACAGTGTAATAGTGTAGAGTGGAGTGGCATAGAGTGGAGTCTCATACAGAGGAGAGACGTAGAGTGGAGTGGTGTAGAGTGGAATAGCGTATAATAGAGTGGCTACAGTGGTGTGGCATGCGGATGTATGCAAAAGTTTGCAGCAATGTAGATGATGGTGTGCAGAGTAACTCAAAACATTGAATTGCGCTGTGCTGCATTTCTCCAGTTTTACCAATCAAAGCTACGTATGGTGGCTGTGCATTCCTTTGTAAATCTGACTCAAGAATTGCGTTGCTCACGCGACACCATGAATTATGGAAGGATATCGCAATCCAATACCACAGCTAGGCCTTAGTTATAGTATGGGCCATGGTATACTGCAACAACTTTGCACTATTACATGGTGATGACAAGCCACTACATAAAGGGGTAATGGCTTTTTTTGGAGAATGAAAAGGCAGGCATATTCTTTTAAAAACACAATGGCTGTGTTCAGTGTTAGGCCCTTACATATATAGGTAAGTAGTAGGTCCCGGTCTATTAGCACTTAATTAAAGTGTTAATAGGTAGGGAGAATTCGTTATACATTTTTAAATACCTTTTCTTCCATGTACTGCAGTAGTTTCATTACATTTTGTGAAACTTCTCAAAAGTACAGAAGTGACTGATATTACTAAGGTTAAATGCCTTATAATTTAAAAAAAATACTTACCCTCCTTACTGCTGTACATCATGTTCTTTTGTAAATGTTATTCCATACCCAGAAAAAGGTGGATTGTCCCCGTGCTAAAAAGATTACAATTAAGACGGTGCCGTCCTGCTTTCCTGGCGATACGTTGTAACAAGGGGGGTTATACCCATATAGTCAGTGGGACCTGGGTGATCAATTGCGTTGTATATAAGGGGTCCCAGACCAAAGCACAATTCTTATTTTAAAACACACATTATTTGGATGAATTCAAAAGCACACTGAATGAAGGTGACCAGTGTTTTTAATATTCACTGTACCATTCAAGCAATCAATGTTAGAAAAATCAGACGTAAAATATACAAAATTCAATGCGCCCACAGTGAGGGGGAGGGGGAGGTGAAGGGAGGGGGATATATTTCACTAAATTATACATCACTAGTCAACATTCAAACAGCATTGAGCGTAAATCCACAATTCAAAACATAATTTGACATACATGAAAAGCCATAGAAAATGACATTTATCATAACAGAAATTTTGCACATAAAAGATACTCCTATAGTGATTGATATATCAAACTAGGGTTAGGAGTTCCTGATTGTAGATGTCTACGTTTCGACCCGGATATTGTAGGATAGTCGATCCTTACTGCATGGGTCTTCGTCAGGACGTGATGGGTGAAGAGGGGTGGGGCGTTTAACTCTGGCGGAGCGGGAGTATCCCGTCTGCAGGTGATGCCTTGTTATGAGACAGTCACCATGTAACTTGAGGTTAGTTCCTGGGTCGAGGCAGTACAGGCTACATCCGTAAAGGATGTAGAGCGAGCATGCCTGCGACCGGCTCTTTCTCCAAAATTGGACCAAATCAGTGACGCGCGGTGTCCGTGTCTGAATTGCACGACCTCCGCAGTGTCAACATCCGCAGTGCTTGTGGAAAAATCCAACAGTGTTGCGCGCGCGCCACGTCTCCAGGATAGGAGTATCTTTTATGTGCAAAATTTCTGTTATGATATATGTCATTTTCTATGGCTTTTCATGTATGTCAAATTATGTTTTGAATTGTGGATTTACGCTCAATGCTGTTTGAATGTTGACTAGTGATGTATAATTTAGTGAAATATATCCCCCTCCCTTCACCTCCCCCTCCCCCTCACTGTGGGCGCATTGAATTTTGTATATCTTCCTGGCGATACAGCATTTAGACAACGTATTTACTATTGCATCTGTCACTGCTTTTAAAAAAAATATTTTTAAATCTCGTAATTCGCTTAGGTTATGAATTTATGTAGAAGTTTTTATCTATTATTTTAATGCAATTTATACAAACTGTATTTTATTATTGTACTTTTACGGTTATTTCTTGTAATATAACCAAATAAAGTTCTTTGATTTGATTACTGCTGTACACAAAAGGCTTCATTTCTGCACCATAATGTATAATCCTGCCAAGTTTTATGTAAATCCATTTAGCAATTTTCCCGCTAAATCAAATACAATAGTTATGGAAAATTATTTGGTGGAAAAATGCATTTTGGGACCCCATTTATCTCTGCACCCCCTTAATATTTCATCAGAAAAATGTACATCATCTCAAAATGTAGAAAGTTTTGTGGTGATTCGTCAAATGGGTAGGAAGGTATTAGGGAGCTAATATTCGAGGAATTCCTATTTTAGGGAATACTAACTATAACTACAGAATAATAATCAGATTTAATGTGATTTCTTTCTTTTTATCTATTGCATTTGTTATCTATTTTGTTTATTGGTTTACATAATCATGTGACCATAAATGCATCTTTTTGTTGTTTATGAAGTAATTTTGAAACTTTCAATTGCAGTCTAGTTTTCCTTTTGGGCTTCCTTGCTACGTTTAGTAGGATTGTACAACATTTGAACACCAAAGTGAATGAAAGCAAATCATGGTTGTTATAAAAAATAAAAAAAATCGTAATGGCTAATTATCATGTCATCAATATAGTAATTTATGTAGCTCACTGCTAGGTCACTTTTCCATTTTGTTGCACTGGAGTACATAAGCAAGATAGTTTTTGTTTGGCTTGTTGGACACAGTTTTATTTTGTGAGCCAGAGAGCATGCAAAGAACATTTATGTAGATGAAGATATTTTCTGTTTGTTATTTATTTGTTTAAAGGTTCTTAAAGTTCATGGGATAAATCTGAAAGTTTACATATGCCCTCTAGTTTATTCTTTGGGCATCCTTGCAACATTTAGTAGGGTTGCGCTATACATGAAGGCCAAAGTGAATGAAAAGCAATCATTGCTAAAACATGTAGATTCTTTTTTTTTCCTAGTGGCCAATTATCATGTCCTCCAAATAGTAGTTTGTGTGACTCACTGCCAGGTTAATTTTTCATTTCGTTGCAAGGGGTGGATAAGAAAGATGGATTTTGGCATGTTTGGCCAGTTTTATTTTGTGAGCCAGAGTGCATGCCCAGAAAACATATGTAGATTAAGATGTACTGCATTTGTTATGTATTTGTTTATCAGTTTCCATTAGCATTCAACAATAAATAGGTCTTTCAGTTGCTCATGTAGTAAATCTGAAACTGATGGGGCTACATATGAAGGCCAAAGTAAATGAAAGGCAATCATTGCAATTGTTATGAAAATTGAGATTATAATTTTTTTTCCTGTTGGTCAATTATCATGTCCTCCAAATAGTAGCTTTTGTAGCTCACTGCTAGGGCAATTTCTCATTTTGTAGCACTGGGGTGCATGCGAAATATGGTTTTTGTATGGCTTGTTGGGCCACCATTATTTTGTGAGCCAGACAGCATGCAAAGAAAACGTTTGTAGATTGAGATGTATTGTATTTGTTATGTGTTTGTGTATAGGTTTCCATTAGCATGGAACCATAAATGGGGTTTCAGTTGTTCATGTAGTGAATTTGAAACTTTACATATTCAGTTTTGTTTTGGGCTTTCTTGCTACTTTTAGTAGGATTGTGTTATATGTGAAGGCCAAAGTGAATGAAAGGCAATCAGTATTATTGTTATAAAAATTAGAATATGATTTGTTTTCTAGTGGCCAAATATCATGTCCTCCAAATAGTAGTTTGTGTGGCTCACTTCTAGGTTAATTTATCATTTTGTTGCACAGGGGTGCATATTAACCGTGAGCAGAGAGCTCCGTGCCGCCCGCGGAGTGTGCAGAGTTGTGCCTATTCCGTGTTACGTGGAGAATGCGGAGTAGGCACAACTCGGCACACTTCGCGGCGGAGCGGAGTTGCCCAGCCCCCCCCCCCGAGGAGAATTACATTAAATATACTCTTTTTTTTAACCTTTAAAGTATATGCAATGTAATTCTCCTAGGGGGTGGAAGCGGGCGGCAGAGCGGAGTTTCCACGGAGTTGATCCCCAACTCCGTGGACCTCTGCGTAGTGCCGCTCCTCCAGCTCTGGCTGGCCTTAGTGCATATGAAAGATGTTTTTTGTTTGGCTTTTTGGGCCTGTTTTAGTTTGTGAGCCAGAAAGCAGGCAACAAAAACGTATATAGATTAAGATGTATTCTATTCGTTATGCATTTGTTTATAGGTTTCCATTAGCATGTGACCATAAATGGGTCTTTTAGTTGTTCATGTAGCAAACCTGAAACTTTACATATGCAATTTAGTTTATTTTGTGGGCTTCCTTGCTACTTTTAGTAGTATTGTGCTACAAGATATCCCTAAGTTAAAAATCCTTATAAACCTTATACCTTAAAAAGAATGTACTCTGCTTACCTGCAGTACCCACAAGAATCATCTGTACACCCTAATATATAATGATGACAAATATCAGCAAAATCAGACATGACATTTTCACGCTTTGCGAAATACAAAGTCTTTGTAAAGTACATTAGACTTCAAGCCTGTTTTGGGGCCCCCCTTTTTTCTTTGCACCCCCTTGACCAAACTCCACAAAACGTTCGGTCCTCCCACAATGGAATGGGTATATATATGTATGTATATATATATATATATGTCGCTCAAGGTTTCCACCTCCACTTCAACAGAAACCACGCACTCCGGGGGTAATTCTCCAAGTCAATTTTATTTCGTTAGCAACAGACGCGTTTCGGCGCTCCGCCTTTCTCAATGTTACAAACATTGTGAGGTGGCGCCATGTTTTATCTTCCGCATCCACAAGACTTTTCCAATGAAAACAAACAAGGGACTCAAATCAAACGCCATATTGGCTGAGTATTCATATCGAGGTTACATTGTGCCAACTCAATCTGTATAACACACATTAACTGTTTTTAAAACATGCGTTGGAGTTCACTAGCAGGAGGTGAGAGCGCGGATATATATATATATATATATATATAACATTACAGAGTACTTATAGTTAAGGTCAACAGGGATAGGGATTTTTGGTGGTTTTATCCTTTAATAACTTTGCACCCATTTGACGAATGTCCACAAAATTTTGCAGACCTCTCGCACCAATTCCATTGTGGGAGGACTGAAAGTATACATCTATATATATCTATACATCTGTATCTATCTATCTATACATATATATATATTTATAGATATAGATATATCTATATATCTAGCTATATCTATATCTATATCTATGTACATATATATATATATATATATATATATATATATATATATATATATGATTCCTCCAACGCTGCACTTCGCGGTTTCCGGCATCGGTGCCAGATAGCGGTAGCAGCAGCGGCTTTGTAATGCAAATGAACTCCTGTAAATTCGCCGCAATCAACAAATAAACCAAGAAACGGCACTCCAGAGGACTGCACAATAATGTTTATTGTGCACTAGTTTTAAGACTACGCGTTTCGGCGGAAGCCTTTCTCAAATGATTTCCTGTACAGCAATCTCCCTTAGAAATAGACTCCATGGCGCATAAACATGGAAATGTTACTGTCAGCTTTAGCATACACTCGTATATAGGCTGGAAAACAGTATTACTTGCAATTTTGTTTACAAATGTAATAAAAATCATGAATTGGCATAACTGATAAAATTATACAGTTATATACAACTAAATTCATTGTATACAATTAAGTTCATTATTCAAGATCAACTTTGTCGAGATTAATTCTCAGAGCCGCCAATACTACATCTTTGAAACAGTGCGGTGTGCAACTGCCCCTATTATCGATACCTTAGATAATACCGGATTCTCAGACCCCAACAATCTTTACCCAAATGGTGTTTCATCAGGAGTCTGCTTGAATAACCGACCCCTGATAATTTGTAGGAGGGATGCAACGGCCATTTCATACTCAAGTACTTTATGTTTGGGTGTCACTGACGTCAAGTGCCCTCACATACTAATATAATTACAAATGGTATAATAATCATGAATTGGCATAGCTGATAAAATTATACAGTTGTATACAATTAAATTCCTCATATCCAATTAAGTTCATTCAGGATCAACTTTGTCGAGGTTAATTTCGAGAACAGCCAAATACTACATCATTGAAACAGTGCGATGATGCAACTACCCCTATTATAGATATCTTGGATAATACCGGATTCTCAGACCCCAACAAACTTTACCCAAATGGAGTTTCATCCGGAGTCTGCTTGAATAAACGACCCTTGATAATTTGTAGGAGGGATGCAATGTTACCTTATGTTTAGGTGTCACTGACGGCAAGTGCCCCATCATATGCTAATAGAAATACAAATTGATACATGATGTCAGATATCATCTCAGACATCTCTATGCTTCATGGTTCTGAAATCCTTACACAATTCATTTATTGTTAGAAATTAGCACATTAGGTGTCCTTGTGAAAAGTAACTGGTGTTAATGTAAAGTGCTCCAATGCATTCGAGTGATGTGATGCAATATAACATTGCACAAAAAAAGTAACTGGTGCTATGTAAAACACTCCAATACCTTTTGGTGGTGTTGGGGCTATATAAAACTCCCAAAAATAAATTGAAAAGCAGAGTCGGGGGAGGAGTGGGTTGTATAACGGAGTTCAGTGGGGCAAGCAGTGACAGGTGGAAGGTGGATGGGCCAACAACAGCACATGCCGTCAGCCATGGGGAGACTAAGTGATTTGCCCGTTATTACAAAATGTGGAACTGAAGCTGAGGCTAGGGAGATGATGTGGTATCCTGTTGTGAGAGGACGTGGCATATAGGCCACAGCTGCTGACTATGGAGCTGGGAAACCAGGTTTGATTCTGAGCAAATCACTTAGGGCCTGACTTTGATCTTGACGTATGGGTCAGTCCATCACAACGGTGACGATTAGCCTGTCCGCCGAAATATAAATCTCATAGGATATAATGGGATTTATATTCTGGTGGACGGGCTATCCTTCACTGTTGTGACAGGTAACTTGTCCGCCAAGATATAAATCAGGCCCTTAATCACCCCGTGCCTACAAAAATAAATGTGCCCCTATCTAAAGAAACTAGTGCTAATGTAAAGCACTCCAATACCTACAGGTGGCATTGGGGCTACATAAAACTGCACAAAAAAAGTAACTGGTGCTACTTTAAAGCACTCCACTACCTTTGGATGGTGTTGGTGCTGTATAAAACTGCTCACACAAAAACAGAAAGAACCATAGTGTTAGGCTGGTTTATTGTAGTGAACAAGAAGAAATACATTACATCAGCAACCACATTAAAAGGACTACTTTTGACATGGACACTGTGGGACAGGCAGACCTTGATGACTTCAAGACGCAGCCTGGCCCCTTTGAAGATAATTAAAGTTAAGAAACAATTGTGCACCGAAACATTTTACTGGTGAATACATAACGAGTAAGAAAGTGTCCCTATGATAGAAATTTGAAGAAATAGAGTCCCATCCTATGAAATCAGGAGCAACAAGGTGATACAGAAACAGTTCAATCATTTCGCACAGAAGAAATGTGGCTATGCAATTTCAGCAGAAGACACAGGTACTTTAGAAGCTCTGACATGCCCTGTGATAATGTATACCTGATTCTCTTGAGGTCTGATTATCCAGTTATAAACACAATTGCCGAATGACCACATTTAGGGCCCGATTATGATGGCGGTTTCCCCGCATCCTCTGGGCCGGCGGAAGCCACCGCCGGCCCGGAGGATGCGGGAAAACCGTTGCGGACTGAAAAAGACCCCCGCCAGATTAGGATGGCAGGGGGATCGTTTTTCAGTCCGCAGCTTTTCTGCCGCGGTCGCCTTCCGACCGCGGCGGAAAAGCTATAACATGGCTGGCGGTGTCTATCAGACACCGCCAGCCATATTATGATGGAGTAGAAAGTATGCTTTTCCACGGCGGCTTTTCCGCCGTGGAAAAGCATACGGACCTTCACTTCGGGGGCCCGTTGCGGGCCCCCTGGGTGAAGGGGGGGTGGTGGGTGCAGATGGGGGGTACCTATGGTACCCCCCTGCATTTGTATACAGAAATCGGCAGGCACCGCACGGTGCCTGCCGCTTTCTGCATACAAATGCAATCTATGCATTTTTACCATTGCGGCAGATGCAGCTTGAAGCCGCACCCGCCGCAATGGTAAAAATAGAGGATGTGACCGCCAGGGTGGCGGTCACATCCTAATTGCACAGGAGGGAACTCCGCAGGCCATGCGGAGGTTCCCTCCTACTCTATGGTGGCGGACGGACTCAGGTCCGTCCGCCATCATAATCGCCCCATAGTGTAAACACTTACACACCTGGGGGCAGATTTACAAGAACTTGCGCATCCCTGCATATTATCAGGGATGCGCCAGTTGATTTGCATGACTGGAACATAGCCTTGCGCCACCATTGATGCACCGCATTTACAATGCGGCACACCGTGGCGCAAGGATAGACAGATGCGTGACGCATCTTGTCGGCATAAGAGCAGCGCATTGCTGGAGTCGTGTCGCAAGCACGACGCAACTCCAGCAATGGTTAGGAATGCCTATCCCTAACATGCTTCGTCACTCCTTACGCCTGCTGTAATGTAGCGCAGGGCTTTACAACGTGACGCATCTCCCTAGATGTGTCACGTTGTACATATGTCACATCATGGCGCATTGTTTATGCCACCACTGCATCACAGAAGTGACGCAACAGCGGCATAAAGTCGGCGCAAGGGGCTTGTAAATCTGCCCCCTAGTACCCACACATGTGGAAAATAGACAGAGACCACATGTGTAATAGCAGCCGTGCACACATGCCCCAATCAGCACGTCAACAGTAAACTAACAGGACCACTCACTAGAACGAAACAGACTACAATGGTGGTTTAAAAAAGTGATGTGGTTAGGGGAGGGGGTGATTTGTGTATGGTTTAAGCACTGGGAGGTGTGAGGGAGCAAGCAGAGACTAGAGGGAAGAGGTGGGGGAAACAGGAAGCCGCAATGAAAGGAAAAGCAATGATGGAGGAGGGGGTGATTTGTGGATGGGACGAAGCACCGGGAGGTGCAAGGAAGCAAGCAGTGATGGAAAGGAGGAGATGGGGAAACGAAAAGCAGCAGCAATAGGAAAAGCAGTGATGGCGTGATCTGTAGATGGGGCATGAGGGTGGGTGGGAGGAGACAGAGCTGGCAAAAGCATGTGCACTGTGTAGAGTGCTGAAAAACATAGAAAAAAGTACGCCCTAAAATAGTCATAAAAACGGGAGCAGTGGCTGTTTACAAGTACTTGGTCAATGCTCAGAAGGGAGGGCTACTGGGACAGGAACAGACTAATTTGCATGTAGCCAGGTTCTGAGCTGGGATGGTGCAGTGAGCTAAAAAACGGTGATGGATCAAGCCCTGATCTTTGGACTGGGTAAGAGTGGTCTGCTTAATTCAGACACTCTGTTCATCACCACCCCCTTTTCTGAATCAACATACAAGAAGGGGCATGACCATGCATGCCAGGGACAAATGGTGACAAAGAGCATGAGACCGATGACAGAGCGAGCAAATGAGAATCCTGTGAGTGATGGGAAGCCTGTGGGTGGGCTGAAGCCCACAGATTAAATACAACATGTCTCTTTAAGACAGGTCATGCACTGTCTAGCGGAGGCTTAAAAAGGGATCTTTCTGGACCAAGAGCTAGCTTTCTGCGAAATTTGGTGTGAATATGTTCAACGGTTCGGCCTGTAGCCATGTCTAAAACAAATTCAATCCCCATTGATATTGCAAGGGTGGAAATCATTTTGTGACCCCCCTTTTTCTAAACCCTCGCTTGATAAATTACTGCGAAACCTTCCATGTAGAACTAGGAAAAATAGTTCACTTATTTTGAAAACGTTTGTGAAGATTCACTAAATGGCGCCAAAGTTATTAGCCAAACAAAAAACACTTCGCCTATGTGAAAAGTTGGTTCCTAACTAACTACCTAATGGCTATTGCCAGTAGGATATATATATCATGCCAAGGTGAGGAAAATCACACCTTATGGAAACAGACAATGATGTGTCGCAATATGCCGCCTTCACCTTAAACATCCTGGACACTTGTGATTTAGCAAACATTCTGCTGTGTTGCCAATATGTTATGTAGGTGATGTCCTGATCAAATCACAACTGCAGCGAAACTTACTTACCTTGTCCAACAGATGAAAAAACACATAAATCATAAACCCACAATTCTCAGCATTGCAATCAGCCCTGTGCACCCCAACTATCTACAAAGACTTCATTAACACCATTAACAGATGGACTGACACAGTTGACACAGATACCAGCTGCAAGAGCTTAACTCATGGTGCTATGTTGCCCATATTGGTGAGATGCTAGGTTGTCCCAGAGGACGGTGGCATCTGTGGGGGATCTTGATTCTCAACATTACACCTTTTTCTGCCTTTTTTTGTGCTGATAAGCATATTCGGTGCAAAAACTAGCACATAACTTTATGCCAATGTAGTTTAGCTCTGTTGAGTTTTTGCCCTACCATCAACCCCACGCCCATGCATGGCCAAAGGCTGTTCATTCCTTAAGGTTGGTTGTTTATGGGGAATGGGTGCAGTGCCTGGCCAAATGCCTGGCCAAATGGTAGGCCATGTAGTTAACATTTTGCCAGGCGCGGCCGAAAAAATCAAAGGTTAAATTGACTTTGTAGTTAGGTATAGTAATACGGTCTTACTTTATATTAAAAAAAATGCACTGAAAAAAATGAAAGTTAAAGTGATGCTATAATTAAGTAAGGTAATAAGATTTTAGTTTATGGTTAAAAAAACAACCCAGAAATGTACTGAAAAAAACAAAGGTTAAAGGAATATTATAGTTAGGACATGTAATAAGATATATACAAATTGTTTATAAAAACAAAAAGAAAAGTATTGAAATTAATCAGTTACAATTTCCTGAGGTAATTATAATTTGTGCCGCCGCCATGCTTGGCCTCATGTTAAATGACATAATTGATGACACCACTGATGACATCTCAAATGACCACATCATTGACATTACTGAAATTACCATAGCCCTCATATACAGTATACAGTTCCTGGGTGTACATGTGTGGGTCCATAGCATGGAAACAGCGTAAGCCCTGGAAAAAAGAATGATTGTGTATGTTGAAAGTTATGTGATGCATCGTTTATAAATAAATAACGTTTAGGGTGCAAGTACTACTCCTTGTTAAACAAGCTAACGGTTGAGCACACCTGAAGTAGTTTTAGGCTTAAAGCCAAAGCCTTTTCCAAATAATCTGTGTGAAAGGCCTAATATTTGGACACTCAGCCATATTTAATAGCTGTATTACAGTACAGACAATGTTAGGGATTGAGGGCATTTCTAAAGCGTAGATGTTTATTTCCAGTTTTTGAAGAAAATATTAGGCACTTGAGATTTTTAATAAAACAAAATGTACGGGTATTCCACTTAGAAGTGGTCTATGTCTCACTGGTGTTGTAACCATGGCTCTTTTGTTGAATGCCTTTGTGCCCATCTCAGGAACTTGTGTAAAATATCTCACTAAACTATGGAGTGTCGTTCCTAGAGCCTGGAAGAAAGTGTCTTTACAGTTTAAATGTATACTTGTCAATCTCTTGACTTAAGATTGATGTCATGTTAAGTGTTTAAGTGGGTTAGCTAATTAAGGTAAATAGAACATTGTCCACACCTGTAGTTTGTTGAATTAGTTAAAGGCCACAAACCCTAAAGGAAAGTGTCACAATCTTTGTATCATCTCATGGGTGATGTCATCAATGATCTCATTTGAGATGTCATCAGTGTTGCCATCAATGGTGGCATTTAAAGTGCCACAAGTGATGTAATATGTAAGGTTATAAGCAGTACATGGCTGTGGTGCAAGCTATAGTGAGCGCAGTAAACTATCACTGGTGAATTTCAGTGTTTTTTAAACATTAACTTTTAATATATCACAAGATCTAACTATAACGTCACTTTAACCTTTGCCTTTTCAGTAACTTTTTGAGTAAATTTAAATATTAATACCCACCTAACTATAATGTTACTTTAATCTTTTTTTTTATTAATATGTCTCTATATATCTATAAAGATATAGTTTTCCCCAGAAGAGTTACAGCTCAGATGTTGGTTGATTACATAAGGAACATTTGAGGGTAGTGAAAGATATTCTTTCACATTCTCATTATAATAACATGCTTTACATTTATAACAAGTAAAAAACATGAAATCATTGAACCCTCAACCTTAGATTTTGATTAAATGCAGTTTTCTTGAGCCAATCCCTCAGAGTGTGGTTCTTTTTGTAAGTAATACTTGGGTAATCACCTACTGTTCTCCCAATTACTGCATCAGTACAAACTAAATGCCAGCATTTATACTCAGAATATTACTAGTCTTATTGGAATTGTTATTAAACGTCGAAATTATGCTAATTTTCTCTTGCTCAGCCTTGCTCTTCTTTACTACCTCTACAGGGTGAATAAGATATTTTCTTTCATTCAGTATGGCCTTCTGTTTGGCATTCGCTAATACACCTCCTGTGAAACAATTCAACATCAGATCTTGTTCTTCCAAAAAAGTCTCATGCTCATTGAGGTTCCTTTTCATCCATAGTAATTCCATATAGGGGATACTCCATTTCAAATTCAATGAGTTTCCACTACTAGCATAATAAGCTATTTACTGCAGTCTCCTTACGAAAAATGCCTGTGGTAATTGTGTTGTCAATGATTCTGATCCTAATATCTAAATAATCGATGCTGTCTTAACTGATGGTGCTAGCTAGTTGCAGGTGTTATCATTAAGAATTTTCATTAACTCGCTAGCAATGGAGGGGTCACCTTTCCAGATACAGATAACAAAAAGGTAATTAATGTATCCCCACCAAGCTATGATGTGATCATGAAAATGGGAATTATTGGACCCTAGACCACCTCCTCCTCCTCCTCCCACCAGACTATCACTAGATTTGCCTAGCTGGGGGCAAAGCAGGTGCCCATCGCAGTGCTTTTTGTTTGAACATACTTATCATTAAACTAGAAAAAGTTATTGTTAAGGCACAACTCTCTCATGTTCATAAGCATCTCAGTATGTTAATAGAAAGAAATAGGTCTGGCTATTAGGAAATATCCACAAGCAGCCAAACCTATATCATGATTAATTCTTGTGCACAGTGACTTGACATCTACGGTCATCAAAGCATAACTAGAGTTCCAGTTTTTGTCATCAGTGCATTTCAGAAAGTCACAACTGTCTCTTAAATATGAAGGTAATGTCTCAACAAAAGGACATAGAAATAAATCAATATATTTAGAGCTATTCTCTAGGAAACTTCTCCTTGGTGAAATAATAGGTTGATCTGCGGGATTCCTCATATCCATATGAACCTTTGGCAGTAGATACAGGATAGTTAAAATCAGAAAATTACACCTCAAGAAATTGCATTCTTCAGAGATATTTAAACCTCCATCTCTCCAGTTTTTCAACATGTTCATATATGTAATATGAGCCTGTGTATAGTCAGATGTAGTAGAGATCTCATACTAATTAGTGTCAGCTATTTGGCGATAGGCTTCCTCAAGGTACAAATGTTTAGGTAAAGCACCACATTAACCCCCATAACAGCAGGGTAAATAAATATACTGTGATCATCCTCAAGGACCCATTTCCATTGACACCAGTTTAAGTTATGTTTACCAGAGAACATTTTAACTCTTTGTTTTTTCAGATCCCTTATAATTACTTCATGAAAAATGTCAATATGATTGTTTGATAAAGGATGTGAAAAAATGGAATTCATTTTAAAGCCACTGGGGCAAAATGTATCCACTAAAATCTCATACCCCCAACTCATTCAAATCACTCATTTACAGGGAAAACAAATGTATTTAAAGCGTTCACATCTCCCACCAAAAGGTCGGTTTAGGGGGTCTGTCCCATTTGCAACCCAGCCTCCTTCCTCCTAGTGTCATCAGGTTTCAAAGCAAAAATACTTGTTCAATTTAAGTTTACGTGTACATTTGTAGAAGTCGATCTAGGTTTGACTGTTATCCCTAGTGTTCGTGGGACAAAATGATAACCCCTACTCAGTACTTGTAATTTAGTTTCATTTAAATTTCTAGAAGATAAATTTATTTCCGTGAGAGCCTCACTGTTAGCAATCATTTCCTCGCTTTGCTGCCTCTTGTTTACATTCCCACTGAGCTTTGGTTCTTTGTACCTATTGCTTCTCCTGGTTTTCTTTCTCTGGCATTTCCTCCTCCACCCCTTGGATGTCCCCTTTTGCCAAATATGAGTTCGACCTTTGTTCATCAATCAAGTTTTTTTTTAAAAAATCCTCCTTGGTTTATGGTTGTTCAATGCCAGATTTTTTTCACTCCCAGATATCTGATGTTTCTATAACACCCGAATATCCACTTGTGGTTCCTGTTATGTCGGTTTTTGGTGAAGTTACTATTGTTGTTTTCTTGGTATTATTAGTAATCTGCCATCTTAGACCATCGTATTTTTTACTGAAAGTTAATATACGTCCTGTTTTATAATTTTGTCTGTTTCTTAGCTTTTGTATCATTCTCCAAATCCTCCTTTTTGTAAATCTTGGCCTTTTGTGCCTTAATCATCTCCTGGTTCTCATATTTTTGTTTAATAGCATCTTTCACCAGATTTCGAGCATTTTTGTAGGACAGCTGTGGTTATCTTCTTAGCATTCCTCTAGCATAAGTGGGTTTGGGTCAGCATATGAAGGAATGGTTAAAATCCCTAAAACTCTTCGGTCACCACTCACACCAATTTATTTCTGTAAGGAAGGTGCTTCCCACCATGTGTTAATCTCTCTTTTAAGTAGTTTATCTAATCTTAAGAGTAACATGTGGCTATTCGATTCATTACTAGTTGTAAAATGTTCACCCAAATATTGAAATAGTTCCACAAAAATTGAGTCTGCTGTCATTTTCCTTGTGGCCTTGCACTCTGCGTGTGACATAGCCATGGGCAGAGCTCACAGAGTTTCACTCCATGGAATTTCGCAGGGTAACCGAAAAACTCGGCGTGATTTTGCGGAGTTCCGTAAGAGGGCAGAGTACTCTATCACACGTGCCATCGCTGCATGCCTGCTAATATATTCACCACGCTTTTATTTGATGTTATCTGTGTGGTTCTCTGACAGTTGGGGGTACCAGGAAGGACTTTTTGATCAGTTTCAGAGTCCATGGGTTTTCCCTAGAAGCTGCTGCGATGTGGAGTTCAATAGAGTGAGGCCGATAACAACTATGCACCCCTGAGAAATATATGGTGGCCGAATGCAGCACAAACAGAGGCTGAAGAAGATGAATTGAGCGCAGCACAAAAATTGCTTTGGGTCACAAGGCTGCTATTTGATAATGGCAGGCCCTGCTCCCAGTACACTCACATACTGCACAAAAACTGATGTTCCTAAAACTTCTTGTAAGAGCTTGCAACACACTATTGGGCTAGGGCAGCATGAAAGCTCTTGTCTACGTCAGACTATCCAGTGACTCTGCACGGTTATAGCAGTAACCCAAGGCTCCCATCTTTTGTGTGCTTCAATTGTGTGGTTCTCTTCCCCCTCAGGAAGGCAAGCCACCAAAAGAATATTTCACACAGGTTAATTTATAGAAGGGGCATTAATAAATACATGTTTATCTCCACACAGCCTGTGAAAACCATGAAGTGCTCTAATACAAATCGCAGTTTAATGCAAGAGCACAGGAAAAAAAATACATTTCTCATCAGACAGGAGTGCTATTTGTTATCTTCGCATGGCCAATATTACAACACATTATCTTCGAGTTTAGCAGCGGATTTGACATAAAGGTAAAATTAAATACAGGCATCTGCTCTCGCAGACATGTAACATTATGTCTCCTTTTCCTCCTCAGGCCCACGCCATGCTTAGCGACCAGGGAAACATTTCAGGCTCCCAGGCTCGACAGTTCTTCAGTTTTCCAACTTTTGTTGAGTGCATAGTCTCTCAGGAAAGTGGTGCAAAACGCATAAATATTGCTGGTAAACAATGTGAGTAATGTACCATTGGGCTTCATTTATTAAATGAAACATATCAAAGAATGCTGGAAAACGTCAGCCATTTGAGAATTTTACAAAACACAGCGAGTTTACTGTCTGTGCAATATTATGAACATTTTCGAGATGTGTGAATCTCAAAAAGTATCTGAACACTCTCCTATAAATTGCAACAGCCAGGGGATTATTAAAGTGGGAGAGAATTCTAGCTCTGCACATAGTACAATCTTGACCCTCACTAACATAGACACCAGAGAACTGCACAGATTCGCATTACAAAGTAACATCGAGTGCTGAAGCCAGAAACAAAGAAACGCACAGTTCATAATAGATACTGACATTATTATAATAGCCACAGCAGAAAGATATGTGGTAATTGTCATAGAAATTGTTCAACTACATGTTAGTAGGAGGTAGTATGTTCTCCTGATGCAACTCCTTGTTAGGGAATGGAGGCGGATATCAATGCTGTGAGCAAGCATGTGATGGACGGTATCTTGGAATGGTCTATGCTCGTTTGCACAGTGCAACTATGAAGCAGGTTACAACGAGTTTAATCGGGCTGCTTTTGGATTCGCAATCACATTCTGGCCTTGTGCTAACTAGGTATGTGAAGTATGCTAAGCACTTTCGCCCGTGCTCAGTCTTTCGTGTGCTAAATCCCCTAAAATACTTTTCACCAAATAAACAAACACCTTCCCGATCTCCATCATGGCGTGCAACCGTTTAGACTGCTCTGGCAGCAAACAGACTAAATGAAATTACGCAAGCCGGTCACTGTGAGAAAACATGCTGTAAAACAGTAAAACCTCGTCGTGAAATTTTAATCATCCAGCAAGCGCAAACGCTGTCTGCAACATTGTTAGGATTTTCAGGCCAATAGAAAGTGTGCACAAGAGCGAGGCTTGAGATGTGCGTTGATCACCCTGTTCATGCAATACTTTACTGAGCAAAGGGAACGACTGTTCAGGGGTGGTGCCGGTAAACCCCCCTACGAAGGCAGATGGGGGAGTTTTTTTGCCGAACTCCATGCGTCAAGTGGAGCGCGGAGTGACAAAACTCTGTGAACGCCACCAGGAGAGTAGAGTTTTCCACCCACCTCTAATTGTAATTGAAGGCACCTTTGGTGAAGCAAAGTTAGCCATATCACCTGTCTCCCAAATGCAGAAATAGCAAACAAGTGTAAAAGAGAACCAAGTAGCTGACACCTCAAACTATGCCATCCTCCTACACCGAGGTAAGGAAAGAGAAAGTGCTCAATTAATCACATTTTGTTATCCGGATTTCTCCAAAAATCCATGCGGAGATGAGTCCAGCAATCCCAAGCATGAATATCTACAAAGGCATAATTTCTCTCAGACCCAGGCAGTGATGGTACAACTTGTGACTAGTGGAGAAACTCATAGCTAACATCAAAACACGGAAACTGCCAAATACAAGTTTACTCACGCCTTGATAACGGTGCGGAAACCAACTCAAAGCTAAGCATTTCGAGTTACAAGGTGTAAACAGTGAGGCCAGGCAATAGAAACAATTCAAGTACACCCCACGTTTCAAGAAGCGCCATCTTGAAATGATGAAAATGTCAATATTACGGCTACACCACTTTTACATGTATATACAAGGGGATCTCAAATCTTGTAATATTTAAAATATAGCAAAATGCAGTAGCGAAAATTCATAAAATATCTGCTGTATACAAATTTAGCTGCCAAAGATAATATGATAGTTCATCAGAAACCCCTTGAAAGTGCTTGCCAAACATAAACCCAATAATGAAAAGAATTCTTAAGACAAGAAGTAACCATAGACTCATAAAGCCCAGTGAGCGAATCTTTAGACTTCAAAGGCACTTGATAAAAAAAATAATTAAACAAGTAAATGTAGAGGAAAAGATGAAAGTCAAAGAGGAGGGGTGAGGGCCAGGGGAGACAGGACCAGAAAGTAAAAACCAAAATAGTACAAAACAGTCACATCTCTCTTATACAAAAGTCAGAATAGCTATAATATAGAAAATAACATCTGCGTTTGGTATCTGTGTCGTGGTTGCTCCGTACTGGATATGAGGCCTATGTGGGTGCCTCCAAAACTGAATAAATAAGATCATATTACCACTAAGAAGAGGTGAAATCGCAGACAGTAATCAAATCTGAACCTGTCCAAGTGCCAAACCCATCACCAGTCTGTCAAAAAGAAACACAATTAAATCTGGAACTCCTAAAAAAACTTTAAAAAACTCTATAAACAGCAGCTGGAATTCCTAAATGGTTATATGTGCATAAACCAAAGTTACAAACGACCCAAAACATGATCAGAACAAAGCAGAAAAAATCAACTCGTCATCTCACAGACAACACATAAGCAATAGCACCACAGTCAATCTTAAAGAGATCACAGATACATAGCTCGATCCCCTAGGTGGATGTTTGGTTCCTCGTCTATCTATCTATCTATCTATCTATCTATCTATTTTTTCCTATGTTGAATGTTTTGTATAAGAGTGAATGAGTATGTCACAGTAATAATCCACATTATAATAATCCACATTTGTATAGCGCACATTCACCCGTTAGGGTCTCTAGGCGCTGGGGGCCGTCGGGAAGATTAAGCAAGCTATTGCCCAGAGTCGCATGGTGCTGGGCTAACCTGCCGCCGGAGCCGGGGATCGAACCCTGATCCCCAGATTCCAGCGTCAGTCGCCCTGGCCGTGGCGCCACACCTCTCCCATGCAGTAACAAACAATCTAACACCAGTGTACAACTAAAGAGAATCAGATTAAATTAGAATCTGCAAGGTATATAACAAGCAGTATATATGTAAGAAACCATATCTATCTATCTATCTATCTATCTATCTATCTATCTATCTATCTATCTATCTATCTATCTATCTATCTATCTATCTATCTATCTATCTATCTATCTATCTATCTATCTATCTATCTATCTATCTATCTATCTATTTATCTATCTATCTATCTATCTATCTATCTATCTATCTATCTATCTGTCTGTCTGTCTGTCTGTCTGTCTGTCTGTCTGTCTGTCTGTCTCTTTTGTTCTCTGAAAAACAAGGGTTATAGTTGAGGTTATGGTTAGCTGTTGAAACTAGATAGGAGCTAGCTTAAAAACGAAACCATTGAAATTTGGCAGTTATAATTCTGTCAACTAATTATAACTTGTGCTGCGTTATGCACTGTTTATCACCTCTCATATTACATCACTCATGATATGTTAAATGACACAATTAAAGACATTACTGATGATATCAGAAATTACATTACTAATTACATCTTTGATGACACTGTGCAGTCATCGCGACAGCATCCTAGAGGGTTTGCGACCTTGAAGTAATTTAAAAAACTACACCTATGCCCAATTTTCCATCACCAATCAAATGATAACTGACATAGTGTTGGGCCATATGCTGTTCACATAGTATATTTGTCAAGTCACCGAGATTTGGTGAATTTTACCCTCTTTTTAAGGTTTTCACTTATCTAAAAAACAAAATGCTTCCATAGGCTTTAGGCGGTCTCCCATTTTTAAAACTTAAACACCCTCTAAAAAGAGGTCTTGCTCTACTCAGCTTAATGCAATCACCTTCTTAAAGACTTCACATGACACTACAATGCTAAGTCAAGGGATTGACAGATATGCATTTGCCACTGATAAGACATATTATATCCAGCCTGGTGGACAACCCTCCATAGTTGGGTACAATACACTACACACATGCCTGAGATTAGCACAATGGCATGCTCCTTTAGAGCCTTATTTACAAATCCAGTGTGATTTAAAGCACCTTTAAGTGGATCACTCCTACATTCTACATTATCAAACAATCGGTGTTGCCTCAAACTCTTCAACAAAGTTCTATAAGTAAAGATCTACACCATACAAAAGTCCTTGCTATGTAGCTTTTGTCTACAGCACAGTACTATAATTATTTGACATGAGCTCATGCCTAGACATCCTCAAGTGAATAATTTAGTGTGAAGGAACACTTAGACTTTTCTCACAATTCTTTTGCAACTGACTTTGGCTTCTAGCCACAATCTACTTATAAACATGCCTCTGCAACCCACATCAGGTGCGCTCAGCCCTTACCACATTTAACATGGAGTACTAATTGTACTCCAAACTTTAATGGTTTGTAAACTGTGTACCATATCATTTTCAACATCCATAATCACACTTGCCTCTAGTGCTTACTCTGTTTCCTTCTATGTTCCCACACGCATACACACAGTAATTGAATGCTGTATATAACTATCAAATCTTTATTAGCATTTTATGATATAAGGATTTCTGAAGGAGTGTATATAGCAGTATTATGAATAATGTCATTTGAGATGGAATCAGTGATGTAATTTAACAGGTCATGAGGCACACAATATGTGAGGTGGTAAGAAGTGTACAACGGGGTGCAAGTTATAGTTAGTTCAGGAAACTAGAACTGGCAAATTTCATTGGGTTTTCTTTTTCTAAATGTTAGTCCTTATGTCATTTCAACACCTAACTATAATGTCAATTTAATCCTTGATTTTTTTCAGTGAATGTATTTGTTTTTTAATATAAATTAAGATCTTGTAATCATACTAAACTATTACATCACTTTAAAATTCGTTTTTAAGTGTATTTCAGTGTTTCTTTTGATCATATTCAAAGTTGAGCATATGCCAAACTCCCTCCGACAACCTTTCCCCAACCCCCCTTATGTGCACACCTAACTGGGGGCAGTGCTAACATTATAAAAAAATATGTGCCGGGGCCCTCGTCAGGAGGCCACCGCAGTTTGCACCCCATATTGCCACAGTACTTACACGACTACCAAACATCACACTACTACAAGTGTGACAATTGAGACTGTTCAATACCACCAAAGCTTTAAGAATGGCTTGGGTGACAGGTATTAGTTGTTTGTAATATATATTGAATTAACAAACAACTGTTTTTCTGCTCATCCATAAATTACACAAACAGCGCAACCATGTGGCAGCTGGCTTAAGTGCAGGATCTGGCAATTATGTGCCGGTGCTGGCAATTAGGTGTTGGTGCCGAGCACCGGAAACGACAGGCTCAAATTAAGCACTAAGTAGCCGTTGGCTACAGGGCCTGAGTCCAAACCCCAGCTGGCACCCAACCCCTTACTGCGCATGGCCATCAACCATGCACAGCATTGGTTTGGCCTGGCTCCCAACCAACTGCAGGAAGCCAACTCCCAATGCGCACAGAATATGGCATGCACAGTGGCGGTTGGCTGCAGGGTCTGGTCTATGACCAGACACTTCTAATTTTTAAGTGCTTCGGTACACGCACTGGTACCCCTGTACTTCACTGGGGGCCTCCCTAGGTACCGCTCTTCTGGGTGCCTCTACTATGGTCCGCCACACGGTCTGGCCTCTGGGCCAACCCTCTTCTGGCACCCAAATACTTATGGGTTTCCAGCCACCCCCACTGCTTACAGTCGTGCGCAGCTATGGGTTGGCCCTCTGACCAACCCACTTAGGTGGGCAACCCCCACTGCACAAAGCCTGCACGATGGCGGTTAGCGCAGGGTCTGACCTATGACCAGACCCTAGTGCAGTACCACAGGACCACCGTACATGGTACAACATGAGGGTTATTTTGCTGGGTACCAGAACACATAGAGCTGAGTGCCTTTTTCATGGTGTCAGTGTGGGTTTAAAGTGCTTAGAAGTTTGATACCAAACTTCCCAGTTTTCAGTAAAGTCATTATGATGCTGTGGAGTTCGCAATGACAAACTCCCAGCAACATATACTCTTAATGGCATTACTGCACTTACAATGTCTCAGAATTGGACTAGACACTGTAGGGGTACAGGGCTTATGCACCTGTACTCTCACCACTGGTATAGTGCACCCAGCAAGATGGGTGGCTGACCTATGCCAAGGCAGTGGGTTGTAGGCATGGCACTCAGGGATGTGTGACATGTCGACTCTTCACTTTGTTCTGCACCAAAACATGCAGCCTGAAATAGCAGTGTCTGTGTGTAAAGGTACAGGGCCTCTAAGGGTGGCACAATAAGTGTTGCAGCCCTTCTAGGCCTTCCCAGGCCACAGTGCCCTTGATACCCATGGTACCTTTTAGAAGAGACTGACATGTGGCCAGAGAGGTGCTAATTGGGGAACAAGGCCTGAGTTTGGTAGAGAGCACAGGCCCTGGGGCCTGATTGGCAGGGACCCAGGGCACATCAAGTCAAAGTGCATCAGTAGTCTGGCAAAAAGTGTGTGTGTGTGTGTGGGGGGGGGGTTACTGCAACAGAAACCCAGCTTCCTACACCACCTTTGCCAACCCCACCCGGGAGGCGAGGTGAAGTACATATCTCAGTCCACTCCATCTTGAGGATTGGGGGACTCAGCCAATTGGGGAGTGGCTCATGCCCTCTCCCAATGGAGGGTGGCATAATAGGGGGTACACCTACCCCAAGGAAGGGACACATTGGTCCTTACTTGCTCACCCCTTTTAATGCCCCTAAAGTTAGTATTTATGGGAAACCCTGAACCTCTCCTCCTCAGATTCGAGGAAGAAAGAAGAAGGACCGAAGAGCTGTGCTGAACCAGGAAGAAGAGTACCCCTACTGCTTTGGCCCCAGCCCACCGGCCTGTCCCGCCTTCAACCTGCCTACAGCGAGAACTCCGTCGAGTCCAGCAGCCATCAACCCCCAGAACCCGTAGGACCTGCTCTTCACTGATCTAACAGACTCTGTCTCCCGTGAGCACCGAATTTGCCCGACCCAATACTCAGCCACAAAAACCAGATCCAGGCGGCTCCGCAATTCTGCTCCACTCTGCACCTGATGCCTACGGCCAAGGTTTGAGTGGCCTAACACCACAAGGAGGTCTCCTCAGTGATCCTGACCTGGGATCTGGTGATCTCTGACCTCCCTCAAGCTTCAAGAGATGACGCCTGCAGCCTGAACCAGAAGGGTCCCCCCCCCGACCACGACCGGAGCTGGCAAGAAGAACCTGACTGCTACACCTAGGAGCTCAGGGGATTCAAGGACCAGGTCGTCCCCCTCTCCATATACTTGCAACAACACAGGGCTTTTTCAAGACAAAAGACTGGTTAAATCGTCACGGTCAATCAAGTAAAAATTCAAGAACGTGGTCTCTGTGATTCCCTCTATCTCTGCGGTCCAGGAAGGACCACGTTCAGAGACCACGTTCTTGAAGTTCTACTTGATTGACTATGACAATTCAGACAGACCTTTGCCTAGTTCAAGGGGGGGTGCAAAAAAAAAATAAGGGGGGTTTCCAAAATGGGGTTGAAATTTAATGTATTTTCCATAGACTTTTTGTATTTTGTGTAGTGTGAAAAAAGCTTGATTTTTATGAAATTTGGCAGTATTAATTTTCAAGGGGCACAGATGCTTCAGTGGGGGTAGTGCAGGTAAGTAGAGTAAGTATTTTTTAAGTTGAAAGGTTTTTCAACTTAGTGATATCTTTTAGCACAATACTACTAATTGTAACTAGGAAGCTCAAAAAAATAAACTAGCCTGCATATGTACAGTATCAGATTTACTACATGAACAACTGAAAGACCCATTTGTGATTGAATGCTAATGGTAACCTATAAACAAACACATATTAAATAGAATACATCTTAATCTACATAGGTTTTCTATTCCATGCTCTCTGGCTGACAAAATAAAAGTGGCCCAACAAGCCAACAAAAAAACTTTTTCTTATCCACCCAGTGCTATAAAATGAAAAATTGCCCTGGCAGTGAGAAACACAAACTTTTATTTGGGGGACATCATAATTGGCCACTAGAAAAAAAAATAATGATCTCAATTTTTGTAACAATAACAATGATTGCCTTTTATTCACGTTGGCCTTCATATGTAGCACAATAAAAGTAGCAAGATTGCCCAAAGAATAAACTAGACTGCATGTGTAAAGTTTCAGATTTACTACATAAGCAACTGAAATACCCATTTATGGTTGCATGCTAAGGGAAACCTATAAACAAATACATAACGACTAGAATACCATGTGTGGCCCTGCATTGATTGGTAAATCTGGAGAAAAGCAAGGAAGTACAATTCACTGTTTTGCATTACTCTGCACACCATAATCTACATTGCTTCAGAATTTCACATACATCAGTATGCCACGCCACTGTAGCCACCCCACTTAACGCTATTCCAACCTACACCTCTCCACTGGGCGAGGCTCCACCCTACTCTACTTCACTCTATGCCATTACACTGTATGCAATGTCACTGCACGCCACTCCAGTCTATGTCACTTCACTGTATACCACTCCACTATACGCTATTCCATCCTACACCATTCTACTGTACGCCACTCCACTTTAGTCTATTCCACTGTATGCCACTCCACTCAACTGTACTCTGTTCCCCTGCATGCCGCTGCTCCACTCTATGCCACTCCAGTGTATGGCACTCCAACCTATACCACTTCATAGTATGCTATTCGATTGGACCCAACTCCAATGTACGCCACTCCACTCTATGCTATTACACTCTGACCTAAGCCACTGTACGCCACTCCAGTCTACACCAGTCCATTACACGGCACGCCACTATATGCTACTCCACTATACACTATTACAATCTACGCTGCTCCACTGTACAACACACTGCTCTAAGCCACTCCTGTCTACGCTATTACACTGTACACAACTCCATTCTATGCCTTTTCAGAGTATACCACTCCACTGTATGCCATGCCACTATATGCTACTCCAGTATATGCTATTCCACTGTATGACATTCCACTGTGTGCCACTCCATTCTATGCTATTCCACTGTATGCTACTCCATTGTATGCAACTTAACTCTACGCCACTACAGTGTATGGCACTCCACTTAATTCTACGCCATTTGATTGGACCCCACTCCAATGTATGACACGCCACTGTATGCTATTACACTTTACTCCACACCACTGTATGCTACTCCAGTCTATACCACTCCAATATACACCACTCCAGTGTACATTACTCCACTGTACACTATTACACTCTACGCCACTCACCCTACTCTATCACCCTGTACACATCCACACTCCACGCCAGTCCACTCTACGCTATCATACTGTATGCAACTCCACTTTATGCCTTTTCAGTGTATGCTACTTCACTGTATGCCACTCTGCTATACGCTACTCCAGTATATGCTATTCCACTGTCCCCCACTCCATTATTTGGTTCTCCACTTTACATCATTCCAGTGTATACCACTCCACTCTACCCCACTCCATTCTGCACTATTCCATTGGACACCACTCCACTGTGTGGTATTACACTCTAACCCATTCCAGTGTACGCCACTCCAGTCTACACTGTACATTACTCCACTATATGCTACTCCACTTTATGCCACTCCACTGTACTCTACTACACTATAGGCTATTACACTGTACGCCACTCTACTGTATACCACTCCAGTCTATGCTACTCCACTCTACTCTGTTCCACTTTTTGCCACTGCACTATATGCTACTCCACTCTACGCCACTCCAGTGTAGTCGCCTCCACTCTATATAATTCCACGCTACCAAACTGTACTGCACTCTATGCCACTCTACTAGACTCTACTCCACTCTGTCCCCATACACTTTACTATCCAAATTTGCACTGTGCTCTATGCCTGTAAACTTTATTGTGTAACACTCTACTCCACTCTATGACACTTTCCAAAACTGTACGACACAGCACTCCGCTCAACTGTATGAGACACCAGTCCAATTTATAGCATTTTCCTCAACTCTACGCTACACCACTTCAATGTATACCCCAATCTTTGCTAATCTACTGTATCATGAGCCACTCTATGTCAATCCACTGTGTACCATTCCACTCTGCACTATTCAACTCTATGACACTCCACTCTTCTACAATCCATTGTAGTAGAACACTGTACACCATTCCAGTGTATGCTACTCCACTTTACGGTAGCCCACTCTACGCCACTACTGTGTATGCCACTCCACTCTATGCTAATCCATTGTATGGCACTCTCCTTCACTCTATATATTTCCACTCTATAAAAGTCTACCTACCACACTTTATGACACTCTACAACATTCTACTCCACTCTATTCCTGTACACTTCACTGTCCAACTCTATACTCCACTCAATGCCCGTACACTTCTATTCCACTCTACTGTACAAGACCCACTACAATTTATAACAGTTTACTGTCTACGCTATGCCAGTACACTCACTCCATACCTCTCTACTCCACGACACACCAATACACTCTATTGTACTGTACTCCAAACTACGTTACTCGACTCTCCTCTACTGTATGATGCTTAACCTCACTCTGCTCTACTATACAACAATCCACTATATGCAGCTCCACTGGTTCACATGCTACTGTACTCTATGCAACTCCACCCTACAACAAGTAGCATAGCTAGGGGGGACAGTGGAGGCAGACCGCCCCAGGCGGCATGAGTTTTGGGGTCGGCAGCTAGCCCCTCCTTACCCCGCTCTTACCTGCAGCCGTAAGAATCGGGAGTACCCCTCTAAACTCCCCAGCTATTCACTGCAGCCGTTGCAACCACATGAATCGCCACCCCCCCCCACACTTTTCGTTCAGGCCGCCGCTGGCGGCAAACGCATTGGATACCACAGGCGGCCTACCGCCTAGCTACGCCACTGTACAACACTCTGCTACACTGGATGTCGCTCTCCGACACTTTGTTCCTGTCTATACCCCTTCACTTCACTGTACAATACTGTACTATACTGTATGGTAAAGTACAACACTCTACTCCAATCTACGATACTCTAGTCAAGTATTCACATTGTACGCAACTCTTTCTATGTCACTTCACCACACTTTACTCAACTCCACTCTGCCACAGTACTCTACTACTCCACTGTACACCATTTTACTCCACACCAGTCAATGCCGGTTTATTTTCTAACAATGTATGCCAATCCTCTGTACCACAGTCTACAACACTGTGCTATACTGTACACCACTCCAATCTACAAAAATCAACCAGACTGCATGACACTCTAGTGTAGTCTATATCACTTTCCAGTTCTGAATGACACCCCACTGTATTCTACTGTTCAACACGGTACTCGGATTTATGACACTTTACTCAACTGTATTCTATGCCGCTGCACTCCATGCCACTATAGTCTACGACACGCCACTTCACTCTATTACACTTTACTCCACTCTACACTAGCACGCTCCAGTGTATTCCACTCCACTCTGCTATACTCCACTCTATTACACTTTATCCCACTCTAAGCCACTGTACTCTACTCTGCTCTCTGCAGCTCCACTTTCTGACACTCTGCAACACTGTGCTGCACTCCTTAGCACTCTACTCCATTGTATGCCCATCCACTCTACTACACTTATAACACTCAATACAACATTCAACTTCTCTCTACGATACACCACACCAGTATTTGACAGGACACTCCACTCTACGACTCTCCCCTCCACTATAGTCTGCGACACTCCACTTGACGATACTCCACTGTATGACCCTCTACTTCACCCTACTCCACTCTAAAATGCTCTACTCTGACAGTCTACAACACCCTACTTTATTGTTTGACACGCCATTCCACTGTACAACTTTGCTGCTCCGGTCTACAATATTTGAGTCCACTATAGGAAACACTATGCCATTACTCTATATAACACTTTACTACACTGCGTGATACGCTACTACACTCTACTCTACTCCAGTCTATGACAATAGACTCTAAAACACTCTCTTCTCCACTGTACTGTACAACACTTCACATAACAACTCTCCTTCTGCGACTCTGCACTTTACAATTTCAAATACATTTTTATGTACAAAAAGTTTTAAAAACATTGAAATTCAATTAAAAAAACAAAGGTTAAAGCTTAGTTACAGTTGGGTAAACCTATCGGCCCTATACAAACCAAGATTAAACTACACAAACTTTAAAAATTCTAAAGTTATAGTTATAACTTTCATTTATAATTCATCCACCACCTTCAAATCTTTATAAGAAGTGGACCTCGTTTCAGCTTGCTAAGCAGACAGCACTAACTATAACTCACCACTCTATCATGAGTCTGAGTTGAAGGATAGGTTGCAGTCATAATAAAGACGTCTGAATCACTCTGGCTTATAAATACAGTAGCGATTGAGAGCTGGGGCTGAACGAAAAAAATGTTTTTCAGGTTGAGATAGTGTGGGTGCAGGGACTTATTTGTAATATAAGGGTTTTTTCTTCTCTGACATGATGGAAGATGTAATTGCCTACCTTTCAGCAGGAGCAGTAGGTGTAAAAAAAGAAAGTGAATAGAACTCCGCAAAGCTTACGACAGACAGCTGTCTATTCCCATTGTAAGATAAAAGATAGTGCTGGAGACCGGCTGGAAATGGCCTTGGTACTGCAGGCAGGGATGTGACAGACATGAGCAAACTATTGGTCCTTATTGGTCTTCAGTATCAATGTATCCATGAATAATGATCAGTGACTGCCTAGATACTGTCATGGGGACCTGAAGACGGGTTTTAGGTTCTATTTTTAGGACAGATAACCACTGCTTCAACAAGTATCTCTTCTTGTCTTCTTCCTCCACAGCTCCCTGAGGTCCCTGATCCCGAAATAACAGACCCCCGGGAAACCTGGATGAGGTTCGTCCACCGCCCGGACGATGGGAACAATTCCAAAAAAAAATGCAAAGGAAAAGACAAGAAATTAGTAAGTTATGCCTGTGCAGTGAGTGAGTGTGTGTGTGCATGTGCGTGCATGTGTGTATCTGTGCATGCTTTTGAGATTTCAAACCCATCATTCACAGGAAAATTCTGAGCAACCAAAGTAAAGCCTTCAACAATTGCTAGTAGGATAAATATTATCAGTGCCATATGCATTATGTATGTGGGAGATTTAGCTATAAAGCACTGAATTGAAAGAGACATCTTAAGACGGCACAAAAGGGATATTCAAGGCAGCTAAATGCTGGTAATGGTGTATCAATAGGCACTGGAGAGGACACAGTATGGTGGTTGCAATGGGGAGGGAGAGGTTCATGGCAGTGCTAGGATAGAGTGATGATGAGGACCTGAAGGCAGTGGAAAGGTGGTTTAGTAGCAATCCTTGGTCACAATAGGTGGAAGGAGGAGAAGTGGGATATGTAAGAGGAGGAAGAGTCTCAGACCAATGTTTGATGAGGCTGGTTCAAAAAGCCAATAGTTGATTGGGACACACCCACTCTTTGCATATTGTTAGCAATTGGTCTATTTGACAGCTGCATTTTCAAAACCCAGACCTAAAAACCCTACTCGTTTAAATTGTTATTTACAAAAAATAGTTCAGCAACACTGATACATACAATTCTGTGATTGCACCCTGATGCTTGACCTGCAGGCTGTCACAGTGCAGTGACGAAAGCATTTATGGTGTTTAGTGACAGAGGGCTTCAAGGAAGGGACAGCACTGGTGGTGTTCGGCAGACTGTGATAGCGCAGTAACAAGGGGCCTTCAAACTGCACAACAAAGGTGCCTGAAGGTTTGAGAAGCATTGACAGAGGTCATTCACACTCTAAGCACTGACAGGCCTGCAGGGGTTGACACTGCAGTAATCATTGGCCTGTAGATTGTATTACCACCTTTTGGCTCAGACACTGCAATAGCAGCAGGTCTTCCAGTTGTAACACTGCAGCCTGTATGATGTATCAGTGCAGTGGGAGAAAGCCCTTAAATTGTGAGAGTGCAGACTTCTGGGATGTATTAATGCAATGACAATGGGTCTGTGCAAAGCGGTCACTGACAGATGTCTGCAGACTGTGACAGTGCCGTAACTGTGGCTTGTAGTTTGAATTAGACCTAGTTCGCTCAGAGAGGGCTGTCGATTGTGATTATGCAGTGACGGTTGGCCTTAAAGCAGTAACCGTGGAGTCACAAAGGACCTGCATGCTGTGGCAGCGAAGTAACAGAGGCCTGCAGGCTAAGAGAATGTTCTTGCTGATGGGGGTGTTGGTTATAGCCTATGATAGTAGAGTGACAGAGGGCCTGTATGCTGTGAAAGTGCAGAGACAGTGCATTCTGTTTGCAGTTGTTGGTTGCTCCTTGGATTTGATTCTTATGCTTTCTTTTGGCTGCTCTCTAAGCGTGGCCTTATAGGACCCCCAGGCCCTCCCGGGCCCCAGGGACCCCCTGGACCTCCAGGAGCAGAAGTTACTCAGGATGTGCTGCTGCAGGAGTTCAAGGAGATGATAAAAGGTAAGGAAGCATCATCCTTCCTCATTCGCCTGCTCCAATGAATTGAAACCACTGAATGAATTCTTTTTATTGTTTGGTTACTCAAAACCATTACATTAAAACAAAATACAAGGTTACAAAATTACAAAAGTTAAAACCAAAGGAGTTTATGCCGCCCAAGGGGCGGGGTTGCGATGAGTGAGGATCATATTAAGGCGTGGATCTGCAAAGTCTCTATGAGGGGAGGCCCTCCCGTGCCATCAGCAGAGTTCGTGTCTGGTAAATGAACTTTCCGAAGGAGGCCATGTGCTTTACCGTTGTCAAGGTATAAAGGTAGGTGGTCGCCTCCTTTGCCGTGCGGAATCCTGATTGTCTTAGAATTGGCCTAAGATAGAGATTGCGGGCCATGCGCAGGGCCGGGCAGCAGAATAGTAGGTGGGCCAATGACTCACGTTTGTACCTGCAGAGCCTGCATTCCCGGAGTCTTGAGCCGGCCGTGCCGAAGGCATTTAGTTCTTTGAGAGGCAGCGGGTGTAGTCTGTAGGCTAAGATCTTATGAAGGGCTGCGCGGCCCACGGCCTGCTTGAGGTGATGTTTGGGATTATGCAGGATATGTGGTAGGAACAAGGACTCGTGTAGGTCTTTTTTTGCCAGCGACTCCAGGTCCAGTTCTCTTGACCGCGCCCGCACTTGTTTTTTGATGGAGTATTTGATGGCAGTGTAGCTGACATGTTCGGGATTCCAAGACTCAATGGCGAGATTGAGATGGTCCTTCGCCGCCTTGAGAGTGGCCGACCAGGGATTCCCTGGTTCTCTGAAGATGCAATTCAGCGTTGCCTTAAGTGTGTTCTCCTTGGCCGTCGTTGTTAAAAAGTAGTATTTGCTTAGGGCTGCCATCTCTTTCAAGTATTGCTGATTGAGTGAAAACTCCAAGTGGACGAGAGTGTTTCTCATACACCTCGGAAGATGGAATAGTCTCTTGTAGGCTCTGCAGTTAATTTTTTCTAGTTCTTTATGCAGTTTCCCTGGAAATGCTTGGAGAGCATAGTTTAGGGCCGACATTCATTTTGCTTTGAGTACTCGTTGGATGGCCATTGTGGACGGGCTATATAAGGAAGTGTGCAGCTTGCAAATGGCGTAAGTTATAGTTTTGCCTTTGCCTTGGATAGTCTTTAGGTGCGCGCTAGAGAGCCCCGACTCCTGAAAGCAAATGCCCAAGTAAGTGTACCGCTGAGTGCTTTCCAGCAAGAGGTTGCCAAGCCTCCATTTTATTTTCCGTATATTTTTTTATTTAACAGTAAGACAAGAGGAGGCAGTACAAAAATCAGGTGTCAGACAATAAAATGCGGAGCAGGGACAGGCGGGGAGTAATACAGATAAAACATCAATATAAGGAACACATAGTGTATCACAATTACGGATATTGGAGATAGGGAAATAAACAGTCTATCGTACGATCCAAAACCATCCCACCCGCGAGACCTCGTCCTAAATGATGCAGGATAATTAAGACCAGTTTGGACACCCGGACGATAAAGGATCCGTGTAGAATAAACAGCCCACCTCTCATAGAAGGAAAAAGGAGAAAGCAAAGGGGACATAGAAAAAAACAAAGGCAAAATAAAAAAAACCTCCCCTAACCCCCCACCCTGCACCCCTGCAATGGCTACGGCCTAACCCCACTAGCAGCGTGCCTGTCGCCCAAGAACTATCCTAAAGGAAGGGAAAAAGATAAAGTGGAGGAGGAGAAAGCAAATACACTCCCGGTCTCCCGTACCCCCCGCCAATAGCGACCACCCCGAGACGTAGTAAAACCAATATGCAGTAACATATACAAACCAGTCGGGGGAGTTTAGTCAAAAACCACCCGACTCCCGTCACAGTTTAGGCACAACCCCAGCCTTGCGTAAAGCTATTGTATCAAGCCCAAGCGATCAAGTTCAGCCCTGGCCAGAACGGTCTTTCATAAGAGTCTTTCTCACTCGAGCCGCCATCTTGATGGAAGAGGCAAAGCGTTCACAAAAGTTCATGTCGGTGCTGCAGGATCGAAAACAGGATAAAAGTTCACAAAGTCCACCAATCGAACGAGGAATGGTGTCCAAGAACAGCAAGTATCTCCAACAGTCACTGAGGAACTTGTCACCACACAAAAGACTGTCTATAGACGTATTAGGCGTCTGCAGAATCGGGCAGGAGGCGCTGGCGATAAGCACAGGCTGGCTTGTTGGTAATTGGGAACGGCCAAGGCTCATTAAATCCGGAATCTGCACGGGGACCTCGATCTCAGGCGTGCAATGCACCGCTGGTACCGTAGCTAGCTGGGAACTGAACGAAGAATCATCTTCCGGTCCCAGGATACCGTCCACTCTCACAATCAGTGTCCTGAACACAGCGATAGTGTGCGAATGGAGTGCCCCAATGGCGGCCATGACAGCCTGCAGCGATGGCGTGCCTTCCGTCCGCCCCATCCCCTCTCAATAGGCGATAGAGCCGGACTTGAACCCCGGAGGCCGGCTACTCCGGGGTAACAGGCCACGCAAATCCGATGTCGAGCAGTGGGCGCTCCTCGTCGTGCAGTATACACCTTCGCCGGTGGCGAGGGCCCCAGCCCGTCGACCCCGAGAGGGTAGCAAGGTCTCTGGGCACCAGACCCCGACCACGGCAGCCGGTGTGGAACGCTGGTGTGTCCACAGTGTAGTCCGTTGACAGGGTCGTCACCAAAAATCAACAATTCACGGCACACTTCGGGAGACCGGGCTCAGTCCAGGTCTCGTGGCCGATGTTGATCAATTCCGACCCGGGTAGGCTAGAAATCGAGTCCCCGGCTTCCACACGTTGTTAGGCCGAGAATGGAAACACGGCGTATCGTCGTCAGCCAATAAGGTAGAAAACTCGGGATTGCACCTTTAGAAGCAGAAAAACTTCATGAACACGGGAGTCTGGCGTGAGTTCAGGATTTAAGGCAGGATATTCGAGCTGCTGGCAGAGGTCGGCAGAGCCGGGAGCTTACGCGGCCATCTTGGTTGCTGGCGTAGCTCCTCCCTCCCAAGCCTCCATTTTAATTATTTTTTCTTTGGGTACTTTCCAAAGATAATGATTTTGGACTTGGATGAATTTGCTACAAGCTTATTTTTATCGTTGTATGCGGCAAGTGCCGTCAACGCCTTTTGTAGCCCAATTCTCGTATGGTCCAAGAGCACCAGGTCGTCGGCGTATTGCATAAAGTGGATTTTTGTCCCGCCGATCTTTGGGATATGCAGTGCTGCCCCAGACAAGGCTCTCTCCATGTCAGCTGTGTATAAATTAAATAGCATTGGGGCTAGCACGCACCCTTGTTTTAGACCACGATCCGTGTTGATCTTTACGGATGCATGGTCCCTCGAGAGTTTGATTCTTACCCACGTTTTATAATACAAGGATTGGATCGCCCTCAACAAAGCTGGATTGATGTTCCATTGGGCCAGCTTTCTCCACAGGATTGCACAATCTACCCCGTCGAACGCCGCCGAATAGTCAATAAAGCAGGCGAATAAGGGGGGGCTTTTGCGTGTCCGAGCGTGGTGGACCAGATAAGAGAGTGCAGTAATGTTGTCGACAGTGGCGGACCCTGGTCTAAATCCAGTTTGACAGAATGAGAAGAGACCTTCAGCGTTCGTCCAGTCTGTAAGGTCCCTCAAGATCGCACTGGCATATGCTTTTCCCTCGATGTCCAGAAGGGCAATCAGGCGATAGTTTGATGGTTCAGATTTGGGGCCCTTTTTGTGAATTGGCTGTAGTAGCGAGCCTCTCCATGAATCAGGGACATCCCCCAGAAGCCAGCATTCGGTGTACAGGTGGGTCAGGGTCTTTGACCAGAAGTCGATGTTTGCCTTAAATAAGTGTCCAGGAAGGCCATTGGGCCCCGGGGCACCATTGTGTCTGATGTTTTTTAGAATTTTGGACACCGACAGTCTTCCCGGCGGGGCAGTCATCTCAGTTATTGGATCTGAGTCAGCTCCAACATTAGTTGTTTCATTTTGCTTGGTAACGGGGCCGGTTTCAATGTAGAGGGCTTTTACATGGGCGACCCAGATGGGAGCCTCGAGGGAGTTTTCTCTGTGGTTTGTGCATCGTCCGAGGGTGCTTAGGTAGTGCCAGAACTCCTGCGATTTTCCTGGGCTCAGCAGGTCAAAGATTTTCAGCCATTGTGCTTCGCAGTGATCTCGTTTTGCCTCCCAGACCTTCTTTGAGTGACTTTTGCTGGCCTCTTGAAGTTGTTTCTTCATTGAGCTTGTGCCATGTTTGTAGAAGAGTTTACGTTTCTTGCTCAGTTGTTTGGCGCTAATTTTGAGTTCCACCTTGTGTCCATATGTGGGTGGAGAGTCCCTGTTAAATGTGCTATTTAAGGTTCCACGAAGGATCGCAGCCAGGGTCTCAGTGGTGGCATTCCAGGTTGCTATTGTGCCCTTTATCTGTTCATTCGGTGGCCAGCCTGGCCACTGGTTTGCCCAGTTGTTAAAGGATGTGATAGAGGTCTGTGCCCATTTAATTCTTCTAGGCAGCTTTATCAGATCTTCGCCATTGGATGCTCCAATGTATTCGAGCCTGTGGCGAGTGTCCGCTATGAGATTCAATGTGATGGTTAAGGCAGCGTGGTCGCTATCGTTGCGCGGGTGGACTGTAAAATTTGACATCAGAGGTTGTAGTTTTTCACTGAGAATGATGTAATCAATCGTTGTTTGGTTGTTATATGTAGGGCCGACGAAGGACCCTGGACTCAGATTTAGGAGGACCGAGTGCGCTGTCACCAGCTTGTAAGTTTTTAATAGGTCATTCAGAGCAGTGGTAGCCCCAGGCTGAAGTCTTCGTGTGGTTGATATCCCTATATTATGGGTATTGAAGTCACCAAGGATGATGCATTCCAAGGCCGGATGTTGGAGGATTAAGGACTCAAGGAGCGTTGTCAGCGTGGCCAGGTTGGATATGGGCCCATGTGAATTGTGATAGAGATTAATTAATAAGAACGCAATGTGTCCATTTGTCAGGCGACAGCCTTTCAGGATGCCTGCCTGTAAATTGTCCGGGAGATTAGGAATTACCACGAATTCCAGGTTGAGTGAATGCTTTATGTAGACGCATATCCCCCCGACGGTCTTCCGAATATGTTAAGCTTTTTTGCAGGTTTTCCATATTCTGCGTATCCTCTTATTGAAAGCGGGTGGAGCTGCCAGGATTCTTGTATGCAGATGATGTCTGCCTCTTCCATGAATGTCACGGCGTTTTTATTAAGAAGCAGCCTCCTAAGCCCTGCGACGTTCCAAGTCATGATTTTCAGACAATCCAGGGATAATCCCTGTCTGGAGGGTTTTGTTGGACGATGGTCATGTTGCAGAGAGGTGGCTCGAGGCATCGTGGCTGTGTTAGGATCTTGAGTTTAGTGCTAGCGGCAGCCAGGACCAATCTTTACTTGCGCGTCCCAAGGTTGCGCATGTGCGTGTACCCTGGTTCATATTAGTTGTTATTTTAATTGGGGTGCTGATGGTTGGGCCAGTGTTTGTGGCACCTTTGGACCCCTGGAGGATGGGCACGACGTGAGGCGTGTCAATGGGGTGGGCATGCAGGCATGAGATCCCTCCAATTCGCTGAACTATGTTTCCCATCTGGGAGTGTGCGGTTTGAGTTTTTAGAAGGAGTGGGTATTTTTGTGTGCACGTAGGTTTTATTATTATGCCCCTACTTTCCAATAGCTTGTGCTGGCTTCTCAGGACCTCAGCCTTATGCGGGCTCACGAAGATTAGCTCCGTGGGTTCATTTTTCTCCTCCGCATCTGGCGGGAGGAAAGAGATGGTATCAATGTCTGTAGTATTAGTTCCCTCCAATCCTGGGATATTTGCAAAACGTTTTAATAGATTGCTACGGTTGAGAATATCCCACGTCCCCTGGGAGACGTAGTCAGGGTACAACGTTATCTTGCGATCCTGGGGGTGGCTTATTCGGCAGGCTGAGTCCGCCCCATGGCCTCCTATTTGTGGTATTTGTACTGTGTCCAGTTGACTGTCATTTGTATGCCTGTTTAACCCCAATTTCCCCAAGTGCCGCGGATGGGCCTCCATCTGTGACAGGCTGGGGGCGCTTACGGTTAGTAGCGGCTGTTCAATTTCCCTGAGGTCTCTAATAGTCAGGGACACTTGCGATGCGCAGCCCTTCGCGGATGTTGATAAAGCAGCGACCCGAGGGTCGTATCTGTTTGGGTTTGCTTGAGTTGCTTCAGCGGAGCTGTGGCCATAGGGGTCCATTGCTTGTTTT
The DNA here is from genome assembly GCF_964261635.1 of Lissotriton helveticus. NCBI lineage: Eukaryota > Metazoa > Chordata > Amphibia > Caudata > Salamandridae > Lissotriton > Lissotriton helveticus. Next base: position 322,552,635 of record NC_136065.1, on the reverse strand, counting down.
AGGTGTGGTGCTGTTAAAACTGGCTGGGGGGTTACAAGTGAGGTTATTACTGAGTTAGTAGGATGAGTGTCTTCTGCGTTTGACTCGATTGTTTTCAGTATTTTCACAGTTGCTCCCAGTTTGGTCGTTTCCTGATTCACGATGTGGGCGGACATCTCATTCTCAGGCCGTAGCCATTCCCGGATGGTTCTGGGAGCGAGAGATTTGTTTCTGTTTGCCTTATTGAGGTTTTTTTTTTAAAATCTTGTTTTTCCTAGATAGGATGTGAAAGTCTGGGCTGGTTGATGTGGTAATATGCTGGGGCTCATGATTTTGTGTTTTGGTTGTGATGGCGTCTGACCTGCTCATGCTGAGCATAGGTAATGGTGCCTCCCAGGCAGTTTTATCTTCTTTATTAATCTGAGTAGAGTGGTTTGTTGGGTTTCTTAAACCTTCTGTTTTTGGAGGGTGCGGAGCTGGTTCCTGAGAGATCGGGTCCTTGATTTTGCCGACTTCATTCTTGAGGTCCTCAACTAGTGTGGTCATGATGTCCGGAAGTTTTCCTAAGTTGTTCAAGATTGGACTGCAACTGTATGGCGCGGGCTTGAAGTGTGTGCTGTCATGTGCTCTGCGAATCAGGGAGTTCAGATGGTCCAATTTACAGTCGATTCCAGATATTAAGTTTGAGACAGTTTGTAGAATATTTATCTGGGCATCGAGCTTGTCGGCGTGCATTATTGCCGCACCTGTCATAGAGATGAGTGTCTCATTGATCAGAGTTAGATGGTCTGTGATCACTGGGGGATTCTCCCCCCTATCCGAGCTTCTACTCATTGAAGATGGTAAGAAGGTCGTTTTATCTTGGTCCCGGGGGCTCTGATGCATCAAGTTCGAAGGTGGGGAGTGCCGGGCCAGTATTTCTGTGGTGGTTCCTCCCTCATAAATTTCATGTGTGTGACTGGTTGCGTCAGGCGTGTGCTCCCCTGTTGCCGGGGGTGCGCTACATGTGCTGATCAATATGTCAGCCGCGAGGGCCCCATTTAGGATCGAGTTCAGATGAGTATCTTCCGGTAAGCGGTGTAAGGGCGTTGTTGGTCTATTTAAGTCGGGTGTGGATGCGACCCTACCCGGAGCCTCTGATTTGGAAGGTATACCACCCTGTAGCGTAGTTATTATTGGTGATAGGGGCCTTCCTGGAGCCCGTGAGGCAATGGAGCTGGAGGGTAGGCTGTCCTCTATGGCTTTGTTGGGCGGAGTGCAACTTAAAGATCTAATTGGTGCACCTGGACTTGTAGCCAGAGGGTAAAAGAAGCTTCTTATGTCTCTGTTTCCTAAAGAGATGTTTGCCCCGGGGCTGGAAATAGAGTGAGCCGGGTTAAAACGCCTCCCATCTTGCCCTACTTGCGACGATGTCAGTGCTGGGAACGCAGTTTGTAATCCTAGGGACGTCGGCGTTGCACCGGTCGCACCTGGTGTTCCCGGGGTTCCCCCCTCCGACAGCCCAGGTCCGGAGTAAAGGCCACCCGTGCCTGGGGGGTAGAAAAGTTTTGCCTTCCGTCTCCTGGCTGTTCTGTGTGGCCGAGGCTTTTCTTGTGCCTGCAATAAGGACGAATTTCTAGTCCTCATTGTTTTTCTCTGTTTTGGCTGTCACTTTTTTTCCTACAGCAAGGTGGCCGCTGCGATGTATCAATGACAAACAGTCAGGCGTATTCCCCGGCGTCTGCCCTTCTGTTGGCAACCACTGAAGATCTAGCTGGAGCGAGCGGGGCACACAGGGGGGGGCCGCTGGCGAGGTCGGACCTAGTCAGACCGGCCTAGGCCACCGCCCCCGGGCTCTTACTTCGCAGCTGCCTCTAACGGCAGCCGCGCTCGCTGATCCGCTGAACTTTCCAGAGTCAATTCAATACAGTTTCTATGGGGTCTTGCCTTGATTGTGGCTTGATTGTGGCTGGGGAGTGGGTGCGGTAATGTTCCAAGGGGCTCCCGTCAAGAAACCCCCACAGCAGGTCTCAGGCTGCAGAGGGGCCACGGGTGGGGGAGATGGCTTTAATAATGCAGGTAATGCAGGTAATGCAGGTGCAGGGGGTGATTTGAAGAAAGATGAGGAAAGTGGGGGAGCGGGGAAGCCCCAACCTGCTTCTGCTGCTCTGCTGTCCCCCCGTCAACCTCCCGTGAGTGACTCCACCCCAGCTCCGCTCGTCCACCAAACTGCCGCCTGAACACCGAACTGCTCAGCCGCTCACCTGCCGCCTGTGGAGCATAAAGCACGGCTTGGAGCATAAAGCACGGCTGGAGCCTTGCCATACCCGAGCTTTTCTCCCGCGCCGTTCAGCGTTCTCGGCGTTCACGTCGGCTATCACAGACTTCACGGCTTCACAGCTTTCACGGATTAGGGAGCGGCAGACAGGAGCGGCAGCCACAGCGTCCGTCTCGCTTCGGCGATGTTGGCGTTTCTGGCGTTTCCGTTCGCGGCTCGTGGGCCCCCTCCAGTGGCAGAAAAGGGTGCCGATCTGAGTCAGTGAGCCTTGAGGTCAAAGGCCTTCTCGATATCCACAAATCGAAACCACTGTAGGTATACAGAAAGCCCAAGAACTGCCAGACTCCCCTTCTGTTAGAATAGGAATTTCATCAACGGATGGTTTCTCAATGCGAGCATTCGTGGCCATCCACCACCGCCCGCATTGAGAAATCTTGCTGGGAGGTAGTCTAGCACTGGATTTTCCTTGCTCACGCTCGCCGACCTAATGTTGGCTAGTGAGGAAAAAACTCCGCTCTGCGAGTTTTTGTAATTCCACGTGCTCCGTGGAGCGCGTAGGGAGGGAAACTCCACAAACTATGCGAACAGAGCAGAGTTCACCACCCAGGCCTAGTCAAGAACACCTTAAATTCTGCCTAACAATTATTGAGACATGCTATACAACAAAATGTATCTTTGAGATGCTAACTCAGAGAAAAGAAAATCTAAAACTGTGTACCCAGCCTTAAATTATCACCATTCACCAACAATGCGGGTTCCTCCAAGCCCCATCTCGTTGCCTTTCAGATCGGGTGCTTAAAGCGGCATAGTTTAGTCTCTCTCAATGTCACAGATCTCTTATTTTGAACTTTTAGTGGACGTCATTTAGGGGTCAGGCGTCAGATGTTGCAACTCTGACCCCTGACACTGCCCTTGTAACTTCTGGTCCCTGTGGTTACAAAGCCAGTGATAAATATCTGTTCCTGTTGTAATATTTCATTTAGCGCTTTTATAATGAAACTGCCTGTGGCTGGACTGGATACAGAATAAAAACGAGCAGTTGGAAACTGCTACAGTTTATCAATTAGCTTGCAGCCCACTTCTGTCGCTCCCTGGGGCCCCAAGCGTGAGCAGGCTTCTCTTGGGCTGTTACAATGGTTATTATGTGCTACATTTGACAAAGTGTGTCATGTCCAAACCTTAGACATTATAGGCGTGGCCATGTTTAAAGGTTTGTGTTTCTGAGTCAGCAAGGAACTCTGTGTGGGGAAAACATTTAAAAAATGTTTGAGTCATTGCATCTCCCTACATTTCGTCTACTAATTACTAGGCCTGAGCGAAGCACTATGCTATGCTCGCGTAGTTTGCGAAGTTTGCGCTACTTCGCACTACGCGAACTGCATGTAGCACAGTGCAAACACGCATAGCGTAGTGTAGTGCAGCGGTCATTTTTTGCTTGCTCGCAATCCTCAACGTCAAGATGGTGACCACGAGCAAGCAAAATTACATCCCGGCGAGACTTTTTCCTTGTTCGCGATCAGCAACATCAAGTTGCTGATCGCGAGCATGGCAAATAAACCTCTCAGCGAGATTCTCAACGCGGGGAGGTCAGGTTTCTCATAGCGAATGGTCGCGTATGCTCGCGACCGCTCACGAGGAGAAACTACCAGTCCGCATTGAGAAAGCTGCCGCTCGAGTAAAAATCTACTCGAGCGCCAGAAAACTACAGCTTGCACTGTGCAAGATGCAGTTTTCACTGATTGCACAGTGCTGGATGCTTGTCCGCACTGTGCAATCATTGAAATCGGCATCTTGCACAGTGCGAACAGGCTACTACGCAGTTCGCGTAGTTCTGCGCGTAGCTCGCATAGTGCAAAGTGCACTTTGAGTAGCTTCGCGAAGCGCTACTTCGCAAACTACGCCCTACATCAATTAGGATAATTTATTGCAGTAATTCACTTCACAGTACAAGCCTGTGCGAAACTCAAGAGAAGGCTGGTGTCAAGTTGTCCTTCAAATGCTGAAACTGCAACTGCTTTGTATGCCTCCCAGTCCACACCACCTGGGTGGTCGGGGGTGCAATCTTTTCGGTGCAGATTATGCACAGGAAAGAATGGGGTCTTCTGATTTTGCACAGCCGAATACAGGTATGATTTTGCATAGCCCAATAATGGCCTCAGAGGGTTTGGCTTGCCAGATTGTTCAAAGATGGCAGGGCATCACGTGTCAGTCCTGGGATTTCGTATAAATAAAATGTGCACCAGGGAATTGTAGTCCTGGCTTGCTTTAGCAGGGCCAATTGCGCAAGCACACCCAATGATTTGAAAAAAAAAAAACAGGAGGGCTGGCACAGTGCTACAGTATTGCCAATTGCCAATATATGTCCCAGGTTTTGCGCTAAGTGAGATGGCGCTAGGCCTTTGAGACAGAAAACATGTGCATACAGAATATTGCACTTGACATCTGAGGCTGTAAACAATGTACAGGGAGGCTGCACTAAAAGCAGTGAAGGCTAACCATTGCTTAATTTGAGTCTGTGGTTTCCGGTGCCCAGCACCGGCACTTAATTGTCCACTCCAGGGCTTGTGACAGTTTGACACAAGGTGGTGCTGTCTGGATAATTTCGAGATGACCACAACAACAGTTAATTAGTCACTCAAAACACATTACAAATTAATCTTACCTGTTGCCCCAAGCATTCCTATAGCTTTCGGGCCTGAAATAGTCCGAATTGTCACACCCTTGCAGGAGTGTGATTGTTAGTAGGTGTGTTGTCACTATTATTGGCAGCTTAGCTGGGGCAATGTGTGCTGCAAGCTGCAGTGGTCTCCTGGCAGAGACTGGTACTTATTTGTTTACAAATTAAGCACTGGCGCTAAACCCATACACAAATAGGTTGTTTGATTCAGACTATATTTGCACATGTGGTGTCTGCACTCAGCAGTCAAGTACATGCTTATTCATGGCAAGAATGTACAGACATTTGCTGCTATACCTAACCATAATGAGCATGTGAATGGACTACATAGCTTTTCTGTAACTATTACAGTGCGTATGAAGTTCCCAAGGTGAATACCGCCTTTCAAGTTATTATGGACAATGTGATCTCCTAATGCATTCTGAGCGTTGTAGACTTGCTTTGCTTCCATTGAACTAATTAGATTAGCACATCTGAAAACTGATTTTTAGGTAAAAAGTTCTGGACTGGAGACAGTTTTCTTGGTTACCTGGATTGATGTAGTCATCCTAGAGACAACAAATGGCATATGCAGCTACACTTGATATTATCAGACTATAATTCAGGATATGTTGGGTGTGGTTGGCCATAAATTGTTCATGTATGATTATTGAAGGGTCACGTTGGCATATGGCGGTATGCTTGTGCATTTTAGTGTCTACTTGCTTATGACTGTGTAACCATAAGATTGTTGATTCTGTGTAGATGACAGCTGAGCCCTGGCATATCAAGTCTGTACTCCTAGTTTTTTATGGCAGCACACTAGTTAATATTAAATACATAACACAACCATAATCAGCTTTAGTAGTTGTTTGTGTTGTTATTAATCCTGGCTGTACCTGCTAGTTTTACTTTAATAATGTCACTTTCTGTGACACCGTTTTTTATTGTGAGGTCATCGGACGCCAAAGATCATTTGATGTAGCTTCATGTCAAGTGATGCAGCAGTGATGTCACTTCTGCTACCCCCTGGACTTTGGTGAACCGACGTGAAAAAGGGGCCGAGTGTGGTGGCAGCAGGAACGTCCCCACTGCTAAGCAAACGCTGCGATCAGGCCTCTCTCTAGGCTGACGACCGACTTGCTCCTTAAGGGCCACATGCTCCCCCTTCTCTTATGCCAGAAGTGTCCGGATTGCAGTCAGCCAGAAGTATCTGTTCCGTCTCCATGCTGCCAGCCAAGGCCGGCAGCCCAGAGTGGCAGCAGAAAGACAGTTTCCTGGATCCAGAGGTCCTGTGGGACTTAGAAACTGAAGGGGTAATGTGAATCCTCGCCTGAGATGAGGAGAGAACATTTTGTGCATCTTCCAAAAAGCAACATTTTCCGACATTGCCAGATTACACAGGGGAACATAAAAAATGTGCAAATCCCCCTCCCCCCCCCAACTTTAGATTCCAGAAAACGGCAAAATTTCATTATTTCCGGTTGGGTTTTAAGTCACTTTTTTGATAATGTAGGTTGGGTCTTTGAGTAAGGGTGAGCGAAGATTTTTTTTCACCTGTGAAATCGGGTGAGAAACACCTCCAGCAAAGACAATAAAAGTTTCTGACTTTGCAGCAGCAAAGTTTAACCTGCCACACTTGGCTGATGTCCAGCCGCAGGCTGTTCCCCAATTGGAAATAGCCATTAAGGGTACGGCAATAGCCAGGCAGGGGCAGAGTGTGAGGTAGGGCCTGAGATCTAGGGATGACGGAGATAATAGGGAAGCTTGAAGAATTGCACTTTGGCTTTGCCCGGAGGAGGGTGATGAACTGTAATGGTGAGAGATCTAGGGAACAGCTGTCGAGAGCAGCAATCTACCTGCTGCACCTCCCAGCAGAGGGAATAGTTTCAAACTAATACAAAGATTTTTATTTTTTAAAAGTCACAAATTTAAATTCCTAACTAAAAAAAACCTACGTGGAGCTACAATTCGCTTCCTTTGCAGCTTTGCACACTACTATTTTAAGTTTCAGATACATCCTTTGTTTGATGTCTGCTGTTGCTTAGAGAATTATGATATCAACTGGTTACCCCTTTCAAGTATAGCTCATCGGAATGGCACTAGATGGCCTCTTTTTCACACAGTTCCTTACACAAAGTCACTAGACTTCAACATGGGCTCCCTAGTACTTTCATTTAAGACACATACTGCTTGAAAAGCTCGGAGTCCTACTTACAACTAAGCCTTCTTCACAAAATAAAGGGATACCTAATCCAAACTGCCTTTTAAGTCAGAGTATAAGGCTTTGCCCTCTTTCACCTCCATGGAACATGCTCTATTATCCACTCTGCTATTCTTTCCTCAGCCCCTTTTCACAATTGCTAAAATACCACAGCACACCTAGAAAAACAACTTCCAACGTAATTACCTTTTGCTGTATCCCATCAATCAATTTTTTATCCCCTTCAAGCCTACTTGTGTCATCAACAAGGTCAATCCCAAACACAAAACAGTCGACGTCATTGTGAAACTCATCGTATCAGACTGAAGTCTCACAACAAGAAGTAAATCTCATTCATACAGAGATACAATGCAGAAAAAAAACATCAGAGAAATCTTCTGGGCCCCAAAACTATGAAACTCCCTATAGTCAACCCACAAACTCCTCCGTCATCTTCCTCTGAAAAGAGTTACTCTCCTCTCCTCATCCCGCAGTGCCTCTCAGCAAATCCACAAATTTAGTAATCCACTCCTCTCATCTAAGCCTAATTCCGCCTGCTCTAGTAGCTCTAAGCTTCCACCTCTGTGATTACTCAACACCCCTGTGAGCTCTTCATGTGATCACAAATGTTTCCCATTGGTTCTATGCAATAACAAACATAACAGAAATACATAAAATAATACCCTGTTAACAATGTGCTAGTCAGATTTAGATTTACTCTGTTACTGCTGATATTTGGGCCATTTACTCTGTTGCTGTTGTTTACGCTATTTAATTATAAGTATGGCTGTGGGCTACAACAGTTCCACAAACATAGTTTTCCAGAATGCACAACTATTACCCTCTACCAAGCTACTAAAGTTGTGAAGTCGGCATAGCTACTTAGCTTTTTGTAGGACAATTTCCTTGCTAAAAGTTGGGCTTTGCAACAGTGTTCTCCCGGTTACTTTTAAAAGTTTGTGAAGTTCACAATATATGTACGATTTGAAATAAATCATTTACAGAAGCAAAGTCCTTCAATCTTTCACCTGCTAATTAAAGTACAAAATTCTGGCAGGAAGTGGTAATACTGCAAACAAACACGTTCAAATCCAATAGATATGGCTGCATTTTGAGTCCTGACTAAACCATTTAAACAGTGAAAATAAAAATAAAATACAAAAAAAAATGTAATTTATGTATGAGATGCCTTTATGAGGTAAATAATTTAATGAGTGGTCATTGAGTGCATTATCGAGATGAAAACTAGTTCCTCATGCATTGCAATGCACACACTTAATAAGAGAGTGGAATAATACATCAAACAGCCAATAGCTTGAGGTAAGAGATTCATTCTCCCCTAGTTGGAGTCAACGCACACTCTTTTTATATTCTAAAGCATTGGTAACAATAAGCCAAATGAGAGGGCTGCTGTACACCAGCAGAAAATAGAGAAAAGTAGAGAACAGGTCTTTTCCATCTATGCTCCTAGGATCTGAAGCAACATCTCCATATACATTAGAGCTGCCCCAACCCTCCTGTAATTCAAAAAATTATATGAACCCTGCTGTGAAGTGTACTTGTACCATTAAAAGCCATGATGGAATAAAGAAGCCCAGTAACCTATAGAGATTTGGAGATATAGTTTACAGGGCAGCTTGACTAACAACCTAGGTAAGCAAGTAGTCTTTACCAAGCCACAAGCTGAAAGCCACCGATAACCTACCATCCATGGTCAACTCAAAGTAGAAGTGCTGCTGCTTTGCAAAGATCCTTTAATGTCACCTCATTCCAAAGGATTAAAAAAGCTTTGCCTTTTATTAATAGGGAAAGACTTCTGTTCTTCAGTACCTCCATCCACTGCACATTTATTTACAAAGGTCTTAGACTGAATCACCTGTAGTTGTCATCTCAGAAATACAATCAAGGTCTTCAAAACTCCAGGCAAGCATAGTGACAGGTTGCATTGAAAATTGAACCAGCCTCTGCTTTAGGCCTGACTAGAAAACATTTCCTTCATTGCTATTGTTATGAACCCCAATGTACCCCAATATAGGCCTAGGTAGTTACACATCCTTTTACCTACATCTGTCCTACCATTGTTCTACAAAATGGGTCTGACGCTGACCTTTTAGCAAATTAGGTGCTACATGACTGTTGTGTGGTTTTGCTCCGAAAACTAGCCTCATGTATTATGCATGAGGATTCTCAGTATCACAGCAGGATTACCATCTTCTGCGAAATAACTCTGTATAAGGGTCACCTCTGTCGTCATCATTGTCTGACATGCCCATAGTACACCTCTAGGTAGAACCCCTGAGGGTACATATTGGGTATATAAGTGCTACATCTTAACTGGGCAGGAAGAGGAGAAAAGGAATTCCTGACACGCTAAGGTGAGATGCTGAGGTCCCTTACACGCAGACCCTCCAGCAAACAGTGGTCTGACATCCCTTGCAGGGTGTCCATCTCAAGACCAAGATGGGGTCCTTTGCTCTCCCACATCAGGTAATGGGGTTGGCTCTATCCTAAGGGGATTCTTGGCTATACACCAACATACTTGATTTTTTTTAAACATATTTTTATTGATTTTCCGAATATTAACATACCAAAAATGGATCTTCCCATGTACCACATACAGCTTCCATTGACTTCTACTACTGACGATATCCTCAATCAAGTCGTGGTACATCCCCCCTCTCGTATCCCCTCCCCCACCACTGGTGTGCCTCCATAGCATAATCTTTCAGCTATTACTGGACATTAGAATCCCATGTATTAATGATCGGGAAACGGTTGTGTTACAGTACAGGTCAAAACATAGTTACTCAAACATCACCATTGAGTCCATCAATCAAGTCCCGGTTCCTTCACCTTGAATCAATGCTTCTTGTGGGTCTTGCTCCTCTTCCAGTTCTGACCCCTCCCCTGATTCAGACTCTGGGGTCAACAATAGTCCCACTAAGGCCTCCCACGCCCTCGCCACCTCCAGTGCCTTTTCATTCTTCGTTCTCAGGGCCTGTTGCAGCCTAAGCGCACTTTCACTCTGCGCCCACTTTAGCATCTCCGCCCGCCACCTTCCCAACCCTGGCCCCCTTGCCGATTTCCAGCGCATTGTGATTTCTATTTTAGCCAATACGAGGCCCAGTTCTATAAGCTTACTTGTCACTTTCGTTCTGGTGGTATGTGGGAACCATATACACCAACATACTTGATAGGTACATTTAGGTACATCTAGTTAGGGTTCACATCGTAGGAGTACGAATTGTTATTGTTATGCATATATATGCCTGAATATAGTCATTGTTTTAGCACTATGGTAGAATTCTACCTTTTCTTTACTCTATTGGTGCTCATAATCGTATATATGTGTTTATGTCTCATGGTTGTTGCAGCACAAATATTTTATACTAGAATGTCGCTGGTTCAATAAATACTTATTGAAAATGTCCCACCGTTTATTCTGTGTACCTCTCTGAGACCGAATGAGCACGAGTGACTGAGCGAAAAGTACTGTTCTGTTTCCACAATCCCTGAGGGGTCATGGTTGTCACGTTCGATAGGTGCCAGAAACTTTTCTCTCCAACGTTCGAGGGGCTCATAGTGGCACTATGAGCTAGCTAGTCTACAGACTAACATACTTCGGGGTGTTTGTAATCAGTCTGGACCCTTAGTTTATATTGTCTAAACATGCAGATCCTGTGGAACTACACAACACTATGGGGTGCCACAGGGACTTCTGCCACTTGGCATCTGTACCTGGAATAACCCCCCCCCCCCCTCACTCCCACCCTTTAAGCATGTCCACTTGCTCTGATCCCCACCTGGTTAGCCAACTCACTCTCTGGCAATTTCTCATGCTTTAGTCACCCCCCAAACCCATCCCACACACCACTGCGCCGTTCCCCTCTTAGCTCTGACCCCAGACACACCACAGCACCAGCACAGAGGAATTTGAAAACCATGCCACAGAACGCTGTTGACACCACAGCATGCCCTGCAGTACATGGGCTAGGCATTTTATGGATACCAGCCCAGTATACGGCCTGTAGATGATCTCAGCTTCACACATTGAAATCGGGAAGTTTCAGATAACTTCTCCCACCTCTGGGGCATGCAAAGAGTCCAGACTTCACCCAACTTTGCTGACAAATGATAAATCTTCACCCTCCCCCCCTTAATGTGTTTATGTATGTATTGGTATTTACATAGTGCAAACCTAGCTGTTGAGCACAGATGTAGTGTTGTTGAAGATGGTAATTAATGTTTTGCTTCCTCGTCAGAAGCTGCAGAGCAGAGAGCCTTGGTGGCCACACCAGAGCTGCCCAGCGAATTGCCGCCGTTACTCCCCATTCTTGAGGACTTGTCTCCATACCGGCGTGTGGAAGAAGCCTTCCACTGTAAGCTGAAGGGTCCAGTTACCGTCGATAAAAAGACCCTGGTGGAGCTGCAGAACTTCCAGACGGTGAGTCAGAGGAGTTAGAGCATATGATGAAAGCATTATGGGGAAGGTAGGATAAGATGGGGCTCCTAAACTAAGGGAATCTGTACAGACTTCGAGACATGAGGGCATTTGAATGTTTGGAAACAGGCATCACATAAAAGTGCTATTCATGAGCAACAGGTGACTGGGATTTTAGTGCTTGAATTGTAGGTGGTACAGGGCCATCAGCTGAGAGGAAGAGGTATAAGGGAGTTCTGTCTAGTGAGGTAGAAGCTGGACTTTGAACTACAAGTGGTGCAGACAATCGCACTTGATAGGTAACATTTGAGTTGGGTGTTGTGCAGGGTCCTCAAATGAGGGACTAGTAATAGAATTTTAAGTGATGTTGTGCCTCTCAGAAGGGAGGAAGAGAGGTGCAAAGCCACTGATCTGGGGTAAGATGTTTGTTGTGGAAAGTAAAGTGGTCTAGGGCATTCTTTGAAGCAGGACTGGGATGAGAAGTGCAATTTGAAGTGCCTCTGTGGGAGGTTAAAGTTAACATATGAATGGAAACGAGAGTAGAGCCTCTCACTTGGGGAGGGGGCAGGCTTGAAATTAAGGATGCAATGGCAAGTGATTTAGACCTCTCTTCCAGGAGGTAGAATGGAATGGTAAGTGTTGTGGGCCTGTCAGCTGGAAAGGGGAATGTTCTAGCCGCACCGTTTGGGAGGAGTATTTATATAGCTAATATTCTGAGATTGGTTTACCGCCTTTGTACTTCTAGAATCAGTAAATCATTAAATAAATCAAAAGTATGCTTGCTTTGTCGAGGCAGCGGCTCAAGATGCAACAGGCCCAAATTACCTGCAATCATTTCTGGTGTCTGCTCTCGTCCCGTGGTACCCTGCTCTGTGGGAGCATCAATCCTGCTATTAATTTAATTGCCTTTAATGAGAGAGGTTTTTAAGTAGAAGATCATCGGGTTTCATTTCTGCCTGTTTCCATACGTCTGTAAACTTTTCATTGCTGTCGGGCATAATAACAACGTGGGGGATCTGATGCATAATGAAGATGTGCACCCTCTGAAGGTAGTCACTGGCTCCGTGCACAGAGAGCACATCAAAAACAGCAGCAAATCCCATAGAGAAACACATCGCAAATACCAGTTCAACGTCGGGATCTGCATGTTGCAACTGTCCCACCCTCCTTTTCTTGTGCTTTTCCACTGCTTAACTTCACCTGTTAGTCTCTGGCCCAGAGACATCCCTGTTGCCATCTGTAGGTGATTGTCAGTTTAGCTGTAGGCTCTCCCTGTCTGGTGGGAGCAACAAACGTAGCCTCCTGTTTAAGCTGAAGTGAGTAATTCACCTGACCTGGTTCGGGGAGGGATGATTGGGAGAGGGTATCAGCCTAATTGCTAGTGTTCTATTGGAGATGGGATACAGACTTTTTATGATATGATGGGAAGTGTGGACTGCCAGCTTCCGAGGATACAATCTATGCATTATATATGCATTATATATATAGCTGGACCTTCCACCTACCCCAAGTATGTAGTTAGATTGTGTAAACATAGAAATGGCATTAATACATTACTAGTCAAATACTGATGCTTTTATTATTGTAACTCCCCAGTACAAAGCCAATTCTGTGAATCTGATTCCCTGCCCTCCTGTAATCACTGCCAAGCATTGGAGCAGGACCCATGTCCTGCTCTCCTGCACTAAATAAGCATCACCAACCAGACTTCCTGGGCTGCATCCTGGAGATCTTTTGTGATGCTGAAGAGTGCTTCCTGGACACTGAAGCAGCTTTGTGTCCATTCTTCTCATAGGCTGGGATTAAGGTTGAAGAAATGTTGTCAAGCCTATTTACTGCATTGTGCTTTGCTATAATAATCTGTGGTAACATATAAACCGGGAAATGCAATGGTTAACTTTTAGTTTTCAGCACTCCTCACCATTCTGTTCACCATTTTAACTACTCTATGACACTAAACAGTAAATAAAGTCATTATTATTGTTAAAGACAACACCTCTTACTCGACGCTGACCATTATTTACCTTGCTGGTCCTGCATCTTCAATGAGACCTCAGAAACTTAGGCCCAGGTGTACTGTCCATCACACAAAATGAGCACTGCATACAAAATTACAGCACTGCATTGTGCAAGGGTCAGAAAATATTACATCACCTGGTTTAGTTTAGAGTCACTTGCTCACAACATCACTGGTGGTGCCAGTGCTAAATTTGGCAATGTAAAAGAATATAATTTTATCGAAATTTCGAACTACCACAAATGTTTAAGTGTATCAACCTTTCTGTTGAAATTCAAGAACATTAATTTAATTTGCAAACATATTCAATGTAAGTGAACCAGCAAATGCATTTCGCAGCAAATATGCAAATGCGACATGAAACAGTGAATAGTGCCCTTTAAAGAAGCAGTGCCAGGGGTGACAATTAGGTAAAGCTTAAGGCCTCATTCTCAGTTACGAAGTAATAACAGGTGCACAAATACCATCTGAACACGGATTCAGGATGCTTTTTGCGCCCTTCTAGGACTTTTGTGGTGCATAATGCAGAATAATGTGTGAAAGTTTTTTTCAGCTGATTTTTCACATGGAGTTACTGCTTCTGCATACTTTAGCAATTTCCTTGTGCAGTTTCTTACAGGAAGAGGCCAAAAGGAACTTACAAGTTCAAACATCGGTATTTGCACCAACTTTATAATAAAGAAAACGGGTGCAAAACCATCTAATCCTGGTTTTCCTCCATGGGCATTTCTCAGAGTGAAGCAATGATCCTTATTTCTAACATCACCCACTGCAATTTATGTAATCCTGTCCCATGACCTCCAGCCATGTCAGTGCTCTTACACTAGGGTGACTCCCAAGAGCCCCGGTACGGTTTCACTCTCTTCAAATTCAGGCAAAAGATTACAGTTGTAACTGGGTGAAGCAGAGGAGGGTAAAAGAGAGCCAGGAGTTCGAGCATTGAACTGTATGATCATTTCTGACAGTAGCTGGAGGGTGGGTGTGTGTGTGGAGGGATGAGAGGAGGTGCTTTTCTAGGTTTTCTTTACTCATCCACCTGTCATTCACCACATTCTCGCTCTCTTCTCTGTGATGTCACTTGCTCTTGCTGTCCGGGTTCAATCTGCAGAGTTAGCAGATAGTCACATGCATAAAGTGTGGTTTGTGTGCTAAAGGTGTCTCTCACTGCACTGTTTGCGGGCCATGAGCATGCACAGGATCTACCAAACCTTGTTGCACTCCCCTGATTTATTTTTAGTGTTTTGTTACCATTACGTGGATTTTAATAACTGATAGAGTAGACACAAATTTGCATATTGCTGTAATTATTGGCCTGCCTTAAAAAGTTCTTAATCCACCCAGGTGGTATCGGTCAAGTCTTGATGTATTTAATAATCATATGACACATGCTACGGGAGGCATCATGGCAGTCCCCCATGTGACCTAAGATAAACTTCGCCTTTGGTCTATAAGTGTGAATCCGGAGAAGTTGACCAAGGAAGTACTCCCCCTAAGTGTGCAAAGCCTTTGGCTTCTTCTTTCCCATCAACGTTAAGCAGTGCTTGAAATGGAACTATAGACATGTGAGTACTCACTGTTCCAGAGTATCTGCTTGCTAATGAGCAGTGGTGGTACTCAATCATTAAAAGTATTGCATCACAGTAGAGAAGTGCGAGCACTTTCTCAGTCAAATTAAAGAAGTGCAGGTTCTCAGTACAGAGCAGTACCTTCCAGTTTAAAGCACTTCGCTAAGCTTTCTTGCTCCTTATTTAATGTACCTTTGAGTGGCCTCTTTGAAGCTTCAGGAATGCCCAGATTACTTACTTACAATCTTCATTACTCCAGTTACTCCCTTTTTTATGTATCACCTCATCACAAGTATTTTATTCACAGTGCATGCCCTGGTACAAAAGTTACTCAAAATGACGTAATGCGGCATTTCGAGAAATGTCCTGAATTTCATGTAAATGCAAAATGTAGGCACTTCTCCAGCTCCGTGTGACCAGGTGTTACAGTCCTCCAAGCTCTTAAACAACCGCACACACAGCCAAAGGCACCCCGTTGTCAGCCTGACCCTTACACGTCACACGGTCTTTTCTCTACATGTCAGCTGAGGCTTTTTTCTTGCTTTTCTTAAGTGGTCCATCCACTGCACTGCCCTTTCTCCTGCGCAGCACTACTTGTGGAGAAGTGTAGCTCAATGGTTAGAGCGGCAGACCCTGATGCAGAGGTCTAGCCCGGGACCAGGGTTCAATTCCTTGCCTCGGCGGGTCTCGGGCTCAAAATTCCACGGACCTGATAATTCTCGCCTCGGTGCCTATTCCAATGATGGAGTCCCACTCTGCAATTCTGGGCAATAGCTTGCTTAATCTCCACAATGGCCCCCACAACGCTAAGGATGCCTGGCCTCCACCTTGGGGGTGCCCAGGAGTCGACACCTCACAGGGAAAGCCAGGATGAGTTCCACAGTGGTATTCGTACAAGTGCCTTGAGAACCTTGCGGGTGAGTAGTGCGCTATACAAGTATCAATTTACATTTACTTAAGGCTTTACTTGCTAAAAGGATGGTGGTCTAATTATACGAATACCTATTAGAATTTCAATGACCCGTGGTCATTTTTTCTGCTATTTTTGAGGTGCATCTTAGTTACATTCAGAACTTCTTTTTTTAGCTTAATTGTCTGCTCCCTTATTCTTTTGTTATTGCATTTACCCATTTACTTTGCACCAGGCCAAGATCGTCAGAAAGGGCCCTGTCCGTCGGCCTGAACAATAAACTACTCATGGCAGGAGGTTGAAGAGACACAGAGAAGAGAAGCAACTCTCTCCTTCTCAGAGTAACTACAGCTAAAAAATAAAATTTTAAAAATGAATCAGGCCTCTCCTGGCGTACGGACACCCAGAATCTAGAGTCACCTACGCGAGGGAGAAAGACCAAATCCAGGCCTGCTCCCTTTCCCTGAGGACTCAGCTCCTCGTGACTACCTAAACAAGGAGTGTCTCCTCTGTCCCTTGATCCTTACAGCATCACCTCTACGCTCCTCCCTGTTGTTGTTTATTTCATTATTCTGCAGCACAGTATTTATTTGCGAAGCTCTACGCTGCCAGCTGGCTAGTTGTGCGTGCACCAATATAATTAAAAACACAAACAAATATTTTGAGAGTCTGAGTGTGGTGCACATTGTGCGTGGTGAGTGAGTCCGTATCAGTGGAGAAGTGGAGTGTGCACTGATGTGGGTTGAAGTGTCTCACTTAACAATTGCCGCAGGCTGGCTGGCTGGCTGGCTGTCTGTCTGTCTGTCTGTCTGTCTGTCTGTCTGTCTAATCTGTCTACCTGTCTGTCCTGCTTGCCTGCCTCCCTATCAGTCTACCTATGCGTGGCCACCTGCGCCTGACTGGACACTTACCTGTCAGTATCCGTCTCTGCCTGTCCAGTCATACGGTAGTTGCTCTGTTTCATGCAGTCAGTATGTACGTCTGTCTTTATGTCTGTTTACCTTTGCATGCCCGTCTGTCTGTCCATCCACCAATGTTTGTCTGTCTCTGTCTACCTGTTTGTCTCAGCCCTCCTCTTCATAGAAACAAAAGGCTGCTTCTAATGCGCCCGATGCCTTCCATTCCCAAATTTCTGGAAGAATTCTTGTGGTAGGAGAAGGGGGGTGCGTGGTGGAGTGGTGTTTTGGCCATACTCGTGTTTTGGCTTCTCTTACCTATTACCTCTTAATTTCACCGCAAGCCAAAACCAGGCGGTCTTAGCCAAAACTAACAGTAAACAAAGTCGATCTGATGGAAGTACGGCTTCGGAATGTCTGCCTCCCCGTGTGATTGGCAGGCGCCCCACTGCGGCCCACTTACTGCAGCCGCTGGTTTGACACTCTGCTTGTTCTCGTGGCGGCACAGCACGCGCGCCTCGGGCGGCACAGCACGCGCGCTTCGCACAGCACGCGCGCCAGGGTAGCGCTCAAAGAGGGCGAGTCTCACATCTGCAATTGAGCCTCATTCTGGCCTGAAGCAAGGCTTCGTTAACTTTAATGGAGCGTCACAACAAGCAATCATAGCTTCACCACTATCAGGCCAACATTTGCTTTATAACTACTTATTCTCACATATACATACTCCCATGTCTTTGAGCCATTCATTGATGCATAGCCTTACATTGTTTGGGCTTTTGTGCCATTCATTGTTGGCACTCACTTGCTGCTGCCTTCAGCTGTTAAAATGAAGCAACAAAAGAATGCATGCAAAAGTCTCATCCACTGCCAGCCACATTGCAGTCCACCAATAGAACAGTCCAGTATGAACTGCCAGGTCATGTCCACTTGCCGAAGACAATCAGTCAGTCAGTCAATCAGTCAGGAGTTTCTAAAGTGCGCTATTCACCCGTGAGGGTCTCATTTCGCTGGGGGGGGGGGGGCAAAGCGGGGTGGGGGGGGGGCAAGGGGGGTGGGGGGAGGCTGGTCTGTTCAGCTGTAGAGCCAGGTTTTGAGTGTCTTCCTGAAGGTGTTCAGGGAGGGGCGTGTCTGATGTCAGCTGGGAGCTCGTTCCAGGATTTGGCTGCGATGTGGGAGAAGGATCTTCCGCCTGTTCTGGCTCTGTAGATGCGTGGGATCTCGGCCTGCGCGAGGTTGGAAGATCGGAGGGTTCTTTTAGGTGGATGGAAGTTGATTCTGTTGTTGAGGTATTTGGGTCAGGTGTTGTATAGGCATTCGTAGGCATGGGTGAAAACTTTGAAGGTGACTCTTTTCTCCACGGGGAGCCAATGGAACCTTCGTGGGTGTTGGCTGATGTGTTCGTGTCGGGGGATGCCGAGGACGAGTCTGGCGGCGGCGTTTTGTATCATCTGAAGTTTGCAGAGTAGGGTTTTGTTTATGCCGGCGTAGAGTGCGTTTGTATAGTTCAGTCTGCTGGTGATGAGTGCGTGAGAGACTGTCTTTCTTGACTCAGGGGATATCCATTTGAAGGTCTTGCAGAGGATGCGAAGAGTGTTGAAGCAGCTGGAGGTGACAGCGTTGACCTGTCGGTTCATGTTGAGGGATTTGAGTCGAGTACGATGCCCAGGTTTAAGGTGTGGTCCGAGGGGATTGGTGGGCTTCTGATGGCGGTCGGTCACCAGGTATCCCATGCTGAGGGGGTGGTTCCGAGGGCGAGGACTTCTGTCTTCTCAGCGTTGAGTTTTAGGCAGCTGTTGGTCATCCAGACTGCAACGTTCTGCGTTCCTTTCTGGAAGTTGAGTTTGGCTGTGGTGGGATTTTTGTGAGGGAAAGGATGAGCTGTGTGTCGACTGCGTAGGATACGATGTTGAGGCCGTGTTTTCGGACGATGGCTGCGAGGGGGGCCATGTAGAAGTTGAAAAGGGTTGGGCTCAGTGATGACCCTTGTGGGACTCCGCAGGTGATTATCGTTAGGGCGGAGAGGAAGGGAGGCAGTCTGAATCTTTGGCTTCTTGCAGCGAGGAATGATCGGATCCTATCCAGGGCGGTTCCTTGTATGCCGACGCTGTGTAGTCTGTTGACGAGTGTTGGGTGGCAGACAGAGTCGAAGGCTGTTGACAGATCCAGTAAAATGAGAGCTGCAAAGTGGCCTTGGTCCAGGAGAGTGCGGATGTTGTCTGTAGCCGCGAGTAGGGCGGTTTCGCTGCTGTGGTTGCTCTGGAATCCGTATTGGGACAGGTCAAGGATGGCGCTGTCTTCGATGAATAGTGTCAGTTCTCTGTTGACCGTTTTTTCTGTGACTTTGGCTGCGAAGGGGAGGAGAGAGATGTAGCGCCAGTTCTTGAGGTTGGTGGGGTCGGCTATGGGCTTCTTGAGCAGGGGCCTGACTTCGGCGCGTTTCCAGTCATCTAGAAAGGTGCCTGTTTCAAAGGTGGTGTTGATGGTGCGCTGGAGTTCGGGTGCAATGGCGGCTCTGTGGTAGATGTGAGGTGGGCAGGGGTCGTGTGGGCCCCTGAGTGGATGCCTTTCATGGTTGAGGAGGTGTCTTCGGTCGTGATCGGCCTCTAGTAGGTGATGGTGGGCTGGCTGGTGTGTCCGGGGGATGGTCGGCTGTGTCATCCGGAGGATGGCCAGCGAAGTTGTCATAGAGGTTTTTGATCTTGATGTGGAAGTAGGTGCCAAGCTTGTCACAGAGCTCTTGGGACAGGGTGATGTATGTGGCTTTGCTGCGGGGGTTGGTGAATTCCTGGATGACATTGAAGAGTTATTTGGCGTTGGTGGGGTTGGCGGGAATTTTGTTGTGAATGTAAGTCCTCTTGGTGGATCTGATACGGTTGTGGTAGTCATGGTGTCCTTGTAGGTGGTGTAGTTTTCGGGTGCTTTGGTGTTTGTCCAGTTCTTCTCCAGGCGTCTGCAGGTGCGTCTTGGAGATCTGTGGTGAACCAGGCGGCTTTCCTGGGCCGCAGTTTGTCGGGTTTACGTAGGGGGGCGAGTTCATCTGCGCAGTTGGAGATCCGGGCGTGGAGTGCTCTGGCTGCGGCGTTGGCGTCGGATGCGGCATTGGCGTCGGATGCCGAGGTATGGTTGGCTCGGGTGAGAGTGGTGTTGAGTTGCTCATCGGTGATCTTGCTCCAGTTCCTTGAGCAAGCAACTTCACGCTGGCTTCAGCCTTGTTGGTAATCAGTAGTGAGATGCAGCTTGGGTCCTACAGCACAGTGACCACGGGATCCACGCCACGACAGACCCATCACACTGACGAAAGCACATTAAGACAAGAAAAGGTGACTAGTGGAATCACATGGCAAAGTCTCAGCAAATGGCAATCGCTCATGCCTTGTTCCAATCCAAGCTGTGGAATCTCAGCCTGTAAACCATGGAAACCGGTTTTAGGGTCAACAGCATTGACATGATGAGAGTGTTGGTGGGTACCGTTCGGCAGAAAAGAGATGTTTTCTTGCGGGGAAACAGGCTCGAGTCTCGGCGTCGGCTCACCATCCTCTGGTTCTTGGCAAATCACTTAATCCCCCTTAAGGCCTAAAAACATGCAATATGTGGGTGCATAGGAGGCTAACAGATGCAACCTGATCAGCATTGAGAGGAGGCACAATATGAGAGTCGCACAAAGAAGGCAGAATGAAAAGGACATAGGTGGAAACAGGTACAAGTTGGCAAAATAAAATGGACAAAGAAAGAACATGATCAAAATAGAAGTGGCAATGTGTACAGTGTGGTCTGAATGGCATGGGAAACACAAAGTGTGGTTACAAAGAAAATGACAGATGGCCTCATTCCGATATACGTAAACAAGGGAAAACTGGTTATTATTAATGAATTAATATTATTATTTTATTTAATTAACTAATGTTCATTTTGATGAGTCGAGCAGTTGTATGATTGTTGTTCACTGCTCTGTTTCTTAATTCTCATTTTTTGTTTTGTTGTTAGGTGGAATTCAGCCATGTTGATACAGGCATAATGGTTACTTCTTTTGTGAGCCATGTAGTTACTGAGATATAGTTGTTCAGCTCTCCTCTATGTTCTCTATGGGAAGACGTACAATGTCGGTTTGATGCTATAGGGTGGCTATACTGCTATATATATATATATATATATATATATATATATATATATATATATATATATATATATATATATATAATTAGAGTTGTTCTTTATTTGTTCATAATATCAAGTACAAACATATATCATATATGTTGTGTATACATTTATGTGTGTGTGTCGGTGTGTGTGTGTGTGTGTGTGTGTATATATACATATATGCAGTGCTTGAAATGGTAAAATAGGAGTGCAGGTACTCTGTACCAGAATACCTGCTTGTTTCTGATTGTTTCTGAGAAGTGCCGGGACTCTCCAATTAAAAGTATTACATTTTGCTTGAGAAGTGCCAGTACTCTCCCTAGCAAAATAAACAAGCATTTACAATGCAATGGTTTCGCCTTTGTTAAAGTTTGAGCTTTTGGTATTGCTTTTGACAAATGGTTTTTTCTATCTTCTGTGAATTATGTGTAAAACGTTGATGTGTTTTACTTTACACAGAAATATGGATTGCATTTATAATGCAATTATTTGCAGATGCACAGTGAATTATAATACAAGTTATTTCATAAAGCATGTTTGTTTAGAGCTTTAATATATATTATAGCACAGTAATATAGATTTATGTACTTTGTATATAATAATGAAAAGACAAGAAAAAAAAGTTTAACATGTTTTATTAAAGTAAATATTAGAAGCTCCCGACATCGCCATCGCCATCCCGGAGGGCTACAAGATCGTCCGGAGGGACCGAAACGCCAACCAGATGGGAGGAGGCAATGCCATCATCCACAGGAGCACCATCCGTCTCACGACCAGCACCGACAACACCCTGACCAGCGCCGAACACCTGCATTTCCAGATCCACACCAACCCGAACACCACCCTCAGAGGCACCCTGATCTACCGACCCCCTGGACCACGCACGCAATTCAGCGAGGACATCGCCGACTTCGTCAGCCCGCATGCCCTCCCCTCCGCTGACTACATCCTCCTGGGAGACCTCAACTTCCATCTAGAGAACAACAACGACCGCAACACCAGCACCCTGCTCGACAACCTCGCCAACCTGGGACTCAAGCAACTGGTGTCCACCCCCACCCACCTCGCCGGACACACACTCGACGCAGTCTTCTCCTCCAGCACAGACATCGACTTCAGCCACGCCACAGAGCTTCAATGGACGGACCACAGCTGCGTCCACTTCACCTTCAAGAGAACGACGACCCACCAACACCAGCAACAGGCCGCCCGCAGAAGCTGGAACAAGATCACAGCAGACCAGCTCGCCACCGCCCTGAGCCAGCACCCTCCTGCCAGCTCAGCGAACCCCAGCCAGGCCGCCGACAACCTCACGAAGTGGATCAGCAACTGCGCGGACGAACTCGCCCCACTGAAGACCCCGCCTTGCAGACCCGGCAGCAAGAAGGCCCCATGGTTCACCGACGAACTCAAGAGCTCCAAGAAGAACTGCCGAGCCCTCGAGAAAGTCTGGAGAAGGGAACCAACACCGGACAACAGGACCTCCCTCAAACTTGCCACCCGGAAACACCACCAGCTGATCCGCGCCGCCAAGAAAACAGCATTCAAGGACCGGTTGGACAACAACGCACACAACTGCAAGGAACTCTTCAACATCGTGAAAGAGCTTTCCAACCCCAGCGCAGGAAACAACGACATCACCCCATCGCAAGACCTCTGCAACTCCCTCGCTTCATACTTCCACAACAAGATCGCGGACATACACAACAGCTTCAACAACCAACCAACGCACACCATGACCGAGCAACCACCCCCCACCACCACCCTCCACGCCTGGACCCCGATCAGCACCGAAGACACCATCCGCACGATGAACTCCATCCACTCCGGATCACCGACCGACCCCTGCCCTCACCACGTCTTCAACAAAGCCGACGCTGTCATCGCACCCCACCTGCGGGACATCATCATCACATCCTTCGACACCACCATCTTCCCTGAGAGCTGGAAACACGCCGAACTCAGCGCTCTACTCAAGAAACCAACAGCGGACCCCACCGACCTCAAGAATTACCGCCCCATCTCGCTCCTCCCGTTTCCAGCCAAAGTCATCGAGAAGACCGTCAACAAGCAGATGGCCGCCTTCCTCGAGACGAACGGATCCCTCGACCCATCACAGTCCGGCTTCCGAGCCAATCACAGCACCGAGACCGCCCTCATCGCCGCCACCGATGACATCCGAGCCCTGATGGACAATGGAGAAACAGCGGCCCTCATCCTCCTTGACCTCTCCGCGGCATTCGACACGGTCTGCCACCGCACCCTAGTACGGCGCCTCAGCAACATCGGAATCCAGGACAAGGCGCTGGAATGGATCATCTCCTTCCTCGACGGAAGAACGCAGAGAGTCCGCCTACCACCGTACAAGTCAGAGGCCTCCGAAGTCATCTGCGGCGTCCCCCAAGGATCATCTCTGAGCCCCACCCTCTTCAACGTCTACATGAGCCCCCTCGCGGCCATCGTACGCAAACACAACCTCAGCATAATCTCCTACGCCGACGACACCCAGCTGATCCTCTCCCTGACCAACGACCCCGCCGCCGCCAGAGCCAACCTGCACGAAGGGATGAAAGAGGTAGCCGAGTGGATGACGACCAGCCGCCTGAAACTGAACTCGGACAAGACGGAGGTCCTCATCCTGGGCTCCTCACCCTCCGCCTGGGACGACTCCTGGTGGCCTCCCGCCCTGGGCACCGCACCCAAACCGACAGACCATGCACGCAACCTGGGCTTCATCCTGGACTCCTCCCTCTCCATGACCAGGCAAGTCAACGCCGTCTCCTCGTCGTGCTTCAACATCCTACGCATGCTACGGAAGATCTTCTGGTGGATCCCCACCGAGACCAGGAAGACCGTCACCCAGGCCCTCGTCACCAGCCGACTGGACTACGGCAACGCCCTCTACGCCGGTACCACCGCCAAGCTCCAGAAGAGACTCCAGCGGATCCAGAACGCCTCAGCCAGACTCATCCTCGACATCCCACGAACCAGCCACATCTCCGGACATCTGAGAGACCTTCACTGGCTCCCCGTCAACAAAAGAATCACCTTCCGCCTCCTCACCCACGCACACAAAGCCCTACACGACCAAGGCCCGAGCTACCTCAACAGCCGAGTCAACTTCTACGCTCCCAAACGCCACCTCCGATCAGCCAACCACGCCCTCGCCGCCGTCCCCCGCATCCGAAGAGCGACTACGGGAGGAAGGTCCTTCTCCTACCTGGCCGCCAAGACCTGGAACTCCCTCCCTCCCGACCTGCGCCTGACCCAAGACCACCTCTCCTTCAGGAAGAAGCTGAAGACCTGGCTGTTCGAGCAGTAGCGGCACCCCCCCCCCCCCCAGCGCCTTGAGACCCTACGGGTATGTAGCGCGCTTTATAAGTGTCACTGATTGATTGATTGAAGGTGGTGGAGAGCAAGAGAGAGGGGCAAAAGAGAGGAAGAGCAGGAAGGATGGGAGGGCAGGAGAGAGGCCAAGAAGTGTAAAGGGTGATAGAGTGCCAAAGAGAGAGGGTGCAAGAAGGAGATTGAATGCAAAAGTAAGACAGCAGAACATAATGGGAGGGAGGGAAAAGGAGGGAGTGGGAGGGAGGGAGGTAGGGCAAGGAAGAGAGAGGGCAGAAGGGAAAGGGAGGGCATGTAGGAGGGCAGAAGTAAGAAGGAAGGAAGAGAGGTCAAAAGGAAGAGAGGGCAGGAGAGAGAAGGAGGGCAGGAAGGAAAAGAGGCAGAAGGGAGAGGGAGGGCAAGAAGGAGTGGGAAGGCAGGAGAGAAGGTAGGAGTGTGTGAGAGAGGTCAGAAAGGATAGGGCGGCAGGTAGGAGAGAGAGGGCAGAATGGAGAAGGAGGGCTAGAGGAGGAGAGGACAGGAAGGAGAGAGAACAAGAGAGAGATGGAGGACAAGAAGGTGAAAGAGAGCAGAAGAGAGAGTTGGAAAGGGAGGGCAGAAGGGAGTAAGAAGGCAGAAAAGAGAGGGATGGCAGAAGAGAGAGAGAGCAAGAAGGAGGGCAGAGTGAATAGAGAGAGAGAAGGCAGAAGGGATAGGGAGGATAGGAAAAAAGGAGAGCAGGAAGGAGGGCAAGAACAAGAGTGTGAAAAGGAAAGATAAAGAGTGCAGGATAGAGAGTGAGGAGAAAATGGGGAGGTAGATGGAGAGTGAAGGCAAGAGTGTGAGAGATGTAGAGGGAGGGCAAAAGGAAGAGAGATTGAAAGGGAGGGCAAAAGTGAGAGAGATATGTATGTTGCGTCTGGTGGCCTAGTACATGAAGGCATCTGCTGCAGGGATCTGTGAACAAAGTCTTTGTTACATGTTTTCGTTTACCTTTAGGCTTGTCATCTCTCCTTTTGAATGCGACCTCACTAGTGCAGACCTCACTCACAAACAATACTTTAAGTTAGCATCACGAGTGAAAGTTTGTGTGTAACTATGCAGTAAAGAATGCATAGTACAGACAGCAAGTAATACAAAGAAGAATGCATAAAGTAAATTAGACAAGCATTTGTTATTATGAACGTACCGTATTCACTGAACGAACTTTTAAGATGTGTAGGCGATGGTGCAGCTGTACCAAATGGTTAGAGGTTTTTTTGCTCCTGTGTAAATAAATGATAGTGTTAGGAAAAGATAACAAGCGCAAGCAAAAGAAGCAATACATTTCTTATGAATACTGCGGAAATGCAACCTTAGCTAAGGCTTTGAACATTAGGATAACGTGCCAAAAATGTGGAATATTTTAATTAGTTTATTAAGTAAATTGAGTTTAGTTGTGAGCAGCGTATAAATTTGTATTGTAGCGCATGCAACTAATACTTTCTATGACTTCGGGGAGGGGGCAAGAGCCACTTCCTGTTCTACTCTTATATTTTACAAGATGTCACTGTGCTAATTCCCTGCGTCACGTTACTTAGTATGTGTGTGTAAAGATATTGAAAAGTGCACATGCACGTAAATAGTGAAGGTAAAACACGCAATGTTACAACAAATGTCTGTAACTAAATTTTGCACGCAATATATCTAATTTAGTGGTGACGTGCGTGGAATGTTTAAGACTCTAAAAAGCTTACATGCAATAAATTTCAGCATAGAACTCTGCACGTAAGTAGCGCTGCTATAAATAAATAATCCTCAGTGAAGTCTACGCTTAAAAACAACATATTAACACAATGGTGTGTAAATTAAACATGAGCAAAGAGAAGGTAAACCAAAAGTCAAGATAAATGCATAGAAGTCTGTGGACGTAAGAAGCGTTGCTAAAAAAAAATAATTCACACTGAAGTTTGCGCTCAGAAACAACATATTAACACAATGTCCTGTAAAGCAAACTTGAGCAAAGAGAAGGTAAACCAAAAGTTGAGATAAATGCATAAAACTCTGTGCACATAAGTAGCGCACAGAGTTTACTTGTGAGCAGCGTCTAAGTTTGTATTATATCACATGCAACTAATAGTTACAGCTTACCGGAGAAGCGTGCCCCACCCTGCCGTATTCAAATGATGTACACAGGACGTAACTTCATCAATAGCACTTTCGTCAAAACAACCAATTTTAAATATCGATCCAAACCAAGATAACTCCCCTCCCCCCCTACAAAAATATAAGTTATTAACACTAAGCTATTTAAATCCTAAACAACAACTAAAAATAAGCTAAGAAAGAAAATTAGACCCAAAAAAACTTACCTATATGTACAGTGCATCTTCGTTTCTGCAGGAAATACCAGCTCACAGGAGACGGGCAAACCTAGAAATAAAACATAAAATAGATATTAGCAGCGAAAACGTCCAAAGAGCTAAACATACAAAGTTAAAACACAACGTGCAAAGCGGAAAAAATAACACTTACCTAGATATAAAGTGCATCTTCGTTTCAGCATGAAATACCAGCTCCTAAAAAAATTAGCAAACCTACAAAAGAAACAGAAAAGAGACATTAGGTGCCAAAAGGAGAAAATAGCTTACCCGGACAACGGAGCTCCCAAGTCACGAGCCAAACTGCATAACAGCTCACACGACACGGCCAAACCTACAAAGGAAACAGAAAAAAGACATTAAGAGCGAAAACGTCAAAATACGTAAACATACAAAGGGAAAACACATTTATAAATATAATGCTCCTTACCTGATCGCTTCGTGGGAACTTAAATCTTGCAGCCAACTCCAGCAACAGACACTTCTAAAAAGAACAAAACAGGCCGACACGAAAAAAAAAATTAACACACACCCACCGCCGCGATGACGATCAGAAAAGGGTGGAGAGGGAAGAAATCGCGAGAACGCCCACGAATCTGGTCCGGCCATGACGGACAGATCTCTGTTCCAATGGCTAGCCTCCATTTATGGAGCTAGCCAATGGAGCAGAGGGCGGATTCCTAAGCCACGTAGTATTCTCATTAGGTTTTCGCCTGCACGAAAAGCTGCGCAGTGCGCAGCTTTCACTTAGGCGAAACCTAAAAAGTGCAGGTACTCAGTACCGGACAGTACCGGCCCACTTAAGCACTGTATATATTTATACACAACATATATGTTTGTAATTGATATTATGAACAAATAAGAACAACTCTAAAAAAAACAAAGAAGGGCAACATATACAGGATGGAAGGGTAGAGGGGACATAGAATGCCATATAGTTATAATGGGGGCAACAGCAGGCATAGGATGGGGTGGGGGTAGACGGAATAGCATAGATGAGATGGCAGAAGTAATGGCTATAGTGCGAGCACAAAAGAAGGGTCACCAGATAATTAATAGGAAGGGGCACCAGAACAAATGTTGAAACGAGTACAGGATGGATTGGGCATCAGATACAGTGTGGGCAGGAGGAAAGGAGCAACAGACACAGCAGGGGCCAAATTGTGGTACCTAAAGTAAATTGATGTTCTAATTGGTTAGAAGCTCATTGATGACATAAAATAGAAAACAAACTTTCTGAACATTTCCAAGTGCATTAAGGTTTACACAGTTAACTGTAGTGTTCACACTCAGTTAAGGTTGTTTGCCATTAGAAATTAACATGGTCATCACTGGACATCACAGGAACCCTTACAAGATATTGCATTGGTGTAACACTTTGTCATTATTGTCCGCAGCCTATCGCTAAAGGAGCCTTCCTCAGGGGTTCCGGCATGAACTTGGGAGCGGGTCGTTTCACTGCACCAATATCAGGAATCTACCAGTTCTCGGCCAACGTCCACATCGGTGAGTGTTGCCAAGCAAACTTTGTGGTTGTGCAACTCAAATGCCTTGCAGTACTTAACTTACTCAACATAGTGCAAGCCGGACCTCATATCCTTTAGGATAGGGATGTTTGGGCATAAAAGGGCTGTCAAGTAGGTAAACCTCACATGGGAGATCCTGGAGAGACACAACTAGCCTCCGCAGAGGAGACAATGCCCTGTAGATGGAGGAAATATCTCTTTTCAGGATACAAGCACAAACTGAAAAGTAAAAGTTGAGTAAAGGACTGGAGAAGGGAAATGAGGACACAAGGAAAGGATTAATATCACTAACAAAGGAAGAAAAGGAGGGAGGAAGGGAAACAAGAGAAAGTTAAGCGCTAAACATACAAAGGAGGAAACAAATAGATAGGAGGAGGAAGTAAAGGGAAAAAAAGAAATACATAATTAAGGAATGAAGTAAAGAAATAGAGAGCTAGATTCATGATTGACGGGAAAGAAGCAAAGAAAAGGCACATGGAAATAAGGAAGAAAAAAGGCAGAGAGTGAAGAATTAAAGGCAGGTGAAATGTAGAACAGTGAGGAATGTGTGCTATTGTTAATGTTTTGTCCCTAAGCAAATCGTTCCTTGCACTAAATTTGTGGAATTGTCTGGTCTCTTCCTGCAATTCACCCTATTTATGCCTGTGTGCTCATTACCTTTACTTAATCTTTTCCTCCAGTCACCCTAACTCTGCATTAAGCCTTTATTCACCATCCGCGCTGTTCCCCTTATTGCCTTTTTCTGTCTCAGTGACCCTACTGTGACCAGATGCCTTGTTATTGTATATCCTTTGTGTGCCGCCTAAATAATGGAAAATATTTTCCCCACAGATCACAGTGAGATGAAGACGAAGGGGCAGCTGCGAGCTCGAGATAATGTGCGGGTTCTGATCTGCATTGAGTCCCTGTGCCACCGCTACACGTGAGTGACCTGCCTTGACCACTATGCATCCAATGCCATTCTTGCTTTTCCAAGGAGCTCACAATTTTCTAGGGGCTTAGGAGAGAGCAGAAGTTGTGATACATAAGCATTATTTGGACCAGTGACCAAAAGGATGGGCAAGTATGTACATTAAAGGAGCAGTATCCAAGAAGTAGAAACACTTATAGTTTAAAAAACATATAGAACCGATTAGGGTCCCAGTGCGCCACCATATCACCATAAACCAGCGTGCCAATGGCATGTATTAATACCTCAAAGTGCCATTGGACAATGACTTTTAACACAAAAGATTAACAGATGTATTTTAAGCTAATGAAGGGCGTAAAACACCTCTTGCAGTCATCTTTGTGCATCCAGCATGACACAGAATAAGATAGCTAGTGGGTTTATGCACGTGCTGCACAGGACTGTATGGAATCTGGTTTGATTTATCATATCAAAGCTTAGCAAGTTATTGTTCCTGATGCAGAGCACTGTGTATGTTACCTACAAGTCATAGGTTCACATGCTTGTAAGCCAGCTCACTGGTTATCTGTGGAACAGGGGCTTGGAACCTGCAATGCGTCAGACTGAATCCCAGCAGGTTTCAACTCAATCAATCATTATTTTTGGGTTAATCAAGTGAGTGCCATTGGGTTCGGTAGTAACTAAAGCAAACTGTTAAGTGCCCAAAAAGAGTTACTTTGTATTGTGAAAAGTGTATGCCCATTGTTAGTGTATGTGGACTATATAAATGCCCATTATTGGTGTATTTTCTTGTTTAGATGTGCATACCATACGTACCTAGAAAACACACATACACCTCCCTGCCTTACATAAATGTAAATCTTGAGAAAGGTCACATTTTTTTCATGTCTTAGGTTATCTCCTGATTAACTTTTAGTCAGTGTATATTTGCTTTTTATGATTGGCTGCTATGTTTGGTGTCCAAATGTGATGTCTTTGACCTATGACATCTGCTGTCACTTAGGACAGAACTTGTACAGGAGTACAAAGGATAAAGGCGTCTCCAGTCCTCAGCAGAGGCCAGTCTTCCGTACACTGAAAGGGACGTGCCCCACAGTGTCAGGGACGGCACAAGCTGAAGAAATAGCTGAATGCAGTGCATCTGTTTTTACAACCTGCTGATTCGCTTCCCTTTGACTGCACTAATGAAAGTTAAAGCAGCACAAACGCCTGTATCTGCAGCCTGACTTCCCACAGTCAGTGCACAGCCTGGAGGCGAGAAAATGGGATCTCTCCTATCCCCGGGGCAGCAGACTACAGAAAAAGCGAAGGAGGTAGAGTGGGGCTTTCAGATTTCCTAATGGCCCTCATGACCTGGCTGTTCGAATAAGCCTCTGGGACCTGCAAGCACCTTGATACCCTATCGGGTGATTAGCTGCGCTTTATAAATCCTGAAGGATTGATTGATTGGGATTGGCACTGGACACAGCAAGCATGCCCAGGAAGGGGCAGCGAAGACGTAGACAGTTATCAAGGAGTGAGGTGGCAAGACTTGGGGAGGGGATAGGGGGCAGATCTATGGCAAGCTCTCTCCATAACTATAATGTGCAGATGCCCAAAGTTTATACGCGTCATGTGTCAACCAGTGGTCTAGCTCCATTGTTTTAAGTTGATCACCGCATCTCCACTTCATGGAATAGAGACTTTACTGTTCATGCGTTGCAACGGGGGGCACATCTTTGGTGATATAAGTAGAAACGTGATGAGTGCACCAAATACTTTCTGCCGAATAGTCAATTTCTTGAAAAATACACTCCAATAGTTTCTGCCTAGTGTTACCAAAGAGCCACTATACCAAACCGTAATCACACAAACATTACGGCCTGTGCAAACTGGACAGAAATGGACATAGATTTTATCTGCCACCGTCTAATATGAACCTCTATCCCTCCACCTCCCTCTCAAGGCTCAGACAGCCTTCAGGAAAAACTAACCACACAGAAATGGCCTCATTCCTTGTTCCCAAGTGAAGTAACAACACAGTTTTTCGAGGTCCTGAACTCTGGATAGACACATTATTCCCACTCGTGCTCAGTGGAGCAAAGGTGTTCATATCCTGACACGTCATATATAACACTCTCCATCTCTTAGGTAATTTCACAGAATAACAGGCGAATCCAACACACAAGATCTAATATCCCTCTGTTTTCCTGTTTGTATCAAAACGTGTATTTCCATCCCATACACGAAAAAAGCAATGGAAAATGTTTTCAACTAAATACATTTTTTTTCCTCGTTTCCTGTTTTTACCAAACTTACATGTAACCTTAGTGCACAGTAAAATGTAATGAGATGGCTCTCTTAAATAACTGAAGGATCCGTTGTCGTTGTGCTATAACTGCAAGCAGAGTTGTCCTATGCAATCGTGAAAGGTAGCAACCTGAAATATGGGTTACACACATAGAGGTATCATCTTTGCTAAATCGCAGGTCAGTTAATTTAGTTTAGTTTTTTCTTGGGTTACATGGGATTACTCTTGACTTTTACTGTCTGGTGCATTGTTTATTGTATTTCTTTACTGAGTTAGTACCTACTTAACTTGACTTGCCTAACACTTTTGATGGAACCCTTGCCATCTGCCTACTAGCAAACATAGAGCAACCGCTCTTAAGAACTTCACTCTGGAGCATTTTCTCTATTCACTATCAATCAATCAATCAAGCATTTGTAGAGCGCACAACTTGCCCGTGTGGGTCTTAAGGCGCTAAAGGGGATGGGGGAAGCTGCTACTGTTCGAAAAGTCAGGTCTTGAGAAGTCCCCTGAAGGTCAGCAGGTCCTGGGTCTGTCGCAGGTGGATGGGAATGGTGGTCCAAGTTTAGGCGGCGAGGTGGGAGAAGGATTTGCCGCCGGTGGACGTTCGGTGGATGCGTGGAACGGTGGCGAGGGCGAGGTCAGCAGAGCAAAGCTGTCGGTTGGGAGTGTAGAAGGTGAGTGGTTTGTTGAGGTATTTTGGTCCGGCCTCGTGGAGTGCTTTGTGAGGGTGGGTGAGGAGCTTGAAGGTGATCCTCTTGTTGACGGGGAGCCAGTGCAGGTCTCTCAGGTGGGCAGTGATGTGGCGGGGGATGTCAAGGACGAGGCGTGCAGAGGCGTTCTGTATGTGTTGAAGTCTTTTCTGGAGTTTGGCCGTGGTTCCGTCGTAGAGGGTGTTACCGTAGTCCAGCCTGCTGGTGACGAGGGCATGGGTGACCATCCTGGTTCCGGTGGGGATCCATCTTTAGATCTTGCGAAGTATTCGGAGGGTGTTGAAGCAGGAGAAGGAGACGGCATTGACTTGCTGGGTCATTGACAGTGATGAGTCCAGGATGAGCCACAGGTTGCGTGCGTGTTCGGTGGCTCTCGGCATAGCTCCCAGCGAGGCTGGCCACCAGGAGTCATCCCCGTCGGAGGGGGTGGAGTCGAGGATGAGGACCTCCGTCTTGTCCGAGTTCAGTTTCAGGTGACTGTTCTTCATCCATTCTGCAATGGCCTTCATTCCTTCATGGAAGTTGGTTTTGGCGGTGGAGGAGTCCTTGGTGAGGGAGAGGATCAGCTGGGTGTCGTCGGCGTATGAGACGATGTTGAGGTTGTGTGATCGGGCGATGTTGGTGAGCAGTGTCATGTAGACGTTGAAGAGGGTCTGGCTGAGGGAGGATCCTTGAGGCACGCCGCAGGTGATCTTGGTGGCTTCGGATCGAAATGGAAGGAGGCGGACTCTCTGGGTTCTGTCGGTGACGAAGGAGGTGATCCAGTCCAGGGCTTTGTCGTGGATCCCTGCGTCATGGAGGCGTGTTCGTAGGGTGTGGTGGCAGATGGTGTCGAAGGCGGCCAAGAGGTCTAGGAGGATGAGGGCCACGGTTTTGCCGCTGTCCAGCAGGGTCCTGATGTCGTCAATGGTGGCGATGAGGGCGGTTTCGGTGCTGTGGTTACTGCGGAATCTAGATTGGGACGAGTCCAGGGTTTTGTTCTCTTCGAGGAAGCGTGTCAGTTGTCTGTTGACGATCTTCTCTATGACTTTCACCGGGAACGAGAGCAGGGAGATGGGCTGGAAGTTCTTGAGGTCCTTTGGGTCTGCCATGGGTTTCCTGAGTAGGGCATTGATCTCTACGTTTTTCCAGCTCTCCAGGAAGGTGGCGGTCTTGAAGGAGCTGTTGAAGATCTTCCGGAGTTGGGGTGCGATGATGGAGCTCGCTTTGTTGAAGATGTGGTGATGGCAGGGGTCTGACGGAGAGCTGGAGTGGATGGTGTTCATGGTTTTGATGGTGTCTTCGTCGTTGACGTTGTTCCAGGAGAGCAGGAGGCCGGTGTGACTGGGGGTGGTGAGTCTGAGGTGTCGGTGGCTGTCAGGGGGGTTTGAGTGTTGATGCTGTTGTGGATGTCTATGATCTTGCGGTGGAAGAAGGTGGCTAGAGAGTTGCAGAGGTCTTGTGTTGGCGGGATGTCGTTGGAGGTGGAGCTGGGGTTGGCGAGTTCCTTCACGATGTTGAAGAGCTCTTTGCTGTTGTGTGTGTTGTTGTCGATGCGTCCCTTGAAGGAGGTCCTTTTGGCGGTTCGAATGAGTTGGTGGTGCTTGCGGCTGGCGTTCTTGAGAGCTGCGTGTTTGTCCGGTGTCTGTTCATCGTGCCACTTCTTCTCGACTCTTCTGCGGGTCTGCTTGGATGTCTGGAGGTCGGTGGTGAACCAGATGGCCCTTCTGTCGGTGCGTCTGTTCGAGGGTTTCTTGATCGGGGCGAGAACGTTGGCACAGTCGTCGATCCATTGCCTGAGGTTGTGGGTGGCTGTGTCGGTGTGGTCGGTTGGTGGGCCTCGGACGAGGGTGGTGATTAGCTGGTCATCGGTGACCTTGTGCCAGCTGCGGGGGAGGATTTGTTGCGGGTGGATGTGTGTGGTGTTTTTCTCAAAGGAGGAGTGGATGCAGCGGTGATCGGTCCAGTGGAGTTCGATGGTGTGGTTGAAGGTGACGTGACTGCTGGCGGAAAAGATGGGGTCAAGCTTGTGTCCGGTGGTGCAGGTGGGTGTCGTGATGAGCTGTTGGAGTCCAAGGTTGGTGAGGTTGTCCAGCAGGGTGGTGGAATTGCTGTCATTGGTGTTCTCGAGGTAGAAGTTCGTGTCTCTGAGGAGGATGTAGCCTGTGGAGGCCAAGGCGTGCGAGCTGACGATGTCTGTGATGGAGTCATTGAACTGAGTATAATCTATGAACTATATGAGTATAATCTTCATGCTGGATACCAGAACCCAACCAGAGTGCATTGTAGCTGCCCTCTGCCTTGTTCTGCATCACGTTCCCTGCTAACTGAAACAGCACAGAGCTGATGCAATAAATCATTGACACCAGCTGCAGGTTGGAATTCTGTGTTAGTATTCAGCCCTTCTGGCAACTTCAGTCTAGGCTGAGATAACGTTAATAATATATTGTCTGTAGATAGTTCTATAAGGCTCACCTGTCTGACAGTCTTGTAAGAAGGCCTTGGACTTGTGTTTTACTGAAACCAATGTCTGTAAACTTGCAATAGTGGTGAAGTTCATACATTTAATCAGATTAGCACTCTAAGATTCACAACAGATCTCATAGTCTCTCGACAGGCTAAGACATAGAACATCACAACCAGCATGGTACATCCTAACCCGAATCTAACAATGAGATGCTGGACTTAGGCCACAAATAGATTAAGATATGTATGTCTAATTTGCACGAGACACTTTTTTTTATTATTCCTAGGTGGCGGCATCGCTTTTTTCCATCAAGTGCAGAAGTGCACAGGAAGGGCCATTCACCAGTAGCAAAAGTATACTAGATCAGATTTCGTACCAATAATCATACTGGTGAGCCCTAGCAGGCGACTAAGGAACAACACCTGGCCCGAGGAGATATCTATTAGCACTTTAAAACTGCACCTTACCGCTCTAAGCGGATACGAATCAGGCTTTTAATTCAGGCAGGGGGACTGTATAGCTAATTGCATCCACCAATGAGTTTAACTCCGGACTACTTACTTTTATTAATCCAGAGCTTTTAAAATAGTATATTTTTTAAAAAGTGCCATACAATGCAACACACTTAGATGATTGGAAATAGGGTGAGTGATAAGGGTCCCTCCAGCCTAGTCCCTCAGTGTAGCTTCCAGGTTTCAGACACAATATTATTGGTTTTACCCTCGCCAAGTGCTTTGTATTGCATTCTGATCCATGCTGTGATATTCTCTCCAAACTCCATTATGACTAGAACTCTATATAATAATTCCCACAAGAGGGACCAAGGTTGTTTGAGCTTGGATTGTCAGTCTAGGGAATAATAAATTCAAGACTAAGAAAGATGACTTTAGCCAGTATCTTGGTGTCACACGTTAATGATATATAAGATATATTAAAGAAAAACCTTTGGTTAGGTCTTTACCTAGCTTTTTGTATTTCAATAATTAAAAATTCTCTCAACTTATCAGAAATTCACATGTTTTAAATTAAACTTTAGAAGTTTTGCAAAGTACAAAACTTGCAAAGTTTAAAAGAAAAAAGCAGGATTTTCAGAAGCCCTTTTCGCAGACATAAGGCACCTTGGAAGGACGACTGAAGCTCTTTAACAGACCCCAAGTGATATCCCCATCACAGGCATGTACCTTGTTCCACACCTCACACTATATTTCCAATGCCAAATTACCCCCTCCTTCCCAGCCAGGTTCTTCGGAGACAGACTACCACAACCTTTTATACAATGGTGGACAGCTCCTCAAAACAGTGCCATGTTTGGCCAGTGAGAAGGTGCTAATTTACAAAAGCATGTATGAGTACTGGAGTAGCGTTACAGACTTACATACCTTGGAAAATCAGCCCCAAATTGTAACACTCTATTAGCAAAAGTGCAATGAGGGCATGGACTTTTCTGTGTGTGCTAATTAGATATGAACATTCCCTGATTACTCCCATTTTAGATGTTTTGGGGCTAATTTAAAAAAGGCATGAAAGAGTACTTAAATGAGTATTACAGGAGTAACACTTTACATATTCCAAATTACCTCTGTGAATAGACTCCAGTGTCTCTAAATGTCACCACTTTGCAGATGAAGGTTGAACCACCATCCACGCCAGCTCTTAAAATGTCTAATACATTTTTCTCCGTCACTACCCACCTTTGCAGGGTCACCAGGTGTGATTCTCTTATTTTATTGTAAAATGGACACATCTCTGTGATACGCCCATCTAATCCTAGCATATTCAGCCTAAAACTATTGTTCAGTGATTTCTGTCTCTTGACCCTTTAACAGCTCTCTATCTACCCTAAGCTAGCTGTCTTCCTGAATGCCATTCAATGTTCTCCAGCAATTCTGCTGATTTAAGATTACATAACACTCGTGTACATCATAGCCACAGATAGGATTTGCTTTGTTCTGATATTCTTATGTGTCTTTATTGAAGGTCAACTTGACAGCTATTGCATGCTTCCTTAAAGAACACTTTCTTTTCAGTCTCTCAGAAAAGTAGGCAATCTTGTATATTTTAGTGAGCCAAGCATCTTTCCTCCAATGTTTGTGCTCTATCATATCGTTATATCTTCTGCATTTATTGTAGCAACGTCTATCCTTCCCTCTTGCTGCCCACCGTTTCTCTCTCAACCTGTATAAAACACTTTCAAAATACAAGTATTTCCTATTTACTTCTGAGATTCCTACAAACCATGCTTTTACAATGTGTTGTACAATGAAGTTCAGTTTCAGTAGTACTAAGATGTGCAATTCTTGAGTACTACAATGGACAATGATGCACATGTTCTGTAGCTCGGAGATGGACATACTGTGCAGTAAACTGAACGCCGTGTCCCAGAGTACAACGGTGGCCATGTTCTTTAGTACAATGATGAGGTATTTCTCCCTCGCCACAGACTGTCTGTTACGTTTCTCGCTAATGTAGGAAAACACAACCTTTTCTTCATACCTGCAGCATTGGAGCCGGTATTAAGATATGACTTGCATTTGATCCAATTGTGGCACTAGCCGGGAGGTGGTGAAGCTGCAGGAACAATACAGCCATTGAGAATTTGATGTTCTTTGGCTCGTTGGAGGCATCATCACTGAGAAGTGGAGGTCTAAGGACTCACCACCATGGCTAGAATGGTCATTAGAATTGAAGAAGATAATGCATTTGGAGGACCTGTTCTTTTTACGAATTTGTGTGCAACAACAGTCAGAAACTTCCAGCTTGTGGGCCTGATTCACAAAGGTAAACTTACACCTTTGTGTCAGTTTAGTCTTTTTCAATTTTCACAAACTGTGATTTAATAGTAATTTTACAACAGCGGAGATTCCGCAGTCGGGTAGAGAACTCTGCACATAAAAAGATAGGACAGGCCTATTGTGAATATATCGAAAAAGAGTAACATTACACAAAAGTGGTAGTTTATCTATGTGAATAGGGCCCATTATGTAAGACTTCTTTTCCTGTATCAGTTGTGACCAAAACACCCTTTGAGTGTAAGGATAGGTGTACCTTCTACCAACTCTTCTTGGCAGGTTCAGGAACAGTAACCTTGTGCCTTTGCCCCAAGGCTGCCAGGAGAGTTGGCCTCTATCCTGCTTTGAGGGAGAGAGCAGACTGATTGCTCGGGGGTTGCGCATTGAAGTTTCTCTTGCACGAGGAAGACTCCGCTGAGAATGAGAGGGCTGTGAATGAGCCAAGGTGGGAAGAGCTGAAGATGTCCACTTCTGCTTTGGAAACAACATGCACCATTCTGCAAGGGTGAGTCCAAATGATCCTGAATTTACTCTGCATTGGAATGGAACGATGTTCCCCTTTGGATCAAAGGTACCTGGAAACGTATAGCCAGCCAAGTTTCCCAAGAAGGCAAGGGCGCTATTAAAAGATCAACCACCATCTGCGGTTCCCAATGGAAGGAATGAGGAGTTCTGGAAAAGCATCAAGCCTGCAGAAGTGCTTCCACCAAGGACAACATATGTATAAAGACGACAATGGGTGGGCATTTAGTTTGTGAGTTGGGTTTTGTGCGTGGGCTCAAGGAAGGGCCCCAGAACAAGAGCAGATAAACGATGACACAACAACTTCACTGCAGCCTTCTCATTTGGTGCTGAATGTGAGGTGTTGCCTCCGCTCATCTCACGTCAGCACAGGAGATGCCACTCGACCACCAGCTAGTCGGGTTGGTGAAGGATCACTGCCTCCCACACTCTAGCGGCATGCTGCACACACCAAAGCAAACAGTGCACTCCATCCACAAGAAACCAGTGCAGTCTGCACCAGACAACGCATGTCCAGCACAGAAAATGTACTGTATGGTGGCACCCCAAAAGAGGAGGTAGTCATAACAATAGTGGAGGGGACTTCTGCTAGTAAAATAAATTTTTCCACTGGGAGATCCTCATCCCTCCCACCCAGTAACTCTGCTGAGTCCTTCCCCAAGAAAGGATCAACACAAATTACCACTAAAGGCTGTCCCCCGGTTTACTGTTCATGTTTCCTAGTAGTACCACATATGAATGCCCTCTGTTGATTATTTACAGCAATTATATTGTGTGTAGTATAGGAATAGTTTTCTCTATTTTTATCAAGCACTGGATGGATGGTAATGTATTGTTGCCTGATGTCTCTTGAGTCCTGAGTCTCTAAACCCAACCACTTTCCTAAGTAAGCCTTGGACTGCTCGGCCTACCTACCCTGAGGGTCAAGTGCTAAAGGGGTGTACTTGATGTTCAATGTTGGGTTTAACAGTGAGGGTATGCCCCTGACCAGCAGTAGTAAAAGACTTTCATTGTCACAATCCGAACCCAGTAACCCCTGATTACTTCGGGACTCCTAAAAAAGTTCTCCCGGTGTTCTTTCTTTGATAACTGTCTGAATCTTTTGTTGTGATGGTATGGAATATTATGTATTTATGGATATGTTCTGTAGTAAAAGGTTGACATATTCTGTATTATATTGATGTTCCCAGCAAGATTTTGGACGATGCCCACATTATTTAGGGCAGTGGTGTCTACATGCATTGATAGTACCTATAGTTTGTCAGAAATTGGTGTCCTTTTTTTATGATGATACCCAAATTCTCTAGCACAAGGATGCATATTGAAGTATAGATTCTTCAATATACTGATGGGTTTCCTCTGCTGTATAAAGGTAGATACGTTCTGCAGTACAATGATGTACATTTGTTTAAGTAAAGTAATAGGTACCTGTTGTAGCCCCATTATGTCCATTCGTTAACAGGAATCAGCATTTTCAGTAGTATTGTGATGTTATATTTTGGGATGATGTCCATATTTTGTAGGTCAATGAAGTACATATTCTGTGATAATGCCATTATTGTGTAGAACCATTACGGACATATGCTGTAATACAATAAGGTCTATGTTTTGCTATAA
The DNA here is from genome assembly GCF_964261635.1 of Lissotriton helveticus. NCBI lineage: Eukaryota > Metazoa > Chordata > Amphibia > Caudata > Salamandridae > Lissotriton > Lissotriton helveticus. The sequence continues at coordinate 322,513,077 of NC_136065.1, read as the reverse complement.
TGCCCGTGGTCCCTAGTACAGTGTTGCCCATTTTCTGTGATGATGTCCATACCCATAGAATAATTATGTACACACTCTCTGATGCTGTCCATGTTCTGAAGAACAGCTATAGACCTATGCTATAGTGCAATCATGTCAATGCTTTACAATAATGTCCATATTCCGTAGTCCAACGATTGACATATTTTGTATCACACTGATGGATTACTGGCAGACCAGCAGATGTTTGGTTGAAAGTGTGTGGTTATAGTATGTCCTATGTGGAGAGTGTAGGAACTGATGTATAATGTCCTGAAAACTGGGCTAGGTGTGTTGAAGCAACATGTTGCTGTCTGTATTCATGACATTGTTATGGAGGTCCATGAGACGGGATGGAGTGCACTTCATGTTGTTATGTAGCTGATTATTGAATGATTCTGTGGCTGATGGGTAGATTACATGGCTGGTGTGTGCTCCATTATTTTGACTAATGTACTTGGTGTAGAGCAGCATGACAGCTTGGAACTTTCCTGAGGGGATCCGCAGAAGACCATGTTTTGTGAAACCTCCCTGTCATGCATCACAGAAAACAAATGGTCAGTGGACGCACACCTACACAACTGTGCACCCAGCAGATAAGCATACTGTATACATACACACACTCGGTACAATACAACTTCTCTTGCAAATACACACACAAGGAGAAGAGGTTCAGCACTGGCATCAGCAGGGCAAACTTGATACACACAAACATACACTTTCCTCGAACACACATGAATTACTTCAACATCTACGCTTGTCAAAAACACAGTTCCCTCACATATGTGCTACTTAATACGCAGACTGCGCATTAAGTAGCACATGTGTGAGGGAACTGTGTTTTTGAGCAGATACTAAGAATGCAAGCCTGGCTCACACACAGAACATGTGTACATGGAAAGCAGCAATGCACTGGACAAGCAGGGCACTTTTCTGGTCAAGTAGTAGCCAGTGTGTTATGGGCCCTAATGCAAGAAAGAAAATTGGGCCCTTGGCTGCTCTGTTTGAATTATAAGCTACAGCAATAATCGGGGTTCAGAGGGTTCCTCGGGCCTCAGGGCCGCGGCGCAACTGCACCTGCTGCACGAATGAAAGTTACGCTCCTGTTCCCATCACGCACTAACACAGCTGTAGTGGTGCACACGTCCCTCAATCGAATTTCAGGTACAGCACACAGGTTATTTGTACTAGTGCGGAGCCCATAGTAAACAGCGTGCCGCGTGAGTCTGAGCAGTCAGACTCCGCTTTTATTGGCGGGTCTGTGCTGGCTCGGCTTCAAGGCTCCTACTGTGCGCCGCCCTCACCTCCTGTGGGGACCGCTAGCTCCTCGTAAAAGGCCACAATTTAACAGGCCTCGTAAAGGGCCACAAATTAACAGTCCGCTCCTGTGCGGCGCGGCTCGCCAGGTACGGCAGACGGCGGTGATGGATTCCGCAGCCACGTGGGCCGCTGAGCTCATGGCGCGGCAATGTTCCGTTCATTAGCGCGCGCGCCACGCCTCGCGCCTCCCTCGCGCCTCGCGCGCCTCGCAGTGCGTCAGGCCTGCACCGAGCGCGCGGCAAGGACAGGCGAGCCCTGGCTTTTGGATGACGACGCAGCTTTGGTTTTTTGGAGTCAAACAGAAGCTTCGTTTCAGTCCGAGTGAGAGTAGACGAGATTTTGGACAGGCCTGTCACTCGGAAACCCCCCTGGTAGAATAGAACTGGGGCAGTGTACTGGCGGGCCTTGTGTCAGGCGTTTGTTTACCCGACACATGGCTGACTGAGTACTTACTGGCCTGGGAGGGTGTGGCACAAATCTGCTCATAGGCCTATCACTTCAAGGGCCTGGTGGGCTTTAGAAATGGAGACTTCTGACGCTGGTAAGCACAGTGGCTAATGTCCGTGTTGCAGAGGTCATTGTGAATGTCATTGCACGTGTCCGGTCCAACCTTTTTTTTTCCACGTAATTTGCCACGGGTTTATGAAGTTTGGCTTTTAGATGACAGGACTTTTCATGCTTGTGGCTGGAGCCTGGAGTTTCACAGGAAAACGAAACTAGGTGTGGCGGCATCTCAGTTTTCTGAGAAGATAAAATGATTGCCGTTATCAGCCCTCTTTCAAGCCCCTCACTTTTATTTAATAAATACATAAGTACACCTGTGCATTGTGGGAGTTAAGGTCTTGGTTCAGCACAACTGAATTATTTGGACCACACACCTTAACCCAATGATTTGCATAGAATAAAAAAAGCCTTATCGTAGTGGCACAGCATCATCGTGTAGCAACATTTACAAGCCTCTCCGTACCTAATTAAAAAGCCCGAAATACACTATGCAGCGTGTTGCCATAGCCAAATCATAGTACTTGTGTTGGCTGCATTGAAATGCTCTTAATATATTTTGGGGCTAGTTATAGGAGTCTTAATATTGTCTAAGTTGAGGTATCGCATGGGCTTCCCAGCATGTACTTTTTACAAAACTTGACGATGCCCAACAGTAGAAACCATAAATGACTGTTCAGTGATGGCTGTTCAAAACTAAAAAAACAGAACACAGAAAGAATACATGCTTTAAGCAAGGGTGGCCACCCTACTTCATGTCATCAGGAGGAACGGTGTTTAGCATGGTGACCCGGTGAACGTGACCCGGTGAACTAAGTCATCCACTCCATGTATCTGTGTTTCACCTTGGGGCCACAAATTTGAATTCCAGTGGGTTTAATGACTACCGTTGAGATGGGTAACAATAAACCTCTCTTATGCAGCTCCAAGGACTGAGCTTTACAAATATATGTGTTATGTTATTAGTAGCCTCAGGGTCGATGGGTTAGAGGAAGACGAAAGTTTGATTAATTCAGTTTATGATGATTTGAACTTGAGAAATTGTTTTTTTTTTTTTGTGTCCTCATTTGCCACAATGATTTGTTTCCATGATGAAGTCGAGTGGTATACGAGCGGGGTGCTGTCTCAGCCGATATTTTAGCTGGTGGGGTTCAGGTTTAACTTTCGATACTTAACCCTCAGCTCCTCCTACTCAACCAACTTTATTTCACCAAACGAAAACCAACCATTAAAAGAAAAAGTGGAAAATTCCACAATAATGCCAGGCCCTGGGGTATATCCAAGTGGCTTAATCATTGGACCCGGGAAAAAAAAAAAAAAAAACGGAAACTCAATGTGCCCAATTTAGTAGATACCAAAACGCCTTTTTATTTGAATTACTAGACCTACCTAGGTCTAATCTGGAGACAGATAAAATCGAGGAGTACCAGTCTTCTATTGTAGGGGGCAAAGAGTCTTTCCATCTTCTGCATATCTCCCTCCTGGCAAGCAAGATAGAATAGAAAACTAGCTTCTTCTCTGAGCTTTGGAGACCCTCCATAATGCCAAAGATGATCAGTGGGAGATCGAGGACTATGCTCGAGTTCAAAGATAGAGACAAAGTTCTTTTTATGTCCTCCCAAAAAGTTGACAAAACGGGACACTCAAAAAACATATGACAGTCCGAAACAGCTACCTCACCACATTTAGGGCATGCTACCTGGCTCCCCTGTGAAAATTTCGAAAGCCTTAATGGAGAGTAGTAGGCCCTGTGAATAGTAAAGATGTGATTTCTACGGAGCCAAGATGGTTTCACTACATCCCACAACATTCCACAGGATAGGCTCCAGAGCGTTTGTAAATTACACCCATTATGGTTGATGACCAAAAGTCCTCTGGTAATGAGAAAGCTCCATCCCTTTCCTCCATGATCAGGTTGTACCATGTTGAAATTTCCTTTTTAGCAGGAGGTTTATCAACCAAGGATGATATTAATTGGCTGTAACCTCCTATGGGGAATTTATTTCCACGCGTTATACGGGAAGCATATGCGTGGGACCAACTCGCTATTTGCAAATATTTAAATCTAGCGAAGTTTATGCCAATGATGTTTCTAAGACACTCCCACGGAAGCAGCTCTCCTTCTGTGAACAAATCCCCCCAAACAGCCAATCCAGCTTCCTTAATTGGTGTCGCTAGACTGTCTCTCAACCAGGTGGGGGTCTCAGGGAGATCCCACAGTGGAGTCCTGCTGTTGTAATACCCTACCTTAATGGTTTTAGTTATCTGTGCCCACATTTTGGCCATTCCTTGCAAGATCTTCAACTTAATTTTTTTTTAAAACTTGGGGTCCCCAAACTTAAACAAAAACCCTGAGTGACTAACCCCTTCACCTGTGAGAAGGGTGGAATACAAAGAACCGGCCCCATACCTTGATGGATTTTTAAGAAGCACTCTGACATGTGATAATTGAAATGCCCATGCATATAATTGAAAATCTGGGGCCGTGATTCCACCCTTTTCTCTACGCCTCCTAAGCTTTTTCCAGGAGATCCTCAAAAGGCGGTTACTCCAGATAAAGGAGTTAATATCTGATTGTAGTTTATTTATTAATAAGGGATCAAAATATAACGGAATTGTATTAAAAAGAAAAGAAACCTTAGGTAAAATAGACATTTAATTAAATTAACCCTTCCTAAGAATGATAAGGGAAGTTGTGCCCATGACATTAATAATTTACGGCATTCCTTAGCTACAGCAACAACATTTATCTTGGCTATCTGATTGATATCTTTGATGATGTTAATACCCAGGTATCTCAACTTATTCCCGGGGCGTATCGTGATATCTGCTGGAATCTGATCTACGTTCCAAATCAACATCTCTGTTTTGTCAGGGTTTATCTCATACCCAGAGATTTCTCCAAACTCCGAGGCCAGCTTTAAAACTACTGGAAGCGCGGTGTGTACCTCTGATGTATATACCAAAATATCATCGGCGTATAGGGCCACCTTTCTCTCCTACCCCTTATACATGAACGGTCTGATGTTAACGTTCTCCCTTAAGCTCTGGGCAAATGGTTCAATGTACAGATCGAACAAGAGTGGGGAGAGAGGGCAGCCCTGCCTAGTACCTCACGAGATGTTCAAGGGCTCAGATAGAATGCCATTTACCAAAATACAAGCACTCGGATTCTGGTATAAGAGGTTAATTGCTCTCTGCATTTTTTCACCCACTCTGAACTACGCCAAGGCCTCCGACAGGTAAACCCAGTTCACCCTGTCAAAGGCCTTGGTTGCATCCAGCGTGACGACCGCTAGGGGGAGGGACTCCAGAGAGACCATATCTATTGCCCCTATTAATCATAAGTTAATTTGTATAATTGTTGTCCCTTCACGAACCCTTTCTGATCTGAATGCAGGATTTCAGGAGCCACCGTTGCCAGTCTCTTAGCGAGTATTGTGGTAAAGATCTTATAATCCACATTCAGAATTGATATGGGTCTATACGACCCCCATGCGGATGGCGCCTTCCCAGGCTTTAGGATTAGGGTTATAGAGGCGTTATCCCAAGATAATGGAGGGCGCATACCGTCTTGTAGTATTTGATTAAATAAAATTGTCAAAAAGGGGGCTAGTTCTTGCACTAATGCTCTATAGATTTCTGCTGGTAGACCATCCGGTCCTGCAGCCTTCCCTTTTTTTGCATATTGAACGGCTTTTTCAACTTCCCCCTCTGAGATTATACTATCCATATATTCACTCTGTTCACTCGATAGAGTCGGCAAAGCTATTTGATTCAGCCATTTCCTAATTTGGTCAGGTTCAGTTATTTTGTCTTCATGGTAAATTTCCTGGAAAAAGTCTCTAAAAGCCTGTCTTATATCCATGTCTGATGATCTTGGGATGTTGTTAACCGTGATCAAATCTATGTTGTTTCGGATTTGATCGGTTTTGGATTTCCAGGCTAATAATTTCCCTGCGCCCTCACCGTATTCAAAATGGGCGATCTTACTAGCGTCCCATCTTTCTTGAACACGCTGGTTTAAGATTGAGGTTAATTGCCCCTTTAGGGAGAGAAGCTTATTTTGTAGATTTGATAAGAGAGTTGCCGAAGAGGCCCCATTGGTATCAATATCATATTGAGCATTAGCTACGTTTGCTTCAACCGAAGCAACGGCCTCCCTATATTCCCTCCTTCTATAGGACACCTTAGCGGTGATAAGGCCTCGTAAAAATGCCTTTAGGGAATCCCAGACAATACCATTGTCAACTGACCCGACATTCTCATTAAGAAAATGCCGAACCTCCGTTTTAAGAGATAAGATGTCATCGGGGTGGGAGAGCAGGGAACGATCAAATGTCCATCTCCTACGTGAAGCATTGGGAGCTACTAATAAATCCAATACCACTGCCGCTTGATCGGATAAATGTATGGGTAAGTAATGGATATCTTTAACGCCTGCCACTAAACTCTGGCTGATCAGTACAAAATCAATCCGAGATTGATGATGATATTTATAGTTTCTAAAGGAGACCCCTGCTGAGTCCCAGACCTTTCCCTCCAAACGTCCACATACCCAAACTGCTTCATCGAGCTAAGCAAAAAAGACCTAGATTTTGAGGGGATACGGGACCGATTGTTTGGGGACTTGTCCAAAATTGGATCAAGTACGATGTTAAAATCACCTGCGAATATTACTGGCTCAGGGAAAGATAAAAGGTGAAAAAAGATGGTCTCTAATACTAAGGGGTCATCTTGATTCGGGCCATAGTACCCCACAAAAGTAAATTGAGCCCCCAAGATGTTTAATAATGCAATGACCCATCTGCCCCCTGGGTCAGCCATGGAGTTTAACAATCTTGCCTTTAACTGTTTTTTAAAAATCAGGGAAACCCCCCTTGTATTTGTACTTTGGGAGGTGGAAACCACAAAGTCGATCCACCTATTTTTCTACACCCAAACAGCTAGCTCAGCTTGGGTCAGAGGAGTTTCCTGGAGCAGAATAACCTGCACGTCCATATCCCGAAGATACTGAAACAATTTTCTGGCTCTGGGTTTAGTCCGCAGGCCATTTATGTTCCAGGAACATATCTTTAGATTAGCCATCCCCAACTAAGAAAAAAATAAAAGATCAGCCAAGTTCTTACCATATAGTAGTGCTGAGACCCGAGAATACCGATATACCACTTTAAACAGGGCTCTACCCAGAACAGACTCATCTCCAGGCCATACAATGCCCACTGAACTTCATAGAACAACATATTAAAGTGACAAATGAGAATTATTTTTACTTTTAGCCCCCCCCCCACCCACGCTCCCCACCCCTTCCCACCCCCCCTCCCATGGAGAACCCTAGATGTATCTAACCGGATCAAATCCAGTAGATGGCACCCCCCTACGGACCTTGACTCACCCACCCGGTCCCAACCTAAACTGGAGCCCAACCCTGCGTGTGAAGGCCATTGCAGCCTATTTTATGTGCTAGAGGGTATGGAAGGATAAAGGTAATAGAATGACGAAAAATTATCCTCACTTATTTATTTATTTATTTATTTTTTTATATATTTTTTGTGTGTTTCTCATTAAGTGCATATATATGTGTAATTGCCAGATTTATTTATTTATTTATTTATTTATTTATTTTTCAAGCACCAAACCTTTAACTGAATCTTAAACAAAGAAGGGAGACAACACAAGTTGCATTACTAAGGGCCCTTTAAAACCCATTCTCCCCTACAGTGCAGAAGCCCTATTACCCAGCTCCAACAAAAGCTCATCCGCTGCCTGCACTGTCCTAATGTTATACATCTTATTATTATGCATAACTTTTAACGCTGCGGGAAATGTTATCTTCGCTGTAGCGCCCACCCTCCTGAAAGCATCTAAGCGCCTACCTAGTTCCCACTGTCTCTCAAGTGTGACCCTGGCTAGGTCTGATCTTATTTGAAAAGAGAATCCCTTCCCTGATAGAAATTTCTGTTTAAGGGCTTGATTGAGAATTTGTTCCTTGAGGGCATATGTGTGGAAGTTAATCAGGATCTTACGAGGGTTAGTCCTTTGTGGATTGTGTTTAAAGGGTTCTCTGTGCACCCGTTGGATGTCAGTGGTGAGCTCCTCTATTGAACATCCTAGGCTCAGTGAATCCTTCAAAAGCTGGACCATGAACTGTTTCATTTCAGAACCCTCAGATCCTTCAGGCACATTGAGGACCCGTATGTTACTGCGTCTGGCGTTATTCTCTAACACCTCCATCCTGTCCTGAAGGGTTTGGTCCTCTCTCTTTAACTTCGCTATGTCCTCTTCAACTTTGTCAACATGCAGTGACAATGCTCCCATATTCTCTTCTAGTGTGCCTGTTCTTGACGCCAGGCCCTCTAGTTTGGTATCAAGGGACTCGTAATAACTCCTCATCTCCGCTTGGTTAGCCGAGGACTCCTCAAACCCCCTCTTTATATCTTGGGAAAGTGCAGAGAACATTGCCATCAGTGACTCTGCTGTGATGCCAATTGCGGTATCTATTTGTATTAAACTAGCAGAAGCACTCTGTGCAGGAGTCTGCGATGGGAGCTCATTTCCAACTTTGTTTATTATGGGGCATTCACCTCTTGTTCCAGTTACCAGCTCCTCTATAGGTTCAGCAAAAATCGTAACGGGAGGCTCCAGCACCATCTGTTCTTGCCAATCAGGACCGTTACCGCCCCTTGGGCTTCCGGCGCTGCTCATGTTCATGTTCATATTCATCCCCTCCTCAACCAAATTTGAGGCTGATGATAAACTGTTTGCTGCAAGTAATACACTCCCATTTCCTAAAGAGTCCAAAATACAAGCGGGGAATTCAGTTTGAGGCTTTACAGGCACTGTAGGCATTGTAGGTTCAACACCTTCATATGCTGAGGGCGGGAGGGTAGTTGTGCCCAAATCTGGATCAGTAGATGGAACCGAAGACAAGCTCAATGTAGGAGGAGGGTCTAAAGCAGCATCATGTTCCATTGCAAGCGATGGGCCAGCATATACGGCATCGTTGAGGGCTGCCATTTCCTGGTTCTTAGAAAGGCGTAACACTTGCAGCAAAGCCTTAAAATATGAGCGCATTGATGGTGTAATTTTAGAACCTAGTTCTGTAACAACGGATCTCTTAGTAATTGCCTTGGTTTTAGCCTTTAGTTTAGCAGTGTTTGAGCGAGTGCCCTTACTCTTCACCTCTGTTGTTAAAAAAGAAGATCCACTTTCCTTCAGTGCTGGTTCCTTAATTGAGGGGGTTACTGGCACTTTCCCACCTCTCTTACCACCTTGCCCCTTAGACCTAGTCTTAATCTGAGTGGGAGAACTCAATTCTAGGCAGCCGACCTCTTGGGGGTCCCCCCTATCGCTGCTGAAACACCCTTCCACCGCTTCGGAAGCCACTCTCCCAGAAGGCACTGATGCTAACAACTCACCCCTTCTGTTGGAAATGCCACAAGAAACTCTCACCAAGTTTCGGGCTCTCCACCCCCTCCTCAGCTCCAGGGCTGCTGCCGACCACCGCCGCAGTATCACTGGAGGAAGCTCGCTCCTCAAACCAGCGTGCAGCGTCTCCTCACCTCTGCCGACTCCGCCGACTCCAACCACATCAAAAGAGTTTACCGCGGCTTCGAGCACAGACGCCGGGTCAAAGAGATTTGCCGCCGTATCGTAATCACCGACCCGGGGCGCCGACACCGAAACCTGGAAGACCGCCGCAGTTACGCGGCCGTTGCAGCAGGGCATAGACACGGTGGAAAGACTCCCGCTTCTGAGGTATACCATTCAATTCGAAATCTGCAGGCTTTTACATTTCTACAGTTGAAACGCACAGCGGTGGTTTAGAGCGGTGTATTATCTCGATGAGTGCCTCTCATTAATTAAACTGGTCAGGTCGAGTCAGGCTGGGTCACCGGGTAAAGTAAACAGAAGCCCGCATCACGGAGCACCACGGCAGCTCAGCCGTCTGCCGCCATGTTCTCCCGAACTTGAGAAATTGTTGAGAAATTGTGGAGCTTCCAATTGTCTGATTGTAGAAAGACATTGGGGAGTTGAGTGTGAAGTTGAAGTGTGAAAGAGGGTAAAGAAGATAATGTTTGGGTGCCATTGTCTTGGAGGTGATGATAGAGGCCAAACAATGAGATAATCTGTTATGTTATGTAATGTTATGTTGAATAATGTTGCGTTAAGTTGTGTTATGTTGTGTTATAGTATGTTATCTTATGTTATGTGGTGTTACATTTATTTGTATAGAGCACAACTTCGAGGGAGGGTATCCAGGCACCGAAGCAAGAGCTGCAAGGGCCAAGCCACTACCAGGGCTAGGTGAAGAGCCTGGTGTTCGGTTTCTTGTGGAATTTATAAATCTGAGGCGGTGGCTTAGATGTGAAGGGGCAGGTCATCCCAGGCTTTAGAAGAGAGGTAGGAGGAGCATAACCATCGGATCTGGTTCTGCATAAGGAGGTGGCTGCTAGGTTTGTGGAAGTTTATGCGGTTTCAAAGTGCGTATGGCCAATGTATGGCCAATGTTGGGTAAGGCTTTGTATGTGTGTGTGTGTGAGGGGTATAAAGAGTACTTGTTTATGGATTGGGAACTAGTGGAACTCTTTGTGGTGCCTGGTGATGTGAGTGGAGGATGGGAGGTTGAGGGTGAGCCTGCTGAGTCTTTAATGGTCTGTAGTCCTCTGGTCAGTTGAGCACTGATTCCGGCATAGAGTGTATTGTCGTAGTCCAGCTTGCGTGTGATAAGGGCTTGGGTGACAGTTGTGCAAGAGTTGGTGGGTAGGCTTTTGATGATTTTCCTGAGCATCTTGACTGTGTGGAAGGAGAAGACGGAGAAGAAGACGGAGATTGCGTTCACTTGGCGAATTGGATATCGATTCCTATTCCACGGTTCTTTATATGGGTTGCTGGGAGAGGTGTGGGTCCGAGTTTAGCAGGATGCCTGGTGGAATTCTAGAGTGAGGTATCTTTGCCAAAAAAGATTACTTCCTTCTTGTCTTTGTTGACCAGAGGTTGAAGTGGGACTGATTGGAGGGGCACAACGCGCCCATACTTTTTAAATTTAGGCAAAATCATTTCCCTACTGTTGTGAAAAGACAACCGTCCCGGAATGATCAATTCCAATAGTTTAAAGGCTTCAACTGAAGTGTCAGGCAGGGAAACTCCTGTGCTGTGAAACCGTAACCGTGCAGACAGCCAAACAAGAAACAAGTGTTCTTGTCAGGGTGCCTGCTTGCCTGAAAGAAATGTAAATGTGCATAACTGGTTAATCTGCAAATGTAAAAGGTGCTTGGAAGCCAGTATTGACTTAATTTGATGGAATCACTTGTAGCTTCCTGATTATACAGATGTATTCTTTTTGAGTGGTAGTGCAAGCGAATTACCAGCTGAGTTGGGAAGTGTTTTCTTTTATTGGACAGTTATAGAAAACAAATTGCACTATGTACTGTCTGAATATTACTAAAATCTATATTTTGGAAGCACCTTTTTATCTTAAACCTCAATGCACATTTTGACATTTTGAAGCTGCTTATCTTATATTCTGTGTAATTCAAATTTAAAATAATGACTTACATATTCCTAGTGCCTTCTGTCACAGGCTGGGTCATCATAGCACTAAAAATACGCAAGTCGCTGTTCTCCATTGAACCAACCAAGAGTAAATTCTGTGTTTCTCAGGTTACACACATAGACCTCTGCAGTGCATAAACAGAGATTTCATAAGTACTACATTGCATTTCCCACTGAGTATTTTAATTTGTATCTATTTTTCAATTAAACTGCATTCTCTTATACGTAGTTACCAGAAGGTGAAAGACCAGAAAAACTTACAGAATAGTTTGTCTTTTTAGACACCTTTGACCCCACCTCAATGCTCACTGACCCCATCCCCTTTGTATTCAGCATCAAAGTTCCCAGTCTTTTTTTATGCACTTTAAATGATGATGTTGACCTTGAGGCAGTTGTTTTTCATTTATGTGGCAGGCAGAGAAATAAGTCCAGTTTTGTTGGAAAGGGAAAGTGTGAGTTGGGTGTCGTCAGTGTAGGATATGATGTTCAATCTGTGTGTCTGGGTGATGTTGGCGAGTGGGGTCATGCAGGCGTTGAACGGGCGAGGCTGAATGAGGAACTGTAGTGTGGCGAAATAAAGATGCAAAGTAGTTTCCAGATTTAAAAGAAGGTTTATTCCCAGTAAAAGGACCTGGTGGAACTTCGCAGATGAGTTTGACGACATCCAAGGTGAAGGAGGTCAGGCTCACCGACTGGATGTGGCCCGTAAGGAAATAGCAAATCCAGCAAAGTTCAGGTCCTTGGATGCCAGCTTCAAGCAGTCGTTGGAACAGGATCTCACCCAGGCTTCTGCTTTAATGGGGAAGAGTATGGGGCCAACAACTTTACAAAGGTAATCCTTGCGAAAACTGCGCATGCTCATGCGCAGTCTTCGCAAGAATTACCCAGAGACGGCGAGGAGGAGGAAGAGAGCAGCCCGGGCACTGCGCAGTACAGGTAAGTGGTTTTTATTTTACTTTTCATTAAAGTCTAATTCATTGTTAATAGGGGGGTGGAGACGGGGGCTGGCCATCTCCGCTGCGCTGCGGAGTGTGCAGAGATTTGCCTTCTCCACGGAACGCGGAGTAGGCAAATTTCTGCACACTCCGCGGGCAGAGCGGAGTTCTCTGCCCGCGGTTAGCCACAACTGATGGCTGGGTTTGCTTGCCTCCACCTGCTCTCTCAGTTCAAAGTAGAGGGTAGCCTATTTTTCTGGTTACTCCCTTGCTTCAGGATTTACACGACAAATGGGCAATGGGGCAAGACGAAGGTGGCTGGAGGGAGAGGAGAGGAGAGGCTGGCCAATATTTTTTTCAGGAATGATTGTACCATGGAGGGGTTGGCAAATTGCAGGTAGATGCACAGTAGTAAGAGGTGTGTCTATTAGGGGAAAGCCACAAGAAAAACACGGTAATGGATAGAATGCTTGAATCAATCTCAGCCGCTGGCAATTGCTTGAGGTTGTATCACAAGGCATTGTTTTTCACCCACCATGCCACCTCAGTTTCGAGTCCCACCTATATGCTAATTAGCATTGACCCTGTTCTTCATGGGAACAGCCCAGCACAAACTACCAAGCCAGGTCCTCCCTGAACCAGAACACAAGCAACCTAGGACCGGCTTCGCCCTGGTAAGGGCTCATCAGCCAGGTATAGCTTGATTCCAGTGGCATAGTGAGGAGGGTGCCATCTCTGGGCATACCCTGTGTACTTAGGGTACTTCACTATGTTGCCCTAAGTGGGATGTGTATGCCCAGACGTGAGTCCTGTGAACACTGTGTCACTGGAACCAAGCTGTACCTGGCAGATGAGCCCAATGGCGAAACCGGTCCTCGGTTGCTTGTGTTCCAGTTCAGGAGGACTGTTGCCATTGGAGCAGGGTCAAGGCTGATTTCTTATAGCTGGGTCTAAACAAAGCTAGTGTGGTGTGCAAAATGTCAATGGGCTGGTATGCAACCTGAGGAATTACCAGTGGCTGAGATAAATCTAAGCATTCCATCCATCACTCTTTTTTATACTTTACTATGTCGCTCAAAATGTGACAGGTATGCTCAGAAGTGGGTCTCATGCAGACTGTCTCACTGGAACAAAGCTAACCTGAGTCCTTTACAGGCCCAAGTAATTACCAGTGGCTGAGATAAATTCAAGCATTGCAACCATCCCTTTTTGTGTACTTTAGTATTTGAGGAAAGGGGCAAAGGTTTCATCATTGAAGGGCCGGAGTAGATAGATGGGGTGCACCAGGGGCGGGTAGGTTTCAGTTGAAAAGAAGAGATGGTTGGTGCAGTGGTTATGCGAGCAGATCACTTTTTCCATAGGGTCCCTTTCTGCATTCTCAGCAAACGTTGCATAAATTACAGGTGTGATAGCAAACTCGTCAATTGGATGTGATTAACAGATGAGATGAGAAAACATTTCTGTACTGATGTGAAAAGCACACGGGGTAGCAGTTCCAAACAGCAGAAGACAGATTAGATTAATTATCTCTAAAGTCAAATATTAACACACTCGTTTTCACCAACATCCCTCCCAGGATCCACAAGAAGGCGCGTGCTTCACTGCTTCCCTGTATATTTGAGATGGTAGTGTGAGGCCTTTCATACAAGGCACTTGAATGGTACTCCTATTAAGTGCAAAACAAAAAAAACTCCTTTTCCTGAAAACGTTTAGAAAATGATCTTTACGAAACCACGTTTCCATCCACATCAAACTCGAAGTACACCAGCAGAAGGCACCTCTATCTTCCGTTCCAGTCTTAGTATTTGTCGAATATTTAAAGTTCTTTTAAACTTTGCAGTGGTTGCATCCACTGAGACTGCTTCAGAGAGAGTGCCCGTCTCTGATGGCCCGACTCACAATTAGTGAGGCCCTCCTAGTACAAAGTGCAGTCTTTGGAGCTCCTTCAAACCTGAGATGGTTCACCTTACCTTCACCTCTGAGCACTAACAGGGAGAGCCGAGCCAAGAGTCTGACTTGGTTCTAACCTAACAGCCCATGCACGAGCTTAGTTTTAAACATATTTTGCATTTAAGTATGTAACAAACATAATGTAAAATATGACAGGGTCTCTTAAAAATTCCAAAAAGTGTATTTCTTTAACAGGCTTAAGCGTTTCACCATAGTACATCAGATTATATACCAGCATTAAGAGGTACTTACATAAGTGGTACTTTATGAACATGAATTTAGAAACATTCCTGCTCTGCGCCCTGGCCACAATGCTATTTATGATGCAAAAGCAAGTCAGTATTAATTCTCTTTATATATGTAGCCTAGATTCTGTTTTTTGGAACAGTCCTATAGTCTATTAAACAAAACACAGTGTTTTTATACAGTGCACATCTTGAACTCATGTATTTGAAGGGCCTCTCGTGAAGGTTTTGTGAAACAAAATATTGGACTAGGATCTTACAATGTGGTTAAAAGGGGAATTCAGAATTGATTGCTGATTTTCTGGTTCCACTCTGCAATTCATTCACTAAATGGGCATCTTTATCAAGGTGCTTTTCGCATTAAATGTTGATGCTTTGTATTTCATTCTTGGTGCATGAGTTTGGACCGTCCATAGCAGACAGAAGCCTCGACTGGGCTCGCTTAGTGCTTGAGGTTCCCAGAGGACCTTTAGCTGAGCCAGAGATCTAGCTTCAGATGTTAGTGGCTCGCCAACCTCTACTGACCACAAGCAGCATTGGACCTCCAGACCACTCTCTTCATTACTTGCCCGTGCTGTAAATGCTCGAGTGGTGTCAAGTATTAAAATAGCTCTATTTCTTTCGCAACAAAGGAATAGTGCAAGAACTTCTCTGCAGGGTGTGAATCTTATAGTGGGAGAGTGCCAGCACTCCTCGATAGCAAACAGGTTAGTATCCAGGGCCGGCTTTAGAGTGATGCGAGTGGTGCAGCCGCACCTTGTGCTGAGCTCAGTTGGCGCTGTCTTTAAAAATAGCTTGTGCGTTTCAAAACACCTGTTGCAGAGTTCTTTATTTGTCCAACAGTTTTCGGGCAACATTAAAAATGTCACAATAGATCTGATGATTAATGTTTCTGCTGGAGAGAGAAAGGTTTTGTCTAGTGGTCGTTTTGATTCATCATAAAGTAGCCCAGAAGGTTAATATGCCTGCTGCAAAGAACGTGTACGATGCAGGTCACAGAATTGTATTTTATGTGCGCAGCTCAGTCGGGTACTGCTTTTGTCATAGAGATACCTTTTGTTACTTGCAGTTCATAAATTATAATCCTAATATAGCACAGTGAGCTGTGAACAGTCATCAAAAAGCTGTATGCAAACTGCATGGTATATGTTAGAAGGTTATGTTTTTCTCCAGCCTTTTATTATTCTAATATTGCAAAAAAGGGTTTGTTTGGGTAGAAATATCATTCTTATTAGAAAAGCTAACCACTGTGGTAGGTTTAAATCCTGGGTTTGTGCTTCTCCAGACCTAACACTCCTAAAATATACTGCCTGCTAGTATGGATGGCATGATTCCTACAGCTTGTAATCCTCATGTTCTTATGTATCATGTCCTATAGACTGATTTACACAAGTTTGATTAATTATCTGTATAATGTGTGTGTGATATAAAGTGCTCTGACACCCTACACTGGTATAAGTAGCGCTACAAAACAAATGTAATGCATGTGAGAGAAGGACAATGGAGAGTTGAGGGGCACTGTTGGAGGGTGGTAGGTAGGTAATCTGCGGAGACGAGGGTCATTGGGTGTGTGGGGGACAAAAAACAAGATTTCTGCGTGGGGGCGCCACCAGCTTGCCCTGCAAGTACATTGTAACAGTGAGTATTTGAACTTCTATAATTCCATTTCAATTACTGGTTATTGGTTACTCTGTTAGTAATAGAGGCCGCAGATCCTAGGCCACAAGCCCAAGATAGCTCACATGGGCCCTTTGCCTCTAAGAAGGGCTTATACCCCAGACTGTTCTATGGACCACTTGAGGATCATCAATGTGAACTGGAGCAGTAATAGGCAGTCAGTGTACACAAGCCATGACTGGGGGAGGACCTGGCCATGGACTCTCTGAATTCAAATCCCTTGCACTGCTGTATTGTGCACCCACCCCATGCAGCCTGGGAATTATTACCTAGACTGTGTGGTTAAAAGGAAACTATTGTTAATAAATGTCACTCTCACGATATTAATGGAAAGTTTTCAACCAGATTGAAGTGGATGCTGCCTGAATCGTCCATTATGGACATAAGGTAGTACAGCTAAAGATTATTGAAAAACTAAAACCCAAGGTGCTTGAACCTGCGTATGGTAAGAGGACCTGAGGTCAGTGATATTAGTCAAATAAGAGTGGGCTATGGGGTCTCAGCTTCTGAGACCAAAATCACAGTCTTGTAGACTTTCAAGGCCTAAATCCCTACCCTCACACAGGCTGGAATGTCTTTTAGGAATTTCTAGATGTTTTCCCTGTTCTTCCACTCTTTGGTCAGACTTTTATAATCCGCTCCTAAAATGTTCACCTCATTCATGTTGCAAGTGAAGGAACATGGGGGAGAGTGCAGCACTTCCCAACGCAGCTGTATTATATAGAATCTGTGTTGGTACCAGTGCCGGCCGGCACGGCTTGCGGGGGGGGGGATGGGCGTGGAGGAGTTTGTGGCGTGGGCTTCAATGTAAAAAAGAAATAACACTTACCTTGCCGCTGGGTCCTGTGTCGCTGCTCCTGCTCTCCTGCGTCAGACTTCAGAAACAGGAAACAGGCAGCCAGGCTCCCTCCCCTAAGCCAATCACAACTTTGCAATGCAGCGTTTTGATAGGTCTGAGCGCCTTGAAACGGTGCTCAGCCAGGGGCTGGAGGGCTGGGCATGTTCTCTATGCTGGCTGTAAGGCAGCCTGCATGAAGAACAGGGAAGTTTTGGGTGATCCCAAGAGGGCTGACCAAACAGTCATTGTGCACTTAGGAATAAGCAAACCACTCCTCCCCTGCTCTACAGCCCCGCCCCCTCACGCAAAGCTGCCTCGACAGGAGGACAAAAAAAAAACGATAATAACATTATGTTTTAAGCATTTTATTTTTCCCTTTCTTAACTGCTGAAGAGTAGTGGGGCGATGATCCTCCGACTTAGTGGAGCAACCGCCACTGGCTGGCACCAATAATGATCTGCCCTTTTTAAAGCCTTGACTCTAGCTTTGGTAGGCTTCTCCTTCCAATTACAGGACCCATAAGTGATTTCCAATCATATCAAGATCTAAGGTTGAGTCTCATCTTTGGTCAACACCAGCCATCATGGATGCCAGCAGCGCTGATTCCGTCCTGCAGTCCCGCTGAAAGCCAGACTGACAGCTAGTAACTACAGTATCTTCCTCTTGCTTACAATTAGAGGTTTGATAGAGACCAGTTGCTGGCAAGATCAAATGGAGGGCCATTGACCTTTTCTGGGGGGTTAGGGGGTGGGAGACCTTTACCCGCCATTGCCAACTTGAGGGGGCAAATGCCTTCTCTCGGAGGATCAATGAATTGTCAGTCCCCCTTGTAGATGGTATTCTCTGGAGTTTTGTTATTCGATGTGGAGGAAGAGCTTCTGGTTTATACAAGACTGAAGCAGTCTTGCTACGCAGTGCTATACAAATCTTTATCTTTAGCATAATATGATATAATGAAAAATGACGCACCATAACATAGCATGACATAAAATAACAGAAGATAACATAACATAAAAGAACATAACCTTTGTAGCTCGACCAAACACCAAGGACCAGCTAAAGATAACTTGATGTGGAGGGAAGTGCATCCAACTTTCTTAATTGGTCCGAAGATGGTAAAATGTTTGACTTCAGCAACTCAATCTTCTTATGAAAGAACTTGGTTACATTCTGTACCGTCGCAAATCACCAGGGGAGGGAGCGTGCATACACCTAAGTGGCCTTTGCTCTTCATAACTATCAGCCCCCTCAATCAACTTGTTATATTTTTATATTCCTGCTGAAAGCAACAACGCTTATATTTTATCTCTATCTTTCCTCCACTTTTCCACATTTTCTCTCACCATTCTTAAGGTTATTTACAGAGATTTTTCAGTGAAAAGGTGTCACTTCCTCCAGGATCACTCATTAATTTCTAGGAAAAAAATCACACCTTTTCATTGTGAATCGGACCGTGCCTTCTTTTGGAAACCAGGTGTTGTTTTTATTAGAATTAACATCAACTCTTCCATTTGGGGGTTGAGTCTACGACTTTAAATACAGAGGCAGTGATCTACTGGAAATTCATGTCTCTACTGGGCTGTCCATAATTCACTGAATGTTTCCCAGGCCCATTAGCTCACTTCCTCATTTAGATAATATATTTGGTCCTGACTACTTTTTTGTGCTGAATTATTTGTGCGAAAATGATTTGATCGAAAAAAGGAAAAATGGCTAGAGTTTACGTGATGTTTTTGTCGAAAATGATTTGTTTAAAAATATCTCAAGATCATATAACTATAACTACATTGTTTATTATTTAGGCATGTAAAAACCGTATTGCATATTTACCATACTATCAGTCATAAAATCATTTTAAAGTGATACATGATTCTGTAGTGTACTGTAGTTTATAATCTTGTTTACTGTGCAAAATGCGAACTCGGTATTTTGGCACCATTTGGGTTTGACTTTGAACCAGTAAATTTAGAACAGAATCCATCAAAAATCACTTTCGAGCAATTGGGAGAGAGCCCTGTATTTGACATTGGAAGGATCACAAAGTGACTTAGGCGTGCAAAGGAATCCAGAGCAATAGTATTTAAGTACCTCAAGTTCACAACGATTTCTGGAGCAGGTACTGTATTAATTACATTGAGCTAGCTATCTAGTGTAAAACCTTTTCAGTTGAAAGCCAGTGTCTGAGATAAATGTACACCATTCGCCGGAGCCAAAAAGTGGAAATGTGAACAGGAGGGCGGCATTTGTGCTGGTTTCCTTCTAGGGCTCGGGACAAAGTCGTGCAGTGGCCTGAGATGTGACGTCGCCCCCAGGCAACCAGTCCTTATGGAAAACTTCTCCATTTCGCAGTAATATAGATGGGTTGGTAAACTGTGCCTTTCTTCCCTCGGAACGTCTCAACATTCGGAGCGGCTCGCCGAGGCCCAGACGGATTTCTTTAAAAGGCAGAGAATTTTTAGATTTCACTTGCACTGCTGGCACCGGCTGGAAGGAGACAGAGCGCACCCGCCGGTAAACACGGCGCTCCGGGGCGCCTCTGTCCGGGGAGACACCGAGCCAGACCGTCTGCCTTATCTGCGGCTCCCAATCTAGGACACTTGTTTTCTTAACAAGTGAAAACTCTTCACTCGAGAACTCTCAGCTCTTCTGAGGCCGCGGTGTCTCTCTGTCTGTCTTCACTTGACAGCGCTAATTGCGGTCTGGGCTGTTGCCCTCTGTCCCCAGGCGTGTGTACACAGGATCTTTTACTCTCCATGAAACCTCTAATGTTGAATGTTCCTTCCTCCGCTAATTACCTCTCGTTCTCGTCCAACTATCCATAGGTTCTCTCATTTAAACAGAAACGATTGTATCCCTTCTCACTTTAGTTGGTTGTCTCTCATACTTAATTCTAACTTTTGCTTTTTGCCGGGCTCAGTTTGTATAAAAAAAAGTTTGGGAGCCAAAAGTTTTGTTCAGAAGCCCACAGCTGGCGTTATCAAATGCAGGGGTTGTGTATACCAGGGCTGCTTAACCTTGTTTTCAACTCATGCCTCTTTCATACACCATGAGGCACCCCATCACCTTCATCTCACTCTTTCAGGTTCTTTTTCATTCATGCTTTCTCCATTTGTCGTTGTTTTCCATCTTTTTCTTCCTCTTTCTTTCTCCTTTTTGTGTTTTTTCCTTTCTTGCACTGGGTAAAAGTCCGATGAGGAGAAATGAGTGCCATTCCCCCATAAATAAGTGCTGGTGGGCCACACCTGCCAGCACCAGCTCAAATTAAGCACTGGCTCATTGTCGTTCCGGTTCTCTGTCCCTTCTCTTTCTTGCTCTTTCATTTTTCTGTTTCACTGGTGATGTGCGTGAGAGAGATAGTTTATGGTGACCAGAAGCCCTGGATTTGCCTGAACAGTCTCAGTTTTTGGCTTGCCGGCATTATGTTGCTGTTAATTGCCTAGTAAAACACCACTGTCAAGCCAGTTTACATTTCCCTACGTATGTACAGCACCACTGAAATTTAAAATGGACATCACTTGAATATGCAATGCACAGTTTCTAAGCTAGTTTGCATTAGGCCCCAGTATTTTAATCCATTTGTTCCACATTTCAAACAATATTATGCCACTTTCTACATTTCCCCCCAACAGTGGGGTCGATTAGGATGGCGGTGAATCCGCATCCTCCGGGCCGGTGGAAGCCACCACCGGCCTGGAGGATGCAGATTCACTGCCGCGGTCCCTGTAAACACCACCCGCCAGATCAGGATGGCGGTAGGATCAGCGGCGGACGGCAGGTCCGTCCGCCGCTGATCCGCGGGGTTTAGCCTGCTATTTGGTGGCGGTGTCTGCAAGACACCGCCAGCCATATTAGGAAGCATGTGTAAACATGCTTTTCCACAGCGGTTTTTCCGCCGTGGAAAAGCATGTGGACCTTTGCTTCTGGGGGGGACCTTGCCGGCCCCCAGGGTGAAGGGGGGGTGGGGGTGCACATGTTGGGTACCTATGGTACCCCCCTTCATTTGCATGCACAAAGCGGCAGGCACCGCGCGGTGCCTGCCGCTTTGTGCATGCAAATGCGATGCATGCATTTTTAACATTGCGGCGGGTGCTGCTTGAAGCAGCACCCGCCGCAATGTTAAAGATACAGGATGTGACCGCCAGGGTGGCGGTCACATCCTAATTGGCATGGAGGGAACGCCGCTGCCCTTGCGGACGGTCCCTCCACGTCCGTCCGCCATCCTAATAGACCCCTATGTAAGGTACCACTGTTAAACCAGTTTCTAAATTGCTTTTCTAGTTTGTGAAGCACTATTAGCAAGACAATTTCTATATCTTCCCATAGCTGGAAAACACCATGGCAAATACACCCTCCTGGACATACCCACTGAAGTAGACCTCCCCAGGATGAAACTACTATTCTGTAATTTGGGCCCAGTGATGCCTAAGAGGGACCTGGCCACATACTGGGGTGCCTCGGAGGTACCGACCTTAAGGGAATGGAAAAGGGGGGGAGGGGCTTGTGTGGGTTTTTTCATGGTGGCGGAAAAGGATTCGTATCAAACCAGGGGCTGCCTCTGCACGTTTCACAAAACTTGGGTTGTTGGATTCGATACTATGATTTAGATATGTATGACGAGGCAACTGAAGTCTTGTCACCTCGGCATTTTTTATCCATGTCTCATGATTCCCTGTGCTTGTCTAATTGTTTTTATTGTACTGCATATTAGTAAGATGTTATCCTCCACTTCTGTGGGGATACCTGACATGCAATCTCCCTTCCGCATGGTGTTCTGTATGTGTTGGACACAAGTTGGTGCTCTTTTTTGCCATGACTGTCTAAAACCAAACACATCTAAAAACAAGTAAAACACCATGGCACCTCAGTTCCTTCATTAGGCACTATACGTAAGAGCGCCATTGACAAGCTATTTCCATATTTACCTTTACATGGTGATCATTGTAAGCCAGTCAAGCGAGCTTCAATGTATCTCTTTTACCCAGGCCAGTAATAAGAACTGCTTTGATTTTGGTGAATGGAACTCTCTGAATTTATTTTGTGAAAGGCTGGGTTAAACCTCCTTGGTGTAATGCAGCCCGTGGGAAAATATCAATCAAACAAGTCTATGAGGATGGTAGAAGGAGAATTCGAGATTTGTGATTTGTACCACTCTGTTTTGGTGTCTTCTTTCGAATGAGAACTGATTTGATAGTTAAAGGCTGACATATGATCAAAGATAATACATGTAAATGGGCAGAATGAGTACCTGGGCAGTGTTGCCACCAAAGTAGTAATCTAGTGCTGTGTGAGGTAAAATACACATTCAGTGAGACAACCTGGGTTTACTTTGTAGCAATTACACAGAAAATACAAATTTTCCTTCCAGAAATGGTTGTTAAGTATGTAGACACCAACATTAAAGTTGTAAACTAACTGGTAAAGGTCACAAAGCAATGTAGTAAAAAGAAGAATTAAGACAACATTGGGTAAGAGAACCAGAAGATATGACACTTTTAAAAACAAATAAAAATACTCTCCAATGAACAATGGGGGTGTTACAGTCACTGTGGCTTTGTGGGTTTACTCTAGCATTAAATACGAAAAGAAATTACCAGGAAACATTTCTGTCTCACACAGGCTGGTTCATCTTGTTGTCCCCAAACTTGCCAGGTGGCTGATTATCTTCCACATGGCTACTCCTAAAGTTCCCAAATTGAAAGAGATAGCTTCTTGGACATCAGGGCAACAAAAGCAGTGAGAGGGTCAAGGAGTCTCTTTAGTCCGGGCCGTAGCACAGGTGCCAGTTCCCACTGGTCTGCTTAGTCTTCTGTAAAGATATCCTTCTTGTTGATTATGTCCCTTTAATCACAGGAGGACCACTGGTCTCACCCTCGAAAAGCACTCCCCCTTCTTGAGAACAAAGGAAAAGCTGCCAGACCTTGTTCCCCTCCTTCAGACAGACAAAGCCAGCAGGCTCTTCTCCAAGTTCATTATGTTCCTTGTGAAGCCTTAGAGTGGGAAGACTTTCTTAAAGTGTTCTGTAGATAGTGATTAATAAGAATTGTCAATGGAAGTCCACCTCTTTTACAGCATCTCTTCTTGGTTTGCAGCAAAGCGATAACAGAAAACCTTATTTCTGTAGTTTTTCCAAATGGCAGGATCCCAGAGTCATTAGGTAGAGCTCTTTAAGCCTTCCCAAGGACAGGCCTATGAAAATGAGATCCTTCCATTTCATCTAGAAACCCAATGAAGCTGAGTCTTGGCTCTAGAACTCAACATTGCTGGGAGAAGGCCGCCATCTAAGGAAAGATTCACACCAGAACCCAGCTCAGTATAAAAAGGTTCTTTCAAATAGATCCTGTTAGTCCTTTTCAGCGCTTCTCTGCTGTCCCTGGTCACTCTTCTCCCCTCACATTCCTAGATAAATGTCTAGTTAGGAACCTCTCCCTTCCTTCCTGTCAGAGATGTACTGGCCAGCCAAGCTAAGCTAAGGTGAGCCATGTTACACCTAATCAACTGAGCTGGCAATTCACTTCTGTTACTGGAAGAGGGAGAGGCAGGCACAGCTGGTTTACACACTTATTCAGGGCTTAGGCAGAAATTGACACATTTTTATAAACTCATCCTTGCACTATATTCACCACTGTATTTGATATTGTTAAATTTTCCAGCAGAGTGCAATAAATTGAACAAAACAAACTTTTATGTACAAATAGGCTTTCACATTATGAAATAGCTACAGCAACCTGTGTAGTTAAATGGCATTTTTAATATTGTTACTGCTGGTACAAACACCCGTCTTATTACTTGGCATGAACTACTTCCACCCTTTGTCCCCCTGGGCCTTCTGGGCGACTCCAAGGCACTTCTTACGGGTGATTTGGCCACAACTGTAGGCAGTCTTTTCTACAAGTCAAAACTGTTACTTTTGACAATGATGGCTACGGCCATCTAGGACTGCAATGGCAGTTCTGAAGTCATGCTTTTAGAGCCATTCAAACGGTAATGTAAATCTATGCTGCAACACACATGTGACATCTGACATTTCAGCTACCTGAGCATTTCCTGTACCATATTACTGTGCACATATTAATGTCAGGTATGTCAAATGCAACAACCCAATGTTGTTTTAAAAGGTCTGAGCCTATCCACAGATAGCTGTTTAGCAGTATAGAGTCCAACATAAAAGCAAATCCTGTAAAAACAATGGGGGAACGATGTGAAGAAAACAACAAATTATTGTTGATTAGGATGAGTGTGTGACCTAATGTAATTGGTGATTTGAAAGGCAGACCAAAAAAATAGGAGCCAGTGGCTATCATCGACGTTTTGACTCTTTGAAGTTCAAGCTAGACTGGACTGCATACAAGACTGAATATTGGTACAACCTGAAGAACGACAACCTCTTTTCGCACCTGCAGGCAGGCGGTCACTAGCTGGTTGGGCGCGTCATCGAACATCCTCATATGCCATGGAGTAAAATTCATGACTCTGGTAGAGACTTTACTTTCGAAAAGTGAAACAGAATAAACTTGGGCGATCTTTTTTTTAGGATTTGTAAATTTTAAAAATACAAATTTTATCTTGTTTTTATACAGATGGTCATTTTTATACATGTATACTTTAAGGTTGTGATAAACCAAATAAAGTTAATTTTTGTAATTTTTGACAACCTCTTTTAAGCCTCTGCAGTTGGGGCAAACACATGCAGTGTCTATATTACAGTACATTTTTGCCATATAACGGATATACTGTAATGTTACTACTAGAAGATATTTTTATTGTTCAATTAATTAAAATTGTTACAATATTCTATCAATAAAACAAAAGCTTGGTTAAGAATTCACACAATTATTTAAGAATAAAGTAATCGTTTAAAAAAGATTTAAAATAATAAAAATGACTGTTATGATTATTTTCTTACTGGCAGTAAAATAATATACATAGAATTTAAGAAAGAAAGTTTTTGTCATAGTCTCTCTTTCCCAATGGCCGACTAAGTCCTGTTATAATTCAGTATACAGTTTCAGGAGTAATGTTGTAGGAGTGCACAGCTTCAAAGAAAGTAGGTGAATGATTTTCCCCAGCAGCGGGATAATAGGAATATTTTTAAAAAATGCATGACAATACAAGTGAGGTACCATTATAACTGCAGGGTATTACACATTTATTGCAGTAAAACACTAAAGGAACTGGAGGTAATACTGAGCAGTAACATTATTCTTACCAAGATTTAAAACTAAAAAAGTCACCACAAGATTTATACACTTAGAACTACTGATCACCAAGAGGGCGATATCAATGAGATGGAAGCCTGCCAGCTCCACACATTCCTGAATGTTTAATATGCTAATAACAATTATTGGAAAATGACAAGGAGGAAAGCCTTGATAACTTGTTGCTTGATTTGCTTCTATACACAGGTATTGAAAAGCATTTTGTGGCAAAATAGGCATTCAGAGTCTTATTTAAAGACCAGAGAGATATCGCCAGTGGATGAAGAGTAAGGTGCTTATGTATAGATTTTCTGAACACCCTTTATTGCTTTTATATGTAACAGTGGTCCCCAATCAGTTGCACAAGCCATGCTGTGGATTAGGGAGCTTAACAGCTGTTCTCTAAGGGTACTTCTGTAACAAGTCTTGTCTTCTTTGTGATCTCTTCTAGATCGCTTGAAGTTATCGCAGGCCTGGAAAGCAACAGCAAAATATTCACAGTCTATGTTCACGGATTGCTTCAGTTACAGGTAAGGGTTCATAGTCATCTGCCCTCTGGGTGCCATATGAAATGAAGGCACTATCACAGGCAATACATGGTGCTTGGCTCTCACACTCTTTCCACAGTAATGTCCATACCCACTATACCAATAATTGACGTGTCCTCAGCAGACCCAAGCAGGCTGGCTTATCTATGTTGGGTAAGTAGGTCATATGTTGAACGAATTTCACTCATTTTTTATCACAGTGGTTCATGTGGAAATGGTAATGAAATGATTTAGGATAGCTCAGTGACAGAATGAACCTGCAGCAGATATCTGTATATTTCTTAAAGTCAACGAGCTAAAATAAAAAAATAAAAATAACCCAGATTTTGTTTTCGTTCATCAATAAAATAAGAACCTGTTGTGGTGTAGCACATGTTCCTTGTTTGTCACTCCCATTTCCTTTCCGTCCTCCTTTCCTGATTCGCTCAGCCTGCGATTAGAACGTGGTGGTGAGAACCTACAAGGAAATCTCGTTACATGTATTAGATACCGAGAGGTGACTTTGTCAAGACCTAAAATAAAGTGCTCTTCTACTTTTCACATTTGAAGCTTACCAGTGTCTTCCTTTCTCTGCGACACTGATTTTGGCAACGAGGAAGAGTATTGACATGCGCAGTTGTTTTAATGGGTCGATTGGTCCACTACTCTGTCACTCCGTGTTGCTCTTAATGAAGGGGATGGCGTTCGACCTGCAATCCTGAGAAGAGATAAGGCCACAATCTTCCACCTGGTAATAGCCCTGCCTACTAATAGATGAGAAGACAGAGTGTTGTGAGGTGACCATTGAATACGAGCAAGGTATGGCTTCCCGCTCACATGAATATTGGAAGAGGAAATTTTCTTCATCTCCTCACAAAAGACAATAGCAGCAGTTTGATCCTCATTTTGCACCTCTGCAACCATTTTGTTTTTCTATTAAAAACTGTGCAACGCATGGATCCAAGCTGGAAAACAGACATTTTGATCAGTGAAACTTGCCCACAAATGTTTGATTACACCATAAGCCATTCTAATTTACGACTTTAATATTCAATATCGCTGGTGTTCATAAACAATCCACCATCATCTATCGTATACACTTTTGAAGTCAGTGCTGTGCCATTTTATTGCATATAGTGACAGACATACATTTCCTGCTGAGATGCTACTGCATTCATATGATTGCATCAACATACACTTGGGTCCTCCTAAAAAAATTCTTGAAAATAAAAGGTGAACAGCCTATTCCCTGGAAAGATGGAAAGAGGAGTTTTGTACATACTTAGTGTCAATAGAAGGTAACAGAATGCCAGTGAAAAGGAAAAAATGCATCCTATTACATTTAGTGAGCTGAGAAGGTCAAGAGATATCGGTCGGTTTGCGAATGCAAAACAGGCTTTTTACATGTATCAAACCCCTTTTGCAATTCGGTATTTGAAAGGGGCTTGTTTAGGGTGTCTCTTCCTAATAGTGAATCCTAATGGTATGTTTGAATGTTTTGTGACCGTAATGGTTAATGTGCTTGTTAGAAATGGGGATCTCTGGTTGGTTAAGGCTTGCGCCAAAGCCAGGCAGAGACCACCACTCTAGTCAGGGAAAGGGAGTTACACGCCTAAGATAACCCCTGCTCACCCCCTTGGTAGCTTGGCACCAGCAGTTAGGCTTATCTCGGTGGCGATGTGTAAAGCATTTGAACAACACACACAGTAACAACACACTAGGAACACCACAAAAGGAACTCCACACAAGGTTATATAAAAATAGCCTTTGTATTATAATAAAAACACATCAGATAGTAATCACACAATATAAACTGTGCCAACTGGCTCGGGCAATATTTATAAGGGATTCTTTACACAGGACAGGGCCACGTGGGCCACTGTCAAAATTAGCACTTGGTAACGAAATAGTAAAAAGTAAGAATACATATGAATTTAGAACACAGCCAGTAATCACTGGCAGACACTATACTCAGCGTCAACCTGTAATATAAATCAGAACAGGCATAGTAACACATAAGGCGAGAACTCTATTCTGCGCCAACCTCAAAGGCAAAAATAGGATAAACCATAATCTCCTAAACATCAGGAAATACACTTAATCACATAACCTGCAGTAGGGAATAAATCAAATCTAGACCACAGTAGATAATTAAAACATAAGGATAAAACCTAAGTATCACAAAAGCACATCTGTGAGCATAAATCAAGGTGCATGAATCATTCAACAAACATTACATTTCCTAGCACCTATATAAATGACCTTAGGGCCTTGCGCCCTATAAAACTTAATAGTCCCCAGGGCCAACTGGCCATCTATAAAGGGCTAAAATGCCCTCTGTCCATAAAGTCAGGGCTGCTGTCTAAACAGCAACAGTCACGGGGCGCACTTGGCGCAAACCTAAATGTGGCACCTGCCCACTACTTGCTGGGCAGCTGGGAAGATCAATGAAGGCCTAAACGTTGGAGCTGGCACTAAGTGCTGCACAGCTGTGCAGGCCAGGGTAGGGAGAAAGGAGTGTGTTTCACTCCTGGATAAAAGTACATGTCCCCCCTAGAAGAAAGATGAACCTAAACGGTGCAGCTTCCCACTAATTGCTGGGCAGCTGGGAATCGGCAAACTGCGGCATGGGCTCTCAGTAGCCCTTTAGATGAATTGCGCAAAATGGTGGAGCCCTCTAGGCTGTAGAACAACATGTGCACTCAGGGAGCGCACTAGCGCTTTAAAATGAAATATGCCCCCAAAGGTGGGAAACATGGGCCCTGAAACACTTGGCGCCTCGTTGGAGCCACGGAGGCTCTGGGGTCTATGGTGCGGAAATGCGGGCAGTGCCCCGGGCCCCTCGGGACCCGTTAAACAATTAGGGCCAGTCCGGAGCCACCCATAGGCTCTCAAAACAAAGAATGCGGTCAATGCAGGAGCGGCCCGCTGCCAAGTGGGGCCGCTCTGACCGGGGACCTCTGCCAGGCACCCTCGAACACGAGCGCTGCTCACCTGGCTTCTGCGGTAGGACGGGTCTCCTCCTCGTCTGGGCTGTAGATGCTGCTGGTCTCCTCTCTCGTGCAGCGGCATGCGGGGCTCTCCCACTCATGGGAGCCCTGCTTCACCAGGTCCTTGGTTCACCCGGTCCCCCATCTCGGGACCGGGACTTAGAGAATGGAGCCCGCAAGGCTCTGCACGGCTTCTCCCCGGCCGGGGAGAAGCGGAAGTGGAGCCCGCGAGGCTCCGGCTTGTGTTGCCGGCCCCACCCACAATCAGGTGGCGGGTCGGATGTCGGCTTCCCGTGTTGCCGCGGCCATACTGCAGGGTAGGCACCTGCTTTTATGGCATACAAATAGCAGGCAAAATGTACACAGCGCTCCCAGGGCGCTAGATGCAACCAGGGTCCTGAAATAAAGAGGGAAGCACTCCCAGGGTGCTAAAAAGATGCAGCAAGGTCCTGGGGCAAGGACATGGCAAACGTCAAAAGGGTCCCAGGGCAAAGCAAAGTCCCCCACTCAGCCCAGGCAGGCAGAGGGGCCCCCCAGAAGTCCTCCAGGCATCCAGGGGCTGGGCAGAGCCCAGGGAGGCAAGCCTTCCCCTGAGCTCCAGCAGCAGCACGCCCCTGGTAGTTTCAAGTCCGCAAACAAGAACATTTACTTGGGGTCACAGCCCCTCTTTTATACACAGAAATCCTTTGATGTAGCAGTGTAGGCAAGGAGGAGAACCAGATGCAACTGGTTCTTGAGTACTTTGTTTTTGCTCAGCCCCTCTCTCTATTCACAAGACAGGCCAGGGACATCAGACGCACCACAGGGGGTGAAGCCAGCATTGTGTGGGGAAAGCCCAGCCCTATTTAGGTCCCAGGTGTACTCCTCCCTCACATCACTCATGCTAATCTCAACACTCACCACCAGGGCAGACCCATCATGACTCATGGAGCCAGGCTCACCAGCCAGCTCAAGCCAATCACAAGCCAGACACAAATTACACAAACCTGCCAACATCTAGAAGTGGCACTTCCACACTAGCTCCAATAAATCCGCACATATCATCGCGCAGCATTTAATTTCACGTGTTCACATATACAAACTTGACCTTGCACTCCCCACGCATCAGGAACTATCATGGACACACATATTCCCCATGCATTCCTATGGGAGGGCAGATCAACTCAGCACACACACTCAGAGTGCGCACGCACTTTACACTGGCCCACAGTGCTAAAGTGCGCAGAGGCCTAAAATCACTATCACCATGCCAGAGACTAAAGGCAAAAAGTTTAGGGGTGAGCCTGCCAAAAAGGCCCAAGTCCAATAAGTGGTCGCAAAACATTCGCATTTTACCACCTACTCCAAGTTGGTGGTAAGCCATTCGCAAATTGGAAGGGGTCCCTAGGGGACCCCTTTCCCTTTGGGAATGGTTGTAAAATCTTTTTTTTCAGAGCAGGCATGCCTGCTCTTAAAAAATGAACATTTTTCATTAAAAAACAATGCAACCCGTTTTCCTTTAAGGAACTCTAAATGCATTTAAAAAAAAAAGATTGCTTTATTTAAAAGCAATCACGGACATGGTGGTCTGCTGACACCAGCAGGCCAGCATCCACAAGTTTTGTGCGATTCCTAGGGGGTCGCAAATTGCAATCTACCTCATTAACATTAATGAGGTAGTTCGATTTGTGATCCTCTACGAATCGCTATATGAACTCTTGGAGTTTCATACATTGGAAATTGCGTTTACCTAATTGTGATTCTCAGAAAATAGCAACTAGGTAATCGCAATTTCCAATTTTGATACATGTGGCCCTGAGATCCTTCACACTTAGCTTACTCAAGAGATTATCGTGCAGCCAACAAGGATTGCAGTTATTGCAAAAGAAAGGGGCATTTTGCTAATATGTGCTGTGATGCCAAGAAACAAATCTTTCCAACGATTTATCAAGTTAATGAGGAACCATCAAAAGATGGATGCATTTGTGTTGTTGAAAGTGTGGTGAGGAAGAACATGGCACTTCTGGTGTGTGTTGAAACTGACATGGACTTGGATGGAGTTGTTAAACCTCCTACCTTTACTATTCAAGGTCTTGGGAATAAGAGACTCGAAGAAGTGTGTAATGAAAGCCTCAAAATAACTCTATCACCCACTGCACACTATGTGCATGCTTCGCTTCCCTGTGTTCACCTTCCACCCCCTATGCTCCACACTCCCACTCTGCCAGCATCAATGCTGCCCTCCGTCACAACACGGACCATACTTTTTTGGCTCCCAGGAAAATGTTTGAGAGTATCCATACTGTAGCAGCTCCGTCTGAGCTGATGGTTATTGGAGGCGAATCTGTGGCTGATAGAATAAAGAACATTCAAAGATTTCCATGCAGGAACATTTGGTTTGATGACTATTTGTTTTGTTCTTTTGCTGTTCATCAAAAAAATGTGTATAAAGGGAGATGTGTTGTATTGTATCACATATGGTCTAGCTTATGTTCATTGTTTTCCATTCCATTTTCCTCATTCCCCTTTCTTTCCTGATTCGCTCAGTATGTTCTTAGAACGCGATGGTGAGAACGTTCTTGGAAAAACCGTTAGGGGAATTAGATAGGTAGAGCTTAATGTGTTAAGACATAAAATAAAGTGCTCCTCTGTTTTTCATGTTTTGAGCTTACCAGTGTCTTTCTTTCCGCTTTAACAGTGCCCTTAGGTAATAATAACATCTTTTGATTTAGTTTCCAAATTCCGTTGCATTTGACTTAGTTTTGATTCTTTTTAATTGAGGTTGTTGGTTATGGGGTGAACTATGACGGTACAGTGGATCCTTCTCTCGAGTCATCGTGTTTCTTGTATCCGCAGGCAGGACAGTACACCTCCATCTTTGTGGATAACAGCGCTGGAGCTCCAGTCACCGTCCAGAATGGCTCTGACTTCATGGGCATGCTGATGGGCGTATAGCCTAGGCGCAACGGTGGAGAGGCCAGCGGTGGCGGTGGAAGAGCACGCAGCAGCAGAGTAGAAACATGCAGCACTGGAGGATATGCGGGCAGCAATGTGGAAAGACAATGAGCTCATAGACCAATACAACTGGTTGCCCAGCACAAGACAGATGAGATCCTTTGCACCGCCCTGACATTAACCATGGCTTCCACTTGGAAAAAAACACAGATTTATATGCCACCAACCATGGGGGGTCGTCTCTGTCTCTCATAGCGTCCCAGGAGCCTGCATAGAACACTTTAACTTTTATGAACAGAGCCCAGAGTATTGTTTAAAAACGGAATTGGGAATAAGCTATGATGCATTGGGCCTAAGAACTTCACAAATCACGTGTGTTTATATGCAAAGGACCTACATTTTCAAATATGTATACATATAAATATATATATTTTGGCAGAGTTATACACAATTTAAAAGTGGATCAGCGGTTCGTAGTGATGTCACCGATGCAAGGGTGTGTTCTGGGGACTAGTGAAAAGCAAAGGAAATGTCACTTGAACTCTGGCATGTAAAATAATACAAATTGTGGAAACCCAGGAGGAATCTGACCTTTTTCAGGCTGGAAACTCCACGTTTATTGTTGGGTCTTGGGTTGCCGAGACATTCTAGCGAGTAATCCTTAATGACGCGCTGCACAATTTTTCGCAGTACTTGCTTTTGAGAGGATTCAGAAAGTCTTTGTCCAACATGAATCTCACTTAACATGTCTCGCTTTCCTCATCTGAAATTTAAAGTGGGCAGAAGTATCAGCAGAAATGGGACATTCCATACCACAAGCTTCGACTCAGCTCCAACCATTCAGGAGATACTATTGCACGCGTTGTGCGTTGACAGTCTTTCTGAGTCTCTAATCCCTTGGCCTCTTCCATAAAAGTCCATCAGTAAGAAGACACACAAGCTTTACTTGTCTACATTGCAGACTCTATACTCGCATGCTCAGCAGAAACTCTGACAAGGGTGCAGGATGAATGAGGAAGGATGTCGATATACATTAATACTACACTTTTCTCCTGTGGTCCAGAAGTATGCTCACTACTCCCTATATGGGTACTGGCCTGTTCGAATATTTCTAGCCTTTACTCAGGCTATCCCACTCTGCTCATAACAAATACTACAGTTAGCATCAGTGATATGTTCTAAGAAGTTGTAGTATTGCCATTGTGGGAGATATATTGTCAGGTGATTTCAGCTTTTCTAAGGAGTAAGACCAGGGTTTGGGCTTTCACATTCATGCTTCCACTGTGTCCAATTAATTAAACTGTTACTGTGAGCTTTGTTGTTAACACCTGGTTACATTAGCTACAAGGAAATGTTTTTCCAATACCTTTGGCTTCAATTGCATCATAATATTACAAAACTGCAATGCTTAAAATAATCTGGACAGGAGTGATCACAAACCAGAAAAACATTATTGGATCTTAACTAGATCTTCGGATCTGTCTAACAAAACACAGTGCCACTGTGGGAACACATTCAAGATCTAGAAAAAGTGCTGCTTTTGGTGACAGCAGTGGGATACCCAACCAGGGACTACCTAAGATTTTTATCTAGGTGTATTTGTAGGTGCTGTTTCAGGTTTTTATTTAGCCAACAGGAGAGCGTGGTACTTCCACAGGCAAGCACAAGAAGCATCATATATGACACCGTCTGCACCACAGTAATTGTGTACTTGACCAATATGGACGGCAGCTCCATGCATCAGTGGTTGTTCAGAGAATGAGTACTGCTGATTGACTTCACCAGAGGGCAGGCTGGAAAACAGAGTTACAGTAGTGGGGGTTGATTTGCTCCTTAACAGTGGTAAAAATAATTCCCTCAGTAAAAGATCACAAAAAAAGGTAGACGTTGATTTAGGTGCTTCCTAACTGGTTGTAGTATGTACATAATCCTACTATATGTGTCAGCATATACTATACGACAACAAATCCTATATTGTGTGAATATGTGTAAAGAAAATGGGGATGTGTCCCACAACCACTTCCTCAATATATAGTGTGGTTATCAAATGTTTATTATAAGTATGAACTTGGACAATGTTTCAGTATGCCTGGCAAATTTAAGTTGAAATATTTAATTTATCTTCAAAACTGAAGAAAGAAGTGGTCTTGAGTTTTTCTTTGGATTTTGTGTTGTTCCTTAATGTGCTTTTGTTCAATGCAGTGTATGATTCCTAAAGAGCACTTCCAGGCTGACTTGTTTTTTTTAAAACTTATTTTTATTAAGCAACACTAGTTAATACATATACAAAAAGATATATATATATATAGCAGCGAATAAATATATAAATACATTCATGACTAGTAGCAAAAGGCAACGGTTCTATACAGAGGGACATTATCAAGACGATCGTAGGTAAGCCAAATGGACAATAGCTTTAAAATATTTTACAAACATACATATCAAATCATTATGAGATATCAAAAATAGGGATACGTTTTGTTAATACAGTATTCTTATGGCCCCTTTAATTCTCTGATGCAGGAAACAATAGGTGACCAGATTTTGTGACCACGCATTCTCGAGTGTCTGCCCCTAGTGGAGTAAATAGATTTTTCCTGATTATACACTCCCAAGAACCTGGCAAGCCAGATTTCAAAGGTTGGAGGATCAGCATCTTTCCAACTAGCTGCCAATAGTATTCTATAAACCGCCGTCCCAACAAAGAGACATGATTCCTCCTCCAAGCTTAGACCAAGTGTATTATCGTAGCCAAGAATAAATAGTGCAGATGAATCAGCCATGCCGTGCCCAAATACCTCCTCCCAGAATCTTAACAGCCCATTTGTAAGTACTGTTAATTTATCACAATCATAAAACATATGGGTTAAGGTGGCTGGCCCTGACCCACATCTGGGGCAATAATCATCTGTCCTTTTCCCCCATGTAAACAGTTTAGCAGGGGTAAAATATAGGTTAAAAATAGTTTTATATAGCTGGGCTTTTAAACTAGGTGATAGACATATTGATAAACTCATATCAATGTCAATGTTGGGATTAGCAAGTTTCAAAGCCCAAGACGACTCAGTATGTTCCAAGTCATCGGGTAGTTTATTAATGAGCAGGCCATACAGTTTCCCAATTCTAGTCGAATTCCTGGCCATGATATCAAAAAGTGGAATCCTTTCAAGTGGAATCCTAGGGGTCTTTAGGCTAATAATAGTTTTGACCTGAATACATTTGAAATAGTGGCTATTAGAAATTTCAAAATTTCTCTGTAAAGTCGAAAACCGACAATCTGATTCACCTCCAGAGAAGTCCCAGATTGTTCTTAGACCCATGCTTTCCCATTTTTTAGCCATATCATCATTAGCCTGTAAGGGCAATAATGATGAGTACCACAGGGGGGTAAACCTATTAAACTTCGGGATTGCGATAAATCTAGAGACCTTCCTCCATACTTTCCATGCACTGGTAATTACCTTAAATTTAACTTTTTTGTAATAGCTTGGCTCTACCTGTTTCATTAAGAGCCCTGGAGCCTTCTTTCCGATTAAAAGTTCATATATGGAGGGTATTTCTAGATCTGACCTTGCTTCACTTGGAGTAATGATATTAAACAAAGGAGACATTTGATGGAGCAGGGCCGCCCAATAGTACAACATGATGTTCGGGATTGCTAAACCACCCCTGCTTTGTGGCAAGGATAAATACTTCAGCGACCTCCTAATCTTCCCATATTGCCAAACAAACTTCGACAGTTGTGATTCTAGTGTTTTTAAAATATTATCTTCTACAATTAATGGTATGGCTCGATACAAATATAGTACTTTAGGGAGTACATTTATTTTTTAAAATTTGCCCCAACCGATAATAGATAGATGTAGACTGTTGACTCTCCTAAGATCTTTCCCTATGCTTTTGATCAGGCGTTCATATTTTAATTTACTAATGTCTCCTATTTTTTAGCTTAAACATACCCCAAGATAAGTAGCCTTGTCTTCTTTCCTTGGGTCATCATAAACAATTTTATCAGTACATAAGATAACTGTTTTGTCTTTATTACGTGAGTATCCAGAATGTCGACCAAGCTGCTGAGTGATTATATCTATTTCTAAAATTGCCTCCGCAGGGTTGGGTGTTAATACTGCCACATCATCGGCATAAGCTATTACTTTGGTCTCGTAAGCACCAACAACAATTGGTTTAATTTTCTGGCTCTGCAACAATTTAATAATCAAGGAGTTGATGTATAGAGCAAATAAAATTAGAGAACAAGGGCAACCTTGTCCCGTTCCCCTAGATATATTAATCGTGGGAGATTCTTCGCCCATTAATTGCAGCCTAGCTTTCGGTTGTTGGTACATAGCTCTTATTGATTTAATGAACTCGGGCCCAAAATTATTTTGTTCAAGCACCCCCCATAAAAACTCCCAAGACACCCGATCAAAAGCTTTCTCGGTGTCAAGGAGGATCATTGACATCCGGCCCCCCCCGTCCTGGACATGCTATCGAAAAGTGAGATGACTCTGCGGGTATGATCCGTTGTACCCTTGCCCGGGATGAAACCATGTTGCCAGGGGGAGACCAGATGTTCAATGACCCTACCAAGCCGATTAGCTTAAACTTTGGCATATTGTTTAGAATCCGAATTAATCAGGGAGATTGGTCGATATGAAGATGGATTCTCGACAGGTTTAACTTTTTTAGGAAAAATAATTATATCTGTCTCTTTCCAAGACACTGGAGAGTTTCCACTTGATTGTATTCCAATAAACAAATCCAATAAAAAAGGCAATATTAGAGTTCCTAGTATCTTATAGAATTCTAAGGGGATTTTATCAGGGTCTGCAGCTTTTCCCAAGGCCAAATCAGACAGGGCTAATTGTATCTCCATAATGCTAATTTCTTTTTCAAGTTCTTCTCTAGCTAGGTCATCTAAAGCTCTACCGAATCCAGAGTTTACTGCAAATTCTTTTGCTGCTTTCCTAACTTCAGCAATGTCCACTAAAGTATCATCATAATACAGCTTTTGATAGTATCGTTGAAATCCTTCAGTGATATCGTCCGGATCTGTATATTCATGACCGGCTATCTTAATGGAAGCTATCGCATTATAAGAGATTTTCTGCCGTGTGCGTAAAGCCAATTGCTTACCCACCCTCTCACCATTTTCATACATACTATTCCGGTGCGACTGAAATATTTCAGCAGATCTCAGGGTTAGCCAGCTGTTTAATTCTGTTTTCAGAACCATTATACGGTGAAGAATATGGACCCCCATCATTTCCCTGAGCTATTGTTAAAACATGTTCTTCCTTGGCTCTAACCAACTCTTGTACCAATTGTAGGTTTTTAGCTTCCTGCTGTTTTTATGCACTAGCCACATAGCTAATAGTTTCTCCTCTGAGAGTAGCTTTGAAGTAATCCCATACAATTCCCCTGGAGGTGCTATAGTGGTTCATATCAAAATAACTTTGTGCCCAATCTCTAATAAATTTTATATAGTCTTCGTCGACCAGGAGCTTTCTATCAAACGTCCATTTAGTACAAAGTCTAGTAAAATTGGTTAAGTCTACTGCCAAAATTAAAGGATTGTGGTCGGAAATAATTTTTGGAAGCTTCACAATTTCCGCTTTACAAACCAAATCTCTTGTGAAAGAAAAATAATCTATCCTGGCATATTTGTTATGTGGGTACGAAAAATAAGTATACCCAGGGTCAGATTGATTTTTTAGATCCCAAATATCTACCAGGTTGTGGCTACCTCTGAGTTAACTTATGGCTCTATATACCCTAGGTTTGCGACCTGAATATCTATGCTGTGATTGTTTCCTGAATGCAGATCCTAAGGAGATATTTAGGTCGCCACAAAAAACGATCGATTATGGCCATGAGGCGAGCTCTAGTTCAAGGTCCTCAAATATTTGAGGGTCATCTTGATTCGATCCATAAACCGAGCAGATAGCAACACCAGATGTCAATTCTACAATAACCCACCTCCCCAGAGCATCTGCTGCTTGACGCTTGGCTAGCCCTAATGATATTTTGGCTAAAATAGCTACCCTGCGAATATTAGAGGTTTGTGTTGTGCAGGCAAGAATGTTATACCCCCCAACTTTTAATAATTCTCTTCTTTCTAAGGGAAGGTGCATCTCTTGTAGACAGATTATATCCAGAGACTTTTGCTTGATTATTTCAACAAAGCAAGCCCTCCTAGCCCTATCATTTAGACCTGCCACATTCCAGGAGCAAATTGTTATCTTCCCCATTGAGGTCTGCTAAACAGTTTCGGGGATCCCTCCATCAATATCTTAAGGCCCTTGCAAGCCTTCAGAATACATCTTGCTTTTGTATTCCATTTTTCACTGCTTTCTGCTTCATTGGTTCGGTATTCATTCTGGAGTTGCTTTTTTTTTTTAATATTAAGCCCCCACCCCATTCCCCCCACTCACCCCAAAAATACACCCGCCACCCCATTTGAGGCTTACAGACTCCAGCTAGAATCTGTTAGTGATGAGCATGCGACACATAACCAGAGCTCACTCCCTATGTCATTTTTATATATAACAAATGCTGAACTCCAAATTCACCCACACATTTTCCTAGTTTTTCGTTTTGTTTTTTTCCCCTTTTTTTAAACAATAGAGTATATGTTTCGCTACAGGCCATTAAAAATAGAGGACCCAGTGCATATCCAGTACTATCATATTTCGTTGTATCAAAAAAAAAAGGAGTACTACTGATCCAATCATATCTTAGCCAGATAGTCCATCAAGATACTCTTTTGCCTTTATTTCAGAGAGGAAGAATTTAGTTTGCCCCCCACAAATCACTTTAAGCCGAGCAGGGTTGTTGAGATAAGCCTGTGCTTTCTTATCTTGGAATGGCTTAATTAACTGGCACAGCCTCCATCGCCTCTCGACGGTGGAGTGACAAAAATATGGGCGCACAAAATAGGAGACCTAATTTCTGGCTCTTTTCGACTCCGGTCTGGCTTTCTCAAAGACCGCCTGCCGGAGTAGGAAATTGCCAAAATAGACCAGGATGGCATGGGGGTAGGCCCCGGGTTTTGTTGGATGTTTTAGAGTGAAGGGAACAGGGTGAGCGCGTTGGACTTCCAAAGCCCAATTCCACCCAGTAAGTTCTGGCATAGAGTCACGGAAAAGGTCCACCACATAGGAGCGAGCATCGTCCCCCTCTACCCCTTCAGGTACCCCCACAACTCGCAGATTGTTCCTCTGCTGGCAGTTCTCAAACTCCTCTAGCTTCCATTTAACGTCTGCTAGCTGAGCCTCATGGGAGTCCAC
Source organism: Lissotriton helveticus (assembly GCF_964261635.1). Classification (NCBI taxonomy): domain Eukaryota; kingdom Metazoa; phylum Chordata; class Amphibia; order Caudata; family Salamandridae; genus Lissotriton; species Lissotriton helveticus. The sequence goes on along the minus strand of NC_136065.1, from coordinate 322,474,103 downwards.
CCGTTCTTGATTCAACACCATCTCTGATTCATTGGAAACAAACCTAGATTCTAAATCAGTGAATCGGTCCCCGAATGCACTACATGTCTTAGTTACTTTGTGAACAACCCCTTGCACCTTACGCATAGCGGCTTGAGCTTTACACCCATCCTAGCGTGTCTCCTCTCGGTGCAGTGAGATAGCCTGAAGAATAGTATCTAAGGTTGGGGCTATTTAACCTGAGTGCACCTAATGTTCTAGTTGTTCAGCGTTTGAGATACTTGGGGGGTTAGTAGGTTGGTTTGTAGGGGTGCAGTCCCAAGCCAAATCCTTTACTCCATGCCGTTTCATTTGCTTCTTTAGGGTAGTTTTAATTTTAGAGCCAGGGTCGTCCGTTTGCTCACTACAGCTCTCGTCTGTGGTAGAAGAAATATCTTCAGACCACTCGCCCCGTCCGAAAAGGAGAAGAAATCACTAGGGTATTTTTCCGGCTCAAGATCATGAAAACCGATTTTGCCATTTTCGCTATTTTCATTGACATTGCCTGTATTCTGATCACTTCCTTGATTAGATCCACCCACTGTTGCCTGCTGTATTTGAGGGGTATTAATTAATTTGACAGGATGAGGGAAGATCACCATTTGAATAGTTCCCACAGGGTTATTCAAATCAGTCATGCATAATACTCCATCAGCATCAGCAACAGTCCCTACTACCACCGGGGGAGGTAAATACAAAGGCATACCTTCATTCTCCGTTGAGATAGATTGGTCCCTCTCACTCGGGTCCGGCGTCGGCTCCAGATTATTAATCTCTTCAGCCACCGCCTTGTTATGTGTTTCAGGGACACCGGGTGTAGCAGATGCGGCACGTGTTAGATCCTGACCAGCGTTTCCAACTTCATTGACTTTGATTGTTTCACCAGCAACCTCCGTCTCCTCGATGAGCACGGCCTTGCTCTTCCCCTCCTGACCCGGCACTGATCTCGCAGGCGCTCCTCGGAACAAGTCAGCCACTGTAGGGCCGGCCGAACGCCCCTTCAGTAACGCACCAGCTCCACGCTTCGGCGTCTTGGAAGGCATCGGAGCAGAAGACCCCGGCGCCTTGCAGCAGTCTTCCCGCCTGCATCACCGCCCAACTTGGAGATTTCACGCTGTGCCAACCTTGCTGCCCTGGCCTTGTCAGCCGCAGATGCTGTCGCCACTTTCGGAGCCATCACAGCGTCGGTGTCAGTTCCAATTGGCAGGTAGGAATGCCGTTGCTGCTGAAGTTGGTTCCCTTCCACTTCCACCTTGGAATACGCCTTTCCAAGATACCTCAGGACTGTAAGCCCGATTATGGTGCTTAGTCAGACCCTCCAGCATTTCGCGATTTCGTGAACCGTGAAAAAATCACGAAATCTGCTTAGTAGCGCGATGGCTGCGATATTTAGTATTTTGGCCGCTATAAAAAGGTCTCCCGGCAAACCAGCCTTCTTATTGGCTGTATACATGCACGTCACTACGTGCCGTAGTCAGCCATCAAATAGCTGCTTCCTCCTGCAACATTATAGGTGGCAGTTTATTCAGTGAGGGAGTTAGCCTCCGAGAACACGCTCAGTTGTAAGTTATTTTAAGTGCAGCCGTTCCCGGGATCAGGTGGGTCGGCTTGAATTAATGAGGCATTCACAGAGGAAAGCAATCAGTCCGGGCCGGTCGTGCAGCTGGTAAGTCAACTGCTTCCCGGTCTCCCGGATTACTTTCAGATAATGGAAAAGTCTAGCCCTGCTATTTTTAATATCCTACTCCCCAGACTCATCCCTCTGGCTTCGCTTTGGTCAGCCCTACCAACATCACTCACTGACAAGGCCCAGTGACTGGCGAGTTTGTATGGGATGATGAAGTTCGGAGGAGTGAGCTCAATAGGAAGATGGAAACGGCTGCCTTTGTGTCTCGCCACAGGTGCATCTTGCAATCTGGCACTTCTTCCTCGCCTGTGTTAAGAAAATAAATGCTGCACACCGTGCAGACGAGAGACGGGAACTGAGGCCCTGTCCATGCCTACTATGAGGAAGCAAGCATTCACCACCATAGTGAGAGAATTCTTGGCTTCACGGTCCAATACATCTGAAGAGATGCCCTCTGAATCTTGGGCCTCGGATCTTGCTAACTTTTTTACTAGCAAGATCAAACTTATACAGGACTCTTTTCCACCGGTGGCACCTGTGGGGCCGATCAACCCTGAGGTTGACATGCTCTCTCTGGCCTCGCCAGGTTCGACGTTGGCTGTGTTTCCACCTATTTCAGCCCCTGCTTCCTTAGCGCTTATGGGCAATCTCAAATCTGGGTCGCCTCTGGACCCGTGCCCGGCCAAATTTTTGGCGAAAATTGCGGAAGTGATTAATCCGCTGGCGAACCCTCTCCTGAATCTCTTGTTGAGCCAGGGAGTGGTTCCGCAGGCCTGGAAGCAGGCAATGGTCATCCCTCTGCTTAAGAAGCCCGGTCTTGATCCGAAGGCCCCAGTCAACTATAGGCCTATTTCTCTGCTGCCGGCTCTCACGAAAATTTTGGAGAAGCATGTTCAGACGGTGCTCTCCAATTTTCTAGAGACACACGAGATTCTGCACGCCACCCAGTCTGGTTTCCGTCCAAATCTCAGCACAGAGACCGCGCTCCTAGAGGTTTCAGAAACCATTAAAGGGGTTCTGGATACCAGGGGCAAAGCCATGCTGGTGATGTTGGACTTGTCGGCGGCTTTCGACACCGTCCCCCATGATGGCCTTCTCGCAAGACTCTATGAGATCGGCCTGCAGGGGACGGTGCTCAGCTGGTTTTCTTCCTTCCTAGCTGGCCGCCGGCAAACGGTCTGGGCCTCCCCAGATTCCGCCGTGATGCCGCCTCTGGGAGTCGGGGTTCCACAGGGCTCTATATTGAGCCCGACCCTTTTTAACATCTTTATGACCCCTTTGGCGGCATTAGCGGAGTCATTCGGGGCCCAGATCGTATCTTATGCAGACGACACCCAGCTCCTCTTCTCTTGTAAGAGAGGAGGAGACTTTGATGGGGAGAGTATCCGGGATTGCCTTGGGGCTGTTTTTAAATGGTTCCAACTGAACAGCCTCAAGTGCAATTCCGATAAGTCCGAGGTACTCTTCTTTGGGTGCGATATGGAGCCAGACTGGCAGGCTTGGTGGCCCATTAATATGTTTCCTCCGTCTTGTTCATCCCAATCCGCTAAGAACTTGGGGGTCAAGATGGACAAGGGGCTGACGTTGAAATCCCAGATCCTTGGTGTGACGGGTACGTGCTTCGGCCTCCTGAAGATGCTGCGGAGGTTTTTACCCCTTTTATCTGAGGAGCATAGGAAGCTGACTGTGCAGGCTCTGATCGGCTCTAGGTTAGATTATTCGAACGTTCTTTACCTGGGCCTACCAGAGTATCTGCTACAGCGGCTCCAAGTCGTGCAGAACGCTGCCGCGAGGGCCATTTTTGGTCTAAACAGACGAGCCAGTGCTGCGGGTTTGCTGCAGACGTTGCACTGGCTTCCCATCCGCAAACGGATTGCTTTTAAGGCATTGACCTTGGCCTATAAGGCCCTCCATGCGGTGGGAGCGAAGTACCTCCAAAAGAGACTTGCCTTTTATCACCCGGCTCGTTCTCTGAGGTCAGAGTCTCTGTTCCTGGCGGCTGTCCCGCGAGTGAAGAGAGCCCGCCTGGAGGGCCGCTCCTTTGGATTGCTGGCGCCACAGATGTGGAACTCACTGCCGCTCACACTCCGGGGAGACACCAGTTTACTTGCTTTTAGGAAAGGCCTCAAAACCTGGCTGTTTACCCAGTAGGCCGTCCCGTTGTTTGCTTTCTCTGTGTTCCCTTCTTCTTTTTTTACTGTGTTATGTTATTGTGCTGTAGCTCTCCTTACCTAAAGCGCCGGGACACTCTTTTTGAGTAGCCGTGCGCTATATAAAAATAAATATAACATAACATAACATAACATAACAGATATTCCCGACATTCAAGGTCACAAAAGTCAAACAATTACAGTGTTAAGGGAGCGGGACTGGCCAAAATGTTCGAGCTGTTTAAGTTAGGTAGTGTTTCAGTGAGTGTCGCTGAGCAGTTTTACGCTCCATCAGAGAAGTAGCAATGCGTAATCTGTTTGGGCTGTCTAGAAATACATGTCACTATTTAATTTGCAACAGTTGCAACCCGGGGGTGATCTTAATATGATAAAACCCTCACTTGCTAGGACATTTTGTGGGAGGGAGCAAACATAATATGTTCCCTTATATCTACATCGTCAGTTATTATCCCCTTTATGTGTATACACCCAGGAAATTTAGCATCCGACTGGCAGGAGGGTACACTCAGCCATGATATTCCTGCTTCCGTGCTGTAAGCAGCACAGTGCCAGCATCTTATCATTCTCAAATCTGTTGCTGCAGCTTTGGAACTCCATCCATTATCACATATAGTTTAGGGAAAAAATAAAAACATACCTCATTCTAAAGTAACAGCAGGCATGTGATGTGGTAGTTAAAATCTAGTGTCTTGTAAGTCAAATGTAGAGCTTCTGACTTTCCTCATCTGGGCAAGATGTCTTCCCAATGTTAAAAGAGAGGCAGGGTGACAAACACTAAGATGATGTTAAAACGTGTTTTCATGGCTATTCCTAAGGATGTGGGAGATTCAACGAGCTCTCCTATTAAAAAAGAGAGAATGCTGTGGTACAAATATAACATTTGGCAGGGAGAGCCAGTAAGCATTTCTTACAATCTTACGCTAGATATTACAGCTTGTGAAGTTTGAATATTGGTTGGGAACTTAGCTCAACACTTTATATTTTATTGGTCCCATAAAATACCAAAGGACTTTATCTTGGGAAACGGAGCTTGGTCAAGATGGAAAAGGATTTCTTCTTCACTTAGGCCCTTGTAAGTTGATCTCTCTTCTTTCTTGTTTACATTGTGAATCATTCAGAGTGACAGAGGTAAGCATGCATATTTGCGCTGAAACAAAACGTTACTGCTCCATTTGAGATCATTTGTGGTGATCTGGGCACCCACCACCATCAATAACAGCGCTGAGAATTACACGCCCTTCTGGCTTAGTGATAGCAGACAAAAACTGTGTCCAAACTGTAGGGAGGCATCCACTTATTGGGGTAGGACTAGAATTAGACCTGATTTAGGAATTAGGGGCAACATATACCTGGATACTGGACACTCACCGTGACGCCTGCCTTGGGCATGACTGTTGAAACCTGGGGATGAGAGCCAACTATCCTGTGTGTAAGTTGCAGGGAAAACTGGGTGAGGATGCATGTGTGAGAGGAAAGCAGTTGGATGAGTTTTGAATCTTCCCACTCTGTGAGTGGACTCAGACTCTCATCTTGGATTCAGTACAGCTCCCTCCTACAAGGTTAGGACTGGAGCTTTGCTTCCGTAGAACTGCAGATACCTATTTCAAAGTGAAATAACCTGCTAAAAGAGTTTCCATTGATTTCAGACTGAAAATAAATGATTATGAGTAAAATAAAGTGCCGCAAAAATGTCCATATTTTTGCCTCTAAATTTCCATATTTGTGTCGCTAAATTTTCTAATCCATGCCGCAATATCCTGGGGGGTCTGCCTAGTGTACTTCAAATGGGCTTTGCCTCCTCGCAACAGGCTCCCACGACCATTCCTTCTGTTCCAAGAACTCTTAGCTCAGCATCTACAAACATAATTCCTCTAGAGCTCCGGTCATACGTGTGCACTAAAGTCTCACACGACCGCCAATTCCAGGCTGACTTTCAGGGAGACTTATCTATATTAGTAGAGGGGCTCTGCAAAAGTGCCTTCCTCCTTTGCATGATCTATTAAAATGTATGTTTTAGGCTCGTTGGTAGACTGTGGGCTAGTTTTTTCAGTCAGCAGACTATGCCAATGACCTTTTAGATCAGAAAGTGGCCCTATCACCTTCCAAATCAGTGAGTGAGTGTGATTGGGCAGCACACAACCAGTTAAAGAAGCAGATAGAATTGTGGGACATAAATGTTGCTTTAGGAAGAGGAGGCTATACCGTTGCATCTTCAGAAGCACCACTGTGTTAGTGGTCTGTCAAGGTGCCCTGATAAGTGTTTTGGTGGGCTGTGGGAGTACCGTGTTATGTTAGTGGTGGAGCTGAAAGAGTTGCACATGCAGTAGGCTACTTGTTGAAGTATCTTGATAGTCCTGTAGGCGGACTGAGAAAGTGGCATTAGCCATCAGTCTGTTTCTAGCCCAGTGGCCCAAAAGATGATTGGAAGAATTATTTAAGTGAACCTGTAGGTCATTATGCCTACTCAGGGAGTGGCATGAAATAAACGTGGAAGGTTGTATGAGTGACAGCATATGTCATTGAGCAAGCCATGAAATAGTGGGCATGTCTTGGCGGAAGTGTTGACGGCTGACTAAATAGGTCAATAGTCTAGTACCTCTTTTTATTCATGCTGTAAGGAGACTATGGAGTTGGCATGATAAAGTGGACTGCTGAAGTGATTTGAAATATAATTGGGTGGATTATACAAGTTGCCTGATGCATCAATTAATGCTTTATGAGTGTGGTGTGCAATTTAACTGAGAAGAATATGGAAATGTACTGGTATATCAGTGGAATGACTGAGGAAGTGGCGCAAAGCTCTGAAGGTAAGCAGTGAGAGTGCCCTATTAGGACATACCTCTCAAGTCAGTAGGCCTCGTGATGAAACGACTTAATATAAAATGCCCAGTTGTATGAGCAACTGTGTTTATATGTATACATGTGTGTAGTATTTATATACCACAAATCTAGGCGAACGGCAGTAGAGCGCTGTACAGGGACCAAGTCAAATACAGTAAACATGTGATTGGAAGGTAACTGGTTTCTAGTACTGTAAGTGGAATGTTAATACTACAGGATGTAGTGTTATTTATGGAGTTTGTCTTCAACTCGTTCTTAAATTGGAGCAGAGTTGGGGCAGCCCTGATCGATAAAGGATGCCATTGCAAACTTGGGCTGCACATATGGAGAATACCTGATGCCCTTTTTTTTTATTTCTCCTTGGACTTCTTTTCAAGTCGTATGGCGTCCTGGCTGTGAGAGCCACTGGTGATGGCGAGCTTGTCAGCCATATAGGCAAGTGTGCTACTTGGGATGGGTTTGCAGATGATGCTGTTTCTGAAGATAGTGTCTGTTGGTAAGTGAAACCAGTGGAATTTTGATCAGGTTGAGGGTGACGTGTCATATTTCGTCAGGTGCATTTTGAGGCATATCACTGCAAATAGGATGCCCTTAAGTGTGGCCATTGTGGAGTCTGGGAGGCCTCAGAGCAGGGCATTGTCAATATCCAGATGCAAGAGTACGAGCTGTTGGAATGACGGGTTTGAAGTCACTTTCTGGGTGGAATGGTTACACTTTCTCTAGAGAAGAGAGCTGGTACTAGGCAGCTTAGATTTCTTGGCTGTATGTTCCTGGAGGGTGAGATTGATGTCCAGTGTAAATCAAGCGACTTGGGTGAAAATTGGGGTTTGAATCCGCCAATGTTCATGGTGTTCTGTCGGGTTTAGACTTGTTGTTTGCTACTCTTGGTAAGCAGCAGGAATTCTGTTTGGGTGTGACTAAGCTTCAGATACATGCTGGAAATCCTGGTCTGGGTGAGGTGCAGGCAGTCTTAGAGGTGTTGGATGTCTGGAGCAGAGGAGACTTTCAAGGAGAGTTGTGTATTGTCAGTATATTTGGGAATGCTAATGCTGTTATCTGGGAATAGAGCCCCATGGGGCACCACATACAGTTTCAATGGCAGGAGATAGTGTGGAAACTGGGAAACTCCTCAGGTGACTGGAATCTTCTGGGACTTGGAGGTGGCCATGTAAATGAAGTGGTTTGATGGAAAGGTATTCAGTGATACCCATGTGAGACGTTAATGGGTAGATGAGGGTGGGGTGTTTGATTCTGATGTATGGAGCAGAGAGCTCCAGTGACAACAGGAGGAAGGTGCCATCTGTATCTATATATGTTAGCGGATAAGTAGTGAATTCATGAGCAGATTGTGAGTTATTGAGTAGGATGTGGAAATAACCTAAGGCCTGGTTTGTTACAAAACCAGGCTATGGGCTTGGCATGAGTGGTCATAAAGTGAACTACCTGAGTGGCACGGGTAGCAAGTTTTGTATGAAAATTGAATGATATGCAAAGGGGTGTCTCTATCAATTTAAGTAGAAATGGGAGCCCTGACATTTAAAACATGATCCTTCCCTTTCCCCCTCAAAACATTAAAACAAAGCATTTGTGTGCCCCTTATGTTAAGAGGATTCTCATATGTTTCGTTTAACAGGTTCCTGTAGTAAATGGGAAATCTTGTGCAAACGTTTTTGCAGTGCTTAATTTGTAAAAGAATGAATGCTGGTGCCCAAAGCTCTGCTTAAATGCCAGCACTATTACATGTTGGTGCTCTGAATACCAAGGCTGTGTAGTCTTGAATCCACCTCATTGCTCTTTAATTCACCCTGGACAATCCCTGTTCCTTTATCTCACTCTTGCAGGCTCCTCCTTCCTTCCTTTGTGATGGTTATCCATCTATTTCTTTCTCCTACTTTCCCCTTTGTATGTGTTTAAGGTAAAACCGGCAACCACCGGCTCAAATTAGCACTGGGTGTTTGTGCCCAGTGTCTCATTTCAAGTTGCACAAATTGCGCCAACATATTAGGAATAATTTACAGGGAGAAATCAGTATGGAATGGCGAATATTAAGATGTGAAACACAGATTATCTGAGAAATTTTGAATTGGGCCATTAGAAACCCCACAGAAATACTCCTCTGTGGTCGCGGTATTTCCACTGTAGGTTTACCTGATTACAATTACTGGCCAGCTCAGGTGGCAGAGGAGCTAAGTATACAGTGGTGGTACTAGATAAAACACGCTCTCACACCAGTGGCGGCTGGTAGGAAACAGGGGTGGGAGGGCGGGTTGAAAATATATATATTTTTTAAAACACTTACCTTTTCTGAGGACTGTGTCTCTCCTCCACTTCTCTGCTCTTCCTGACTCAAGTCAAGAAACTGGCACACAGGCTCCCCTGAGTCAATCACAACGCTGTGTTGTGATTGGTCTGAGCGCCGTGGATCGGTGCTCAGATCGGGATGGGAAGCCTGTGCATATTTCCCAAAGCGCGCATGACTACTTGGCTGGCTGAAACGGCCGGCCAAGCAGTCATGCGCATGTAGTGTTCATAGTCCACTCTTTCTCCCAACCTGAGTCACCAGCCCCGCCCTAACCCAGCCCACAGCAACCAAAAATAAAACGATATTACCTTGTTATTGTCGTTTTGTTTTTCACTGCTCTAAGAGCAGTGGGGGACGCTCCACTGTCTCACACAAACATCCATTGGCCAGCTCCCCTGAACGAGGGACCCGGGTTCCTAATCAAGCAGTGGAGGTATGGAGGGTGCCTCCTACGGGTGTACTGTGACTCACCTACTAGTGTGATCCCTATCTGTCTACGGGTTCACACTTTTGCAGTAGGTTCTCAAGAGTGCACATGTGTTTTATCAACCTTCGGTTTCCTGTTTTTTGCTGCTGCTTCACACTCCTCTTTCTAAAGTGGAAAACAAAGTAACTTCTCAAAAAAATGTATTAAATATCTGCTGGTACCATTGTTGAAAGTGGACCATGGAATCAGATCTCTTTTAAAATAACTATATTTACTCTAAGGAGACGTTCTGAACCTTAGCGGTAACTAAAAGAGACATACATTAGGTAATATAAGACTATCACATGGACTTGTTTAAAGTGGGCACGACAAAGTAATCAGCATACATGGACATAAAATTGTTCGAAAAGCAACCTGGCTTGCTGCCTGTACGGTCTGTAGCGTGGAGGCTGTGGTCTTTGGAGGAGGGCTAGCGACTAAGACATTATCAAGCGAACACCAGCCTCTGCTCCCTCGATAAGTCCAACTGTAGGACTTCTGACATGAAACCATTCTGCTCTTGCCTCACATTAAATCGTAATGTGGAACGTTTTTCTAGGGAGCAGGGCCATTACTTCGATAGAACGGGGGCTGTTATCTAGAGGAAACATTTCAGGCTTTCTGCTATGAACACTTGACTCATGTCCTTTCTCAGAAAACAGACTTGGAGCACACACCAGCACACCACACCCTTCTCTCTCGTCAGCCTGACATCCAGTGGTTTTCTGCCTACCTTTCCTTTTCCCTTTTGGCTTCTCTCCTAAGTCGACAAAACACCAACTCGCTGGTGGAGTGTGTAAAACCAACAAAGAAGTATTTTTTGCTATATTTTAGTGTGTGTTTTTTATGCCGGGTCCACTAACTCAGTTGACTAATGCATCTTTGACATCTCTTTCACCTTATGGTCACAGGTTCGAATCCAGGTGGGTATACATAACATTATTCAGAGATCGACAAAATAAGTCCCAATAGAGCTGGATAACAATACACATATATTATTCAGTGGTGAACACTATACAAATACACGTTATGTTAGGGGAATGAGTCTGTGTTTTAGGCACTGAAGCCCATAAGCTCAACCAAAATGGCTTTCCACAGGAAAGTAAGGTACACAGGAGAACATCTTCTGCATAGCTCCTGTAATAATTTGCAAGGTTGTGCAAAGGTCCCCAAACATTATTTTTACTGACCTTTGCATTAGTGGCGTAACGCAAAATGATGGGAGCCCCCATGCACAATGGGCTCAATGGGGGACCCCCTGAATGGTTGGGCCCCCCTACAATGCAGGTGCCTGCTTGGTAAAGCAGAGTGGCTTTCCCAAGTGTTTAACTATTTCTTATTCCATGTCATTGCAAGTATTCTGCAGGCATGCAACCACGGCCGGACAGGGAACTGAAACTGGCAATTAGCTCGACTGGCAGGTGGGGGGTGCGCAGGCCCGGACTGGCCGTTGAGGGCACCGGGCAATCCCCCGGTCGGCCGCTTGGGTGGGGGCCGGTTTTGAGCCCCAGGGGGCCGTTTTTGTTTCAGGGTCGTAAAAACGGCCCAGTAACAAAATCGGCCGAAACCGGCCCTGGCAAAGTGCGCGGTCGCACCCCCTCAAGCCCAACCCAGGGAGGGGGGCCGGCCGAGCACTTTGCCAGGGCCGGTTTCGGTTCCCAGTCCGGCCCTGGGGGTGCGAGTGGGAAGCACCACTCCCTCTGCCGCTTTTGATACAGGCAGCTGATATCGCAGCACTGCTGCAAAACCGACACCCTGTAACAAAACTGCCCCCCAGAGGTCCAAAACCAGCCCCCACACTTCCGGCCCACCGGGAAACACCTGGTGCTCGCTATGGCCAATCCGGCCCTGCATCCAATGGCATGGCTTCTAGGAGGATGACGGGGCCCAGCCGCGGGCCGTGCAGATAAGCGCAGTGGGAAGCAGACATGAGGGTGGAAGTCGACATAGACGGGATAGTGAACATAAAATAAATGAAACCACTTCGCTTGCGCTTCCCGCATCGCTGACTCGTATTTCAGATTTCAAAGCTTGTATGTGAAATCAAAATCGGTGTATTTTCTTTAACCGACACACTGATTTCTAGGGATACATTTATTACATTTGCAAATATGTGTTTCCAGCTGATATAGGAGTGATAACCGCGACTGCTGTTTCTGACCTGTGCTCGGGGGACTGGTGTAGACTGTCTGCTGGCTGAGCAGGAAAGGATTCCCCAAACAGAGCTGCATCACTTCTCCAAGGGTGCCTAAAAGCTGTCTTGCTTTGCTGTCTGGTACCCGAGTTTGTGAGACATGTTTATCTAATTTCAAGCCTGAATCTCAAAGGAGATTTTCTGATAGACTTTATGGCTAAGAATTAATTTGCAAGTGGGAGCATGTAAACATGAAAGGAAGTGAAATGTAGAAGTGAAGATAAGCACCTTGTAAACGGATAGCCCAGGCTCAATTACACTTTCTGAACTGCCTGAATCATCCTTTGCTTTTCAGATAGATTTCATTTATTACAATTCTGCTGAAAACGTACCCTTTTACTGACATTTTCTGTAAACTTCCTGGGGAGGAGAGGGAACACTCAAGTCCTGAAAGCATTAGGCACTCACAACATGAAAATATTAGTGTATTCTATGACTGCTGCTGCACAACATATGTCTTTTTAGCAAGCGTATCTGAATATTGTGCTGTAAAATACATTATTTTGGCCCATTGGAAAAAATAGGTTGGAGATCGTACCACCTCACTGGCAAAAGTCTCTCTTAAGGAGGCTGGATGGGCGTGCATACTTTTCTCACTCGAATGAAAATGAAAATTCTTTATTGTATAGTTAATTAAAACCGTTACAATATACCAGGTTGTAAAACCACATTCCTTTATGCACTGTATACATAAAATACAGATTATAAAACTACCATTAGTAGAAAAGATAAAAACACAGCTACAGGGCATTTCCTATTTGAATTAAGAACTTGTGCAGAGTAGTTTGGATTATAGATTTTAAATCAGCCAAAGCAGTTCGCAGTATCAGAGTTCAAAAGTTCGGGTTCGTATTGACTTTTAGGCAAATTTTCAAAGTTGATAACAAATTTAATAATTCTACAGATGAATTGAGGATCTTCTGAGTTCAGCACATTTAATATCGCTGAACAGCATGTACGAATACCTTTTGCGTTGAACTTTTCCCTAAGTAGATCCGACGATCATGCTCTAGCATTGGGCAAATGCAAATCAGGTGGATCATGTCTTGCACTGCAGCACCACATAGGTTACAATCCTTCGGGCCAGGAGACCTCCAGCCTGGCTGGTCGGCGTTTGTTGGTAATTTTCCCATACGTAGCTTCAAATACTTTAATTTTAAGTGTGAAGGGAAAGCGAGACCTAAATAAGCAGCTGGAGCCGGTCTTTTAAATAAGCAGCTGGAGCCGGTCTTTTAAACTTTCTCACTCGTTGCGATTAGGTGCAGACATATTTGCCCCAGCCACTTTCAAAGTTCCACAGGCACCTTCAGAGTTCATCACCTGCAACCGGGCCTGGGAGAGCCTAGCCAGCAGCTGAAGCTGGGGTTGCCACAGAAAGAAACTTGGGGTGCGAGCAGGATCTGTGTGATGAGCCCAACTCTTGATCTGCAAACTCTTACAAGCCTATCAAGAACCAACAACGGTTGGAATTGCTGCCCACCTTCATGGCCTTCAGGTTTGTGGTGATGGAGAACAAACAGACTTTAGGTTTCTTCTTTGTGGTTGTGCCAATTTTATGTAGAAAAAGTCCCACTCAAATGTGTACCGGGCAGGACTGTAAAAAAAATTAGTTGCAATACAATGGTCATTCACTTCCAAATGTAATTGCTATAATGCTGTGTCATCAACCTTGAATAATGCAATTGTATGATGTTTTGTTAAAGATACCCTTTCTTGTGTTTGAACCCGGTGCATCTTGTCAAATCACTATCGTAGGTACAATATATACTCCAAAGCTCCAGGATGCAACCATTCTACTGCATCCTCAATACACACATTCACAAGTATCTGGAAAGGTGGTACTTCAAAAACGGTGATAGTATTGGATTCGAAATGTCTTTGCAACAGGAGAAGTTTGAACTCTTTTTTTAATGAGTTCCAGAGTCTTGTTCCACTGCCAGGAAATTATCGGACATTACTGTTCTTTTCAAAAGTGGGTGCTCGAGAAAAAGTGATTCTGCACTATGCAGAAGCCATTGGAGATTCTTAACTTTTGTTTAGAATAGATGGGAGTAGCCTTTGCAGGACTATTTGAGTGAAGCAAGGCATCATGAACTGTGCTATGCCTTTGAAGGGAAGCCACTGGAGTTTGAGGGCAGGTGTTGCCATGGTCACTTTCATTTCTACAATAAACAAAGTGGGCTGCTTCATGTAGTACTGCCCTAAGGTGTGCTAGATATATGTTAGAGATGCAAAAGAGGAGTGAGTTACCATAATCCAGTTTGGAAAGGATTTAAAGCTTGCACATTATATAGTCTTGTTTGGGTAACTGTTTGATGCCCCACAGCAATGTCACTTGATACTAAGAGCTGTTAACCATTAACCATAACATTACCATGGGACTGGAGATTGACCTGTTATCAAACATAAAACCCAGCAATTTCGCATTGTCACTGAGAACAGGATTTCCAGCTCAATGTGCTTGAGAAATCAATCTAGAATTGCACAGGTAGGTTGGGCTTCCTATGGGACCTTTGTTTTTAGACAGTTGCATATCAAGTGATAACTAGACATTCATTAATAAGCTCCCTCCACGAGAAGAGAAGGATAGCTTGAGGAGAGCTTGGGGCACACCTGTGGTCATTAGCATATTTATAATACGAGGATGACCCGCCCACTCCCTTGCCATTCCATATAGAGTTTCAACAGTGTACCGGACATTATGGAACCTTGTGTAACCCCAGGCTGCTGAAAAATAGGACTCAGAAGAGAGTTTATGATTTAAACCAATCAACACTGGTTCAATAAGTGTGAGGTAACCCAGTTTAAGGGCACACCATTAATGCCCGTTCGATCTTTGAGGATGTTGGTGAGAGAAGTTTGATTAGCTGAGCCAAACGAAGAGGATACATCTAGACATACATGTAGCTATGAGTTAAGTGAGTCTTGGAAATGGAGTGCATCATATACAATCTGTAGGAGAGCGGCCTTGTTGCAACAGTAATGTCTGAATTTGGATTGAAAGTTGTTTAGGAGCCCATTACAAAGATTTGCTGAAATAGCTGAGTAAATGCACAGCTTTACATTCCACTTTCTTAGGAAAGGCTAGGTGTTGCTGGTTAGAAGTTAATGAGATCACTAGCACTAGAGATGTTCTTCTTAAAGTGTGAAACTTGGCTAACTTCAAGATAGACCGGGTTTACACCTTGTGCATGAATGAATTAAGTTCAGTGGTCAAAACTGATAAGGTATGTCTACCCAGTGCCTTAGTAATGTTTCCTTGAATTGCACTGGTAAGATGGTTAGAATGTTTAACCTTGGCAATAGTTTTGGGTAAATCATGGTCAGAAATGTCAGCAAAATTAAACCAAATAATCTGAGCTTTACAAAGTAAGTTCAGATCAACGGGAGGGTATGAGGTCTTTGGCAGAGAGTTGTGAATAGCTTTTACTTTCTCAGCAAAGAACTGCATCAAGTGAAAGCTGACAGCAAATTGGTGGAAAGTTTTACAACTTCAAAGAGAATTATAGAGTGATTATTGGAGGAATCTAACAGATTTGATGAGTGAGGCATTCCGGCATAAATGCATTTATTACGCTGTTTCTGGTAGCTTTGGGCTGAGTCTGCTTAACGGTGATGGAGAGTGACTCCACCTTAAGGATTTCCTTTGCTCTAAACAACCCTTGGAAAACGCTGGAGCACAGGACGTTGGTCTCTTCTTTTTGCATATCAAAGGTGAGACTTCCTGAAGAAGGTCTTTTATGAAATCATAATAGTTAGCTGTCAAAATGTTAACATCTTATTAAATGCAATTAGAAGGCACATTATTTAGAGCATTAGCCACCACAGAGTTATTGTCAATGTTTCTCATGCCATAAAACCATGTTATCTAAATTTTTATTTTACCGAATGTTTTAGAATGTGTGAACTGAATGAATGTGTTCTCACCCAGGGAGTGATAAATAACACCTAACCTGATTAGGGTGGAACGTAGCTCAAAAAACTTTCAAAAACAAGCATGGACAAGAGGAAATCATTACGTGATGAAATGTTGACTTCAGAAACATTCGTGCTACAAAAATATTTTTATCAAAATTATCAAGAACCAAAATATCATGAAGATAAATTCATAAAAGCAAGTATAAATTTACTAATCTTAACTCCACCTCTGTGTACTTGAGGAGCTAGAATGGGAGTATCGGAAAGGATGTATTTATAGTTTGAGTTCAGCTAAAATTCCACCGTCTGTAATAATCATTTATTTCCAAAGTGGTCCCACTGTGTGCAAAATGAGCACAAGCTTTTTACTGGAATCGATTCAGGAATTAGAATAGTATGCAGAGGAGAGGAACGATATGAAAACTCTCCTGAGTGGATGCATGCTGATCCAAACATTTCAACTTGACCTTGACATGGTGTTCTTTACTTTAAAATGCCTTACTTTTAGTTAGGATTTTCGGCTTTGAGAATTCCTTGCTTTGCTATGTACAATAATATATTGAAACAGAAGGTGGCAAAAGGTGCTGATGTTCCAAACTATCTCCATGAAACAGTTGGTCTGGAGTAGATTTTCTTACCATTTATGTTTAATAGCAAGCAACCGGAATTGCGTGTCATTAAATACTGTCTAGATATATTGAATGCAATCCTTTGAAAGAAGAAAAATAATGACTACATATATTGATTACTTCATCATTGGTGGGCCTCAAACATATTCTGCTTATCGAATACTGCAAAGATTTTGTTAATTTTGTTGTTGGTTTCTTTGACTTACCCACTTTTGTATTAGGTGTAAAGTTATCGGACTAAAATTCCTCTTCAGGTTCTACATTTGGATCCTCTTTTGAATCATTGGACATATAGGCCAATGTTCTTCTTTGTACTTTCAGCAACTTCTGTCTTTTTACGACTCTTCAAATACGGTATTATTATCACCTGCACTCAAGCACTGGTGTTCTTAATTAGAAGCTAAATCGAAGAATGCACTTTGTAGAGCCCTGCAGCGTTTTGTTGCTGTTCATACAAAGTTGTTCCATTATTCGATTTGTGCTACTGTCTATATCATATTCTGTTATCTGGAAGAAACATTTCATGCCATTTACTGTGAACACTTGGCTCATCCTTTCTCAGAAAAGAACCAGTTCACACCAGCACACCACACCCCTCTCTTGAGCCAGACAGCAGACAATTTTCTGCCTACCTATCCTTTTCACTTTTGGCGTCTCCCCTGAGGCCCCTCATTACGAGGTGCTTGCTAAATTCCGTTATGTAGTAACTTACAATTGGCCTGTTAATTTTCAGTACGTGCAGTAAGTTCTGTTTCAACACATACAGGAATTCAGAGTTTTGCATCAAACACCACACCTCTGCAATCTTATCTAGGTACATTTTGGCAGGTGAAACCCGCCCAAAAATAATTGGGAGAAAAATGACCGGTAAACAATGAGACTTGCAGTAAGCAACAATAGCCACATATAGTGCTCATTTGTGGACAAAACTCGACATAGGCTATAATTATAGTGCCTGATAAATTCTGAACACCTGAGTGTTGGATTTTGTTGGATGCAATAATTACAGCTGCTGGTAATGAGGGACTTTGCTGTCAAAACCACATCACGTTGGTGGAGTCTATAAAACCAACCAGGATGTGTTTTTGTCATGTTTCTTTTGCTTTGAAATCATGTTAATGAGTACAATTCAGTAAAGTAATAATAAATATATTATATCCCCCAGAAGGCCCACCATGAATGAACATGTGCTTAACAAATACATACGTTATCTTAATTCAATAGATATGTATTTAAGGCAGTATAGAGTATAAGGTACACAGAAGAATGTCCTCTGCATGACTCCTGCTATGAATACGAGACAAAGTTATTACTACGCGAGACAATTTAGCTAAATTCATGTTTATTATCTTTTACATACTTGCAGTTTCCCTTTTACATCGTATATTCAAACCAGGCGGGCAACTAGAGCGAAATTTCGGGGGAGGCTGAAAATATTTCGGGGGGGGGGGGCCTAATTCTTCCAAACACGGACAAAGTGGCTTTGAGAAGGGGTGACCACACAACAAAAGCCTCATTTACAACTAAATGGTCTTTTAAAGACCTGTTAAGTACTGGGGTGCGGCTGCAATTACATGCTCGCCAGCCCGCTAAGCTGTGTCAGCCCGGGCTGACTGGCACGACGGTGGGGGGGTGAAGCCCCGAGAGCCCAATGGGTGTTGCGCGCCTGATTCAAACGTATTCCCGCAATTGGTTTAACATTTTCTCACATGTAGCACTGTGCTGAAACGGGGTTTGCCTTTTTCGTGTACTTTTACTGTGGGACTGGGGAGCTTATTTACAAGCCCCTTGTGCTGCTGGTGCATCACTTTTTTGACGCACCGGCAGCGCAACGGGTTTGCCCATATTTACAAGGCCAAATAAAATCACCCTGCATAACCTTTCATAACTTTTCCTGGCGTTGTAAATATGGGCCCCTTTCACGCATGAAAGGGGCGTTCCATGGGTTCTGCTGCGGGCGTTTCCACGCAACATTCGTGGAACCTGACACATCCCATTTACAACGTTTTGTAAACTGGGTGTGCATCAGAATCCTAGGCGTAGGAGTGGCGCAATAAGGAGAAATACTTTTATTTATACTCGTTTTTTCCTCTTCTATGCGTTCTGCAAAGTAGAAAATGCTATAAATTATTGTTTTTGTGCAGGAAGGTGGGCCTTCCTGCACAAAACCAACCTTTCCCGCAAAGCAGGCACTCTTACAAAATGCCGCAAGGGTGTCTGCGCTGGCGCATGGCAACCAGTTGTGCACAGGCACAGGGGAAAGCACAGGGGTGCGTCGTATTGTTGTTAGTACAATGCATCCCTGTGCTTTGAAAATGACGTAGCACGGCGTAGCTAAATGGATTGTGGTGCTGCGCTGCGTCATTTTATTGTAGATGAGGCCCTGGGTGTGCATTCAACATAAATAAAGCTTATTTACAGTGGTTTGGGAAAAAAGGTTCCTATGCAATGTTTTTCATATGCGGGATAGATTTGTTGTTGAAACTGAGTAGTTTACAACATAAAACATATGCCAAAGTCACCATTTTCACATAAAAACCTAACTGTTTGGTACTTTGTGACTGTTGGGTATTTTCTCTGTAATTTTGAGAATGCAAAAGTTGCAACACAATTCTGACTCTTTGAACACCTAGGGGTTATTTACAGCCCCCCCATGGGGTACATTTGCGGTGTTATAGCATCACTTTTTTGATGCTCCGGAAGCGCAGTGTGCAGGCCCATATCTATGAGGTCACGCAAAGCCACTTTGTATGGCTTTCCATGGCCTCGTAGCCATGAAGTAAGGCAAAGCAGCACAAGTCGCTGCCTTGCCTTACACTGAGTCAAGCAGGCGTTCCATGGGCGTTGCAGTGGGCGTTCCCACGCAACAGCAATGAATTTTGGCACATTTTCAGATTTACAAGATGGCTTGAATCTGGGAATGCGTCAAAACAGTGTGCCTCTCCATATCAGGCATTACTAAGAGAAATGTTGTAATTTCTCCTCGTTTTTTCCTCTTTCAATGTGTGCTGACCGGTCTCACTTTGCCACTGGATTCAAGGTAGCCTGGCTGCTGATGGCTGATACTCCGAAACCGGTCCCAGGACCCTGGCCTGACAGTTCGGGCTGGACTGTTCCCATGAGGCGCAGGGTCAAGACTGATTTGCATATGGCTGGGTCCAAACTGGGGTGACTTATTGAGCAGAAATACAATGATGGATTGAACCCAGATCTGTAACTGGGGATGAGTGCTGAAAAGTTTCAGCACCTCGTCCATCATCATATTGTATTTGCTATGTTGGCCCTAAGTGGCCAGGCTATGCACCGACGTGGGTCCCTTGTTAACTTTGCCTACTGGATTCAAGCTAGCCAATCTGATGAGGGGTGGTACTCTGAAACCGTCCCAAAATCCTTGTATCCGGTCCAGGGAGGACAGTTCGGGCTGGACTGTTCCCATGAGGCACAGGGTCAAGACTGATTTGCATATGGCTGAGTACAAAATGGGGTGGCTTAGTGAATAGAAGGATAATGGATTAACCCCACATCTGTGACTGGGGGTGAGTATCTGAAAAGTTTCAGCACTCCGTCCATCATCATATTGTGTTTGCTTTGTTTAAAGCACTCAGCTACGTGACTACAAACTATTGAAAGTCATCTTCTGAGCCAAGCTTTAGTCTCTGTGGATGTCCATGCCTGCGTTCCTCTTCCATCAGTGGCAGAAGGGATGGTGTGCATGCCTCAGGTAAACCACCTCCAGTTGCCAAGTGGCATGTAGGTATCCGCCTACTGCCCTTCTCCCCCTTGTCTTACCCGGTGTCTACCTTGCAGCTCAGCAGGATGACCAAATGGCCCAAGTAGGTACTGATGGCAGCAATGGAATTCAGGTTAATTGGTGGCTCTAGGCAGGGGCACAAGGCATTTTACCCTCTGGCGTTAGTGTGTGTAGGCACTTTGGATAGGGGCCTTATGTGCCTGGAGACTCCCATGTGCCTGAGTCATCTGGTCAGCTGTTGGCCCGTACCATCTGATCGGCGGATGGCCGTTTCCTTCTAGTCAGCAACTGGGGTGGGCCACCAGGTGAGAGGCTGATAAACCAGATAGCCAGATGGTGCACGAAGATTTCTATTCTACTCCCAGCCCAATATAATTGAGAAGATTATGACTCCCACTGGCATCTTCAGACAGTGGGTTCCCTCACCAGTCCTAAACAGAACCTACCCTTCACAATGATTAGGCTGTGACACCACTACATTCACCATTGCATGGGGCTAGGCTAACAATAATGGTCATAAGTTGTTGCTATGGTTCACCTGTTGGGATTCAGCACCATTGTCATATTATGCACTGCATTTGTCGGCACCAATACGTCTAAACTTCCTACAGGTGAGAAAGTATTTTCTTCAATACAAAACCTAAGGCTTGCAGAGACATGTATGTATGTATGTATCGCATACTTTTATAGCGAAAGCTGTCACCCGGAGGGTATCCAGGCGCATCAGTGATGGTGCTTGCTTCAACTGCCCCACACTAACGTTTCTGGACTCACATAATAAAAACTAAATACAATGTGAAAGGATAACATGCAGGTTTGTGTAGTATCGCGGTGGGAGGCCATCCCTCTCTTTTGTGCCTTTACTTCAGGTTCACTAGTCTGGGCATACCCAGCTCACCTGCCAGGTTTGAGGAATTAGTCTGACCAATGTGGGGCTAATAAATGTCAGAAACTGCCTGAAACCAGCTCAATAGCTAGTTATCTGGATTCCCCATCTACGCTAGCAAAACTAGAATAAATGGGTAAAAACTCTAATCAAGAATTCTCATTGTCCAATGGCAGGACTGATACTGAGGTGTGGGTGGCAACTACTTGTGCCCCAGAGTCAGAATCCCTGATAGCCCGTTTCCTTTAGGGACAACCTAGACAAGACCTCTGTACAGAGAAGAGTAGGGTGCCTGTAGAAAGAATAACTGCTGGAGAAGAAGGCATGCTTAATTAATCTGCTAGGGGAGAGCTTACCTTGTGGAGTCATCAGCCCATCTGCATGCAGAGAAAAGAACTGTGAAGGGACTTGTGCTCCAACCCCAATGGTGCTAGTGAATCTGCCTTGAGGGGAGAGATTAACTCACTGAGCAGAAGAGTACTGGAAGAGTGTCTTGAAGGAAGATGCTGTGCAGAAAGGACAAATAATTGATATCAACACAGTCTGGGGTAGAGGGCCCCTGGAGATTCTACTGTTGAGTGGAAGCCACCACCAAGAAGAGAACACAGGTATGTAACACACAACCACCCACCATTTAGGTAAGTAGTTGTGGGGGTGATCGGTAGCAAACTGTGGTAAGTGTGAGAGAGAAGGACTTAAGGTAGCCGACTCTGAGGAGTAGATCCTGTGCAAGGAGTAATCCGTAGCTAACAAGTCTTCTTACATACACGTCAGTTACGTACATGAAATGAGAACCTACCTGTGACTGAATGAAACTGCATTGAAAAGCAGCACAAAAAAGAATTGAAATTACCTCCCCCAGGAGAAGGAGGCGGGGGATCAGAAAGGGAACTTCACTGGCTGATAATCTGAACAGCCAAAGAAATAAAAAATAGTAAACAAGGCAAGATACACTTCTGTATGCATAGAACTTGATTACATTCCACATGAACAGTTTGTTCTAAAACAACATTCACTAATTGCAATCCCTTCAGTCTTTCTTGTCATTTATTCCTCTGAGAACAGAGATCTATCCTGTTTGTTCTTCACATGATATATGCTCTCTCTGAACACAAAGATTCTTGGCTGTACCACACAAACCACTTCCCTCTGCAGTGACTTCTAGTTATTGATAAATACAAGAAAGGTTTCACCACAGACCACTACTGTCTAATTTTAAGTCATTACTTTTAATGGAGATTTGTTTCTCTGAATTGAAAGACAGCTTTTCCAGACTGACTAAAACATTGGTTTCTCACTCTTTAAATTATCCACACTTGCTGAAATGTTGCCAGGAGAATTCTCCTTGAATCGCAATTGTTTTTGCGCCCACTAATGTGCTAAAACTAAGGCTTGATCTAAAGCGTTGCTTTGACCTTGTCAAATTAAATCTGCAGCCAATATTTGTTGGAAATTGGGTTACTGGTTGAGAGGCATGAAACCTCAAACAAGCAGCTAGCACAATCGCTGTCAGGGTGAAACCCAAGAAAACCCCAAATTTACCTCTGTTTAACAGGCTGGTAGCTTGGCACAAAGCAGTCAGGCTTAACTTAGAGACAATGTGTAATAAATAAAACATAAAACAAATCCCACACCAATTTAGAAAAATGTAATACATTATTTGCGATCAAAGCTACAAAAATCCAATCAGTAGAACCAGAGATATGCAATTTAAAAATGTTAAGTGAAACTTGTGCCTAGAAGCACCAAGCCCCAACTGTAGGTATCTGGTCGCCTTGGACTGGGACAAAGTCTCGGGTTCAGGCCAACCATGATAGAGCACGGACCAGATACGCGGATCAAGTTAGAATCGCTGAACATCCTGGTTTGCGAAGCGGTGCCCCACATCGAGAATGCATCACACGGCTGCAGTTCCGAGGTGCTGGGAGGCTGCAATGCGGAGTATTGCACTGTCATTCAGAATGCCTTCGACAAGGGGCTTGCAATGTGAAGACCTGTGTTGAGGATGTATCACACAGTGGCTGTTCCAAAGAAGTTGAGGGGCTTGGATGTAGAGTCCTGCATCATCATCAAGGATGCTGTCGAAAAGGGGCATGCAATGCGAAGGGCTGTATCGAGAATGCATCGCACATCATCTGTGGGCTGTGATGTAAGGTCTGCATTGGGGATGCATCAGCTGCGGTGTTTCCGATGTGGCTGCACGGAAATGCATCATGCCATGTCAGTTTCTCATGCAGGACCACAGCTAGACTGGCAGAGCACCTTCAGACCCACTTTCAAGGCTCCAGGACTGTGGTGGCACCACTTGGGTAGCATGACACACAGCATGTAGAGTCCAGGTGCTGGGTGCAAGATGGTTGGAGTCTTTTCTGTCCCTGAGGCTGATGATGAAGAGTCATTCTGGTGATCCTGGGTTCAAGATGTAGGCTTAGTACCTTTACTCAGGCATCAGGGCAGCAGGCAGTAAGGCAGCAGGGCAACAGAGTAGCAGACGTCTTGCTTAACAGCCTAGAAGTCTTTCTAAGTCTTCCACAGGTCAAGAGGTGTACTGAAGAGTTATGTCTGAGGCTCCAATATTTGTTGTCAGCATTGAAGCAGGAGAAGGTCCTGAATTTCCACCCCAGAGGTGCTCAAGATTGTCCTGTCTCCCTGCCCTGGCTCCAGCTTGTCTGGGGTCACAAAAGACTAGTGGCAAAGTCTTTGTGAGTGTGCTCAGGCAGAGCCTTTGTGATGCCCAGAGCCTTTCTGATGTGCAAGTGACCTTACAAGAGAGATCGGCTGGCACAAGGGAGATAATAGGTATTTGTTAGAACTGGCTATTTCTGGTAGGCTAAGGCTGACGCCAAAGCCAGGCAGAAACCACCATTCTAGTCAGGGTGAGGGAGTCACACGCCAAGATAACCCCTGCTCACCCCCTTGGTAGCTTGGCACGAGCAGTGAGGCTAAACTCGGAGGCAATGTGTAAAGCATTTGCGCCAGCGCACAACAGCAACAACATCCTAGGCACACCACAAAAGGGACTCCACACAAGGTTATATAAAAATAACATCTGTATTGTCAAAACCACATCAGATAGAAATCACACATGTACATTGTGCCAACTGGCACGGGCAATATTCACAAGGGATTATTTACAAGACAGGGCCACATAGGCCACTGTCATAATCAGCAGTTAGTAGAAATAGAAATACTGTCAGAAATTAGAATAAAAGATATAAAATCACTGTTATAAATCACATCCAGTAACTACTGGGAACTGGTAAGTACCACCATCGCAACCCTAACCACCTTAGGAGAATGTCACGCAGGGGACCACGACCTCACTAGGACCACCTGTACTAAAAAGAACAACCACCTAAGTATCACACAGCATTTAGGGGTATAAGCACAACACATTACACATGATGCATGAAACACATTCAGCTGTGTAGTAAAGGGAAACACATGATGCCTAAAAACATTCAGAGGTGTAAGACAAGGGAAACACATGATGCATAAACCTACACATTCAGCGGTGTTGAGAACAAAGCACACGATGCAATAAAATACTTTCAGAGGTGCAGCGCAAGAAGACACATGATGCCTAAAACATTCAGAGGTGTAAGACAAAGGAAACACATGATGCATCAACCAACACATTCAGAGGTGTAAAATCAAGGAAGACACATGATGCATTAAAAACATTCAGAGGTGCCAGGAAAGAAAACACAACTCAATAGCGCAAAGACACATGATGCAGAAGCGGGAGCCAAGGCTCTAACAGTCATCAGGGGCCATGGAGCACACTGGCTCTTCAAATAACAGGCATGGGCCCCTCACTCAGGAAAAGCAATGCCCCAATCATTAGAACATCACCGCTCCTCCACTGCGGCAACCACGGGCCCCTCTCGAGTAACTCAGGGGCTAGCCAGCGGAGCGGTACACAAATGGTGCCACCCAAGCCCCCCTTCACGGGGATTACTGATGGCCTTTAGGAGCAGGGACTTGCCCCCTAGCCAGCGGGGGCCGCTCAAGACAGACACATCACCTTGGCTGGGGCGGCCCTCTGCCAGACGGGGCCGCCCAGCACCGTCACTGGGCCTGGGACAGGCACCCCCACACCAGAGCCCCAGCAGAGCGCCACTCACCTGCTCTGAAGGGCAGGACACTCCACGCCGCTCTGTCTTAGAGTGGGCTCCTCTTCGCCCGGTCTCCCTCCCTGGCACCGGGTCACTTCACCAGCGGGCGGGGCTGTCGTAATCACGAGAGCCTTGCTGAAGGAACACGCCG
Source organism: Lissotriton helveticus (assembly GCF_964261635.1). Classification (NCBI taxonomy): domain Eukaryota; kingdom Metazoa; phylum Chordata; class Amphibia; order Caudata; family Salamandridae; genus Lissotriton; species Lissotriton helveticus. The sequence continues at coordinate 322,449,031 of NC_136065.1, read as the reverse complement.
CCTTTCCTCTGCGGTCTACATCCCGGGGCTCCCATCGCTCACGGGAGCCCCGCACCGGCGCTCCACACCTCCTCCTTCTTCCAGACGGCACCCAATCAGTGCGCGGCGGCCGGCAGGACTTCCTTTTCAAACCGGAAGTCCCGCCCAGAGTCAGGCGCGATGCCGCCTGACTTCCTGTTTGCGGCCCGGCCGCGGCGTTGATTATCAGGGGCAAACTGAGGGGTGGGCACCCTCGAGATTAATATAAAATAGAGAAGCGAGGTGGGCACTCGCAAAGGGCGCCATAATCGGGGTGGCACCTGTCAAGAAGATAAGAGTGCACACAAAGCACTCGGGCAGACAAAGGGCAGGAGCGCTTCCCCCACGGGATAACCACAGCGCTCTGCCAGAAATCAGGATAAAAGCGCCCACGAGGCGCTGGAGAGCCCAGAAATCACCAAAACGCCCCAGAAGGGACCCCCACAGCAAGGAGGGTCCCAGCAGCTGCAGGGCATTACAGGACAAGGCTTCCAGGGCCAAAAACAAAGTCTCCCATCACCCCATGCAAGGCAGAGGGTCCCAGGAAGTCCTTCAGTAGTCCAGTCATCCAGGAAAGTCCATCAGGTGTCCAGGGGCTGGGCAGGGCCCAGGGATTCCCCTGGGCCCAAGCAGCAGCACGCCCCTGGCAGATTCAAGTCAGAAAACAAGAACATTTTGGAAGGGGACACAGCCCCTTTTTATACAGAAAAAAGTCTTTGAAGTCTAAAGGGTGAAGGCAGTGTGAGAACCAGCTAGAACTGGTTATAGGGAATTCCTTTCAGTATCAGGGACAGAGGTAACAGTCGCCCAGCGGGGAGGTGGAGCCAGTATTGTGGCAGGCAGGCACAGCCTCATTCACACCCAGGCGCTATCTCCTCCCACTTCCCTGGCAGCAGATGCTGCCTTTCATCCACGGGCTGACTCAGACAAGCTCCTGGGGCTCCCCAGCCCCTGTCATCCTCAAACCAGACAGTCAATCCACAAGCAGGCCCAGGCACTCCTGGGCCAGGCTCACCAGCCAATCACACGCCAGCCACAGACTACACAAATATGCCAACTTCTAAAAGTGGCACTTCTAGACTAGACACAACCATGCAGCATACACCATTACGCAGCATTCAATCTCACGAGTTCGCACATATCAAACTCGACCCTGCACTCCCCACACATCAGGAACTACCATGGGCATACATATTCCCCATTCATTCCTATGGGAGGGCAGGTCACTCACCATACATACACAGAGAGCTCACGCACTTTACACTGTACCACAGTGAAAAAGTGCGCAGAGGACTAAAATCACCAACACTGGGTCACAGAGACAGGCTAGGAAAAAGCAAAAAGTTTCGGGGTGAACCGGCCAAAAGGGCCAGGTCCAACACAACCCCCTTCCAGCCAAAACGCAGGGTAGACCAATCACTCCACTGATGGGCTTCACTGCTTTGGACGACAAAACACGGACACGGGCCCGCACGGCAGGGACACCCTCCAGTTTTTCGCCACTCTGAACCTACATGGTTTCCTCCAAACAAGAACTCTCTGACCCAACTAGGATACCCCACTGGTACACACTAGTCATCCACAGCCAGGACCAGGCCCTAGGCCATCCAAATATCACAGGTCCTAACCAATCCACAGAGTGGGGGGCAGTAACCCCTGGCACACAATAGCCATTCTCCACTCTCCCTCTCAGTGTAGCTACAACTACCACTGAACCTTCAACCTAGGGACCACACCCTCAGGCTGACCAGAGGTCACGGGCAAGAATGCCCCACCCTACCTCTACTTCTGGGTTTCCGCACCCTCACAGGGAAGCACTCACCGGAACACAATTCTCCTACCAGATCAGGACCTCACTCCATCACTGGTCTACCACCTGGAAACTATTTCACTCCTGAGGTACAAAGCACACAGCACAGTCCCTCTTCAAGCAGGTGGGGGGACACAGCACACAGCAAAGTCCCCTTTCCTCTACGTTAGTGGAAACAACAAACTGCAGGTGGGCACCAGAACACACAGCAAGGGCAGCCCCCTCAGTCTCTTCAGCTGATCTACCTTGGTAGAGATTCCTCTTGACCTAGAAGCTTCCTAATCTCCCAACCTAGGATCTAAACTCTCAGGTTGCACCGGGGTCTGAAGTACACCGTCCCTCTGCACCCCCTTCGAGAGTTCTGCACCCTCAACTTAGGAGCGGCACCCCTCAACACCAGGACCGCCGGAGTTCTGGTTACGGACACTCCCCGTCCTCTAAACACAGGAAGATCCTCCTCAAATGACCTGTAAGTACAGCCTAGGCCCCTGACCTGGCGCTCCCGGGGGAACCCTCCCGGCCCAGAGACAGGGTTTCGGGCCAACGTGGGACACACCGTCCCACACTCACTCCGCCTCCACTGAGACAGGACGTGAGCCCCTACACCCCTACCATCCTAATGGGACCTAGCTGGGCTACACATGAACCCCTTCACCTACACAGGATCATCAGATACACAAGCCACTACTTTTAGAATCACCCCCTAATGCCTCTGCAAGACATCTAGCACACCGCCAGAAATCCACCTTCTTATCCAGTGCCTCTGCAGGACCTCCTGCACACCACCAGAGGTACACCTCACGTGCAAGCTCCTTAAAAAACTCACACCAACTCCTCCAGTTCAACACAGCACTCATCCACACACTCCCCCTCCAGACTGGCGAGACAGTTCCTCACTGCCCCTGACTCTCAACCTGTACCCCTCTTACTGAGCACCAGGCACCATACTCTGGGAACTGGGAATGGGACTTCACGCACTGGACACATTTAAGCTGCCACCACTGGATCCTACCATACTGGGGAATCCAGACACACACACTACACTCAGGGGATAACCACCCTCCCAAGCAAGCCATTTCTCCTCCACACTCCCTCTCTTCCATCTACCCACACAGGAACAGGAACAGGGATTGGACACTGGACCCAGCAAGGGATTCCTAATCTATGGGAACCTCCCCCTCTACTGGCATCCCGCCCTGTCATTTTCTCTCATCTGCCACTAAACATAAAGCGCAGATACACCATCTGAAAATGACACTCTCGAGGAAAAACAAAATCAATAACAATAATCCCAAACATGTGACCATCTAAAAAATGCAGAGTTTTGTAATGTAGCCAGCTGTCGCTGTGGCACTGCGCAAACACAAGTCCAAATCCGCACCGCTGACCAACAATGTTAGAACTGGCTATTTCTGGTAGGCTAAGGCTGACGCCAAAGCCAGGCAGAAACCACCATTCTAGTCAGGGCGAGGGAGTCACACGCCAAGATAACCCCTGCTCACCCCCTTGGTAGCTTGGCACGAGCAGTGAGGCTAAACTCGGAGGCAATGTGTAAAGCATTTGCGCCAGCGCACAACAGCAACAACATCCTAGGCACACCACAAAAGGGACTCCACACAAGGTTATATAAAAATAACATCTGTATTGTCAAAACCACATCAGATATAAATCACACATGTACATTGTGCCAACTGGCACGGGCAATATTCACAAGGGATTATTTACAAAACAGGGCCACATAGGCCACTGTCATACTCAGCACTTAGTAGAAATAGAAATACTGTCAGAAATTAGAATAAAAGATATAAAATCACTGTTATAAATCACATCCAGTAACTACTGGGAACAGGTAAGTACCACCTACGCAACCCTAACCACCTTAGGAGAATGTCACGCAGGGGACCAGGACCTCACTAGGACCACCTGTACTAAAAAGAACAACCACCTAAGTATCACACAGCATTTAGGGGTATAAGCACAAAACATTACACATGATGCATGAAAACACATTCAGCGGTGTAGTAAAGGGAAACACATGATGCCTAAAAACATTCAGAGGTGTAAGACAAGGGAAACACATGATGCATAAACCTACACATTCAGCGGTGTTCAGAACAAAGCACATGATGCAATAAAATACATTCAGAGGTGCAGCGCAAGAAGACACATGATGCCTAAAACATTCAGAGGTGTAAGACAAGGGAAACACATGATGCATCAACCAACACATTCAGAGGTGTAAAATCAAGGAAGACACATGATGCATTAAAAACATTCAGAGGTGCCAGGAAAGAAAACACAACTCAATAGCGCAAAGACACATGATGCCTAAAACATTCAGAGGTGCAAGGAAAAACCACACAATTGCGCAAAACCTACATAAGCCACCACCTGTGGCAGTCCCTAGGCCAACTGGCCTTGTTGGGGCTAGGACGCCCTGTGTCTCAATGTCAGGGGCCTAAACGTGGCAGGTGCCCACTACTTGCTGGGCACCTGGGAACACTCACAAGGGCCTAAACGCTACAGCTGGCACTAAGTGCTGCGCAGCTGTGACTGGCCGGGCACCTCTGTGCTATCTCTGTCCCTCCCAGGGACTCACTCTCCATCTCGCGCCTAAACGGTGCAGCTGCCCACTAATTGCTGGGCAGCTGGAGACTCAAAATTGCGCCAGGGCCCTTACTGGCCCTAGAAATAAAACCGCACCTTCAGTTGGAGCCACACAGGCTCTGCACTCCTACTGTGCAGGACGAGGGAGCCCTCTGGCTCTAGCATCACCTGTGCCCCAGCAATTGCGCCATTCAGGAACCCTCTCAGGCATCAGAGAACTGCCCTTTAAACAAATTGCGCCAGAAGCGGGAGCCGAGGCTCTAACAGTCATCAGGGGCCATGGAGCACACTGGCTCTTCAAATAACAGGCATGGGCCCCTCACTCAGGAAAAGCAATGCCCCAATCGTTAGAACATCACCGCTCCTTCACTGCGGCAACCACGGGCCCCTCTCGAGTAACTCAGGGGCTAGCCAGCGGAGCGGTACACAAATGGTGCCACCCAAGCCCCCCCTCACGGGGATTACTGAAGGCCTTTAGGAGCAAAGACTTGCCCCCTAGCCAGCTGAGGCCGCTCAAGACAGACACATCACCTTGGCTGGGGCGGCCCTCTGCCAGACGGGGCCGCCCAGCACCGTCACTGGGCCTGGGACAGGCACCCCCACACCAGAGCCCCAGCAGAGCGCCACTCACCTGCTCTGGGGGGCAGGACACTCCGCGCCGCTCTGTCTTAGAGTGGGCTCCTCTTCGCCCGGTCTCCGTCCCTGGGACCGGGTCACTTCACCAGCAGCGGGCGGGGCTCTTGTAATCACGAGAGCCTTGCTGAGGGAACACGCCGCCTTTCCTCTGCGGTCTACATCCCAGGGCTCCCATCGCTCACGGGAGCCCCGCACCGGCGCTCCACACCTCCTCCTTCTTCCAGACGGCACCCAATCAGTGCGCGGCGGCCGGCGGGACTTCCTTTTCAAACCGGAAGTCCCGCCCAGAGTCAGGCGCGATGCCGCCTGACTTCCTGTTTGCGGCACGGCCACGGCGGTGATTTTCAGGGGCAAACCGAGGGGTGGGCACCCTCGAGATTAATATAAAATAGAGAAGCGAGGTGGGCACTCGCAAAGGGCACCATAATCGGGGTGGCACGCGTCAAGAAGATAAGAGTGCACACGAAGCACTCGGGCAGACAAAGGGTAGGAGTGCTTCCCCCACGGGATAACCACAGCGCTCTGCCAGAAATCAGGATAAAAAGCGCCCACGAGGCGCTGGAGAGCCCAGAAATCACCAAAACGCCCCAGAAGGGACCCCCACAGCAAGGAGGGTCCCAGCAGCTGCAGGGCATTACAGGACAAGGCTTCCAGGGCCAAAAACAAAGTCTCCCATCACCCCATGCAAGGCAGAGGGTCCCAGGAAGTCCTTCAGTAGTCCAGTCATCCAGGAAAGTCCATCAGGTGTCCAGGGGGTGTCCAGGGGCTGGGCAGGGCCCAGGGATTCCCCTGGGCCCAAGCAGCAGCATGCCCCTGGCAGATTCAAGTCAGAAAACAAGAACATTTTGGAAGGGGACACAGCCCCTTTTTATACAGAAAAAAGTCTTTGAAGTCTAAAGGGTGCAGGCAGTGTGAGAACCAGCTAGAACTGGTTATAGGGAATTCCTTTCAGTATCAGGGACAGAGGTGACAGTCGCCCAGCGGGGAGGTGGAGCCAGTATTGTGGCAGGCAGGCACAGCCTCATTCACACCCAGGCGCTATCTCCTCCCACTTCCCTGGCAGCAGATGCTGCCTTTCATCCACGGGGCTGACTCAGACAAGCTCCTGGGGCTCCCCAGCCCCTGTCATCCTCAAACCAGACAGTCAATCCACAAGCAGGCCCAGGCACCCCTGGGCCAGGCTCACCAGCCAATCACACGCCAGCCACAGACTACACAAATATGCCAACTTCTAAAAGTGGCACTTCTAGACTAGACACAACTATGCCGCATACACCATTACGCAGCATTCAATCTCATGAGTTCGCACATATCAAACTCGACCCTGCACTCCCCACACATCAGGAACTACCATGGGCATACATATTCCCCATTCATTCCTATGGGAGGGCAGGTCACTCACCATACATACACAGAGAGCTCACACACTTTACACTGTACCACAGTGAAAAAGTGCGCAGAGGCCTAAAATCACCAACACTGGGTCACAGAGACAGGCTAGGAAAAAGCAAAAAGTTTCGGGGTGAACCTGCCAAAAGGGCCAGGTCCAACAGTATTTATGTGGGCCCATTCTCCTTAATAAATGTGTGACTATAGGAGTGGCCCACCCTTGCCAGACCATGAATTTGTGTGTCCCTAAATACGGTCTTGAAATTCAAATAAGAAGAGGTAGAAAATTTCGGTCTTTCCTATACATACATGGATATACTAACACAGACTCATAGAATTAGAGTGAGAGATCCTTTTTGCCCTAAGGAATGTCCCTGACCAGCTATCGGGTTCTTAGAGTGGGCAGAAACACGCCTGTACGCTGGCCAGAGTATTGCTAAACAGCAATTAATTTGTTTATTCATATTTTAATCATACTTGAGGAACCAGATAATAAATGATATATCTGTGGTGTACCTTACAGTGTTTTTTGTATTTATTTTATTTATTTATTTATTTGCAAAGTTTTATATACACTGGCTAGACCCTTAGGTATCAGAGCGCTTTACATGAGGATCAGCGAGTTACGGGTTACAAAATTACATCAGTTACAGGAGCCAAGAGTAAACAGGAGAAAAACAGTGATTACACAATAACAAGAGACATTAACGCATAGCATAGCCAAGACACACGTCAAATGTGGAATGGAAGGTAGTGGGAGATTGGTAAACGAGGTAAGGAATGCAGATAGTGTCAGGCACACCATCAAGGGGGTAAGTACTTTAGAGGGGACAAAAGCAGACAAAGTGAGAGACAGACAAACCGGCTGACGATCCAAAACACGTGGGGCTGGCAAAGGGGAGGTAGACAAAGGATCACGGAGGGAGGAGTAGGGGGAGGGTAAGGATACACAACGGGGAGACGAAGAAAAAAACCAAATAGGGGAGGCACTGAGGCGTGCCAGGGTTGGTCTGGATAATCTCTCTGATGGCTGGTGCAGATACCTTCAGCGCCTAACTAACTTTAGACCGAAAGTCTAAGTTTAGACCTAATGCCTAACTTTAGACCTATTGTCTAACTTTAGACCTGAAGTCTGACTTCAGGTCAAAACGTAGACTTCAGGTTTAGACTTAGAGTTCAGGTCTAAAGATAGACTTTAGCTCTAAACTTAGACTTCAGGTCTAAATTTACCTTTGTGAATCGGGCCCAGGGTGTTTCTTGTACTCACAATAATGAAATATGGAAATTAGTTGTTTAAAGATTTTTTTGGCTCTTTTTTTATTTAATCATAAGGTCGTGCTTTGAACTCCTGAATGTATTCATGTTACAAACCATAACGCATGATGTACCAATCCCAGTAGAAGCTGCAGAAAGTAAACAGTGCCCAATAAACACTGTTTGCCTTATTGCTCCTTTGACGAGACGCGACCCACTTTAGACCTGCTTAATAATACCCATTAGTAATATAATTCTTGAGAGAATCTACACTCATTGATGGTAGGGCCTACAACACCGCTGTGTCAAATTTGTGTTGTGTATAATGTATCGTTTCCCTTCATAAATGTACTTATGAAATATGATATCAGACATGATTTATCTTTTGTGAATTTGTTGATCAATCATTTTACTGCCCGTAATCTGCCATACAGGTGTGGAGCTTCAGAGATTTTTGATTAAGATGTAAATGTTATTTTGTCATCCTATATACATTCTACTGTTTCAATCTCATGTAAAAACCTTGGTTGAATATACTTATTGTCCGGCTTCTGTTAGATGATCATAAAAAGTATTATTTACAAACAATAAGGTGTGGGCTTTGTTGAAACTTGATACAGCCGACATGTGTTTCATCCCTTTATCTGGCGTATGGGATTGGGGCTTTCTGAAGGTTTTTTACTTTTCGTCGTTGTTAAGATCAAAATCTCAATTCACTTGCTATCACTCTTTCTCTCACCTCACTCACTCACTCATTCTCATGCACATTACTCAATCATTCTCACTTACTGACAATCAACCTCACTTATATTCACTTATTCTCACTCACTGCCTGCCACTTACTCTCACTCACATTCACTCACGCACATGCTCACACATACCAACACCCACTGTCACACTATCACATACTGTCTCTCACCCAAACACACTCTCATCCGCATTCACAGGCACTTTATTTTACTTAACTCGTCTGTTAGCGAAGGTCCTGTCCTGTCCTGGTGCTCCATTATCTATCACACTAACAGGAAATAGCAGGCTGTTATTCACTTTTGGGATGGGAATGTCCTGTGCATTGGGAAAAGTTGTGTTCCCCTGCTCTGAAGGTCCAACTGCAAGTATCTGGTATCTTGGTTTTTGATTTTGGCCTCCGCCTCATGCTAATTTAGTGTGTGCGTGTGCACGAAGGCATGTCTCTTTCCATGAATGTGTGCCCTTATTTGTTTGACAGTGGACTTCTGACCCTCTCAGTGATTTAGTATATAGAATGGTGGTGGCAACATACCATATTTTGTGAATCGGTATATGTAAGCAGACCATTTTATCTGTCATAGGAGAGAAGGTCTAATGGCCTGCTTTTGTAAAATTCTGCCTCTGTTCACTAACCCTGGTTCTACTACTAATCGCCCAGTGCATATAATGCATGTGCATATGTGTGTAGCCTGTGTGCTGCTTGCATTGTGTCTATGAGTCAACTAACGTATTGGAGGTCTGTGGGCTCACCTTTGGAAGCCCCTTGCCTGTCCTTGTGCACAAGATGGAGGAGAGGTTATTTTGCCAGGCAGTGGAAGGGTATTGCTCACATTCCTGAAACTGGAGGGAGGACATCTAGACAATGAAGTTAGGAAAGAGGAGGCAGGGTTCCCTATAGATATTTGATTTGGTCTTTTGGTCATTAAGGACTCCTGATTATTCTTTCTAAACACTGCCATTTGATTGATGAAGAGGTGAAGGGTGGGACTGCAGTTTCTATTCAGAGTGTGATGGGTTCTTTAGGTGAAGCAGCCTTTTGTCTCTTGCCTAATCACTGTTTAGTGTGGCTGTCTGATAGCCAGGTGCAGATAGCTCACACCTCTTTTGCCTCTGTTGTGGGTACTCCAGTCAGGTGAGTACCAAGCTGTAAGGAGCATCACTCTGCACAAAGGCTGTGTCTGGAAAACAGTTTGGAGAGTACAGATAGAACTGGTTCTATAAGTGAAGACAGAGAATCCATATCATGTCTCTGCTTTGACTATATAAAAGTGGAAGTAATTGACCCACTTATTGATCCAGTTCCAAGTTCTTTCTGACCAAGGAAGGGAGTGCTCCGCAGAGTAACCAAAGGTGGTGACTGGCTCACACCCGCCTTACCAAAAGCAAGACAACATCACCTGGAGTCTGTCCTGGAAGGAAGAGCTAGGTTCCTGTTGTGCAGATCCCGGACGTTGACTTGTCTTCTGAGAGGGGGAAGAAGTGAACTAACCCTACAAGAGTTGAAAACATCTAAGGCAAACCAAAGCTGAGGGTCTGCCCTCCCTAAAGACTCAGGAGAGCAACCTAAATGCTCAAGAATCCCTGTACAGTCTCTTCTGCATGAGCAGCCTTAAGTTGTGCCTGAAAAGGCAAGCCACTGCTATCCTGAAGGTGTATATGAGCAGCAGGCACAGTAGTACTTTCTTGTAGTTGTGCCATACCAGAGCATGCTGCTGCAATTCAGACGTTTTGTTCGAGTGACCTACACCCTGGCACTGTCTTAAAGTTGTGCTTGGGCGGATCATGCTTACTGAAATTGTACCTAGGAGACTGAGCTGCTAAAAAGTTCTAAAGTCGTGCCTGAGTGGACAATTCCACTGTGATGATTGCCTTCACTTGAAGATACTGCGTCACTATGTCATCCATGTAAGTGTAGTCAGAATTTTACCACCAATATAAAGAAGTGTTGTTTGGCCACCCTGTCACTTCTGACCCTACAGCTCACCACCAAACTCACCTGACACCCAGAAGCATTTCTGCGACCAGACAGAGACAATCGCCATCTTCAGAGCTTGCACTCCTGCACAGTCTCTGGGTTACTGCCCCCACTGCTTCTCAGTTGAATTGATCTGAATGCTGGAGCACTCACAGCCAGCTTGTCTGCATCTAGAAGCTAGAAGGAGATCCTGCCTGCTGTGACCGGAGCCTGAAGAACCGGGTTTTCTTAGAACCCAGCGGTGCCAGGGACACACCAGAAGTCTTCGGATTCTCCTGTCTTGGAATACAGAGACACGGAATACTTCTGGATGGCGTCAAAGATCAAATTTATTAGCTGCAGCTAGTAACAGTAAACCAAGCAATACAACACGGTGTACAACTCAGGAAACTGCTCAATTTTCGTAGAGCAAGACATCAGTATTTATCCACATTTTGCTCATTACAAATGCACACCCACTGCACAAAATTCTGACCAATAGGACACATTTTCTAACTGAGTATCACATTAACAAAAACCCAATTTACAGTAACCCAACCCAAAAGTTCATTATTAGGAATGTCCCAAATTCAATCTTTGCAAGCCGGACAAATTTATAATTGAAAAGCACAACCCATGTAATGTCAGAACATAAAGGAAACAGTAATAGATGCTGGACAAGATAAAACATGTGCAAGGAAACTAAAGGTTAACGAGGTCCTGAACATTAAGTGGCAATCTTAGACAAGGATCTAACCAAGGGAAATTGGCTTTGCGAGGTCAGTTTCAGGTGAAGAGGTCAGTATCTTTGCAGTTCACTCACAAGTCAGAAAAGGGCCTGTTAATGCATACATGAACAATGAGGCCCATGCAAATGTGTTCGTTCGGTTACCTCCACGGCCTACGTGAGGGCAACACAAAAATGGCGTCACGAACAACGCAAACAAAATGGAGTCCGGTTCCGAAAACCACGGAACCTCAGACCTCCTTTTGCCATTACGTAGGCAATAACCTAAACTCACGTCAATCTGAATCCAGGTCTATGTCTATTCTCATCAGGTCATCAAGGTGTTGCTGTAACATCATCGTATTATCCTTCACTTCTCTCGGGACGGGCCTTCTCACACAGATCGTAGCACAAAAGCCACAATTGGCGGGACCACACTGGATGCATAAGCAACACGAGAAAAGGATTGCTAAAGCCATACCAAGAAACATCAGAATCTTCCATCCCCATTTGGACAGCAGTTCCCAAAACCACTCTACCAATGACCAGTTCCCTTCGTCTACATGTATAGACTCAGCGGACTTATGTAACCTCAAGATGGCTTGGTACACTGTCGGGGCGTTATCTGGAATGAAAACACAGCAACTAGACCCGATCAATTTACATACCCCACCTCTATCTGCAAGTATAATATCTAAAACAAAGCGGTTCTGTAATGTCATAAGGCGATCCGCTTGAAGCTCAGCTGTAATATTGCTAAGATCAACACACACAAAAATGCCCCCTTCTCACACTATTTGCAATATGATTTTGACTCCAGGTTAAGAACACACCAGTCATTTTTGTGGAGGACACCGAATATAAAAAGGGATTTAGCTTCATAAATACTAAGTGTAGCCGTGACCTGATGGTCCACACCATCGAGACGGCCCAAAGGTTATGTGTGAAGGAGTTGGAGAAAATAGAGGAATTGTCAAAAGCCATAGCCAACAATCCGGCAGTTACGGACGCCAAAACTCTTCTTGACAAAATTGAAAAAGACATACAGGTCTTTAAAGACATTACGATCAATAATAAAAGTCTGAAATACGAGTAGGATATTAAATCCTTCAAAATAGAGCAAGTATATCCTTTTTTAAAAGAGGATTATTATACCCAGGCAGAATCGCGCAGGGCGCTGTACGATTACCAAGGCAGATCTCGAAATCGCTTCACCACTTTTTCTGAGACGTCGTCATCAGAATCATCAGAAACAGATTCAAGAGGCAATAATTCACGTAAACAGGTGTCTTTTTTAGAGAAGGGCCAACAAGGAAGAACCAGATACAAAGCCCCTTGGGAGATGCGAACACGCAAACGGTTTTACAGATCATAGAGACACCAAACGTAGTTGTTAATCTGTCTGATCGGGTGCTAACTGATCACGAGGAATCTTTATTAAATCTAGGCCTCAAATTTGTCCCATGCAAACATACAGACTTCACAAGATTAAAAATAGAAACTTTAGATTTCTGTAGAAAATTGAGGATCAAAGCCTTCTTTTTTAATCAACCGGCGTCTGAAAATATTGAGGCAACAGGGCTAAGGAATACATCTAAATTTGTTCCATATCAAAACATCCCGAAACAGATTCAGGCGTTTGAACAAATCCTGATATCTTCGATTAACAAAATGGAGAGAACTAAGAGATATCTGCCCCCCAATATTAGTAAGGGACAACTACAGGCAATACAAAGTCTTAAAGAAGACCCCTCCCTGGTCATAAAACAGGCGGACAAGGGGGGAGCGGTCGTGATCTGGCCTCGCTACAAATGTGTCGCTGAGGGCCTGAAACAAGTTAACAATACTACATGGTACCGAGCACTAAAAGAAGATCCAACGAAGCAGATTCAAGGGCTAATCGTTGAAGTTTTGACCCTAGGAAAACAAGAAGGTTTTTTGGGAAAGAAGGAATTTGTATTTTTAAATAAAAAATTTCCGCGAATACCGGTTTTATACCTCTTGCCCAAAATACATAAAAGCCTAACCAAACCACCAGGGCGCCCGATTGTATCGGGTTGTGACTCCTGTTTGGAGCCAATATCCAAATATGTGGATTTCTGTTCAAAGCCCTTCTTGAAGGAAGTAAGATCGTATCTTAAAGATACTACGGACTTTTTAACAAAAGTGGAAGGAACTGGATTTGATCCATTAAATCAAATAATGGTGACTATGGACGTCACGTCCCTTTATACACAAAATCCCCAAGAGGAAGCTCTGGAGGTAATTGAGTTGTATTTGGAGAAAAGGGAAAAGCCACACAGGGTGCCGACATCATTTATTTTAAAACTTGCAGAGATAGCACTCAAAAAGAACTATTTTTTATTCAATGATTAGTTCTACATGCAGGTCAAGGGCACTGCCATGGGGTGTCCTTATGCCCCAGAAATGGCAGTGCTCTATATGGCACAGTACGAGATCATGTTTGTGGAGAATAACAACCCATACATTGAAAACATTATACAGTGGTGGCGCTATATAGACGACGTCTGGCTTCTGTGGCAGGGAAGCCAGACCGAGCTATTGGCGTTCCACGAATGGATCAATTCCAGACATGGGGATATTAAGTTCTCCATGGAGGAAAGTACCACGAGAATGACCTTTCTGGACGTAGAGTTGACCTGTGTCGATGGAGTATTGAAAACATCCCTATATAAGAAATCCACTGACAAGAACACTATCTTGCACCACAAAAGTTATCATCCCAGAAGTTTAAAGGCAAACTTGCCTTATGGCCAAATGCTGCGCATTCGGAGGAATTGCTCAGAGATAGGGGACTACGACCACCACGCCCAGTTGTTCTGCAATGAGATGATCCATAGAGGATACCCAAGGAAGCTCCTGAAGCATTCCTATAAAAGAGCTAGATTTACTCCACGTGAAGTATTGTTACAAACGAAAGAAAAGAAGGAGCAAGATCGATTGGTATGCGTGACCACCTTTGGGCCAGATATGCATAAGCTTAGACAAGCTGTGCTAAAAAACTGGCACCTTTTGGAGGACCTAGAGTGTCCTTCCCCGCGCCCTATTTTTGCATACAAGAAGAATCGGAGCTTGGGACAAGAAATTGTTAGAGCAGATCTTCCAAAGCCTCAACCTAAACATGACCTCCGTGCCCTGTGGGACATGAAACCATTAGAAGGCCACCATAAATGTGGCAACTGTGTTTCATGCAGTAGTACTATTGAAGGAATCGAGTTCCAACAGGGAGTAAAATGGAAACATATTGGGTTTTCGAACTGCAGGACACGTAACGTAGTTTATGTGATAATTTGCCCTTGTCGCAAGATTTATATAGGTAAAACAAACCAACAGGTCAACCTAAGGATAGGGCAGCACAGGTCGAGAATAAAAAAGAAAATACTGACTGCGCCCATGGTCGAACATTATGTGGAGATGTCCCACAATGAAAATGATTTCAAATGGTCAGTCCTTTTCACAATGAATAACGCACAGCGCCCTGCTGACATTGATAACAAGCTGCTTGAAAAAGAAGCATATTTGATTTTGAAATTTAATTGCATAATGACTGGGCTGAATAGTATGTTGGAATTGTCAAGACTTTGAGGTTTGGTGTCCCGCTGCTGTCCGCTAGTTGCTATGGAGATAGCGACATGCTGCATTATATTAGCACGTCACCAAAAGAAATTATGGGACCTAATGTAAAGATCATTGTCTATAAGCCACTTTTCATATGCCACCATTGGAATGAGATTCTATTTAAATCTGGCCACACAACTAGCGAGGCCTCAAACAATATCTCGTTGTATAAATGCGGTAATTGTTTTACTATGAACTCTCTAAACTCCGCCAAAATCTTGTTCGAAACTACAGCTCCCATGATGCATCTAAATACAAGACTGGAGTTTTTAAGTAATCTAAAATGACCGCCGGTCGTAGACACGGCGAGTGTAGGAGGCAGCAGCATCAACTTTGTCCAAGCGGCGCAGACCGCATTTCAGGTAATGCCCAGATGTACACGCGGCTTGCTGCTTGCGGACTGTAACTAAAACGGTGAGGACGCGAATGACAGATTATCGCGCCTCTCGCTTTACAGAGTGATTAATTCCTTCTGAACTGGCATTAAGCCCATGAGGAGAAGCAGAGGGGAGCCTTAGAAACGCCAAGCCCCGGACGGGGCAGCAGACGGAGGCGAGAGGAACTACCTTGCTCCATTAAAGCAAACAGGTAGGATTTGATGTTATCACACAACAAAAACGTTTGAAAATAGTAGCACAATAAGTGTGGGGTCTCATTGAACGTTATTGTTCCAATAGGTGTCGGCCTTAGATACTTGGGAACACGCAGCCCAGCGGTAATATGAGAGTGCACCAAAAATAAGGTATGGGAAGCTTGGAGAATGGATATAGTTTAAAAAAAACGCCGTATGATACGAGCAATGCTGTTAAAAGCATCATATGTTTGTTTGTTATGTAGGACAAAAGCAAACAGAGACAGACATTCCTCCGCCCCTCCCACAGCGCCAGTCCACGCAGACGGAGGTATGGAATTTACTATTAACTCCAAATAATTTACGACTGATAAAATACATAATCGATACATAGAAGTAATATGAGGTTAACTTCTAGATTGTAAAAGTGCGCCATCCACTATTCGAGGAAAAGAGTGAACTCATTGACAGAAGTGACTAATGGTCACCTGCTCAGGAAGATACAGGTACAAATACTTTTTGCCCAAACTACTTGATAACTAGAGAAGAGGACAAGTGGTTGTCATTAAAACTTTATGTTTTTTTGCATCCTAAACAGATGACTAACAGAGCCCTGATGAGGATTTGGGGAGTAATGACCCGAACCTGAAACGCGTCGGCAAATCCACCAAGAGCCAATTATTACATCTAGTGATTTTGATTAAGAGATACAAGCTTTGTTGCTCTTGTTATAAATTTCGTCTTCTTAGGATTGTAATCAATGAAATGATTTAGTGTATTTCAAAGTGATGAATTGGATTTTCTATATGTTTGTTGGGTGTATTTTTGATTTTTTTGATGTTATTTCCTTAGGTGTTATTGTAATGTTCCATGTAAATTTGAAATGTATTTTTATTGATTGAATAAGACTGTAAGTTTCTTTGGTATGTGTACTCCTTGTTTGCCTCTAAAAGTTTCTGGAGTATACTAGTTTCTATAAAAAAATATATGAATAATAGGTATAAATAAATGTACCAGACCAGATTTAATGAATTTGTTTATTTGGTCGTTGTCAAAATCATATTGCAAATAGTGTGAGAAGGGGGCATTTTTGTGTGTGTTGATATTATAAAACGGTCCAGCCCTCCCTCAGCTCTCCCTAAGGACCTAACTCCTTTTGTGCGTAATATTGCTAAGGGCACCTGCAGTCTCATTTATAGTGGCCTCGACCACTCTCGTAAGCTGACGAATATTCCTACCATTTGCCATAGGACCCCAAAAGGGCAGAAAACCCTTAAAGAAGTCTCCAGCTTCTTGTGCGACAGTATCTTTCGCATCGATAACACCTCTACCATATCTTGTCTTATGGTAATTGAAAGCAGCTGTGTATGTAGGGGGAAGCAAAAATGCCCCATAACATGTGCCTGAAAAATCAGGAAGCAACCATGTATATGCTCTGTCGTGACAAACAAAATACGTGCCTTTAGCTGGCACGAACGGTGGAGATTTCTGGGACGTATACACATAGGTGTGAACACACACACTCTTACCAAGCTGAGCTCTCGGACTCTGACCATTACCTTGCAGACAAAAATGACCTCGCTGGGGTACAATCCAAATAGGGGGAGACCTTTTCTGTCTCTCCTTTTCTGTCAGACTAATGCTATATCTCGTCTTGTTCCAACCAACATATGCTCGTACCTCATCTTTAGGGATAGCATTATACACATCGATATCTCTGATCATATCGACTATTCCCTGTATCAAAGCTTTGTTACTCACATTATCTTTGACGGAACGTACAGGAGATGCTTCATTTGCATAGATAAACATTGCTTGGAGTGCCCATACTGACCCATTAGGCGAAAAAGGCAAAACCAAATATGGCATTCCCTTATCTGTCGTATGTGGCATAAGACCCCAAACCCAACAATTTGTGGTATTTACGACTAGCTGAATCAATGTACACATTTTCATTTTAAAATTGATTCTCTTAATACCCTCATCAGACTCAAAAGACTCCATCCTCTAACGTGCTGCTCACGGCTGTTACCTTCTTCACTTAAGTGTGCGTCAAGATCGTACTAACGACCATGAACTACAGACCTTATGTCAATACGCAGCTCACCCCTTAAGGCTGTACAGCGACCCTGCAGCTGAGTCCGGATGGTGACTCGAAAAAGTAAAAAAGTAAAAAAGTCTCTTGATCTGACAAGGTGTAATTCACTACATAAAAAAATTCAGATTTTATTTGTCCATGAGAACAGTCTTTCTTGGTCTCAAATTGTAGCGTTCTTTACCAAGCACAGTTGGGTCTTTAAAAAGGAGCTCCGGATTCGCCGTGTCAAGCTTCAGATGTGGAGGCACAGCAGCTTGCAGAACATCATCATCCTTGCGTTCTGACCGAGTCCATGTCAAATGAGCATCACTAAAAGGCACAAATCTAGGAATTCTTTCACATTCAGAATCAGCTATTCCATCCCTCATCCACTTGCCATACGGTAAGGGCAACGGAACTTTTTTACAATGGGTGGCATGCACCCAGTTTTTTTTGCCAGCTATTCTAACAGCAGTCCGAGTTACCAGCAAAACTAAATGCGGGCCGGTCCACCTCGGCTCCAAATTCTTTGTTCGTTGAAAATTCTTCGTAAGAACATCATTTCCAGGTTGAATCGTATGGCCTGGATCTGCAGGAGCTGTCGGCAAACTGTCATAGACCTGTTCGTGGAGAACACGTAATTTAGAAGTCATGTCATGTAAGTAATCCACCAACATAGGGTACTCGATCTCACTATATTTCTTAGAACGAGGCACACCCCAAACATTAGCTGGATGACCAAAAACAATTTCGTATGGGCTAAGTCCCACACGAGAATGCACTGTCATCCTTGTTGACAAAAGGGCCAATGGAAAGGCATCTGGCCATGTAAGACCAGTGCTCGCTTGTATCTTAGCTAGCTTCAGCTTCAACGTGCCGTTATAGCACTCGACCAGACCTGCTGACTGGGGGTCATTCGCAGCATGGAATTTCTGATTGATACCCTAACCCGCACACACTTTCTTCATGATCTGGCCCACAAATACACTCCCATTGTCGCTCCATACAATTCTCGGCAATCCGTATCTAGGGAAATACTCTTTAAGCAAAACCTTGGCTGTAGACAAAGCAGTATTATCCTTTAGGGGGTAGGCCTCTATCCATCTGGAAAAGGCACAAACAACCACAAGGACATACTTTAAATTATTGCATCTCTCCATGTGTATGTAATCTAACTGTATCACTTCAAACGGATACGTCGGAGGAGCAAAATGACCAGCTGGAGTTGGAGTTCCCTTTCCAGGATTGTACTTCAAACAAATCATACAATGTTTCACCACATTCTCAGCACATTTCGGAATTCCAGCATTCTGCCATATTGGAGCCAACAACTTGCATATCCCTTTCGAACTAATGTGAGCCATTCCATGAGCCATAGTAACCACTGGGAGCACATACGGGTCTGGTAACAACCATCGCTGGTGTTCTGACACCTCAACCCAACAACCTGTCGAATCCAACATACCCGTACTTTCTCTCCACGTACTCACTTCCTTTTCCCTAGCTTCAGCCTGAATTAACTTCACACTTTCTATTGTGTCTTCACACATTCCACCAGCCATAACCCAATTAGCAGGGCCTGCAACATACATAGGGCTCATCATGTCTTTCGCCGTTTCCTTCGCAACTTCATCCGCAAACGCATTTCCTCGACCTACATCATCCACAACTTTCTTATGCGCACTACACTTCACAATTGCAATCTGCTTTGGGAGAGTAAGTGATTCAAGAAGTTCATTCACTAACTGTCCATGCTGAATTTTCGTGCCATGGGAAGTAAGAAATCTTTCGTGCCATGGGAAGTAAGAAATCCTCTTTCTCTCCACAAACGTCCAAAACTATGGGCAACACCAAACGCATACTGGCTATCAGTATAGACATTCACTCGCTTTCCTTCTGACAATATACATGCTCTAGTCAGTGCAATCAACTCTGCTGCTTGCGCAGAATTCTGTGCTATACGTGCTGTTTCAACAACTGTATGCAAAGTTGTAACCGCATACGCTGCAGTCGTTTCACCATTCGGAAGCTTGAAACACGAACCATCTACCCATAAGATACCATCAACATTCGTAAGAGGAGTATCTTTTAAATCAACTCTAGCCTTCGTGTCTTCCTCTGTCCGAAGAAAGCAATCATGCTGTTCTTGAGCATCTGTCTCCACAGAAATCGGTAACAACGTAGCTGGATTCAACACATTGCACCTTTTGATGTGCACATGGCTAGCCAAAAGTGTCAACTCATAACCTGACAAACGTGCACTAGTAAGGGTGCTGTGTCTTGGTCCTATTTATTAAGGTATCCACTGCATGTGGGACCATTACAATCAATGTATTATCCAATACCAAACCGGCAGACTGTCTGATAGAAACAGCCGCTGCCGCTGTAGCTCTCAAACAGCTCGGCAATGCTTTAGCTACCGGGTCTAACATCGCTGAAAAATACGCACATGGACGTTGCTTGTCCCCAAATCTCTGAGTCAATACTGACAATGCACAACCTCCTCTCTCGTGAACATACAACGTGAAACGCTTACTGTAGTCCGGAGTACCCAACACCGGAGCCGAACACAATGTATCACGTAATTCAGAAAAACTTTTCTGACATTCGTCAGACCAAGGGAGAGGATATGGAGTGTCTTTAAGAGTCAATGCCAACAGAGGTTTTGCTAGCAGGGAAAAATTAGGGATCCATTGCCTACAATACGAGGTGATACCTAAGAAAGCACGCACTTCTCTCTGTGTGGATGGCACACTCATTTGCGCAATTGCTTGAATTTGTTCTGGGGTCAACCTTCTTCCCTCCTTCGACGAGAGATGACCTAAGTAGGTTACTTCTTGTCGGCAATACTGTAACTTTGAAGGTGACACTTTATGATGAAGGTCAGACAAATGTCGTAACAAAGAAAGAGTAGCCTCTTTACAAATCTCTTCGTAATCAGTAGCGACCAGCAAATCATCAACATACTGGATAAGTGTAGCACCAGTAGGCAACACAAAACTATCAAGCTGAGTTTTCAACGCCTGACCTTAGATGGAGGGACTTTCACAATAACCTTGAGGAGCTCTCTTAAACCGGAAGCTTCGACCTCCTAAAGAGAATCTGAAAATATCTCTACTCTCCTCAGCAATCGGAATGCTAAAGAAAGCATTCTTCAAGTCGATAACAGAAAACCAGGCTGCCGAAGCAGAAATCAGAGTCAACAAAACAGTGATATCAGGAACAACAGGAAACTGTGGCACCACAATCTTATTCACTTCTCGAAGATCGATCACAAACCGATACACAGGTGGCTGAGAACATCAGTACGCTTAAGAACAGGCAAAACAGGACTGTTACACACTTTACTTCTTGTTTCTTCAACTACACCCTTCTCAACCAAATCATAGACGATCACTAGAAGAGCTCTCTCGCCATCACTAGAGATTTTATATTGCGGAATACGAGGTAGCCTAGCATTCGACTTAAGGGTAACAACATATGGTGGAATCTGCAAGAGACCAACATCATTGGGACCTGTAGCCCAAAGTGTATCAGGAAGCGAACGCAATTCCAGTGGAAGACAATCTTTAGACAAATACATCGGGGAAATCACTTTCTTACCCAAGGTAAGATGTACTCCCGAAGGAGAGCAATGTAATGTCGCATACAATCTTTTCAGCAAGTCCAAACCCAACAGATTCTCACCACAACCAGTCGTCAGAATAAGTGGAGCTTCCAATTCACAAGACCAATAGAAAGGGACAAAGGGCTAGAAACCGGATTACGAACTGGGGCGCCTGAAAATCCTACGGAAACATTGGTCAAGCCAGACAAAGGTGCGCCAGGAAGTTTAGAGTGCATAATGGAACTCTTCATCACACCAGTATCCAAAAGAAAAGGTTCTGCCACACCTGATGTAATCACTTCAACATAAGGTCCACTCTGGTCTACTGGAACTGACACTACTCCCTTACTTTGCCCATGGCTGTCCTAACTATCATTATAACCAGCACTCTCACTCTCGACATAATATTCATCAACATAGTACTGTGCAGACTGAACACTCGGAACATTCTGTCTGTCAAAATAATTCGCAGAATTCTGAAGGGAAGAGGAACGCTCATTCTGGGGTAACACACCACGTCCCCTACCCCTAGGAACTTGCTGCAAACCACCACGACCTCTCTGACCAAATGTGCCATTCGCACGCTGCAACAAAGCCGGGCAATTATTCTTGAAATGACCTTCCTCTCTGCAATAAGCACACTGATTAGGTCCAGGAAAGAATCGCGGAGCATAAGGCTCAGGCTTCTGTAACAATCTCTGAAACTGTGGAGGTTGCTGAAACTGAGGCTGATTCTGACGAGGCGGATAAGCTTGCTGCAAAAGAACTTTCGTCTTTAAATCTTTAGTTTTCTTCTCTGCTTTATCCTTCTCATCTTTATCCCTATTCTCATAATATTGTGCAGTAGCCAATATCTGGGCCGACGAAGAAACAGCCCATGAACTCTCAGAGTCCTTTAACTTATTAGAAAGTTCGGGAAGCAAATTAAAGACAAATTTGTCCACAAACAACCTTTGACCACCTTCCGTACTCATGTCCTGACCACTATGATCGATAAACGTCTCTTCAAACCTAGTGAAGAAATCAGACACACTCTCGTCTTTCTTTTGTTTGCATGCTGGTAACTTGTCCCAATTCACTCGTAAAGGAGGCATCATAGTTTTCATTAAATTAATAATCCTACCAGGTAACTCTGCAACTAAGGGCTCAGGTTTGGCACCTCCCACCTGCCGACCATCTGCAGCAACAATATTAGCCCACGTATCTCCTAATTCTGCCGCATGATTCTCATGGCGAATCTTCGCCCACAAAGGTTGAGGAACTACATTACCCAACAACATATCTATGTCAGCTAAATTCATAATACACGCATCAACTGTCTGGGACAACTCCTTGTAATAACCAGCAGGATTTTTTGGGGGGTCAGGTAAGGTCTGTTTAAGAGCCAAGACCTCTGCTCTCTTCCAAGGAACATGTACCCATACTTGCTGAAAATGAGCCGGGACAGCATTAATGTTATGAGCGGCATCAGCCTGAACTGCGTCTCTCCATACAGGAGGAACCTCTCTCATAGGATACTGCTTCACTTTCCTCCTAACAGAGGAATCAGGTTCATACAGTGTCTGAGGCGGTAATCTAGACCTGAAAGCAAGTATTGTCTCTACGGCTTCCTCAACATCAGACTCCACTATCGTCCCTTTAGCAAATTCTGACTGAACATCAAGCACTTCCTGCGGAATCGGACCCAACTCATTATCTTCCCATTCCTGACGGAGAAAAGTACACATTACATCAAAAACATACCTTTGATTAGGCGGCTCCCACTGAAAGAAAACATCCATAACCGCTGGCAAATTATACCTGGAAGCATTTAAAACCCATCTACGAGCCAACAAATCCAACACTGTCCGCTCTTCCGAACTAGGAAGCTGACTACGACTCTGCTTACATTCCGAAACAGGGGTCATACTCAGTGACCCAAACAATGGAGACAACAGATTAACAGCAGTCTCAGTCATTTGTTTTCGAGCAGAGGGAGAAGAAGCAGACATAAGAACAGGAGAATAAGTATTTTGAGGCAAAAGAGGCGTAGGGACAAGAGCAGTAGGAGTCGAAGATACAGAAGTAGAAGGCAAAGAAGTTTGAGGCAAAGCTGGTAGCAAAGCTGGCGACCCTAGAGTGGGTTGCGCAGTAGGAGGCAAAACCATCTGTGGAGCACCGGGTGGCTGAACAACAGCAGGAGGTTGAACAACAAAGGGTGGAACAACCGGGGGTAATGGAGGCGCAGTAGCACCCTGCACATAAGGGGGTGGCAATCTCAGTAGATGAGAGATCAAATGATCTTTTTCAAGATCTTCAGCCACTTTTGGAGGAGAAGACGGCAAGGCCGGATAACACTTATCAATGGCCATGCAACGTTGTCTATCTAAAACTTCACTCACTCGATCTTCCTCATCTGACTTAAACTGCCTAACAGATTGTAGTACTGACATATTCTTATCTTTCCTATCTCTCTTTGCTTGCTTAATTTCTCGCTGTTTGGCTTCCTTACGCCAAAGGCGGAAAGAGTCAAACATTGGAAAGCGGGAAGCCTCGCAGAAAAGACCTTCGGTCCACGTCGACATGCAGGGGTCAATGACGTGGCGGCCTTCCTCCAGAATTTCCTCACGTGGCTCCTCACGATCCTTGGGCTTGGACCGGTACCGCTGAAGTCGCCCCACCGTTGGGCGCCAACTGAAGAACCGGGTTTTCTTAGAACCCAGCGGTGCCAGGGACACACCCGAAGTCTTTGGATTCTCCTGTCTTGGAATACAGAGACACGGAATACTTCTGGATGGCGTCAAAGATCAAATTTATTAGCTGTAGCTAGTAACAGTAAACCAAGCAATACAACACGGTGTACAACTCAGGAAACTGCTCAATTTTCGTAGAGCAAGACATCAGTATTTATCCACATTTTGCTCATTACAAATGCACACCCACTGCACAAAATTCTGACCAATAGGACACATTTTCTAACTGAGTATCACATTAACAAAAACCCAATTTACAGTAACCCAACCCAAAAGTTCATTATTAGGAATGTCCCAAATTCAATCTTTGCAAGCCGGACAAATTTATAATTGAAAAGCACAACCCATGTAATGTCAGAACATAAAGGAAACAGTAATAGATGCTGGACAAGATAAACATGTGCAAGGAAACTAAAGGTTAACGAGGTCCTGAACATTAAGTGGCAATCTTAGACAAGGATCAAACCAAGGGAAATTGGCTTTGTGGGGTCAGTTTCAGGTGAAGAGGTCAGTATCTTTGCAGTTCACTCACAAGTCAGAAAAGGGCCTGTTAATGCATACATGAACAATGAGGCCCATGCAACTTTGTTCGTTCGGTTACCTCCAGGGCCTACGTGAGGGCAACACAAAAATGGCGTCACGAACAACGCAAACAAAATGGAGTCCGGGTCCGAAAACCACGGAACCTCACGCCTCCACGAGGCCTCGGAGAGATGAGATAAAAAGAACATTTGGGGACTATGACCCAAAGGTAGAGGTGGATAGCACTGCACCATTGCCTGGTATCTGCACTGGTCCATACTAGACTGAAACTGGGAATAGGGGAGAGACTGGGGAGGGGGAGGAAATATTGATCATGGGGTACAATGGGCCCTTACCTGTGAGATAATAGTACCTGCATATTGTACTGTGCAGTATTACGTATTGTAAAAACCTGAGTCGGGTCGGGGACAATCGATATTTGCCCGGCGGTATTGCCTCTGTGACCCTCTAGTTATTTAATCAATGAAGAGGCAGGCGCTGGAGACTGGAAAGCAGGAAACAAGGGTTTTATTCTCTCCGGAGGAGAACACAACGAAACGGACAGAAGGTATCGTTCTGAGGTGCTCTGGATACATTTCTGAGGCCTGGCCTCTTATACACTGTTTTATGACTTTATTGTAGATTACACATTCATGTTAAAGCTTTGATGTATGGAAAAGACATTCCCGGAACTCCCCTTTGGGCCCGTTCCCACACACATTTACAGTTGAAGACCCCACCCTAGTCACAACAGGTGATGAGTATCACGCAGCGGGATATTCCGCCGATCCACGGAATGTGGGGGGTTTGATCGGATCTCATGGAGTGGGGGCTTTGATCAACCCGGGGATCCTTTGATGGGGGAAACTTTCTATTGTACGGGGAGGGGCAAGGAATGGTATCGGCAGGGCTGGGTGTCGGCCTGGGAACGGGGAAGACAAAACGGGCACACGGGGAAGAAGGGGGTTTGCATCTAAGGGCCGGAGATCATGAAAGGGAAGCAGGGGGGTGTCGCGCTGGGAACAGGATGAGGGCCTGGGGCAGAGCAGCGCCGAAGAGGGGTTTATGACTCAAGGCAGGTGCAAGCAGGGGGTGGTCAGCGTGCAGGCTTAGTGAAGGCGAAGGGCTATGTCAGGGGCCAGCGGCATGAAAAAGGGTTCGTTCTGATCGGGGCATCTTAAAAAAATGGCGGGCGCGCACGACAAAAGTGTGGCATCAGGGGAAGAGGCAAGATGGCGCAGATAATGTTCACCAAAACGTACTAATTTTCAACAGTCCTCCCTTTAACATATTCAAGACATCTTGCTGGCTCATTTTCTACTCGGTTCTATTGTGGTGGGCATGAGGAAGAAAACGGTAGGAACCCTAGATGAAAAAGAGTTGCAAACAATACATTTTAACATTTCTAGTTTTTAGGAGGTGAGCCTATTTGATAAACTTTGATCAATTTGTTTAGCAGGAAAGTCATAGGAATGCAATACAGCGAGAGCAGCAAGTATATTTCGTACTGGCAGGTTTTTACATATATATCAGGTTCGGATTGGAGCATGATCAATACAATGGCGGCTGGGAGAGAAATGAGGTCTAGCAGAAACGGCGATTGGGGATGTCAAATGTTCGAAGTTTAACGAGTTCTCATCATTCTTTGTTGCCTTTCGGTGGCGCTGTTGAGCACCGGCGGTGGAGCTACAAGTCCAGCTCTGTTCTAAGTTCTGCGTTGCAGGGCACGACCCTTTCCTCGCGTTTCTGGTCGGTAAGGTCCTTTTCGCCCTGTGTCCTTTGAGGTGATTGTCAGAAAGTTCAGATGGAAGAAGAGCGTACAAAAACAGTCCATAGGGTAGGTCAGAGGAAAAGGGGGATGGAGCAAGGCCAAATTAGGAACAAACTAGGGGAACGAGAGACTTCAAATAGGCGGGCGTGTGACCGAATTCAGAGAGCGGGGACTTGTCGACATACACTGGACATCGAGCAGGGGCATCAGGTCGACCCTTTCTTCTCATGTTGTCGAAAACAGTGCCTCGTCCTGCAGCTCTTTTCTGTCGTGGTCTCGCCTTGGCTAATGTCGCAGGTGTTCCTTAGTCTGCAGTCAGGCCTCGTGCTCCCACATCCGGTCCTTCTCTCCTCCAACAGCAGTACCCTTAAACAAGTTCGAAAAGACAGTCTTTAGAGAATTTGCAGATGAAGATAATCAAAAAGTCTATTTCTCTCCCAGCCCCAGGCAAAGAATGAAAATGCCCGTTATATTAGTGTTCACAACTGGCATATGAATGACCGGTGACGGGCCTGTTGGATTTACTATGACTTTCCTTTACAATTATTTATTACAGTCACGACAGTTCATCTGATGGTGACCCACCTTCGTGAGACGAACCTGGCAAAGATATGCCGTTCTCTAGAGTTTTACATTTACAAAGGGTACTGTGAGTCGTCAACATGGTACTACACAGGTATTTTGCTGAGAGACGATCATGGCTAAACATTTCCTTTCTATCGATGCATCCTGCTTTTCAACTACTACGGGGTTTATCTCGATGATTTCTTTACCTTGGACTAGTCTGTTAACCTTGTAAAACATCATTCTGGATCCTACGTAACCTTTTACAGCCCGATTACTTAATTAGGAAGGACAGGGGTTTTATGGGAAACAACCAGGGACATAGGAAACTTGTGGTAAGGGCATAAATCGACCCATCTCTCACAACCGGAAATGAGGGGTAGTTTCATAATTCCAGTTTTTGGGCGGCTGATACAGGGGAGGTAACAGGGGTGATCATTTTTCCGGTTTGGGTATTGCGACAATTCGGGGAGGGGAGGGTCGCGTATTCTGAGGTCCTTGTTTTATACCATAGGAGCCGTTGACATGTAGTTCCCTTATTTCGGGTCAGATTAGGGAACCTCTGTCGTCTTACCTGTCCTTTCCCTTACGGCCCAACCTCGGTTCATTGACTTCTAGCGGAAAAGGAGAGGTAATGACGCGGCCTCAGGGTGATTGTATTAAAGACAAGTTTTTTGTGCAAATACTGACGGTATTTGAAGCCAATTAGGTGGTGTGCTAGGGGTGGCAGTCTGCCAATTTCGGGGCTAATCACTCGGAAGAGTGGGAGTGCAAAAATAGAGGGAGAGAGAGAGAGAGAGAGAGAGAGGGAGAGAGAGAGAGAGAGAGAGAGAGAGAGAGAGAGAGAGAGAGAGAGAGCGCAACGGCAGGCTAAATAGTACACGTGCAACAGAGAGGGTGGCAGTGTATTCAAGAAAGGCTATTTAGTGCATTACACAGTAAAGGGCATTCACGGGTCTGCGTTAGAATCTTGTAATCATGCAGTTTGAGCATTAGACAGGGTAGAGGGGACGTGCCTTGAGAAAAAGGAAAGAAGAAAGGAGGTACCATTTTGTCGCACTTTCTCGCATTCTCGGTCCTTCGACCAGTTGGGTCAACGCCTCAGTCACACACACACATTTCCTCATAGTTTCGCATCATACGTGACATGGGTTCATTCGTCCGGTCTGGTTTAAGGGTGATCACTTTTTATCAGGTTGTGCTAATTTTTCGGGTTTGTTCGATACGTGAGTAGTTTGCAGGCGTGCTTAGACACCACCTTGCGGCGCTAGTCCGCTTCGTGTATTAGACATGGCAAGGCTTCAGATCTTCGCCACACCTCGGCTGTAATCTCTGATGTAACCTGCAGAGGGAGGAGAAAAAAAGGGGGGTGGGGGAGACAGCATTCGCGCATATTCAAATACATGGATTCATAAGTTCTTTACTTACCTCTTACTCGTCTTTCCTCCTCGGGGCAGGGTCCCCGGGGATATGGTTTCTGGAGTCGAGGGGGGGTAGTGTGTCCATATAGGTCGTGTGCGGGGAAACGTAAAAAGGAAACCAGAGGTGCTTAGTGCGAGGTATCTAGTCAAAGGATGTATCTCACTATCGGGATCCTTAAACCTCTTTCCACGCTGTGGCGTTCTAAGGTTCTTCGGTTCTTGGGTCAGCTCCGTTCCCTGATACTTTGGAACGTTGTACTTTATAACATTTACATTATTTCATTTCACCCTCCTTTTACATTCCCTCATTTACACCGTTCGTTTTACCCATCCTTGGAAGTCAAGGTCTTCCTCTGCGCGAGAGTTCATGGGTCAGTCGCGTACTTTGAAGGCGGAGTGTCGTGTTGTCGATCCGATCCGTCCTCCAGGGCTGGGCAACCATCTTCTTTTAACCTTAAAGAGAGAGCAGAGTAGGGTGCACAGAAAAGAACTTTCCCACCGATCCCACATTTTTAAAATAAAGCATGCAATACCCGTCCATAGTTTCAAAAACTTTATTTTGCAAAATCATTTCAGCATGTGGATTATGAGGGTGCGGTCGTATTTGGCCGGTCGTGGCAATGGCTAAAGTGCGTACAGTGGGGGGTGTCGTTTGCAGCAATAAAAACATCGGAAAGTTTTACTCATTCATTTGTAAGAAACTAAAACGTCTATTAATTGGCTGGGGGTTCGGGGGCATTTATTTTCATAATTTAGAAGCATAATCATAATAGTTGTAATCAGATTTCCTATATGCATACCGTACGTGTGCGTCGTAAATGAGGTTTACATCAGTTATAAAAATATAATACATTGTACATTTGTGTAACGGGGATCCTTTCATACTGTTCGTCGAGTGAGTTCTCCTTGTCTTTTCTAGCCAAGTGTACAAAGGATCATATAAAATCTCAGAACATCAAGTTTATATTAGTGCGAAGGAACACCACGAGGTGTTCGTAAGTTCCGATTGATACCAGCGCCATTTTGGGCGGGGCCGGCTCAGTCCGGAAGCAGCATCAGGGGGAAATGTTTCCCATTACTGGCAGTTTGGACCAGAGTCCTTTTCGGCAGTTCTAGAATTCATGCTAACAGAAGGAGTGGCAATGTCATGTTTGTTTCGTTGGCGATCAAGGCAGCCGTCCCTTACCGGAAGCCTGCAAAGGCCGAAGGTTCCGCCGGGGACCTTTGTAGGATCTTCAAGGCTGCGGAGATGCTGTCGGAGATGGGGGCTCGTGCTCCAGGGGGCAAATGTTCGAGTTATATTGCTGGTCAAAAGTACTCTAGTGGCCGGGGCCCGCCTTCCAGCGGACCCAGACGCCATTTTGAGGCCCTACAGGGGCCACTCTCGTCGAGTTTGCAAGAGTGGGAGAGATCCTTCGGAGTGAAAGGAAGAGGTCCCTGTTGTGTGAAAGCGGGACGTTCAGCTGGGGTGCAGCTGTGATGCCCCCACCTGGGGGGGGGGGGGCGAGGGAGACTCGTCCGCATCGTCTCCTTCTCCCGGTGCACTCCATGCCGCTCCTTTTCATCGCCCCGCATGAAGGTCTCTCCACATCCGGTGTTCCCCAAGTCCTGTGCTCAGTGCTGTGGGAGTATGGCCACCTGTGGCGCGCATTCGGCGCGGCACGAGTATCAGTGCAGTCATTGCAGGTTCGGTGTTCCGAAAATATGGCCACCATTGCACGTTCGGTGCTGCGCAAGTACTGGGGTGCCACCATGGTGTGTTCGGTGCTGTGGAAGTATTGGCACCATCGCCTGACTGGGGGTGTTCGGCGTCGGGCCGGGGGCTGGGAGACCTCCTATCGGTGGAGGTGGGAGAGGCTCGTCCGCGTCGCCTCTCCCTCCCAGCCCAACTTGGACAAATTGTTGTGGAGGTACGTGCAGGACATCCCGCCGTCCAGAGCTGCTGCGGCTGTTACGGAAGGGAAAAGGAAGAGGTGCCTCGTTCTTCTCTGGACATGTGGCGGGACTACTTAAGTCTATCCAGGCCCGTTGCGGCTGGCTGAGGAGACATGTGGCGGGACTACCTACAACTGCCCGGGCTGCTGGCTCCTGCCTCTCCTCCGGCTCCCCCATACGTTAAGATTTCCTGACCAAGAGTTGGCGGCCGGGCCCGCCTTATATGGGTTGCCGTTGGTTGGGCGTAGCCGTAACCCTGCCCTACTTTGGAAGGTTCCAGAATGGGGGGGGCGAATGTTCTGTTTGACTTTCATTTTCTACAGTTTACCGTTATTATTCCTTGTTTGTTGTGCTAAATTAAAAGTTCAAGTTCATTAATGGTCTACGGATTTTGTTTTACCATTTCTTTCTTTCCAGGTTGCTTTTATGCTAAGTTTCTGCTAACAGAGGTTGAGTAACACGGAAACACGTGTAGAGGGATGACGCAGATTTGTACATTACATACACACAAACTCAGACGGGGGACTGTACAAGTACGACATACAAAGACCCAAGACGAATATAAAACAGTTATTGGTCATAATTATCTCTTTCCGTCTGCGAATTTGAAACGAGGCTGGGTTCCCGTCTTGACGTTGCCCGACCTAGGAGAACTTGAGCATGCCGCTGAAATTGTCCTGGCGAAATCTGTGCCATCGGGCATAATCAAACGTGGTGGTTCTGTCTGGTCTGTCTATGTAAGTCGGGTTCTTCTTTGTCTCGCGCTTTTTCTCGTACTGCCGGTCTGTCGTTCCTGTCGGCCCTTTGCCTTTACTCACGCTCAGTAGAGTCGGGCATTGGGCTTTCCAGTGTCCGACATACCTACAAAAAGCGCATTGGTCTGGCCCTAAGTCTGGTCGTCT
This sequence comes from Lissotriton helveticus, assembly GCF_964261635.1. NCBI lineage: Eukaryota > Metazoa > Chordata > Amphibia > Caudata > Salamandridae > Lissotriton > Lissotriton helveticus. The sequence continues at coordinate 322,418,145 of NC_136065.1, read as the reverse complement.
TTTGCATAGTGTCGGGGGATAAGTTGTGGGTGGCGGTGTCCTGGGGTTGTCCTGTCGGTATATTTCTCTACTTGGTTTGTCCTCGTCTTTTCTCTGTCGTTGCATAGCCTCTCTGCGCCACATACCGAGACTGTCGAGCATAATTGGCGTTGTCTTATTATTTCGAAGGGCTATTTCTAACGTTTCTATTTTATCAAGGTCAAAGGATCCTGCCAGTGGCCACTGTTTGTCTTGACTCTCTTCGGTATACCTGTGCCACAATTTATTATAGGCTATGGTGACTAATCCATAGTTTATGAACATGTCCTTATTAGGGGTGCCTTCTAGTGGAGCTATATGGTCCACCTCTAATACACGGTCCGGGCTAAACAGGCTATTAATCAGTGGGGAGAAGACAGACATGACGGCTCGTAACGAGGGACTAAAAAGTCAGCACTGCCTATCTTATCACTAGGTGCAAAGACTGGACAGAATATTTCTATTCAACGTTGTTTGCAGGCAGTGAATACCTCATGGATCAAAAAATAACAAAAAAAGACCAATAAATAACAATGGGGAGAATGAGTAGGTCCGCAAAGATCTGCGTTACCTACCCTTTTTCACTATCTGCAAAAAGGGTGGTCTCTTCCCTGTTTGCAGACAGGGAATCTCCAGGAAACAATAGTTTTGCGAACAACAGTTCAGTTTCAAGTAATTATTGAGTGGGGGAGAAAAAATAAGCACGGCTGCTGCCCTACCTATCCTCCACTGCTTGCAAAGAGAGAGCCCGTTGTTTCTCCGTTTGTAGACAGTGAATCTCCAAATAAATAAAGAGCAATACTAGTATTTTTAAACAATCAAACAATCAAGCAATCATTTCGCAACTTGTCGTGATTACACGACCTTACCCGGACCATGTGGACAGTTTCTTGTCTTCCGAATCCAGCGCCCGATCGTCCTCTTTTTCTCGTATTTCTCACGGCACTCCTGATGGTCCCCAGTCAGGACCGTAGATCACTCGAGAGAGGTCTGTTCGGAACTAGTGAAGTTCGGATGATCGGCTGCCAGACGAGGGTCTATTGGGCAAGAGCTCTCCCGATCGTTGCAGTCGTTCACTCTGTCGTCGGGACCTCTCCCACTGGATCCACGAGTCGCTGATGGGCCCCACGCTTGGGACGCCAATTGTAAAAACCTGAGTCGGGTCGGGGACAATCGATATTTGCCCGGCGGTATTGCCTCTGTGACCCTCTAGTTATTTAATCAATGAAGAGGCAGGCGCTGGAGACTGGAAAGCAGGAAACAAGGGTTTTATTCTCTCCGGAGGAGAACACAACGAAACGGACAGAAGGTATCGTTCTGAGGTGCTCTGGATACATTTCTGAGGCCTGGCCTCTTATACACTGTTTTATGACTTTATTGTAGATTACACATTCATGTTAAAGCTTTGATGTATGGAAAAGACATTCCCGGAACTCCCCTTTGGGCCCGTTCCCACACACATTTACAGTTGAAGTCCCCACCCTAGTCACAACAGGTGATGAGTATCACGCAGCGGGATATTCCGCCGATCCACGGAATGTGGGGGGTTTGATCGGATCTCATGGAGTGGGGGCTTTGATCAACCCGGGGATCCTTTGATGGGGGAAACTTTCTATTGTACGGGGAGGGGCAAGGAATGGTATCGGCAGGGCTGGGTGTCGGCCTGGGAACGGGGAAGACAAAACGGGCACACGGGGAAGAAGGGGGTTTGCATCTAAGGGCCGGAGATCATGAAAGGGAAGCAGGGGGGTGTCGCGCTGGGAACAGGATGAGGGCCTGGGGCAGAGCAGCGCCGAAGAGGGGTTTATGACTCAAGGCAGGTGCAAGCAGGGGGTGGTCAGCGTGCAGGCTTAGTGAAGGCGAAGGGCTATGTCAGGGGCCAGCGGCATGAAAAAGGGTTCGTTCTGATCGGGGCATCTTAAAAAAATGGCGGGCGCGCACGACAAAAGTGTGGCATCAGGGGAAGAGGCAAGATGGCGCAGATAATGTTCACCAAAACGTACTCATTTTCAACAGTTTCCTGCGTCTACTAAAGTGCTTTCTTTTCACCAGAGATAAACATTGAGTTGTACAATCAATTATTATGCTGCAGAGTGATTGTTGTGTTATGTGCTTGAAACACCCCAAGAATATCTCTGTGAGAAGCCTGTGACTGCTTACCATCGCTACCACTGACAGTCAAGTGCTGACGTGGTTGTACCTTGTCAAGTTTGCAGAGCCATAGTAAGACTGACCCAAGGACATCAAAGGCAAATGACCACAGCCCCTGCGACTGAGAACCCTGCTTGCCTTGTGACCTCCCACTCCCAGATAGGGTCTGACATTTTCTAATATTTAGTCCAATGGGGTGATCATTTTGTAAAGATATTTAGGACACAATATTTTTTTTAGATGATATTTAGGACATGACATTCGGGTAGGAGCCTGGGTTGGCTTGCTTTAAGAGGAAACCGGCTCTTGCATCAGCCAGGAGCGTGAGGCGTCGCTTTATATGGAAGTAGAAATGTTTTCTCAGACCACCTCAGTTTGTAGTAACGGAGCTAAAAAACACTCCCACAGTAGAGACTTAGATCGCATGGTCGCCCTACCTCAGATCACAGAGTGACAAAAAACCCTGTTTTAGGCTAGTCACAGAGCACAGAGGTATGGTCGCTCTAACTCAGAAAACCTGAGGAAATGTCTTATGGGGCAAAAGGCATTGCATGGGTTATCTAACTCAGGGCACCGCAACAATGGCTCTAGGAGGACAGATGGGTCTCTTATAGTCCAGTCTCAGTGCACTTGGCCGCTGTAACTCTGAGCCCATGCAGATGGCATAGAGGGCAAATGACCCTTCCACTGCCCAGTCTCAGAGCACATCGGGGCACAAAACAAAGCACGCGCAGACAATGGCTCTCAAGAGGGCAGTCTAGTGTCCGAGTACACGTTCGCTGTAACTCTGGGCACATGCAGAGGCCAGCAATGATGGAGCCAGAAATCTCTCACAGTGCAGTCTTAGAACATAGAGGCACAATGACTCAGGACAGACGCGGGCTCTAAAGAGGACAGATGTCTCTCTAACTGTCTAGTCTCCGAACATAGGGCTGCTGTATTTCGGGGCACATGCAGAAGTCAGTACTAAAGCGTTCAGAAGATTGTCTCACTGTCCTGTCTCGGATCACATGGTCACAGTTGGGGCACATGGGAAAAACTAGTCTAAGGAGGACAGATGAGGACTTTCTCACAGTAAAATCTCAGGGCCTGATTCACAAAAGGCCTCCGCACTCATGGCGGAGACCCCACAGTCATGGGGGAGTCTGAGCAGTCAGGAACCTCCGCAATCAGAATTCTTGTTGCATAGATTCCACACAAAGTGTTGAGACTTCCCGACAACTGCAGCGCCTCCACCACGAGTGTGGAGGCCCTTTGTGAATCAGGTCCTTAAAGTGCATGGGCATTCTAAGACCACATGGTGAAGATGGCAGTTGGGGAGATATAAGACTTTCTCACAGTCTATTCTGACAATAGATAGTCACGTCTGTTCTGACTAAGAACACCTGGTGAACATGGCGGAAACGGGTATAAGACTCTCACAGACTAATCTGAGAGAACATATGCAAGATAGCAGTAATGGTGACAAAAGATTCTCTAATGCAGTGTTTCCCAAACTGTGGGTCACAACACACTGATGGGTCACAGGCTGATTTTTGGTGGGTCTTGAAAGTAAGAGCAATAAATAAAGATGCCTTTAAATTTTGTGTTCAACTTGTCACACTTGCTCAAAGACAGAGGTCAACATGTGGATTGGTGTTTTGTTTTCATTCCCTGACAGCAAAGTGAGATGCGTTTTTAAAGTGAATTATGTGACAATGTAGAATGTTGTTTTTTGCAATACACAACAAAATGTTAAAACCTGTAAATTAACTGTATGCATCCAGCAGTTAGAAAAGTAAAAATGAAGCACTTTTTTTGTAATTCTGAAGTGTGCTAGAAACAGAGTATTTAATAGGATCAAAACAAGACACTTACTTGGTGATGCACAAATGATAAACTTTCACAGAAAATGATTTACATACATTATCATTTGTGTTTTACATAGTTTTATCAGTAAAACTGTATGTCTGTGCAAATTTAGTGCCCATTTCAATGGAAAATGTGTTGCCTGTAAATGACAATGCGCAGCCACACAATTCTTTAGTTACATTAAAAAAATAGCTCCACCTCATGTCCATTAACGCATTTACCGTGGCGGCAATTCCGAGTGGGCGGGGCCGCCGAAGGTAGTGCGCACAACAGCCGTTGGCCGACAGTAGCATGCAAGGGGTTAAAATGATGTGTGTCGCCAACATTTGTTGTGTTTGTTGATCTAAAGAGTGGGTTGTGGTTCTAAAAAGTTTGGAAACCACTTGATAACAGTATCTTTGCCTCTGAGATCACATGGGCTCTCTGTAACAGAGCACATAGGGAAGTTAAAATTCCCAGGGACAGCGGAGTCTTCCACAGTCCATTCTCAGAGCAAATGGCTGTTCTAACTCTAGGCACATGCAGGAAATCCCACTAAGGGAAAAAGAATGGCCCCTCAGAGTAGCTCAGAGAGACTGGAGCTTTCAAGGAGAACACAAAGGTTGTCCCCTAGCACCACAGAGTTGGAGGCAGAGCTAGTTCTAAAAGGAATAATATAATCTTCCTTAAGGTAATTGTAACCTAAGAAATTTCGCTCTAAAAATAGCAATCTTAAAAGAGCTGAGAGCAGAAAGTAGGAGTTTGTTCTAAGGGGGACTAAATATTTTCTCTCAGAACCACTGACAGTGCATAGGTAATGTTGTTTGCTTGGGAAAAGTGGTTGCAATGCTGCTTACAGCTTCTCAAGCCCATGGAAAGGAATGGATTTAAATGGGCAGTGGATTTGTTCCATACTTCTTGGGTAGTGATCAATAATATGGCCGATTGTGATATATTCCAAAGTCTCTGAGGGACCACCCCTTCTAAGAATGAAGCTAGCCTAGGTTCCAGTAATGCTATTAAAAAGAAGTGACAGATAAGACACGCCCAGAGGAGGCATGTGGCCTCAGATAGCTCTGTAGTACATCCCTTGGAGTCGTTGGAAAATATGGGTTTGTGACAGCACAGCTTCCACTCCAGAGGCATTATCTAAGACATTTAGGGCCAGATGTAGGTAATTCCGATTTACCTACTCTTAAATACCGAATCATACCGATTCGGTATTTAAGAGTAGGTAAATTGGAAGTAGGCAGATGTAGGTAATTTTTATTTTTCAATTTCCGAATCTGTAAGATTCGGTATTTACCGATTCTGTAAATACCGAATCTGTATTTCACATTGATTCCTATGGGCCTTGAAGCCCATGGGATTTAATGGGAAATACCGATTCGGTATTTTCAGAATCAGGAAATACCGAATCCTGGCAGGAGGAACGGGGTGTCACTTTGACACCCTGTAGCACCCCAATTGCAGGCTTGTGTGCCATGTGGCACACATACATGCCCTAAGGGCATGTGTCACATGGCATAGGTGTACATGCACAGATGTGCATGTATACTGGAATTTGGTATTTTACCACCCAATAGGATTGGGTGGTAAATTAAGAAATCCTAAGGGCCTGTGGCACTGCAAACTGTGCACTTACATATGGATTAACAGAATCGGTATATTTACCGATTCGGAAAAATACTGAAGTGGTAAATTTACCGAATCGGTAAATATACAGATTCTGTAAATTCCGAGACACCTACATGTCAAAAGCCAAATACCGGTCGGTAACGGCCAAAATCGGCCGTTACCGACCGGTATTTGGCTACCTACATCTGGCCCTAAGACCTTGGTTGTAATATACGTATGTTTGCTGTATATGTATAGTGCAAACCTAGCAAAAAAGCAATAGAGCACCGTACAGGGTAAAAGACTAAGAAACAGGCAACATAGGATTTAGGAGTAAGCTGGAGTATTTGAGCAGAAGTGGGATGTTACTGCATTATTCTGTAGTGTTATTTATAGAGGTGTGTCTTAAGGTCCTTCTTAAATTGGAGCAGGATTGGGCAGTCCTGATGAATAGATGAATGTTTCAGGTCCTGGGTGATTAAATGAAAAACACCTGTTGCCTTTTTCACACTTTGCCTCCAGTCTAATCATGTCCTGAGTGGGGTGTGCCATGGTAGGATTGTCAGACAGACATTGGAGCTGGTCATGATTACTTTATAAGTGATGGAGATGGCTTTTAAGATACTGAGAGCTGGTAAGGGAAGCCAATAGCATTCCATAAGTATGGGAGGAGAACTGGTTGTATTTCTTTAGCAATGGATGAGACATGCTGCAACACTGATGTTGCCCTTAAGGGGGGGGCATTGTAAAGTCTTGGAGGCTATTGTGTAGGGCATTGTTACCATCCAGATAAGAGGGCTTGAAAAACATCTCTATAGCTTCTTTCTGAAAGGACTGGTTTCACTTTTGTTTAGTAGAGAGAGCTAGCACCAGGCTGTCTTCTTGACTGTGTTTTGTTTAGGGTGACGTTTGTGTCTGAGGTTAATCCAAGTGACTTGGCACCGAATGAAAATCTGGGGTTCTAAACCATCAAGGTTCATGTAACTGAGACAGGTTTGGGCTGGTTGTTTCTTGTTATTCTATATTGGTGTATTGGTGGTGTTTAGCCTCACATAACTGCCTAAACATTCACATTTGGAGATGGTGGTGAAAATGTTTGAGGCATAGGATGTCTAGAGCAGAGGAGACTCTCAGTTAGAATTGTATATTGTTGGTATATTGTTTGTTTTGATGTTGTTCTCTGTGAGTAGATCCCAAGAGCTACATGTACATATTGAAGTTGACAGGGATTAGATGGACCTTGATGCACTCTGTATAGGGATCTTCAGGGATGTGAAGGAGCCTACGTAAACAAATCAATGTTGTTTGCATAGTAGGAGAACTAGAAAAAGACATTGCCAGTGAATCCCATTCAAGACTTCAGGCTGTGGATGAGGATGGGATGGTCAGCGTTGTCAAAGTCAGCTCAGAGACCCAGCAATATTAGGAAGCAGGAATAATCTTCAAGAGTCATCTATGATATCTTGGGTAGCCCTCTCTGTACTGCATTGTGATCTGAAGCCAGACGTTGTAGTTATGCTGGATATGTTTGTTGTTGATGTCATCTAGGAGTTCTCATGGACTGCTTTTCAATAATTTTCCAGATGAATAGGAGGTGAGTGAGCAGTAAGTATTTTCAAAGGGCATTAGGGTTTACAGTGGGTTCTTCAGGAGTGTGAAACTTTGGCCTGTTTTAGCAGCTCCTGGGCAGATGCCTTCAATGAGGTTTCATGCTCACTGTGCCACTGGATTCAAGCTAGCCTGGCTGATGAGTAGGGTAGCCTGACTGACTCCGAAAACAGTCCCAGGATGCCTGTTTTCCGGTCCAGGGAGGACCTGGCCTGGCAGTTCGGGCTGGACTGTTCCCATGGGAAGCAGGGTCAAGACTGATTTGCATATGGCTGGGTTCTAACTGGGGTGGCATGGTGAGCAAACAAACAATGAATTTAATGCAGATCTGGGACTAGGGGGGGTGAATATTTGACATTGTTCAGATTTCAGTCTATTACCTTTTTGTTTTTGCTTTGCTAGATGTTACAAGAAGGGGTGGGTCTAATGGGTGAGCCATGCTTAGTGTTGTTGATGTATTGTTGGATCGTCTGTAATTTTTCTCTGAGGAAGCGTTTAAGTTAATTATGTTGGGTTTCCCGGGGTCACTTCAGCTGACCTGACTTGGCCTTTGGTACCACTGGCACTGGCGAATCTACACCCAAAGATAAACCTATTTCATTTGTTTTTATTCTTGCTTGGCATTGTTTACAATGTGCAACTATCCTTCAGTCTTCTGTCATGGGTGATAATTGGGTGTGCCAAATTATTTGCTTTAATATGTGCTTGCCTAGATCTATGTTATTTACAATCTGGTGTTTGGGTTTCAACTTGAGGCTGGTAATTGAGGTCCAGACGGAGTCAATGTTCAGTTGGTTTTGGCAGGAAGAAATAGCTTGGCATGGTGACAGCCTGTAGCTCATTTAACATCTATTCGCATCACACATTTGAATTTCCTGTTATGTTGTTACATGTTTTTATGTTGTGCACGTCTGCCAATTATTTTCCCCCTTAGCAATTTTTCTTGTAGACGTATGTGTTTGTGGTGTGGCTTTATTCATGGAGAGTCATCCTTGGGGATCTCAGCAGACAGATTATCACAATAACAATACTAATGGGTTTATGTTAGATGATCCAACATGTTTCTGTGGCTTGTTCCAGGATTCTGGGAGGTGGGGTGGGGCAGTGGAACCTCTTGGCCAAACTCATGTGAGTGTGTGGTATTTTTGGCTAGCCTCTCCAGGGTATATCATAGCTGGGGTACAAGTTTAACCCTACACCTATGCCAACTGTGTCATTCAGTGCATGGAGTCTTGGTAGTCTTCATGTTGAGTATGACTATACCGCCCCTAGGTTTTAGGGGAGGATTGTGTGCGTGGTGACCGGATTGCTGAGTGTGTTTAAGTTGATTTTAATATTAGGCTTGTGGGGTGGGGTGGTAATATATGCAATCCTAAGGGTTTCAATGTGACGTCTAGGTTGATCTCTGTGTAGGTATTATTTGCTCAGTGCAACACTATCCTGTCAATCCACCTCATCCCATGATCCCTGTTTCCCATTTAAATGTAAATGTATTGCGACTTATATAGCGCACGTATCACCCGAAGGTATCAAGGCGCTTGCTTAGGGAACCCGTCCTGGTATTCCCCTGTGAGATACCCCGGCAGGGTATCCACAAGGTGAAAGCCAGGCATCCCGCCGCGAGGGGCCGTAGTGGAGATTAAGCAAGCTATTGCCCAGAGTCGCAGAGTGTGACCCCGTGAGTTGAGTAGGCACCGGAGCGAGAATTGTCGAGTCCGTGGAATTTTTGAGCCCGAGACCCGCCGAGGCGGGGAATCGAACCCTGGTCCACGGCCGATCTCAGCTTCCGGGTCTGCCGCCTCTAACCACTGAGCCACGCTTCTCCACTAGCCAGGCTAGCTTGAATCCAGTTTACAGTTCTCTAACTTATTATTCTGAGTCTCCCTTCCCAAGAGTGTGTGCTTTCTGTAAAATATGGGTGAGTTTTGTATTGTCTCCCCACGGACCTCTGGACCATCCATCACCTCAATTCCGGAATTTCGAATGGCCCTCAAGACCTGGCTGTTCAAATAAGCCTTCGGGACCTGAAAGCACCTGGATACCCTATTGGGTGATTAGCCGCGCTTTATAAATCCTGATTGATTGATTGATTGCAGAGATTTCCAACTAATATGCCTTTTGATGCATTATGTTCTTGTAAATAGAATCGTCTGTGATTGTGGATTTACCTGACAGAGGTTCCTGTGGATAGGGTGGGGAAGAGTGCATTTCAGTCTTCCTATCAGGGAGAGTGAGTGTAGACAACAGAGTGTAACGCCAGCGTTTTCTCTTAGAAAGTGTTTCATTGACCAATACAGATCTTGCGAACTTCAACAAAAGATGAGCGAGTCAAATGTAAATCATGGGTTATCTCTACAGAGTGTTCTGTAGAAGAGGGTAGTATCCTTCATCCCTCCCCCTGGCCTGTGTGAACTATGGTTCTGTTGTGTTTTACAGTTTGACCTAAGGGACCAATGGATAGATATACGTACAAGGACAGGTAGACAGCTTGAACACACAAGTGGACCTGAAAGATAGACAACAAGAAAGTTATGCAACAGACCAGTGATAAATCAGCAAAGCAAGCAACATTACTGCTGTCTTTAACCAACGGGGGCTAGCTCCACTGTCCGTACCAGGTGAGGGCTATCACTGCTGTGTATGACAAGCAAGGAACAACTCTACAGCCTGCATGAAGCAAGAGATTAGCCAATGAAGCTACTAATGATGCAGCAGTTTGAAATGACTCCAGGACCTATAGGCATGATGGGACCACTGTACCACAAAAACTGGAGTGCTTTACTTGCCTAGCACTGGGAGGACGCCTATCTTCTTTCATTAGGGCCCACTAAATGCCTGTTACACCACTAGGGCGAGGGTGAGAACAGAAACCATTTAATATGAATGGATGCAGAGATGCAAGGGGTATGTGAATGGCATGCTGTTAACCTATAAGGGTCAATGCTAGTCAAGGGCACCATGTTATACTGTAGGTGTTGAGGACAGGAATGCAGTGTTATCCCTTCGGAGTCAATGTTAGTCAAGGGAACAATGTTATCCTACGGGAGCCAAATGTCAGGCCCCAGGGACTCATATTTATAGATAGTCCAAATATTCAGCACAGATTAGCACCCGAGGGACTAATTTTTAAAGATAGTCTACATTTTCAGCGCATTTTAACACCGCAGAGACTTATTATATAGACAGTCCAAATCTCCAGTGCAGATTAGCAACCTGGGGAATTCAATTTAGAGATAGTCCAAATCTCAAGTGCAGAATAACACCCCAGGGACTCATGTTTAGAGACAGTCCAAATCTCCAGTGCAGATTAGCACCATAGGGACTCATATGTGGAGACAATCCAATTCTGCAGCCGGATTTCTCACTAAAAACATTTCTTAGATTAACAGTGACCGTGTCTCTTGGCGCTAGTGATAGATCAGAGGTGTTGTTGTTAACCACCTCATGTGTACTCATTTAAATGACCTCGGAAGGATGAAACGTTGAGTGGGCCTGCCAGCATTCGGTCCTGTGATCCTTGAGTCAAACTCAGAGTGCTCCGATTGGTCGACGCAGCCTCCAGACCCTGCTACTCGTGTAATCCGGAAGTGGTCACATGCCACCCTCGGGGCTGCAAAATCAAAACAATCTGTATCTTCATTCAATCAATTATTGACGTAAACTAACACCTCAAAGAGCCCCTGGACTGTGACTGCATCTGCCAATTAGAATAGAATTAAGCGAAGTTTCTTTCGTACTTCGCAAGCAGAGTTCCATTTTGTAGGACGTGAAACTCGCCAGTTTCCCTTTAATTCGGGATCTGAAAGTGGCGTCGAGCGGGATTACTCGTAATCTTTCCCCGCATTGGAGGGCCTCCAACCCTTGTTTTGCGTCTCAAAGATCCAAAACCCAAATGTGCACCCTTCGTCCGCTCCCACCGGTGCTCTCTGCCCCCCCCAGGCTGCACCCTCCCACTGAGCAGGGTGGCATTGCGTGCAGACAAGCGGCGCTGTCTGCCTTTTCTGTGTGCCCAGTCCTGGCATAATGCCTCAGCAAGCTCTGGGTGCATGAGCGGGCGAGTCTAATACTAGTTGTACTCATACATGCTCTCTCGTGCTCACTGGGTACCGTCACCCAGGAAAAGTGCATATACCTTTCAGGAGGAACAGGGATTAGGCATGACATATTGGCCTATCTTTGCTAAAAATGTGCAGCGCAGTGCTAGGTGATCAGCAGGGCCACGGGAATTATGTGATTTTGCAGCCATAGCGTTTTCCGCATAATTATGGATTTGTCGCAGTTGCTACATAATCCATTATCTGCTCCATAATCGGTAGATTTAAAAAAAAAAATCTTTCTAGCTGAAACTGATCAAAAGTTACTAAAAATGCGGCAAGACGTGTTGATGCGCAGTGGAAAGCCCTTCTCAAAGGTTGACTGGCCATCTTTCTGTTGCTTATTGCTGTATTTGAGTGTTAGACTTGTACTAGTAATGCAAAACACTTGCCCAGGTAGAATAGACGTGCAAAAATTAGAAAATAATGAGGTAATACTATCACAAAATATGCTGCATTACGCCGCATAGTTTGCCTTTTCTTGCCACATAATTTAGTAAACTCTGCTGCACAATTTGGTCTTCTCATTTAAAAAAAATCTCTTTATTTGCATTTTATATATTTTTAGAGAGTCTGAATGATACAGATAATAGAATTCCCATAGCAATGCCAACAGGTAGCAGGTCACGTTCCCGATACAACGGTATGCATTCTTCTTACATTTTACTGTGCGGCGAATGAAGGCATGTTAAGAACACAGACTATGCTGTCAAAACACTTGTTTGTCTACTGATTTGAGTATGCATATTGGATGCTATCAATTCAGACGTCTTTGTCACTGCTTGGTCAGATGTAAACCAGAGACTTTTATATACAACCGTTCAAACATTAATACACCCTTGTTGCCTTGCTTAGCCCTGTCTTCAGCATTGACTATCCCCACTTCACTTCGACTTCCCTCCTTATTTTTCTGAGTCTTTGAAGTGTATTTACATATATATTTTCACATACCACATTTAGATTTCCTGTACCAGTGTGTCGCCCGCGCACAGTGCACCCGCAATGGTGGAGCCTGGGTACGTGTACCTCTAGCCGTAACCTCAGACCCTGTAGAAATTGGTCCTTCCATTCCACACAATTACAGTGACCTGGTTATTGGACAAAGCACTGCGAAAATGGGAAATAGTAGCAGAGTTTCAGTATCTGCCCAAGAATCAAATTACAATAGTGCACTGCTCACATATTTCTAAGCCTGACAACCCTTAATTTGGGAAGCAGTAAGTGTTGGGCCCAAAGTGTTGCTTAACAGCCAGTGGCCAGTGCTACAAATATTGGAGATTGCAAAATACTAGGGATGGGTAGCCTTGATGCATTTATTTACCACCAGACAATTCCCTATCCCTTTTACTCACTCCTTCAACTTTTGTCACTCTTTTCCACATTTCTCTTCCTCGTTTTGGGTGAGATGAGCACAGCACAGACCACTGATACTTTAATAAGTGGGAAAAAGACCCCTTTATTGGCACAAGCGCGCTTCACAAAATTACCTAGACATACCACCTTACAGAACTAAAACCTCACTATACAAGTTTGTCATCTACCATTCCTATCCCCACCCCTAAATTCCTGCCCACTCACATGTTGTAATTACACAATTACCTACCTCGTGTCATACAGCACTCCTGTAATTGTAACATTGTAACCTCCCCTACCATTTAACAGTGAATGAATCTATTAACATCTTAACTTCTTATAACGTAACCTTTAACTTCCTGCCTCGTTCTGGTGTGACCTTGTTCAAACCCTCCCTTTCAGCCTAATTCACATATGGCAACAACAATAATCTATTCTATACCCCTGCAAACTTGTGGGCCAATAGCCACCAGAAAAAGGTGCTAGCTTTTCTTTTTGTGCCCCACACTACCTGCCCGCTTGTTCACCCCTGTAATCTCAATGTCCTTGCAAAAAATGTCTTCACTTCCAACAAATATAATTCCATGCCGTACGGCGAAAGATGAACCCCATCACCACAAAAGTAATCCACCAAATCTTTCCTCAAGTCAGAATGTCTATCCAGCCTAATCATTCATCCCTGCAAAACCTTTGCATCTCCCTATTGACTTTTCTCCTTGTCTTATTGATTGCTGCTGGCTTCTTAGCATCCCTCCAATTCCTCCTGGGCATGAATTCTGTTCATGCCACAAAACACCCTGACCACTGCACTTTTAGCTCCTTCATATCCTTCTTCGTTGCCCTCAGTAATGACAAGCACTTCTCCACGACCATATAGTTTTTGCCTAAATACACTAACAACACGTCAGAGACATTCTTCACCTGAATCAACCAGTTCAATATAAGAAGCAACTCTCTCTTACGCATGCCCCCTTACCATGCCAAACAACAGAAATAGCACTCAGGTGAAATCCGAGATTTCATTCATGATGACTCTTGCCAAGTTCCCAGTGAGCCCAGTTCACAAACAAATGCTCCACGATCCATACCGTCAAGCCGGCAGCCTCTAGGCCCGGAACTGAACACAAAATGGAAAAGAGCAGTAAGGGGAAAATACAGCAAATATTCACACAACACTCTCCTCCACCAGATGTGACATATCGCTTGATACAACTGGAAGACCATCTACCCAGGCCCATGATTTGCTCCCAGGGCCAGTACCTCTTGCCCGCCTTCGTACCCACCCCAATGCGAAATGAGTGTGTGCTGTAGTATGTAGCTATCAACATAAACTTACAGTAGTGAGAACAGCTGGAATGCGGTCACAAGCTCCCCTTGACTATGCCTGAAAACTTCACCAGAGAGTACCACTCATTGCTCCAATAGTTTCCTACCGCAGGCTGCCGGGCAGAACCCCTTCACAGGGTACACTGGCAGAAGTACAGTCGTTCCTGTCGACCTCTGATCCGTTTTTGAACGGCACATCCAGATTTCTACCCCTGTTTCCTGAAACCACCCTACTTCCTCCCATAGGAGTCCATTACTACGACTGCCCCCCCCAACAATTTTGGCACTTTGATTGTTACAAAAAATATCCATGCCATCAAAGTACAAAACAAGATAAAATCTTGTTCTGAAATGCAAACCACTAATCACCTTAGTAAGGACCTTCCATGTAATCGACTTTCACTTTGTTCCCGAACAACCCTGTTCCCTGGTCCAACCTTCATGCATTCCCTACCTAATTTCCTGCCAATGGAGCACGACCACAAAACAACTTACCCATGAAAGCAATGCCTGCCAACTTCCCAGCAATCATACCCTTAGAAAGCCCTTTCTTCATCAACCACAGAATAAACTGTACCACATCGTCCACTATTTCTCATTCATCCAACCTCCTACAGACCCCTGTACTGAAAATTCCTCCCACGCCTGTACACTTGCTTTGGGTGCAGATACAGCCAGTGACCCTACCACCAGGTGGAACAGCCTCTGTCTCCTTCTGTCCATAGCTCCATCAGAATGAATGTCTCGTCCCTTTCTGCCTCCTGGCCAGCCCATGGAACTTCTCCCACATGAATGAGATAAAGCATCTATGATGTCATTGTCCACTGCCTGTTGACATCCTGAGACCTGTGAGAAAGAGGATAGGCCTGTTGTTTCATCATGAAAAAAATATCATGCTTCAAGCATGCAAACACAAAAACCTGCAGTAACTTTAGCACCTGCATGCCTCCGTACACCTGTCTGTTAACCACCTGCATCACTGCTATGATGTCAATGCAAAAAATACTTTTTTGTGCACCAACAAATCCACCCACAGGGAGACTACCACCAAATGCGGGAACAGCTCAAGAAAAGCAATGCTACAGCCACCATGTTTCCACCCCTCTGACCAGTCCTCTGAACACCACAGCCCTTATCAATACAAGCTAAATCCTATACCCCCTGCCACATCCAAATATATCTGGACATCCCACTCAAACTGTTGTGGCATACACAGGGGAATACTGTTGAATGAATCCAAAAAGAAGCACAACATGCGCAGATCCTCCTTCACCCCTGGTGACATGCGCACATGATGGTGCGGTAAGGGCAGGCCTGACAGAGCCAATCCTAGCCTTCTACAGAAGGTCCTACCCACCTGTGCCCCACTGCATGCAAAATGTAGGTGGCCCCAAAGCACCTGTACCTCCTGGACCTTGGTCTTAGCTTTGTGCATCATTGTATCCAACAACAATTGTAGTTTCAGGTTTTTGTCCAGTGACAAACGTGCCTCCATGACCCCAGAATTCAGTTCTATCTCCAAAAAGGAAAGCATTATCTGTGGGTCCACTGTTTTCTCAGGCGCAAGTGGAACCCCAATGTCCTCCATGAGCTCTTAAAAAACGAAATAGTAGGCGCTGGTAGCCCTCAGAGCCAGGCTTGTTGCCAAAAAAAAAAATAATCTAGGTAATGGGTCACCGCTCATGCCTCATGTATCAAGTAAACATCCATTGCAGAAATGAACTAAATCGCTTGAAAAGAGTGCAAGAAATAGAGCAAGCCATTGGGAGAGCTTTACCTACATACCATTGTCATCCAAATTGTTTACCCAGCAGCTGAAAATCTTCTGGGTGTGGAGGCAACAACTGAAATGCTGACTTTATGTTACACTTTGACATTTCTGCTCCAACCCTTGCCTGCTCAACCAGTGCCATTGCTACATCCACTGATGAACATGACAAGGAGGCCCCCTCGTCAGCTATAAAGTCATTCATCGATTGCCCCTGTGTCCAAGACAGATGTTGAATCAGCCGGATCTTACTTTGCTCTTCTTGAGTACCACCCCTATCATGGACACAATCAGATTCTCCGTTGGCCAATCTTCAAAAGGACCAACCATCCTACCCTCTCAAACTTCACCTTGCGATTTCTCCTGCGCCACCTGTAGATGTTCCTTTACTGATCTGAGACTGTTTGCCCATTGCTGAAGTCTAAGACCCGTACCGCAAACGAAAACCCCACTGAAGATCACTGTGTCCTCCTCATTGGGATATAACCGCAGTCAAAATTGAAATCTGTCCAAAGTGACCGGCCTGCAAGCTTCCCCCCCAGTTCCTTCTGCCCCCCCCCTCCTCCCTGGTAGGTCCCTGGTGCGGGTTGGGGTGTACTGAACTCTTCCTGATTCTGCTGCCTCTTGCCTCGCCCTGCATGTCTCCCTTGCTGGGTCCCTGCTTCGTCACTGTGTGACTCTCCAAACACTTTGAACATTAGTTCCTGAACCTGTGATACTCTCTCACGCACAGTCCATTATTGACATCCCAACAAGCCCCGATCTTACCCCCGTGGCTCTTTGTTGTGGAACCCACACTTCCACAGGTGGGGCAGGCCTGAAGGGACTGATAGAATATAGGCAAACCGCTGGCTATGAATATCATTTTACCAAATTTTGCCATACCCATTGTGTGCTGCCATAGGTCTAAGCCCATTTCTCCCCACTTAGCCTCTGCATGAAGGGCCATGTGTGCTCGGCATTCATCATCATACTGCGGCCAGTCGTTACCCCCAAATGTTTTTTTTAACTTGTTTTTATTGAGTTTTTGCAATAGTAAAACGAAAGTTATATCATTATCATTGTGTGACTCACTCAAATTTGTTTCTGGCAATATAATGTTGAGTCGCTCATTTGTCCACATATAGTATTCTATACACAATATATATAAAACAACAGAAACCAACAATACAAGCACATGTAGTAAACATATTGTGGTTCTCCCAAACCATATGGGCGACCGGGCAACCCAGTTCTCACAACATCATCTGGTACAGTTCAGTCTGTAAGCTCCGGATGGGCTGATAGGAGCGGAGTATCGTTACGCCCAAATGTAATTTGCATTTTGCGTATGACGTCGATGTATTTAAACAGGGCCCATTCCGCTTGGTGTATTTCTCACAGCACACACTGGCATAAATTAGAAAGGCTTCCCTCCAGTTATCTATGGTCATAGGCAACCTTTGGCATTATGCAATTTCATATTCCTCCTCCTTGGACCCATCCTTGGCCCTCAACTCTCTATGTAACAGCTTAAACATTTCAACATACTCCCCATTTCAAATCTTGGTGGACAACATACGGTGTGACTCCAAAGGCTTTGGCGCCCTATATAGGGGAGTTTCTTTATTTTCAGCTCCTTCCTCTCCTTGTCTTCACCTCCCTCTGCCT
The DNA here is from genome assembly GCF_964261635.1 of Lissotriton helveticus. Taxonomy (NCBI): domain Eukaryota; kingdom Metazoa; phylum Chordata; class Amphibia; order Caudata; family Salamandridae; genus Lissotriton; species Lissotriton helveticus. The sequence goes on along the minus strand of NC_136065.1, from coordinate 322,400,730 downwards.
TTGCTTTCTCCCTGCCTGTTCCTCTGTCCTTAGCTCCCATGGACTTAACCTTGTCACCCACCTGCTCCTCCACTGGTGTGCCCCTCCTGTAGTTGCCACCACTTGGCTTTATCCACTTTCTTCTTTTTCATCCCGTCAGTACTTGTGCACTCGGCCCCTCGTTCCACTGTGCCTTCACAAAGATGCCCTTCCGTAGTCTGGTATCCTCCTCCCCCCGCCCTCACCAATGATCCACTCCGGTTGACACCATCCCCAGGGCCGACCTTGTGGCCCCTACGTTCTTACCTGGCATTATGGTCGGTGCCCACTCCGAAGCCTGCTACCTTACCAGTGCAACACACCTGTCCACCAAACGGGTGTCCATGGGTCTTGTCGGTACCTTTTGCGTGGCCTGAAAAACACTACTTACACACTGATTAACAAGACCCCCCCCCCTTTGAGGCTGCCCCACACATGCTGCAGCACCCTGTACCTCACTTTCTACAATCTCACCCTCCTCAAGACTATCTTCCCCATAATCCAACTCCACGAAATCCACCAAATCCTCCAACTATTCATTGCATTTGTAAACTGCCTCTGCATTTGGCATATAGGGCCCTACTGTGGGGGACTGTCTACCTTCCCCTAGGGGGCTGTCACAAACCCTCCCAGGAACTCCGTCGCTGCAGGCCATTGTGACCTATGTGACTGTCCTCCTGAAGCACACTGTGCTTGTCCTCCATGCACCCTGACAAGGTGTCACCGGACCTTCCTGTGTCAGTCAAGGCTGGGTCCCATGATGCCGTCCGACCGGCTACTCTGCGCCATGCCTTCTCTTCACCTTGGGTGGATGAGCTGCACTGTGCTGTCCTGAGTCCGCTGCCTGTCGACATCCTGGGACCTGTAGAAAGAGGATAGGGCTGGCGTGCAAGACCCAAGAGCTCCTATGACCTGAGCGCTACCATTTGACTCCTCTCCACTATACATGCGAGTGACAAGCCTTCCTTGGTCCTGTATGCCGCTGCACTATACTTCCTGCACCTGGCCAAACTCCCCGTCTCTGATACACCCCTTGAGGGCGGCTCCTTACTACTTCCATGTCTTCCTCCTGATCCTCATCCTTGCTCCATTCCAGCATTGCGACTACCAGGGCAGATGCTGGACCATTTTTCGCTGCCCTGCAACCTCTTGACCCCCTTGCTCTGTTTCCACACTCTGCCTCCAAAGGGAGCCTGCAGTGGCGTAGCTAAGGGGGGGGGGGAGTGGGGGTGGACCGCCACAGGCGGCAAAAGTTTTGGGGGCAGCGGCCAGCCCACCTCCCCCGCTCTCACCTGCGGCCTTATGAATAGCCAGTCCTCACCCCCCCCACTCTTCGATCATGCCGCTGTGGGCGACAAATGCAGGGGCCGCCCCAGGTGACCTAAGGCCTAGCTACGCCACTGGGACCCTGCCCTTCATCGCAGAACTTCTGGACACTGTGCCTGAAGACCACTTGGCACCCTCTCTACCCATTTCCAAATTCCAAAGGATACTTGTGATCTGGCCCCAGCCCCCACCGGCCTCCCTGACTGCCCCAGCTCCAGCAGGACCTACTACCTCCATTACTATCCCTGCTCCCCCTCCAGGGTATCTCCCAATTTGTTAGGATAGTCCTCTTGGCCACTAGGGCCTCCCTACTCCATGTATACGTTGCCTTTCCCCCAAAGTAATGCCTGCTGCTCTTCTCCCCACTACCAACAACCTGGGCCTGTTTACCCCCCCTTCCATGACCTACAGCCAGGGCTTGCTGCTCCTTCCCACCTCCACCAACAGCCTTATCTAGGCCTGCACCATGTGCCAGCTTATGCCCTTCACACCCCAGGGTCTCGGGCATTCAAAATATCAACTGGGCCCCGCCCCCGCCTTACCCCACATCTCTTTTGAATCCTCCATATTCATATTCATATCGCACACCTCCTCTCTTTCCTCTTCAGCTCCTCTTTTCACTTTTTCCTGTTTGTACTCCGTCGCACCCTCTTCACCATCTTTCACACACACGCACAACACACCCACTCACATGTAAGCTCAGCATTTTACGTACGCCCTCTCAATATTCTGACAGCTCTGTGCCTCCTTCACACACGTTTGCATAGAATCACAATTACAACAGGCACACCAAATCATTTGCCTGTGTGCTCTGCAGGGAGAACAAGTATTGTATGAGCATATATTTTTAACACCTATATGACCTACTGACCAGCACTGTGAGAAATCTGCACTACCTTCAGCCTCAACTTCAGAAGTCACAATTGTGGCCCATTATAAACACTTACCCACAACCTGGACTCACACAGACAGCTAGAGCTGACTCAGTTCCCAGTAGGAGCCACATAAGAGTAGTATGCTGCATGAAAGAACAACTACAGAGACACATCTTGGAAAAAG